>NC_067398.1:323985837-324650837 GCF_016432865.1 Antechinus flavipes
ACAATATTGACCTCTGCATAGCCTTGTGTTTCAGATTTTCTCCTCCTTCCTCCTACCCCCTCCCCTAGATGAAAAGCAATTCAACATATGTTAAACATGTTAAAATATATTTTAAGCCCAATATATATATATATAAACATATTTATATAATTCTCTTGCTGCACAAGAGAAATCATATCAAAAAAAAGAAAACAAATGAGTAAGAAAACAAAATTCAAGCAAACAACAAGCAATGTTGTGATTCATATTCAGTTCCTACAATCCTTTCTCTGGGTGTAGATGGCTCTCTTCATCACAAGATCATTGGAACTGGCATCAATCATTTCACTGTTGAAAAGAGTCACATTCATCAGAATTGATCATCGTATAATATTGATGTTGCCCTGTACAATGATCTCCTGGTCCTGCTCATTTCACTTAGCATCAGTTCCTATAAGTTTCTCCAGGCTTCTCTAAAACCATCCTCCTGATCATTTCTTACAGAACAATAATATTCCATAACATTCACATACCATAACTTATTCAGCCATTCTCCAACTAATGGGTATCCACTCAGTTTCCAGTTTCTTGCCACTACGAAAAGGGCTCATGTGCGCCCTTTCCTTCCTTTAAAATCTTTTTGGGATATAGACCCAATAAAAACATTTCTGGGTCAAAGGGTATACACAGTTTGATAACTTTTTGAACATAGTTCCAATTTACTCTCTAGAATTGCTGGATCCATTCACAACTCCACCAGCAATGTATTAGTGTCCCAGTTTTACCACATTCCTTCCAACATTCAACCTTGTCTTTTCCTGTCATCTTAGCCAATCTGAGAGGTGTGTAGTGGTATCTCAGAGCTTTCTTAATTTGAATTTCTTTGATTAAGAGGGTCACCATTATTTAGACTAGAAGTTTTAAAGTTGTGGGGGAGGGGAGTGAGGATTGGGAACAGGACACTGTATGAAATTATCACTTTTTAAAACATTTAATTTACTTTTTTTTCATTGCTGATTCAGGAAAGTTGAAAATAGTCATGATTTTCCAAAAGCATTTAAAACCTTCATTTAATGTACATTTTTTTCATAATTATCTAATTCATCACATATCGATGAAATAATTATTGGTCGTCTTTTTGATTTGGACTTGTGATTTCATTGGTACAGGGAACTTTAAATGAGGAAAATCCTTTTACCAATGACAATGGCTGACTTAGAATTTTAAGGAACTTCCTGGAGGCATTGGAACGTTCTAAAGGATATACAGCCAATGTGTGTCATCTAGTTTCTTTTATTGATCTTTATTTCATTGGTTGTATTGGTATTACTAATAGTGAGACTACTGGATAGTGAGCTAGTCTCAGAGGCAGATCTGGGTTCAAATATCACCTCTTACACATATCTGCTGAATCATTCTAAATTGTTGGTGCTCTATGCATATCCCTAAAATTGCCAAGAAGATGCCCATCTATATTGGCAGGGGAAACCCCTCACTGGGAGCTCATAATGAGATCACAGAGTCAACCTTTAGCCCTACCATCAATTCCCAAGTCAGCAGAATTCCCATAACTAAATTATCTGTATATCCCTAAACTGCATTATAGACGACTTATACTGGTGGGAAGAAATCAAAAGCTTCTGTTAAATATTTTATCATTCATGTATGTTATGTACTTGTTGTCATTCAGTTGTGTCCAAATCTTCATGACCCCATGGGGAATTATCTTGGCAAAGACACTGGATTGGTTTGCCATTTTTTTTCTCCAGTTCATCTTAAAGATGAAGAAATCCAGCCAAACTGATTTAAGTGATTTTTTTTTCAGTTTAACACAGCTAATAATTGTCTGAGCCAAGAGTAGAATTCAGGTTTTCCTAGAATAGAACTGAAAAAGGCTCAATGCTTTATCTACTGAGTGACCTAGCTGTATGTATTCTATCTTTTAAAGTCAGTTATTTATAAACAGTTTTGCAAGAAGAGTCATATAGAGTCAGTAGGTGTAAATAGATTGAGAATGGCATTATTGGAAGGAGGATCCACAATTGACAAGAATCCTGATCCATTGAAAAAGTGATGGAAACTTAGATCCATTTGAGTAAGCTTTTTTTTTTTTTTTTTTAAACATCATCTTGCTGAACCTAACTTTGCTAACATTATTTTTGTGGAACTTCCATTTACATCTTCCTTACTGTGGTGTAGAAGAGACCCTGAGTTCTCAAAGGCTATGCCAACAGAATGCAAACATTAATTAGTGCTATCAAGTGTAAGTCCTATTATTAACTGGATACTTTCCACAAGAAGACTAGCCTAGAGCTAAATTCAGAGAGGTTTATCACCAAACTGGCCATATGGTAAGGAATTACTTCTGGTGCTACAGCAATTCTTGAAGAATATAGCGTAAGCCAAGAGAATAACTTAGTGAGGTAGTACAGTAAATAGAATATGGGACTTGCAGTTAGGAAGACCTGACTTCAAATATGACCTCAGCTGGGTGACCTTGGGAAAGTCAATTAACCTCCCTCTATCTCAGTTTTCTCATCTATAAAATTGGAATAATAATAATAATAACTATTTCCCAGGGTTTTTGAGAAGATTAAATGAGATGGCTTGGCACAAAGTATAGTACATGTTAAATGCTATATAAATGCTAGCTATCATTGTTATCATCATCATGCTAATTAAATCATAGCATCTAGAAGTATCCTATGGAAGAAAACCCAATAGCTTGGTGGTATATACTTCTTGTTCTGTAGTTTTATTTTTTTCTGGCATCTATTTTTGAGCTGTTTGCATAAAGTTGGGTGTTCACATCCTATGAGGTTTCCATATTATATCATACTATGATGATTATTTTAACTGTATGAAATATCATGTGTCCAGACAACAAGTTCATTTATTTTGTTTTAGAGATAGGCATAGGAGGAATGGATGGTTTTCTTTTATTAATAAAAACATTAAGCCATAATTTTTTTCCTCTCTAGGAAAAAAAAGGAAAATTTCCACATTCTACCAAGTATACATTCTTACAAAATTGCTATTCAGTAACATGCTGTATAATTGGGTACAGCACCATTTAATTCTTTTTTCCTCTGGGGATAGACAATAATTTTTTTGTGTTTACTTTTAACCTTTCTTCCAAGGATTTTCACATATGGTTGTTAATTTGTACCCAAACACTTTGTAAGCTACGTGGTAGCTCTCTATTTACTTATTGAATGGATATATAAGAATGGATTAAAAAGGATATATATTAGGATATATAAATTATCCTAATGGCTAAAAACAACCAAAACAAACCCATATTTAGATGGAAAACATGAAACAAAATTACAGAAATTAATTAGGAAAGACAAAGGGATGGGAGATTTAGTTTTTTCAAGAGCAAAATTAAATAGATTTTAGAGTCAAAGGCTCTGGATTAAAATTTTGGCTCTTCCATTTTTTTGACTTGCAGAAATCAATTTCCTTCTTTGGACCTTAGTTCCTCATTTGAAAAATGAGTGGTTAGACTCTAAGGTCCCTTTCGGCTTTAAATCCATGATCCTATGCATCAAGGTAAATAATGCCTGGAAAAATGTAAAATATCTATATTTAAAAAGAAAATGGATATACTGTTTTTGCTAGTTGGATGAATGACCCATTGAGTTCTAGTTCTTAAATTTACATATATCTTGTGCCCAAAATTGACAAAACTGACACTATGGGGCAAGATAATTATCCTAGAGCATATATCTTACCAGGTAACTTTGGATTAAAAATCTCTAGTGCCTCTCTATTGACTCTAAAATAAAACTGAAACTTCTCAACAGGCCCTTCACAATCTGCTTCCAATCTATCTTTCCAGGTACTTTGTGTTGATCTATTTTTACAAATTTTAGAATATAATCAGATTAAATTATTCAACATTATCTGAATTTGATTTTCCTTCCTTGATGCATTCATAGGAATGATATGCCTCCTAGTATTTATCTCTTTCTTTCAGATTATTTCAAGGCTTGGATCTGTTGCTATATTATCTGGGAAGCTTTTCTTGATCCTTAAATTTGTTATTGTCCTAAGCCTCCTGTGAATTTCTCCTTCGAGTATAAGCTTCTTGAATGCAAGTACTGTTTTGCTTTTGTCTTCATATATCCAGCAACCAACAGAGTGCTATGTTCATAGCAAGTACTTACTAAAACTTGTAAAATTTAATTGAATCAAAATTGAGTATTAACTAATAAAAGCTATTGGGTTGGAATCTATTTGGGAAATAATGTAGTCCTTTCAAAGTTCTCATGTTGTGCATTGTCCAAAAAAAGCATCTTTTTTTTTTTTTAACACTAATACTTCATTTGGTGAGGACTGAATTAATCTTCTTGAAAGAAGCAAAACCATGAGTGGCCTCCAAAACAAAAGAAAGATTTATGATGGTGGTGAGTTGTCTGCATCATATCAATACTGATGTATTTTTTTTGTGTGAGAAGTTTCATAGGAACCATAAATAAAGGACATATGTAAGTGGGAAAGGAAATTGGCTGATCATATAGAGAAAATGAGGCAATATAGATGGATAGTTGGAGTGCTTCATTGGAATTGCTTAGGTATTTAAAGAAGAGGAAAACTTCCAAGACTTTCCTACTGGGGATTAAAGGAAAGACATGGAGAAGAATCTCTCAAGATAAAATATACTCCCTATAAGCCAATAGCAAAATGGGGTTCAGAAATTAAAATTGATACATAAAAGGTAAAATTTAATCATTTAAGTCAAACTTTATTTATATTATATATTACTTATGTAGTTGGATTTTGTACTTCAGTTTGCCCTGTCCTCAACCCTCAACACTCTTTTTTGGTTGAATTCACTAGTTCAATGTCATTTCTTATCTTTATTTGTAGCTGTCATCTCTCTTCTGAGAGCCATATTCATATCCTACATAGCCAACTACCTGCTAAATAACTTTAACTAGATATACCATGGACAAATCAAGCCCAAGATGTCCAAAACAAAGCTATCTTTTACCTTAAAACCAACCCTTCTTCTAATTTCATTATTTCTGTCAAGGTTGTCACAATTCTTCCAGTCATCCAAGTTTGCAAACTGGACTCTTCATTCTTTTATTCAATTAATTGCCAATTTTTGTGACTCTATATCTACTGCTCATCTTTTCCTCATATCTCACTGAGACTATTGTCTTGTAATTGGTACTCTGGAATTGTTTTACCTTTTTCACATCTACCATATATATTCTCTCTTTTTTTTTCTTTTCTTTTTTTTTTTAATTTTTATTTAATAATTACTTTATATTGACAGAATCCATGCCAGGGTAATTTTTTTTACAACATTATCCCTTGCACTCGTTTCTGCTCCGATTTTTCCCCTCCCTCTCTCCACCCCCTCCCCTTAGATGGCAAGCAGTTTTATATACCATATATATTCTCAATTGATATTCCTTCTATCTGGATCTCACCAAATCACTCACCAAGTCACTTCAGAAGCTTCAGTGGTTTTCCATTGCCATTAAGATAAAATGTGAAGACCTTTATTTTGCATTTAAAATCTTTTAAAATTTAGATCCAGCCTACCTTTCCAGGCTGACTACAGACTTTTTCCTTTCACACACTAAACTAGTGGTATCAGGTATAAATAGAAATAGAGGCCACTAAACTCTATATTTCAATCCTTGAATATTGACTTAGAAAATCATGTTAACATTATTTATGTTTTATTGTATTTTTATGTATTTTGCTAAACATTTCCCAATTACCTTTTAATCTAGTTCTGGCTGCACTTAGAAGTATTATAGTTGCAGTGAGTCATGTATTTGCCATTTCTGCACTAATTGAATTAGTCATATTGATCTACTTGTCCCTCAACACAGGACATTGTATCTCCTACCTTCGTCACTTTGCATGGTATGTCCTCTATCCTTGGAAATGAAGTATATTCTCTCCTGTGCTATTTTCTGAATTCAATTCAAGCTTTATCTCCTATAAATGGTTTTCCTGATTTCTGCAGTTTTTAGCACTTCCTATAAATTACTTTAAATTTATGTTGCAGCTCTTCTGAATCAGTTGTACTATATTGAGAATATGAAGATATGTGTTTGAATCCTGACTCCTTCACTAAATGTATATTTGGAATTATTATTTTATCTGAGATATCACCTATCTAAATATCTATAAATATCTAAATAAAAAATCTTTTTCCTGCAAAGGTTAGGAATAAGAAGAATGGGTGGTTTAATTTCTATTTATTGATATAATATTAAGCAATATTTTATTTTTTTCTCTTTCCAACAAGAATAAGGGCATGTGCCTGTGTGACCATGGCAAATTATTTAATTTACTTGCCCTCAGTTTCCTTATTTGAAAAATAAGAAATTTTGCATTAGATGACTTTTGAGGTCTCTTTGGAATATATATTTTAGATCCTATCAATTTAACTTATTTATGAATGTGTATCTTCCAGTAAAATGTGAGCACTTTGAAGGTAGAACTTTTGTTTTTGTTTTCCTGGGAATTAACCCAATGACTTAAGAAATGCTTGTTGAATGATGGAGTACACTGAGGCCCAGAGAAAATAAGAAATTTATACAGTGCCACACACAGTAAGTTGCAAAAAAGCAACTCTGACTTCAAATTGATGCTGCCTTCTGATTTGAAATTAAGTAAGCAATTAGTCTATGGAATCCAAAAAGTTTTCTAAAAAAGATTTACCCTGTATTTTAAAATTCTCGCCTGTTTTAAGAGCCATCCTGATAAGGGGCTAGAATACTAATTAATTCCTCATCTATTACCCAAACTCTTATAATTTGGCACATGGGACAATTTTGTTTTGATGGCTGTTTGGTTTTAATAGAATGCATTAAAAATACCCTGACATATATCTTCCTTATTGTGAAGGGGGAGAAAAGTAGTAAAAAGCTTAAACAGCTGAAAGTCGGAAGTTCAGTGATTTTTTTTGTTGTTGTTGAAAAGAAAATGAAAACTCACTACTGGGCTCAATGTTCTATCTTAAATCATTTAATTTCATGATGTATCTTCTAAATTGAAGAAAAATACATCACACAATTTACATGGTTAGTCAGGAATTACACTGAAAGTTCATTAAATCACATCTAGGGAATTTAAGTGAACTGAAGTAAGTAAATTAAGTGCTGAGTTAATTAAGTTGTTAATTAGTTAATTAACTGTTATAGTTTTAAGTGATACCATTAACAAACTGACATAAATTTCAGTTTTAGTTTCCTATATTTAGAAAGTCTTTATGGAACTGTAAAAGCTGGAGGGCTTAATTCTTTTCACAGAATTTTAGAATTAAATATTAATATATTTGTAATAGAATTTTCATTATTTAGAATCTAAGACAGTTTAAAATCACTTAACAAGTTGTCTTTTAAAAATACAAAAGCAGAAAATCTTTCCTTTTGTTATTAAGTTAAAAAAGTCATCAAAACTTAATAGAAAGCAGGGTAGTTGCAACTCCTTTTGCTCCACAGCAGTCAATTATAGTCCTTGATTCCCCAGCAATCATGTTGAAAGGACCTGCAGCTGGGGTTGAGAGATCAGTTTTACAGTCAGACATGAAGCATTGAATTTTTATGGAGATGAATGAAAGAGGTAAGCCTAAGGTTCAAGTTGAGTACAAAGAGAAGACTAAAAGTTTCTCTCTAGAAGAAGTAATTCTATTGTTTTGACCAAAATGAAAGAAATTCCTGAAGCTTACCTGGGAAGACTGTCATAAATGCTGTCATCATATTACTGGCCTACCTCAGTGAATCCCAATATCAGGTGATCAAAGACACTGGAGTATTCTCACTGTTCTCTGATTCATCACTGGACCAAAAAATTGGTGTCAAGAGAAATGTGTTGATCCTTGTCTTTGGAGATGGTACTTTTGCTGTCTCCATTCTTACTACTGAAGATGGTATCTTTGAAGTCAAGTCAAAACTGGGGACACTCACTTTAGTGGGGAGGACTTTGATAACTATATGGTCAACTATTTCATTGCTGAGTTTAAGCAAAAGCACAAGAAGAACATCAGTAACAACAGGAGGATTGTCTGCCATAGATGCACTGCTTGTGAATGTGAAAAACACACCCTCTCTTCCAGTATCCAGCTAGTATTGAGATTTATTCTGCCTGTGAAATTATCACTTTCTTTATCTCTACTACACATGCCAATTCTGAAGATCTGAATGAAAACCTCTTTCTTGGTACCCTGGATCTCATGGACATCAAGCTAGATGAATCACAGATTTATGATGTTGTTTTGGTAGGTGGTTTCACTCAAGTCCCCCACTCTACAAGCTTCTGCAGGACTTCTTCATTGACAAGAAGTTTAACAGTCCTGGGGAGAGGCTTGCCTATGGTGCATTGTTTAGGTTTTCATATTGTCTTGAGATAAATCTGAGAATGTGCAAGACTTGTTGCTATTGGGCATCGTTCCTTTTTCCTTTGGAACTGAAACTGCTGGTGCAATTATGACAGTTCTTATCAAAAGCAATACCACTATCTCTACCAGGCAGATACAGATCTTTACCCCTTGTTAGGACAACTAGCCTGGTGTGCTTATTCAGGATTTTGAAGATGAAAGACCAATGAGAAAGGATAGCAAGCCGGCTGGCAAATGTGAGTTCATAGGAATATTCCCTGTCCCAAGGGACATTCCTCAGATTGAAGCTACTTTTGACACTGATGCAAATGGAATTCTCAATGTTTTTTGCTGTGAATATGAACAAAGGCTAGAAGAACAAGATTGCTGTCACCAATGACAAAAGTCATATGAGCAAAGACATTGAGTGTATAGTCCAGGAGACTGAGAAATATAAGGCTAAAGATGAGAAGCAGAGAGACAAGATGTCTTCCAAGAATGCTCTTTAATCTTGTGCTTTCAATATGAAGGCTACCCAGGATGAGAAACTCCAAGACAAAATTGACAAATTTAAGGAAATTATTAACTGGCTGGACTTAGACTTCCAAGAAGGAATAATCTGAGCATCAGCAGAAAGATTTGTAGAAGGTCTGCAACCTCATTATTACTGAACTATACTAGAGTGCAGAGGGCATACCAGAAAACATGCTTGGTGAGTTTCCAAGTGGTAGAGCAATCCCATCTGGAGGAACTTTTTTGGAATCACCATTGAAGAGGTTGATTCAATGCACCATAAGAAAGAGCATTACATATAGTTTTCCAAAAATGGAAAGACTCAAATTTGCTGCCAGATTGTAACAGTTTAAAAGTATCATTTTAGCTATTATATAAATTTGAGCATTCTGAATACTCCAGTGTTTGCAGAGTAAGAAGTGAGCAACATTGCACTTTATCAGTAACATAAACAAGTGGAAATACAATTTTTGTCCTGGAAACAAAATCTACTTAAAATTGGCAAAACCAATAAACAAAAGAGAAAACCCATGTGAACAAACTGGTTCAATGTGAAATTTGTGTTTTGCCTATTTTTAGTAGGTTTCTTGTACAGTGACAACTTTTAGATTTGGAATTTTTATGAGTATAAATAAAAAGGGCTAACAAATTCCAAGAGTAGATTCTTATGCTGCATTTGATTTTTTTCTTTTTTTTCGATTGTGATAACTTTGAGCTTTTATCTTTATGTGTGTCTTTGTCATTTATTTCCTGTAAGAATATTCTTGCTTAATTTTTTTGTGTAGTCTTTTTAACAGAGCCTGGTTTCTTAACTTTGCATATATGATGTTGGGTGAGTCATTTAATTTCTAAGGGCCTCATCTATAAAAATGAGGAAGCTAAATGAGATAATTTAAAATTATTTTATGTTTTTAGATCCCATCATCCTATATTTAAGGAACACTTTCTATATACTCACTTTAGAAAGTGGATAACACAAGTAGGGAAATGTAATCAATATTTTTCCTCAGCAAAGAAAAGGCAAAAGGGAAAGAGATATCAAACTTGTCAGTCACTTAGTCAGTCACTTATATTTATTAAATATTCGTAATATAATCTATAGGTAGTATATCAGAATCAATGGAATACATAGAACGTTGACTGGGTATTTCTAGCTGAGCAGAAACCTGTTTTATGCTCCACACAAGCATAAACTTAGAACTAATTTTGGACAAGCATTAGGCTCCATGTAAAATGTATTTTTCATAAATCTAGCATTAATTTGAGGGAAAACATGGTGTCATGGATAAAGAGGAAGCCTTGGTATTGAGGAGGAGCTGGATTTAAGTTCTATGATACATACTAGCAATATGGCTCTTTATAAGTCACAATTCTCTTTCTCTCTCAAGTTCTTAGAAAACTAAAATTATAAGAGTTTGGTATTGCTGGAGTTGGTTCCCAACAACATTAAACATACTTATAACTATGGAACTGGAAGCAACAAAAACTATAGTTGGAGAATAACTTTTTAAATCAGCAGACCACTTGGGACACACAACTTATATTGCTGGTCTACTATGCTTTTTTTCAGTTCTTCTATGTTATATTCACATATTGCCTCATTGACTTTGCTACCTCTCAAATATTTCCCCAACTCTGTCTTCAATTTCATATCCAGCTACTTCCACTAGGTATCCTATATCTAAAAGTAAGGAATCAAAATTAGTAGCTGAGGCTCTGAGAGCCTTTGTTGTTCAGTCATTTCAATTATGTTTGACTTTTCATGATCTCTTTTGATATTTTCTTGGCAGAGATACTGGAGTGGTTTGCCATTCCCTTCTCTAATTCATTCATTTTACAGAAGAGAAAACTGAAACAGAGTTAAGTGACTTGCTCAGGATCATACAACTAATGTGACTGAGCCAGGTTTGAATTTAGAAAGATGAGTTTTTCTGACTCCAGGTCCAGCACTCTAGTCACTGTACCACATATCACATAGCTCTCCTTAGATAGCTAGATCTAGGCTGAAGCTATGAGCTATTCTTATTATTTAGATCCCTTTTGAATGAATTCTGGTTTTGTTACTCAAATTTGCAAACTTAAATTCACAGACACCAACAAAAGAAAGATATCATACAATTTCTGATTGCTTCTTCTATAGGGTCAGCAGAAGACCTGAGAAGAAACAGAGAAGAGTTGAAAGAAGTTTCTCAATACTGCAGCACCATTTTTTGAGCTTCTTGGTATTTTATTTGACTGCTTGCTCCCATATAGTTGCAATCATTGCTTGGAAAATATCATATGTAGATCAACATTCTTCACAAATGTACAATGGTAAAACAGTGCTAAATAATCTCTAACATAATAATCTCTCTAAGAATTATAGATCAAGAATTGGAAAGAATCTTTGAGACCTCTTCCTGGTCTTTATTTTGCAAACCTTCATTTTGCAGATGAGAAAAATGGGGCCCAGAGAAGTTAGTTCACTTTTCTAAGACCACACAACTGATAAATATCAGAAGCAAGACTTACTTCTTTCATTTCATTGTGATTTGGGTCCTTTTAATTCAGTCAGTGTTTCTTCTGATGTAATGTCCTTTGGTAGTCAAAAATCTTATTCAATCCTGACTCTGTCACTAATAGTGTTATGTTCAGTAAACCCTTTCACCAATTCTGGATGTTAGTTTTCTTATCTAAATGTAAAAGAAGGGAGTTGAACTATATTTGTTGTAGTGATTCAGTCATATTTGACTCTTTGTGATCCCATTGTAGGATTTTCTTGGCAAAGATACTAGAGTAATTTGCCATTTTCTTCTCCCACTCCTTTTACAGATGAGGAAACTGAGGCAAACAGGGTTAAGTGACTTATCCAGGATTATATATAGCTAGTAAGTGTTTGAGGTTAGATTTGAACTAATAAAAATGAGTCCTCCTGATTCCAAGCCCAGTGCTCTATCCACTGTACCACTCAGCAACCCCTTGGACTATATGACCGCTAAGATATTTCTTCCAGCTCTAAAATTTTGTGAACTTATGAATTTCTGAGTTCCAAGAACTCTGTCTGAGATACTCTGTTAGGGTGGGGTCTGGGAAGCATATAGAATTTTGTTTTAAACTGAACCTGTGATTATATTGATCTATGGAACTCCTGATGAAAAAATTCTCACTATCAATGAAGAGTAGCACTTGCTCCGCAACTGATAATATTAAAAGTCTGACTGGGATACCAAGACTTGTTGGGTCTTTGGCAGGACTTTGCTGCTCTGCAAGATCATTCTTTTTCAAGATCATCCACATATATCAGAGTTCATCCCTGACACATGGCTTAGCTGTATTCTTCTATCCCCTGCTAGATAGACTAGCTAATGTAGACTAAATTAGACTAAATCCTTCCCTCTTCTAAATGTAATCTCAGCTAACAGGAAGCATTCTTTTCTTCTACCCATGCAGTGGATAAAACTCTGGGTCTGGAGTCTGAAAAACTTATCTTTCTGAGCTCAAATATAGTCTTGGACAACTTAACTAGCTATGTGACCCTGGGCAAATTGTTTAATCCTGTTTATCTCAATTCTGTAAAGTGAACTTGAGGAGGAAATGGCAAACCACTCTTGTGTCTCTGCCCTTTCAAGGGCTTGAAGAGTCAGGTACGAATGAAATGACTGAACAGCAACAATAACAACAATGTAATCATGACAGAGAGCTCGCTGAAATCGACAGGCAAGTGACACAGTCATTTTAGAATCCAAGCTGTCTTATGTTCTATCATGTAGCTTGTGCCAATTGCTGGGAATGGAGAACCTGATTCACATCACAACAGCCTCCACCGGCTGAGTCACATAGTTTCGTGTATATCTTCATGTGGGGATGGACACTAATGAGTGTATTTAATTACTTTCTATTTTGCCTATGCCACATGCAATCAGGATTTGTGCTCACTCCAAACAATAGCTTTGCAGGCTCTTGAGACCAGTGATAGTAACCTGTTTGGATTTTCCCATTCAGCGTTCTGCCCTTGCCATAATTGTATTTCTACTGTCAGCATGTTGCTTTTAGCTCCCAATTCTCTTTTGAGAGAACATGTGGAAAAAGAATTTTCCCCTCCCCCACTCTGCCTGATTGGTCTAGATTTTTGTTTTGGCTGAAGAAAGCAAAGTCTGCTGCCAGGAATGAGAGTAAGAGAATATTTGCTTATGAGAATTTTAGATTACATCTTCATATGGCCAACTATATTCAGAGAATATTTGTTTATGGGGATTTTAGATTGTATTTTTACATGGCCACTTATATTAAATGTAGAAAAGTAGCTTAAAGTAGAATAAGTCTGGAATTCAGTTTGCATGGAGAGTTTTTATCTCCTGAGCAAAGTTCCATCCAAATTTAAATATTTTAATAATCATTTAAATTTCCACTGTTTTAAAAGTATCTGAATGGATGTGACTATCATGTAATTAAGATGTTGTGGAAAGAGCATTGAGCCTGAAATTAGAAGTTTTCTAGTCCTGACTTCTAAGTCCATAACTCATTGTGAGATCTTCAGCACTTCAAATCCTAACCTTTCTGTGTTACAATAATATATAAAATGATGGGGCTGTATCTTTTAGATTCCTTCCATCCCTAACATTCTGCCCTTCTGTTTTGGCCTGATTACTGTCTATGGAACCAGCAGAGGGAGCAAAAGCTAACAAACCTCATTTCCAGAGCCTGGCCAATCTCACAACACACTATTGAATTCTTAATACTCTCCGGTGATAGAGACTGCAATTGTTAAATAACTTTTAAAAGTCCCATGAGGAAATAGATTTAAAATAAATTTAAGTCATGATTTTGAAAATGTACATTTATGTATACACATCTATATGTCTGGTCATATGTACACAGTTACATATGTATATAATCATATGTGAGTTATATAAGTATACATGGTTACACATGTAATATATATCTTGGATATATATTATAATCATATGTATAAGTATAAACAAATAAATGTATGTTATATATGTTATAGTTATATATATGTGACTATGTATATTTATGATTATATAATTATATGTTTATATACTTGCACATATGTATATAATTATACCTATAAATATATATTATATATATATATACATATATACATCATTTATATAAATGTATATTGTGATGATGATAATAGTAATAATAATGATTACTAACATTTATGTAGTACTTAATCTATACTAGGAACTGTGCTAAGCATTTTACAATTGTTTCATTTGATCCTCACAACAACCCTGGAAGGTAGGTGCTATTATCATTAATATTTGATGGATTCTGAAGCAAATAGGGGTTAAATGACTTACCAGAGTTACACAACTCAGGCCTGATGCTTTATCTACTGTGCTACCCACCTGCATAAATCTGATAGAATGCAACAAACTGGTTGCTTTTCTATGTGTGTTCTTTAAATATAGGAACAGTTCAAAATCTGGAACAGAAAAGACATTCAAGAAATTTATAATATGATGATAACATGAATAATTGAACTATTAGAGGAAAACTAAAAATTCTTTTTCTTTTTTATTCCAAACTTAAAAATCATTGCTATAAACAAACATTTCAATATATAAAGAGTAGAAAAAAGGATTGTAGAAGACAATGTTCTGTTAAAGCAAGTTTAAAAAGAAATGAAGATACATTAAGCTTAATAAGGGCAACTCTGTGCCATAGAGCACAGAGTTCTGGCCAGGAGTGAGGAAAACTCAACTTCCTGAGTTCAAATCTTGATTCATATACTTACTACTTGTGTATTCCTAGGCAAGGTACTTAACTTTTGCTTGTCTCATTTCTTCAACCTTAAAATGGAAATAGTAGGGCAGCTAGGGGGTGCAGTGGATAGAGCACCAGCCCTGAAGTCAGGAGGACCTGAGTTCAAATCTAACCTCAGACATGTAACACTTCCTGACTGTGGGAGCCTGGGCAAGTGCCTCAGCAAAAAAAAAAAAAAAAAAAAAAGGAGATAGTAATAGTCACTTATTCCCCAAATAATTATAAAGCACTTAGCTCCATACCTTCCACATATAAAGTGCTATTTAAATCTTACAGATTTAAATCCAGGATCAAGTCCTATAGCTCACTTATATATAGAAGGCAGGATGTGGTGAATCCTAAAAAAGAGCATAATCTTGCAGAGCAGACTGAGAAAGATTTGTTCAACATGTAGGAAGAAATCCAAGATAGGACAGAGTTTTATGAACCCAGGAAGGAGAGATGTCAGAGGAGGGAGCAGTCATTAGTATCAAGTGCTAGTCAGTTGCTTATTTCCTTTGTTCTTGAACAGGAGCAAAATAAATCAAGGTACACTGTATCCAGCTGTAGTTGATCAGATCAGTACTTACTTGGAAGACTCGACCATAGATTAGGCACAAATATTTGGAGTCTCTAACTTTGTGCATTCATGTTTCTTTTGAACCACTGCAGTTCTGCTTTACTCATAGAGCATCTTTGAAATGGATATGTCATGTTGGATAGTTCTGTGCCAGGGTCTCTCATGTCACATAATCGATTCCTAAATTCTTCAAAGAGATCTTAAGAGGGTTCTTTTATTTTCTGACCACTATATGAATGTCTAACTTATATGAATTCTCCATGAAACAATCTTTTAGACAAAAGTACATTTGGCATTTGAACCCATTTATAGCCAGCCTATTGGAGTTACACTCTCTGCATAGAATTGGAATACTTGACAGTTTCATTTGAGAAAGGGCTTCAGTGTCTGGTATCTTATTCTGCCAGGTGATTTTCAGAATCTTCCTAAGACAATTCAAATGGAAACTATTTGGTTTCCTGGCATGGTACTAATATACTGTTCAGGATTCACAGACATGTAACAATAAGGTTAGCAAAATGGGTCTGTAGAATTTCAGGTTGGTAATCAGTTTAATACTTTTCTTCTCCCACACTTTCCTTCAGAGCCTCCCACAATACTGAGCTAGCCCTGACAATGTGTGCAATCAATCTCATCATCAATATGGATATCCCTGGAAGGTACGCTGCATGTGCACTTATCCACAGCATTCAAAGCGTCACCATTTGCTGTAATTAACGGCTCCACATATATGGATGGTGTGGTATTGGCTTATGGGAGTGCCTCTGTTTTCTTGGTGTTGTTAGGCCAAAATTAGCATAAGCAGAGAGAATTGAGCTATACTTTTTTGCTGCATTGAGGGCATAAATCATCTGTAAATAAAATATCATGCACCAACATTCCCTCCACTTTAGTTTTAGCTTGTAGCCTTTTTAAGTTGAGGAATTTACCACCAGTACAGTAGCTGACTTTAATTCTATGTTTGTTCTCAATGAAGCATTTGACAACATGGCTGAAAACATCAGGCTAAAAAGCATGGGAGCAAGGACACAGTCTTGTTTCACTCCATTGGTAACTGGGAAAGTGCAAGAACATTGTGCATTGTTCATGGTCAAATCTACAAATGTATCCAGACCTCTGTTCTGCTCCTAGCATTTCTCCTGGAGTCGTTGGGCAGTAAACATCATATCAATTGTTCCTGGGCCCCTTCTGAAACCATATTGGTCCTCAGGTAGTTGATTTTTTTCCAGGTGTATGATTATTCAGGAGGACTCTGGCAAGAATCTTGCCAGCAAAGAGAGACCCTTCCCCTTCTATGATGGTCACAGGACAACTTATTTCCTGTATTTTTACAGAGATGGACAATGGAGGCATTCCTGAACTCCTGGAGCATAACCTCCTTTTGCCATATAATCTGGAAAAATTCAGTCAGCTTTTGTATGAGCATCCAGAGTAATTACTTTCCAGTGGCAGGAAAGAAGTGAGATGACTGGTGATGACTTGAAATGCAGCAGATAACCTTGGTGTCTTTGATGTCTACAAGCTCAAAGAACTCCACAGTGCTTGCTTCAGCTGCCTTTGTGGCCACTGGAACAAATTGTTCTACCCTGCTCATTCCACCAGGGGAAGTCCTTCGCATTGGTAGAAAATACCCCCCAACATACCAATTTACCACAGGGTTTGAGACCCCTTGGTTACCTTCAACCTGGTTTAACCCTCCTGCTGAAATGTTTCACTAAGGTGTTACCATTATATGCTACAGCATCTTGGAGCCACAGGCAAGAAATAGGTGGGGCAGGTGGACACCAAAAGTGAAAACCAGCCCTATAAAGAGCTCAGCAGCACTAACCCTAGAAGTAATAGTCTTCCCTGAACGTATAGTATATCTCTGAGTTGGGGATGGATAGAAAAACCAAATCCCTACCTCCCTTACAATATCTTTCCAGGCAAATGTTTGTTTTCCACAACTAATCAATGTGCTTTTGGACAGATTTAACCATAGTCAAACCTATGACCATTTGATATAGAATAGGTTGACAGTGATTTGGGGAAGCATCAGCATTGTTCTTTTCTGCCCCCTCTTTTAAAAAAAGTCTTAGCCAACTCCATGTATCAAGTCTATATAGCAAAACTCTTAAGCAATTTAGAAATAGTCATCCATTAGAATCCAGGTGGCTGACCTAGAGATTGATATTCACCTCAAATACATGGTTACATAATGTAAACAAACTTAAATTATTTCATACAATTCTCATAGGCTCCTCCCTTGCCCTGGTATTTTCCAACACTCTCCAGAACTCAAAGCTAATTTTAAAGAGAAAAATGGAAAAAAAAAAATCAAGCTTTTTGCCTCAAAGGCAAAGTTTGGTACTAACAGATTTCTGGACAGAGATAGAGGACCTGATCTTGATTATAAATCACCTCCTCCCCTTCAGGCAACCAATTTTTTTTTTTTTCTGAGGCAATTGGAGTTAAGTAACTTGCCCAGGGTCACACAGCTAGGAAGTGTTAAGTGTCCGAGGTCAAATTTGAACTCAGGTCCTCTGACTTCAAGGCTGGTGCTCTATCCACTGTATCACCTACCTGCCCCTCCCCCAATTTTAAAATAGGTTCTGAATGCATAGGATGATCCCAATGTAAGGCCAAATTCATTTTTCCTATGAAGAGAAGGCTAATTAAAAAGAAAAACAAAAACATGCAAAGAGGTGGGGTCTTCACAAGGAGTTCAAGGGCTTAAATACTTGTATTTGGTTATTTTGATTTCAAGATCAATAGGTAAAACTTATTTCATGGACCTATGAGCAACTCAGACAATTGTTCGGATTTATGTTACAAACATGTAATCTAATCTGCTTACAAATGAAAAAAATAAAAGCATGGATGAGCAATTGTAGCATGCTCTAGGAGAACCATTAGGCACCTATTCTAGGAATATCACTATGATTCCACAGATATTAGCACGTAAGTATTCAACTATGCAAAAGTTATTTCAAAGAAATTGGTCTGTTTGTAAAGGAAACACACAAGAAACCGACTGCCTACAATCTAAAACAAAAGAAAAATGTTATTTTTCTTTTGTGGATTTTTGCAATACTAGGGCATTAAATTTTTATAAAATTCAAATAATCAAGAATTACCCTAAGAAATAGTGAAAAAGGTGTTATTAAGTTCATATATGACCAAGAAAATGTGTTTGGTCATGGAATCCAAACATTGGAAGAGATTCAGAAGTCATCTAGTTCAACTCATACTTGAAGCATGAGTTCAATCCATAACATAAATGAAAAATAGTAATTCAGCCTCTCCTTTGACACGCCCTATGAGGGAAATACTGCTTATGCAGAAGGACACTTTACTTTTGGTTAGAGTTAATTTTGCTTTTGGATAGAGTTATTTTATTTTTCTTATAACTCCAGCCCCCAAACCCTAGTCCTCAAGCAAAACATGTGTCAATGACTTGAAAACAGCTCTCATGTTCCTTAAGTCTTCTATTCTCTATTTTCTGCGAGTAACTGCTAGAGACTCCCCCTAGAGAATAGGGGGAATGATGCAAAGAAGTATATTTCTTGCACATTTAGATAACCATGTAACAGCATACCTGACAAATTTCAGATAAATCTTCATTTGTAAAGTTGGGATTTCAAGGAGATTTATTGAGGAAAATGATTCATCTCCTATAAAATATTATAGAAAAGCCAGCTCATTTTATTATTATGAAGCATCTGCTTTGTGAGTGATGCTCTTTAACCAGCCAGCAGAGGGTGTTCCCTCTCTAAGAGATTAAGCTATTGTCCAGACCAAACAATGCAAGTGAATCTACCCTCAACAAACTACATTTGCAATTTACTTAATAGCTGCAATCTTCAGCAATCCCTTATCATGATTCCTAGAAAAGTACAACTTTCATTTATACACATTTTCTTTTCTTTTTGTATTTTTCTCCTTTTCAACTGGTTGCTATTAAAGTGATTCTTTTGATTTCATGTTTTTGAGGAGGCCTTTGGGTACACTTGGGACTCTCACTTTTGTTATACATTAGACTTAGTTTCCATTCCATTCCTTAAGTCCTGAGCTTCCATCAGGATTTCTGAAAACGGTAGTATTGGATTTGGAGTTAGAAAGTTTTGAGTCTTATTTCTATTTCTTTCTAGCTATAGGACCATTGGGCAAGTTGGTTAGCTTCTCTAAACTTTAGTTTCTTTATCAATAATATGGTGAAAGTAAATATTTAATACAAAATATACCTTACTGGGCTTTGGTCCAGATCAGAAAAGACAATATTTGGGAAAGCATGAGTTATTTCAGTTGTTATTATTTATTAGGTTGTTGCTGTAACTTAAAAGTTAATTTAGCAGAACATTGTCATGTGCCCAACAGAATGTTAGGGAGGATTCAAAATATATAACAATGAATTTCCAGTGCAAGGAAGGTTATATAATAGTAGAAGAAATTATAATTATGAGTGTCCGTCTTTTTTTTTTTTACTTCCTTGTAGGGTTGTTCTTTTGTTCTCTGCTGTGCATTGTTTTACTTTATTCTTTTTTTCCCCTTTTATTCCCCCTTCTCTCCCCGCCACCTTCCCCAAGCAGGCTCTAGTAAGCACAAATATGTTTAATAGATACACACACACACAATACCTGCCCCCCCCACATATATACATATATATTCACACTTATTCACAGACTCACATACATATATCTATATACACACAAATAGAGCAACACGCATATAAATCTACTATACTCAGATATATACATATATATTTACTCATGCAAATATGTATCTAATACATTATTAGTATGTTTTATTATTAGTTTTTTATTATTGGTAATATTTTATTCATTTTGTTTTGTTTTTCTTTTCTGTCTTTTTTCTATATTTTAATAAACAAAATTAAAAAAAAAAAGAATGCTAATTAAGTATCTATAGACTGAGGTCTTGTATTTTTCTGGATAATAAGATAAGCTGGTTTCTGCTATCCTGTGAAGGAACTTGGAATTTGAGTAAATAACTTATTGTCAAGGTGTTTTGTCCTCATTTTCAATTGACTTTCAAAGATCAAGAATTCTTGAATCAATTCCAATCAAATTGTCAAATATGATAGTTTATGTAAGTAAATCACTATATAGAGAAAATAAGTTTCTTTTAAAAGGAATGTGAAAGGAATACCTTTTTAAAGCCAAGAATGATTTGCTCAATTGAACAATCCTCTCTTACAGTATCCTTTTTATAAATTCCATTTTCCTGAGTGTGTTACTTTATAATTCTAGAGACTTGGTATGAAGGCCAGAGTCTACCTTCCTGCAATTATCTTGTATACTGTGAGGGAACAATCTCTCCCCTTATTTTTTTAAAAATTATTTTATTTTATTTTTCTGAGCCAATGGCACTTTATTGGTCTATGGTCCTTTCTATTGAAGTGGACCTCACGTCTTCCTCATGATCTGAGATGCCCCCTCTTTCCAAGGCACTATTTTTTTTTATAATAACTTTTTATTGACAGAACCCATGCCAGGGTAATTTTTTACAACATTTTACAACATTATTCCTTGCACTCACTTCTGTTCTGATTTTTCCCCTCCCTCCCTCCACCCCCTCCCTTAGATGGCAAGCAGTCCTATATATGTTAAATATGTTGCAGTATATCCTAGATACAATATATGTATGCAGAACCAAACAGTTCTCTTGTTGCACAGGGAGAATTGGATTCAGAAGGTAAAAATAACCCGGGAAGAAAAACAAAAATGCAAATAGTTTACATTCGTTTCCCAGTGTTCTTTCTTTGGGTGTAGCTGCTTCTGTCCATCATTGATCAATTGAAACTGAGTTAGGTCTCTTTGTCAAAGAAATCCACTTCCATCAGAATACATCTTCATACAGTATCGTTGTTGAAGTATATAATCTCTCCCCTTATTTAGTTTGGTATGCTGTTTTAATTTAGGCTTACAATATCAGATACTAAATGAATGTAATTAAGACACTCTGGAAATAGTTCTACTGCTATTGCACTTCGGATCCTGGGGAATACCCAGGTGACTATTCATCAAAGATAACTCAGAGATGTTTTGAGCAAAGAGGAAGAGTATCTGAATGGAGCAAGAGACAGGCCAATCTTTTTATGTAAATGGAATTGGAGACAATTTTGACAAGAAACAGGAACTAAATGATTGGGCTAAAACAGAAAACGCTTTGAAATTTGAAAGGAAAAAAAAAAGTATTACTTTGTGCCTAGTTATTAAAGGAAGCTAGTAAGACATAGAAAGGTTCCCAGTAAAAATAGCATCTGTCATGGTGTTGAGATTCAAAGGAGATCCCAAAAAGTTGGGGTTGCATATTGGTGTTGTGAAGTATCTCAAAAGAATTTGTAGACTTGAATCCATCTCTAAGTCAAGGGCAAAGTTTACTATAAATGTAATGCCAATTGAAGCAGACTAAATTCCAAAAGAATCTTACAAAAAACCAGGAGCAAGAAAATAAATTTATAGGAAAAAGACAGAGGTTGGGTGCTTCATGTCACAAATGTGCTAATTGTATGGCTTAGAGGAAGAATTGAGGAGTGGTCTGGTATGGACCTCAATACTGAATTTTATGGTTTAGAGGTGAAATTCAGACATCTCACTATTTGTCTCAGAAACTCTGTGATCACTGACCAACAGATTTTTATCTGGGAGCCAGAATTGTTTATGGAACTACAGCACTCTCAAGGCCAGGTGACCTTACGGTTACTGCCACATCTCCCCTAGAAGCTGCACCCCATCAAAGGAACAGAGAGTGGAAAGAGAAACTAAATATAGATCAGAATATAATATCAGAATAATATGTAAAGAAATTCTTTTTGAGAGACTTAATATTCAATTTGGGAACTCCTCCCTGAGAATGAGCAGTCGTGATTGCATACTAATTTACCCAATCCATGATATTTCTGCACCATGTTCAGATTTAATCCAAGTATTTACCCATGACATCTTGCCACTGGTCTTTCTTCCAGCTCTGCAATATTCTCTCTCCTTCTTTACTTCCTTTGTTTTTTACCTCGTGCTCTGGGAATAGCAATCAAAGTAATTGCTTTTGGAAAGGGCATAATGATTATCTGATGTGGAGCTCCTCTCACTATACCTGTAAATTTCCATAACAAAATTCTTTCCCTTTGCTGCTACTTCCTTATAAGTGTTATTTCCCACTATTAGAAAGTAAGCTTCTTGGGAGTAGTAATGGCTTTGCTTTTGTGTTTCTCCAGTTTCCAGTTGTTGTGAAGTATTTTTTTTTTTCAATTTTATTTGATTCTCCATACCCCATTTGGGATTTTCATGGCAAAAACATTGCAGTGGTTTGCCATTTTCTTCTCCAACTCATTTTACATATGAAGAATTGAGGCAAACTGGATTAAGTGACTTGCCCAAGGTCATACAACTAGTAAGAGTCTTGAGGACAAAGACTCATGAACATGAGTCTTTCTGGTTTTAAGCCCAGTGCTCTATCTACTGTTCAATTCACCATAATAATTGCCTTTTCATTCATTCAAATATTCATTTATTTATGTGGAATTAGCAAGACTTGCTTTCTAGCTAAATGACCCTAAATAAATGGCTTAACCTCTCTCAGCCTCAATTTCCTTATCTGTAAAATAATAGCACTTACTTTATAGCATTTAGGATAAAATCAATTGTGATAATGTAGGTTAAGTGTCATGCAAACCTCAAATTACTATATAAATATCAGTTGTCTATGTTGTCATCATCATCATTACCATCATTAAATTACAGGAGATGAAGAGAGTGACTCTGATCTCTAGCCATGCTCCAATAAAGTTGGTGAGACATGATATATTATACATACATGGAACAATTATGTTTCCTATCCTTCCTATTCTTCCATCTCTTTCTAAGCTTAGCTCTTTTCAAACTACTTTTTATCACCATTATGGCCACCAGTCTCTGTACTCTTTTCTGTTTGTCCAATCTATTTCTTTTCTGGCCTCCCTTTTTTTTCTTCTCGCTACCATCTGGTTGAACAATTCAAATATTTTCTATCCTTTGCCCCTTTTCCTTGTCAAGACCACACTCCATATGTGCTATGCTATCATTCATTTCTTTTAGGAACTTGACTCTTCAATTATCATCACTCTTTCTGTAAAGGAGAGGATTTTAGTTAGGACTTTTAAAAAAAGCCTGGGAAGCTAGGAGACAGAGATGAATAAAGGGAGCATTTCAGGTATGTGATATAGCCACTGAGAGTTGTTTGTGGCAATTCAGTGTTTGTGACAATTGATTCAGTATGTGAGATTTTGAGTCGTGAAAACACACAACTGATAACCCCTAATTGTCCATTTGAAAAAGGTAAAGGGTAGAGAGTAAGCAGTCTGATTTGGGGTCAAAAGTCACAATACTCTTGACTAATTTATCATCTCTTGTGACACAGTTGTATCCTATTATATGTGCTTACCATAATTTGTTTAATTAATGAGCATCTATTTTGTTTCCAGTTTTTTTATTATGAATATTTTGGTGTATTTGGGGCATTTATTTGTCACTGAGTCCTCTGGCACATAACAGAGGAATCTCTGGGTATAGACAGATTAATTATTTTCTTCTTATAATTCCAAAATGCTTTCCAGAGTGGTGTGACTATTCATAACTCCATGACCAATATATGAGTGATGAGGTGCAAATAATGAGGTTAGTGGTAGTTGTGATGAGGTGCGAGAATTAGGGTGGGAAATACCTTCTGGTCCTATGCAAAAGAATTCAAAAACCCAAAATTTGTATCGCAAAAGGGGGTTTATTGGCACTGAGAAGCCAGTTGCTAAGAAGATAGAGAATGGGCAAAAGGTCCTGTTAGGAAGATAGCAAAGGTTAACACTGAGAAGAGAATATCTTCACCAGTGGGCAAAAAATTTCAGCAGGACAGCTTGCTAAGAAGACAGCTTCCTTGGCAAGTATAATCCTTTTTAGGACTTCTACAAAGATATCTGGACACATAGCCCTAGATATATTAGGGCTTGCTTTGATCTTTGGCTGGGAGAAGGGGGCCAACTCCTGAGAGACTGATTTTCAATTCAATTCAATTTAAAATTGAATGAGATTATTTAACTGGGAGTTTGAGCCACTGAGAGTTGTTTGTGGCAATTCAATGGAGGGTGATTGACCAAGATCTACAATTGAAGGAAACCACTTAACTGGGAGTTTGCAGGCTTTTCCTAGGGTCTAGTAGTTTACATCTAGGCCCCCCCAAAGATCCCAGTTTGTGTCATGAGTATGCCCTTCTTTTCAAACTTTCCAAAACTGCCTATTCCTATCTTTTGTCATCTTCGCCAGTATTCTGGGTATGAGATGAAAACACAAGTTTGTTCTGAGTTATTTCTCTTCTTGTTAGTGACTTGAAGCAATCTTTCATGTGATTAGTTTACAATTCTTCCTCTGAGAACTGTTTGTTTATATGTTGTTTATAACTTATCTTTTGGGGAATGGTTCTTTTCTCCCTAGTTAATTGTGTTAGTTGCCTATTGGCATTGGATAATACACTCTTATCAGAGATATTTAATGTGTAGACTTTCCTCAGTTAATCTCTTTCATTATTTGAGTTGCATGATTTTTTAAAAGGGAAAATATTTAATTTCATTTAACAGAGCAAGGCAATCTATCTTGCCATTAATTTGAAAAAATTTCATTTATTTTATTTTAAATTTATGGCATTATTTTTTATGATCATCTCTATTCCTTGTTTTATTAAGAACCCTCCTATTGGCCATCTCAGTGAAAAATGACTGAATATTTTCTAATATTTTTATGGTATAAATTTTAATATTTAAATCTGATATTAATTTTGTGTTTATATGAGAATATAACATAATGTGTTGGTCTAAGCCTAATTTCAAACAAGGTTTCTCAGCATTTTTTGTAAGAATTCTTCTTTAAATAATTATTGTTTTCAGATTAATTCCATATTGGATTAACCAATGTTCTCTTAACTGCAAAATCCAATATGTGTTTTTCAGACCTCATTTTACTTGAAATCTATGAATTAAACCATTCAAAAAGTTTAGTAGGTAGATCAGAACCACTCCAGACTAAAAAGCAGAAGCCCTTAGGCAGCTATGAAAGCAGCTACTATTTATCTTTCCAAAGTCCTTCCATCCTTTAAGATCCTTAAATCTAGACCCTGAAGGTAACATCATATTCCATTATTATTTCTTATTGATTTCATAGTTTCTTTTTGTTTTCATTGCCCTTTTTTGATTTTTTATCCTTGCTGACCTTTACTCTGTTCCTCCTTACCTTTTCAGATTCTGTATACTTTTGCCTGCTATTCTCTTCTTTCACTTACTGATGCTAAAGGACTTCTTGCATAGATCTGTCTCTTTTAGAATTATCATGGGAGAGTAATGATACCACAAGTGGAACCAGGGAAGTCTAGAGATGGATTTGGTTGGTGGATTTATTGAGAAGAAGAAGGGGTCAATTTGAGTTTGAAGCAGGATGTTCACATAGAAATGTCAGTCAGGTGGAGATTTAGCAAGGTAGTTGAAATAGGAGCTTAAGGTTAGTACATTGTACATAAAAGTACATTGGTATAATTTCTGTAAGTATTATTTAAGATCATTTTATCAAGAAAAAAATACATGTGTGTGTTGGAGGGGAGTGAGGGGGAGAGACACACACAGAGAGAGACAGAGACAGAGAAAGAGAAAGAGAAACAGAGGCACAGAAAGACAGAGACAGAGACATAAAGAGAGAGGGAGAGGAAGAGGGACTTGAAGAATGAACTGTTAAAAGGCAGAAGGTGAAAGAATCAGAAAAATCATGAAAGATAAATAGACAATGAATAGATAAAATATTTATTAAGCACTTAATATATATTGGGCACCGTGCTAAGTGCTGAAGAAAAATAAGAAAACATACTGTCCCTTCTTTCAGGGGGAATACAAAACATGAACGGGAGATGGAAAGAAGGGGGTGGAGGGAATGATGGGGCAAGGATAAGATAGGGAGGGAAGGGAGAAAAGCAACTATTGTGGAGGTGAAGCAGGTGAGAGAATGAGCCAGAAACAGAGGGTACCAGGTGGCTAGACTTTCTAATTTTTTGATGGCTTCAGGAAGAGATTCACCAATCACTGAGTCAGCCTCAGGGTGCAGTCATACCCAGAGGACCAGCCACCTGGTTTTGAGGTGGAGCAGACTGGAAAGTGAACCAGAATTCGACAATGGGCAAAAATAGCTGTGAGAAAAGCAAGAAAATTGTTACAGTAAAAGTACTTTGAGAAGCATTATGTTCTATGGAATAGTAAGACAATATTTAATAGGTCCCAAACACCTGTCCTTCTGGGAGCAGGAGTAACAACAATGGGAAGGCAGGCCAGACCAGGAGAGAATCAAGTTAAACAGTAGGAGTCTGACTTCTGTATTAACAATATATCTAAATACCAAGGCAATTCCTGGATATGCTAGAAAAAAAGTCTAGAGCCTATTATTGCTGCTCAATATCTTTTTAATGTACGTTGAAAAGCTTTAGTCATAAAAAAGTAATGTGGTGTAGTGGACAGAAGATCAGTTTCTGAGTCAGGAGGAACTGAGATTATTCTGCCTCTGTCTGAGTGACCGTGGGCAAGTCAATTAACCTATAAGGGCTCTTAACTCTAAATAGATGAATAATTGGTGCTCTGTTTTGGGGAAGGGGATTTCCTTATTTAAAACTCCTAACACAAACACAAATAAATAGTCTTACTGTGTTCCTCCCTCCAAAGAAAGGTCATTCTGATACTCTGAAAAGAACATGGGGTTCCCTGGACTACACTCGAATCACTCATGGTCTTTCAGAATCTGAGGCCTAATTTTTTTTTATTGTGGACATGGGAGAACATCAGGAAATCATTCATATTGGATAGGCTAGTGGGTGAAACAAAAAGTAAGCTCCATTTAGTATAAAAGGGATAGGAATTTATACTTTGTTCAGTTGTGTCTGATTCTCTATGACCCCATTTGGGATTTTCTTGACAAAGATACTGGAATGGTTATTCATTTTCTTCTCCAGCTCATTTTACACATGAGGAAACTAAAGCAAACAGGGTTAAGACACTTGCTCAGGATCACAAAGCTATGAGTTTCTGAGGCTGGGTTTAAACTTATAAAGATGAGTCTTCCTGATGTCAGGCCTGACACTTTAACCACTGAGCCATCTGAACTTAAGGGAAGTTCATATTGATTAATTTAGCCATAGAAACTGATTCTGTAGTATGGATGTCAACCAATGATCATGTATGGAGAACCTACTTGCATTGAGCTACCTGTGATGGATACAAGGGAGTAGAATAACCTCAAAGAGCTTATTCAGGGGTTCTCAAACTACGGCTTGCAGGCCAGATGCAGCAGTTGAGGATGTTTATCCCCCTCACCCAGGGCTATGAAGTTTCTTTATTTAAAGGCCCACAAAACAAATAGTCAGCCCTCCAACAATCTGAGGGACAGTGAACTGGCCCCCTATTTAAAAAGTTTGAGGACCCCTGGCTTATGTAATAAAAAAAAGGAGATGACAGACACATGAATGAAAAATATCAGGATAAATGTCTAATTTAGAAGTACAAAATATGTGGTAGAGACAAGTGAATGATATTTGTGTATGAAGGAAGGGGTTTTTTCAACAGGCAGCATAGAGCTATAGAAAGAACAAGGGGTTTGGAACTGAGAGATGAAAGTTCAAATACCAGCTCTGACACAGTAGATAGATGACATTTGGAAAATCATTTTACTACTTTTGGGGCTCAGTTTATCCATTTGTAAAATAAAGGCTTGGAATTAGATGATTTTTAATGTTCTATTCAATTTCCTATGAGTTGATACTAAGGAAGGCTTTGTGGAAGAGAGAGAATTTGATGCCATCTTTTTCTATCATTAGGTAAGAGTGGATAAAGGGAAATGGGATGGGCAATGTCACTACTCAGGAAGAGGCTATATCTTAGAGACTTTTGTGGTACTACTAGTAGTATTTGTAGTGGCCTATTAGGGTGGAACAATCCAGAATGGAAGGTTCGGTTTTACTAAATGGTCATGTAAATCACAAAGTCTGGTTATGTGAGCAGCTAACATTAGTGAAAAGTTAATTTTATGAAGATGGTATTTACGATATTTCTTAGGGAAGAAATTCAGTCCTTAATGGAAGGTGTGGAGATATTCCACTGGCAGTCCAGAAATAGAACTACAAATCTCCAGTAACTGTTATGGTGATTAGAACAGTAATGAGGTGCAGGTGGCATAGGTTCGCTTTTAGTTGAGGAAGGAAGGAGTGGGTCCAGCTGTAGTAGGAACTTATCTCAACATGATAGCTGTAGCTTTCTGTTAAACAATTATTCTTGCTCACTAGATATTAATCCCTGTCATTTCTAGTCCCTTATGAATTGCAAGTATCCTCTACATTTTCCACTCTGTGACAAAGCTCTAATTGCCCTATCCTACTTATGTCCCTGGTAGCAATGGGCTTTAAACTTTTTATGAACTATGGACTTTAAAATTTTTACATCTTCAGGCCAATCCCAATTTTTTCTTTAATTCCTGTTTATTTCTAGGAACAATTGTAATATATGCAAAAACATACTAGAAAAGTTTGAAAGCACTGAAAATTATTTTATATCTGAGCAGAGAATATACTAAAGGAATGGAATAAAAATCACAGATGATGTGATGACCTTGAAAGAGGTGGTTGAAAAGACAGTAGTAATTATTACTTTCTCATGTGCCTACTTTCTCATTTTTACAAAATCTTTGTGAGAATAAATTATACATATGTTGGGGATATCATTGATGAAAATGTGAGAAGGAAAGAGATGGAGAGTTCTGAATGGTAGACAACAATGTTAGATTAACACAATTCATTGAAAAATACAGAGAATGTGAAATTCCATTGTGTTTATTGAGTGTTGACTAAAAAACTTGATTTAGGAGCCCTCAAATCTTTTTCTCTAACTTATAGTTTCTCATACCTATATTAAGATTGTCCAAGATTCTTTAATAAATGCATTTATAGAGATAATTCTATTTAATGACTCTGCTAATTAATATCATGCAAAGCATAAAACATGGAGATGTATTCTTGAGAAAATTGTCATGAAAGATATCTTGCTCAGAATCTACATGGAGAAAAAGATTCCATATTAATATCAAGGTTCTTCAGACATTTCTGTTTAATAGAGCTTTATTGTTGTCCAGTAGTTTCAGATGTACTGACTCTTCATGATCCCATTTGAGGTTTTCTTGGTGAAGATACTGGTTTGCCATTTCCTTCTCAAGATCTTTTAATAGGTGTAGCAAACAGGGTTAAGTGACTTGTCCAGAGTCCTACAGCTAATAAATATTTGAGTCCAAATTTGAACTCAGAAAAATGAGTTTTTCTGATTTGTAGCCCAATGCTCTATCTACTATGTCATCTAGCTGCTGATTAAGGTTGATAAAGTCTCAGAACAATTTAGGGTCTCCTCCCTGGGATCTAGTATATTCAAAATAATGGAAATGTTATGCACTAGATTAATGTGAGTTAGTATATGCACAAGATTGGACAAACTCCAAAACACCCATTATCTAGATGGTCATATGCAATTAGATGGCTGGTTAATTGAATTAGTACATCAGTGCATATAGATAACACTTGCAAATGAACAATGAGTTGACATCAGAATTGAAGATGAGGAAGAGAAGAAATTAGATTGCTTTTGGGAAATAATGTGTTGATTTTTTTTTTTTTTTCTTAAATGACTCTAAGTTGCTTTCCCTGGAATACAATTTTTTGTTTGTTTGTTTTTGAATAGGTGGTTTCAAAAGATAGCAAGTTTTCTCTAAATAGATGTCTTCAAAAGCTTGATATTATAGGAGGGATTTTTGATAAGATATGGATTTAAATAAATGAATAGATGCAAAAGAATCTGTTAAATGTTTACTATGTAACAACTATTGTGTTTGTCACCTTGGATACAAATACAATCAAGATAGTCTTTTCTTCAAAGAGGTTAAATTTCATTAAGAGACAATAGATATAGAAGAGGAAGAATTGGGAAAAGTAGGAGTGCCACAATGAAGTAAAGGGTACATGTTGGGCAATACTGCTTGGAGATGTTTAGTAAGTGATATAGTGGGCCTGGGACTCTTCAGGACAAAATATAGACTCAGTAAGAACCCAAAGTCTCAGAGTTGAAATACAAATTTTGATTTGAGAAGGATGAGGAGGAGGCCAGAGGACAAGTGGTATGAATTGGAAATAGCCAAGAAGGGAGCAAGAAGATGGTCTATAAGGTGCCTTTTGTCTCTGAGAATCTGTGATTCACAAAAATGAAAAGTCTAGCTAAAAGAAGTTCTTATTTAAAAAAATAAAAACAATAACCCAACTTCTTAATGTTTTCCTAATGATGCCCTATTGTTATGAATCTTGGAACAACTAAACTATAGGTAACCCAAAAGCAATGGCAAGATACCTACTAAGTGGAAATAGGCTATAGTGTGTTCCCAATGGTAAAGCTATGCACAAGAAATAGCATCTAGGAAATGACATGAATTTCAAATGCTTTGTCTACCCCTTTAGAATGTGAGTTCCTTAAAAAGGAATATCTTTCTCTTAGATTTGTATCTCTATTGTTTATTATTTAGAACATATCATGTGCTTAAGAAATACTTCATTCATTCAAATGAATGATTGGAAAAGGAAATGGGTCAGTTTTATGATAAGAGTAGGAGTTAGACCTCTAATGCTCCATGGGTATCCACAAAATGTAAGAAGGAAGAAAGAAAGAAAAATAGAAATGAGAAGAGAAGGAAAGAAAAAAAAAACTAGAGGAAGACCTCAAATATTTCTTTGTGAAAGAACATGGAATACAATTGTATAAGATGGTTGCATTCTATGCTGTTGGAAAGAATTACCTACATTGATGAGGTCCTGTATCCATTGAGGTATTAAAATGAATAATGCCATTAATTCTATTGATGGTTCAGTCCAATTCATTGTGCAGTAACAGCAAATTTTGAAAAGCAAGTTCTATCCTTCTTATAGTATTTTTTTTTCAATTTGTTTGGGTTGAAGAGGTGATGTAAGGTTTAGGAAAGCTGAATCTGATGAAGCTCTAGAAAAACTGAATGGGTGGAGGAGGGCCAGAAGAATGATAGAATATACAAGTTAAAGCATCTAATCTAATTAGAATCTAAATTTGTTCTAATTAAGATAAAAGAAGCTTCATTTTGTAGAAAAGCAAGTAATACAAAAACAAATATACCATATAAATAAATGAATGATTATAGATTATCTAATATATGTTAGCTTTGCTATTATTTATTAGCATTACTGAACATTTGTTATTATTAAAATGACTCCACTTAGACCCATGACTTAACATCACTTTATGGTATTGAATTCTACCACCCAATCAAGCAACCAACCTATTAACCAATCAGACATTATGATAGGAGCTAGCCATGCAAAGGCAAATTGAAAATAAAAGTCTTTTCTTTCAAGATGCTTAATGTATCTTTCTCTACAAAAGGTCAAATTTTGCTTATAGATGTGGTATAGGTCAAACATCCTATAATACTTATTCCTAGGATTCTGCAAAGAACAGTATCTAATAAAAACTTGAACCCAAAGGCTTTTAGGATTTTTCTTTCAAATAATTAATAACTAAATTGACCAAAAACAGTCTTGGACCTTAGATCATCTATACTTATGATAATAATTGGTATATAATTTTAAATTATTATTATTATCTTGTGTATTTTTACTCTAATTCTACATGCTTATCTTTACTTTCTCTTCACTTATAAAAGGGAGCAGAGGCCAGCTCAGTAGTGAAAAGCTTGGAAAGTTTTCAAGATTAATTAAAAAGAAGGTGGGGGCATTTGGGATGTCTGGCACCAGATAGTAATCATGGACACTAATTATACTCTCATATTAAATACGTTATGGTGAATAAATCAGGTATAGACCTGCCAGTATGGTTAATGCTGCTACCAGCTGTTATGATAGCTTTAAAGAGAATATGTTAGACCCTAATAGTTAGAATCCTCCTCTTTAAACCCTTGCCTATTAGTGCATCAACTAATTCTTTTTAAATAGAATGTGCTATTTTTTTTTATTTGTTTGTGATTACTTTTTCATGTGAAAAGGACATTATCATTTCAGTCATCATGGGAGTTAGATTATGATTTATTGACATCTGATTTCCATTCCTCTCCCCCCCCCCCCCATTTTTATGTTTATCCTGTAGGGGCGCTCCCGGAACTACAAAGAACATTTGGCATGAATCTCTATATGTATGTTATGAATTATGCTGTTTCATTATTGGATATGGGAATACCTTAATGGGTTAAGATCAGAAGAATTCTCACTGGGAAATGAAAGTAGTGTTTAGTGGTGAGTAGATATTGGTCGGTGGAGTCAAGAGGCCAAGTAGCTATCATGTCCTTAGTACTATTGCTTCTGTATCATTTTTCTGGCATATTGAAATGACTAGGTCATAAAGGCTGATACAGCTGAGCTGAGGTCCATGTTTTCTTTAGTTTCTCAAAGCTCAGCAATTCGGTATATTGTTTATTACTTTAGGCCATTTAGACAGAATCATCATCATCACTTTGTGGTGATGTTCTGTATGGGTACTCACCCCAGTGATTCAGATGGCAGACCCTGTAAACCATATTTTATGTGATTTTTGTCCATTTTGTTCTTGTTCTTTTGGTAGCTTGGAGGTATTGTGTTTCCCGTGGGCATCTCTCTCTTTTATTTTCATGACAGAGTTGTGTAAACCTAGAAGTGATTTCACAGCACTTACCTCAGCAATACTTGAACAGAATTTACTCTGCAACATCCCTGATAAGTGTCCATTAAGCCTTTCCCTAAAAACTTACAATAATAAGAAACTCAGTATCTTTCTTTATTTTAAATTTATTTTTAGTGTCTTTCAAAAGTATGCCATTTTTGGATGTCTATTCATTAGTAAAAAAATTTTTTTTACTTCACCAAGTGGTGGACTCCTTTGAAAACTACTTATTTTTTTCTAATTCAACTATCTAGGGTCAAGAAGAAAAGTTTAGTTCTTATTCTATATAACAGTCTTCCAAATACTTGAAAATAAGCTATCATATTCCCTCTCCCTCCAAGTCTTCTCTTTTCCGGGATAAACCTCCCTTGTTCCTTCATTATTTTGTGTCTAGTCATTCCACTGTACTGAATCCGCCTCTCATTTAGTCTTCATCATTCCATCTTTTCCACAAGGATAATAGATGACTTTGTCAGACAGGTGCCAAAATGCAGGGATATTTTTTAGATGACATTCTTCTATAAAGCTGTATGGACTCTTAGTGATTATCACTGCTCTTCTTAAATGCCCATTCAAAAAATAATGCATTATAAAACTTTTATAGAAATTGGAATCAAGTTCATTTGCTCAGAGTTTGTCTCTTCTCGTATTTGAGAATTGGGAGAGAAATCGTGTATGCATGTTCTTTTGGACCTTGCTTGTTTAGATTTGGTAACCCTAAATTGTTGCAAGTGGCTAGGTGTTTGATTTTTGTTTCTTCACTTATCCAAGGTTTCACTGCTCTTATAATTACATTTGTTTTGTCCTTTTCCTTTACAAGATGTTTTTCTTTGGTTAAGCAAAACAAAACAAAATAAGAATCTACAGTTCTGTCTTTTCTCTATTATATTATCATTTCCTCATTCATACTGAGAAATCCCATCTCTTCTTTGACCATAACATAATCCTGAGAATTTCTTCTTTAGGAGGTCTTGTATAATCCCTTCAGATACTTGTGCCTTCTCTTCTGAGAGAGGTCTTCCAGCTACCCTGAATATCTTTTTTTTTAAATTTAGTATTTTATTTTCCCCAATTACATGTAAAAACACTTTTAACATTTGTTTTTAAAACTTTGAGTTCCAAATACTCTCCCTCTCTCATCCCTCCCCACTCTCTTAATTGAGAAGACAAGCAATTCAACATAGGTTATTGATATGAGGTCATGCAAAATATATTTCCATATTAGTCATGTTGTTAAAGGCAATATAGACCAAAAAAAAAAACTCTTAAAAAAGCAAAAAAAAATTCTTCAATCAGATACCATCAATTATTTCTCAGGATATGGATGATGTTTTTCATTATCCTTCAGAGTTATCTTGGATTATTGTATTGCTGAGAATAGCTAAATTGTTCACAGCTGATTATGTTATAATGTTGCTGTTACTTTGTACACAGTATGTGTACATTTTGTAACAGCTTCTGTAAGTCTTTACAGGTTCTTCTGAGAGTGTTCCATCATAATCACATACACAGTTTACTCAGCCATTGCCCAATGGTGGGTATCTTCTCAATTTCCAATTCTTTGCCACCAGAAAATAGCTACTACAAACATCTTTTCACAAATGGGTCTTTCTTTAAAAAAAAAATCTCTTTTTGGATACAGATCTAAGATGTTATTGCTAACTTCAAAAGAAGTTGTCTTCTCAATTAAGAGGGTGGGGAGGGATGAGAGAGGGAGTGTATTTGGAATTCAAAGTCAAAGTTAAGTCAAACATAAAGCTATGTATGGCTTTATAATCCTTTGGGCATGATTTCTCTCCATTTAGGCACTGCTCTCCAGAATGGCTGAATCAGATCATAAATCCACCAACAATTTGTTAATATCTTATTTTTCTTATATCCTCTCCAATATTTGCCATTTTCCTTTTCTGTTCTATTAGCCAATTCAATATGACATAGTACCTTAGGATTGTTTTAATTTGCATTTCTCCAAACAAGAGTGATTTCAAGCATTTTTTCATATGACTATAGAGAGCTTTAATTACTTCATCTAAAAACTGTTTCTAATTTTTGACCATTTATCAATTGGGGAATGGCTTTATTTTTATAAATTTGATTCTATTTTCCATGTTTGAGAAATGAAGCCTTTATCAGATAAATTTGTTTCAAAATTTTTCCACAGTTACTATTGCTAACTCTATTCCCCCCATCCTATTTCTCCCTCCTTTTATTCTATTTTCTCTCTCCCCTTTCATCCTGTTTCTTCTCAAAAGTGTTTTGCTTTTGATGACTGCCTCCCCCAATCTATCTTTTCTTCTATCACTCTCCTCACTTTTTTTTCTTATCCTCTTCCCCTCTTATTTTTCTGCAGGATATGATAGATGCTTATACCCAATTGAGTATGTATGTTATTCCCTCTTTGAGCTATTGGCTCAAAGGATAAGATTTACTTCATTCCTCTCACCTCCCGACTCTACTGTAAAAGTTTTTCCTTGCCTTCTTGTGGAATAATTTGTCTCATTCTACCTTTCTCTTTCCCCAAGTACATTCCTCTCTCATCAGTCGATTAAATGTTATTGTTTACATATCATCCCATCATATTCAACTCACACCTGTGCCCTCTGTTCATATATACTCTTTCTAATTGTCCTAATAAGAATGTTCTTATAAGTTATAAGTACCATTTTCTCATGAAGGAATGTAAACAGTTTAACTTTATTAAGTCCCTTATGATTTCTCTTTCCTGTTTACCTTTTTATGCTTCTCTTTAGTCTAGTATATGAAAGTCAAATTTCTTATTCAGCTCTGGTCAAAAGATTTTAAGAATGCTTGAAAATCCTCTATTTCATTGAATATCCATTTTTTCCCTGAAGGGAAAAAGTTTTGCTAATTAAGAGATTTCTGGTTGTAATCTTAAACTCTTTTATAATCCCTGGAATATGGTAACAAAAATAGAAAGTCCAATTTGGAGGAGTTTTGAGGAGAGAGTCATGTTGTTGTTGGAACTTTGAATTGTTCCAATGGTTATTATGTAATATCTATTTATACAAGAAATATGACTACATTATTCATATGCTTTAACCCAGAAATTCTGCTATTGACCCATATACCAAGGAGATCAAAGACAGAAACAAAATTCTATTATGTACAAAAATGTTCACAGCAGCAGCGTTTGTGATAGTAAAAACTTGGAAAATAAAATAGGCACCCATCAATATGAATGTAATATAATATTATTGGATAGGAAAAAATGACTAACATTAAGAATTTAGAAAAATGTGAGAAGATTTATATAAACTGATGTATAGTGAGATAAATAAAACCAAAGAACAATATATACAGTTCTGGATAGCTTCTTTCCTGCTTTTAATAGAGGGATATTATGATTTCTTGGCATTAGATTGACTTCCTTTTTCTTAGAGAGTCCATTCCCCCTTCTAGGATGAGGGCCTCATATCTATTTCATGGCTACAAAAGAGTTAGAGTTTATCTCTTCTTTCTTTTCTGCTTCATATTATTCTCCTGTGCCTTGCACAGGGTAGGATTCATCTCTACCTCTTCAGTTTCTATTTTATTTGTTTTCTTGTAAGACAATTTTCTAAGTTTTAAAATTATCAAGAACTTATTTTCTTTCTCATACATATCACTTTCAGTTTAAAAGTGGAAAAAAGCAACTTCCTTGAAATAAATATGCATAAATAGGCAAAAATCTTACTTTCTCCATATCCAAAAATGTTATGTCTTATTCTTTATTTTGAATACATTATCTTACTTTCAGCAGATAGGTAGCTATGATTTACCATCAGCTTGTATATCCTCCCCTCTTCTTAACTTCTGTATTATTGTTGTTTAGTTGTTTTTCTATCATGTCTGATTCTTTGTGACCCTTTCTGAGATTTTCAGGACAAGAGTAGTGGAGTGATTTGCCATTTCCTTCTTTAGATCATTTTTCAGATGAGGAAACTGAGATAAATAGTGTTAAGTGACTTTCTTAGAGTAACACAGCTAGTATGTTTGATCTCATCTTCCTTATTACAGGCCTGGCCTTTGATCCACTAAGCTACCTAGCTGCCCCTAACTTCTTGTAAACAGCATTACCATTCTCCCAATCACCTAGACTCACAATCTTAGTGTCATCCTACACTCCTCACTCTATGTTAATACTCCCTTGCCCCACTCTATCTAATTTGTGGTCAAATCCTTTTAATTCCATCTTTGAAATATATCTTCTCTGACACCCTGTTATAGGCCCTCATTACCTCATGTTTGGACTATTGCAAGAGCCTTCTGGTTGGTCTCCCTGCCTCAAGTGTCCTCCCACTTCAGTCTATTCTCCACTCAACTTTCAAAGTACTCTATTTAATGGGAAGTTCTGACCAAGTTACCTACCTCTATCCACTCTTCTTCCTGCCATTATATGGCTTCCTCTTACTTTTAAGATCAAATATAAAATCTTCTGTTTTACTATTAAAGCCCATCATAACCTAATTTCTTCGTTACCTTTTCAGTCTGTTTACACTTTACTCTCTTCCATACATCCTGTGATCCAGTGATATTGGCTTTTTTGATCTTCCTGCCACAAGAAATTACATCTTCTGACTTTGCAAATTTTCATTGGCTGTATTCCATGCTTGATAATAAATATTTTTATCAATCTTTTCCTTTCAATATCTCTATTAAGAAAAAATAGAATTAAAAAATAAATATTTAAATACATAAATGTATAATCTAGAAGCACAAATTCTCATATCTCCCTGTCCAAGAATATATTCAGCTCCATATGCTTGGAATGCTTTCCCTCCTCATCTTTATCCCCTGGTTTCTTTCAAATCAGCAAAATTCAAGCTTCTGCAAGAAGTCTTTTCCTAGTCCTCATTAATTCAGTCCTTCTCTCTGAGATTATTTTCTAGTTATCCTGTATATAATTTTTTTGAACATAATTACTTGTCCATTGTTTCTACATTAAATTGTGAATTCCTTAAGTCAGGGATTATTTTTGCCTTTTCTTTGCATCAACAATACTTAGCAAAGTACTGGAGTATATTAGGAACTAGTTGGCTTGACTTGACTCTGGAATCATGACTGTTTATTACCTTGGTCAGAGCTCTTTAGTCTTGTTTGTTTTTATACTCTTATTATTATTGTATAAATTGGTTATATGATTGTGCTCACTTGACTCTTCATCAGCTCATACAAGTCTCAGTAGGTGTCTGAAAACATTCCTTTTTTATTTCTTATGACACAGTAGTATTCCATTACATTCATATAATATAATTTCTTAGTTTAGAAGCATCTCTTTACTTTCCAGTTTTCTGTCATTACAAAAGAAGTTTCTATAAAATATTATTGTGCATATGGGTCCTTTTCATCTTTATTTGATTTGAGTGTAAGAGCCTGTAGAAGGCATCACGTCTAGTAGAAAGATATGTACAATTTATGACTGGGGTAAGGGAACATTTAAGTTACAAATTGCTTTTCAGAATGTCTAGACCAATTCACAGTTCCACAAATGGTGCATTAGTGTATCTGTTTTGTCTATAGCTCTTCCTATATTTGTCACTTTGCTCTTTTGTCACCTTTGACAAGCTGAATGTATGAAGTAGAACCTGAGAGTTGCCTTAATTTTATTTTTCTAATTAATGATTTGGATCATTTTTTCATTGTTTGGTGATAGCTTGGAAATCTTCCACTGATAACTGCATGTTCATCTTCTTTAACCACTCATCTGTTGGAGAATAGCTCTTCATCATAAATTTTAATCAGTTCCTTATACATTTTGCAAAATCATCATCAAAGAGACTTCCTGCAGACTTGCTCCTAGTGTCTATATTTATTTTTATGAAATATTGTTGGTGTTACTTTTGTAAGTCCACTAGAAGGTAAGCTCCTTGAAGATAGAATTGTTTTGTTTAAAACAATTTATATCCTCAACACTTGACATAACATTTTTCATATAATAGCTGCTTAATAAACAGTAGGCTACAAATACTAAGTGCCTTCTGTGTGCCTTTTTTGGGTCATCTTTGTTAATAAGATATGTATGAAATTGAATATCAGGATTGCTTTAATTTGCCCTTATTTAATGATTAATATTTTGGAACACTTTTTTCTTCACCTAAATGTTGATGACATGGATATTTTTCTTTGAGAAATGTTTGTTCAAAGATAACTGTATAAATATGTATACATATATTGGATTTAACATATATTTTAGCATATTTAACATGTATTAGACTACCTGCCATCTAGAGGATGGGGTGGAGAGAAGAAAAGGATAATTTGGAACAGAAGGTCAATGTTGAAAAATTACCCATGCATATGTTTTATAAATAAAAAGTTTTAATTAAAAAAAAGGAAAAAAGAAATGGCTGTTCATATCTTGGACCATGTGTCATTTGTGGCTTTTTGTTTTCCCTTTACATACTTCTCTAATATGCAACTTCTTTCTTCCTGATAAAATTAAAAGAAGAATGTTTCAATTTAGAATTATAGACCTAGAGATGGGAGAGACTTTCATTAACAAAAGAGGAAAGTGAGATACAGAGTAATGTAGTTAATAAATGATTAGAATTGTCCCCTGAACTCAGGTCCCAGGATTCTGCCTTCTTTTCTTTGCAGCTCACCATCTCTCTATCCTTTCATTTTCTCCTTTAATAGAAAGATAAGACTATATCAGGAACTCATAATTTGCATTCAGCTTGTCAGAAACCCAAACACAACTCCACTCTCTGAAAAGCAACTGAAAAATTCTGATCCATCCTCCAGCTTTGCTGGAACTCACATCCCTGTGATGTAAATGCTTCCCCTGATCTTTGGTGGGGAAAGGGTTGGAAAGGCCCTGATGTAAATTGTGTCCCCTTTAATCTTTGGGGCAAGGGTAGTCCTGAGTCTCAAATTCTCCTGGCCTCTGGGAGGGACCTCATTCTCCTGTTCATAGGAAAACTCCCAGATAGTAATCTCCTATTCAGTTGGAGATCTTGGCCAGGGGCATGATTTCTACCCTTTATTCAAAGATCCCCCTTCTCTGGGCCAAAACAAACCTGATATAAACAAAGGCCTGTCTATCTCTGCTAATTCCTAATTCAGGAATTCCTACTGAGTTGCTTCTCAGTGTAAACCTATCTTTGCAAAAGTCCTAGCATGATTTTGCCCACTCAGAAACTTATTTCTCAGTGTAATAAATCCATTATTGCTACAAAACCTCTAGCCTGTATTCATTGGGATTTGTGAATTCTTTCACAAAGCCTGTGGATTGGCCAGGCAGTCCCATTGCTATCAGGGGATTTCTCAACCTTCATTTTTCACACCTCAACACTTGGATCTCCATTTCTCTGCTTCTTTGGTGATAATGCCACTAGAAGTTCCTGGAGAAGGATTTATATTTGCACTGGTGTCCCTTGCTTTTTAATGGAGCTTTTCCTCAATTATCACTAAGATACTCTTCTCTCCCCTCTTTCATTCCCTTGCTTCTTGATATAGGATTCATGGATTCGTAGATTCCTGCTAAAGTCTTAATATAATCAAATGTTCTACTCTAGTGGCTGAGAGAAGACTTGTAAAAATCTAGCCTGTAGTCACTTCCTTTGTAATTTCTCCTTTCTGCTGATTAGAACTCACAGGATTATGGGAAGGATAAGTAGTAATAGATTCTTGAAAGATATAATGTAATATAGGAGAAACTGAAGCAAGATAGAGATTAGAGAGTTTTTAATATTTTATTTATTGTAGACCTTAATTGATTGACTGGATCAGACTCTCATCTCAAAGTATCCAGTATTGAATGTGAGACTCCAAGGATTTTTACAGGACTTTAGTGAGAAGAGAAACAAAGGCAGAAGGCAGAGAGTGGGAATTTTCAGGGACGGACCCTAAATTCAATTCTAACAGATTGGGGGTGAGAACTATAAATTCTTATAAATTGGGAGTTAAGGAAGTGTCCCGCTAGAGACAGGAAGTCTGGAGAAATAGAGGTAGAGGATGTCAATTAGGTATCTGAGATAGGACATCTGGAGTCTTCTCTTTTGGAATGCCAGAAGTGGCCAACTACAGCCCTAATGAACAGAAAGGGGTGGGGGAAGATAGCATACTAAGTCAGGGAAATTGAGATATTATAATTCAGGGAACTAATGCAGGGAAATTGAGGTAGAACAATTCAAAGAGACTGTGGCATAACAATAAAAACTTTGAAGATTTAAAATCTCTATATAAGTGAATGGTACTGGAGATAAGTTATTAGCATGAGTGTGTTAGCTTAATGCCCTACAGTTAACAGGGGGACCAGGATTTAGGATAATTAAGTTTTGCTAGAGAAAAGAGACAGGAATCTTCTGGAGCACAGGCTCTTTCTGAGCAGGGTGGGTCTCCCTCAGGCAGCTGTAAGGACCATTATCTAGACAATGCGTTGATAAAGCAAGATTCTTTAAATATTGTCTCAATTAGTAGAAAAAAGACATCATTCTGGAATAATCTCAGGCCTAAAATTCCCTGAATTGACTTTTTAGGAATATATACAATGAATATTAAAATGTTCTTGTTGGTTCTGCTCCAACCAAGCACATCATTCCCTACATTCAGTAACTGGAGGAAAAATGAGGCACCAGCAAACATTAAGCATTTTGTTTAAATATTAAACTTTAAAGTACCTTGTTAATATTTAATGTGCAAACTCTCCTTGAAAGGTTTCTCTTGGTTTCTGTTCACTTATCAGAGAAACACTTGAAGTTCACTAGTTGAGGTAAAGTATCATATTACCAGGAAAAAGCAGAGCAATATGAGGCCTAAGCAGAACATCTTAGAAAAGCCAATAATGGGAAAGAAGTCACATATTTTATAGAGCAGAACCTAGACTGAGATTTTTATCTTAATAAAAACTTTGCTGCTTCTCAGACTTCTCTAAACCAAAAGAGGATCTTATCATGTTTTTACCCTGAGACTTTAAAAAATGAGACTTTATTTGGGCATGATGGTACAGATTGGAAGTCTTATTCTGGGGAGCTAAAATCACTTGGATCTGGTATTTCTCAGCCACAATAGGACTAAAACCTAATGGACATCTGCACTAAATCTGATACCAATACAGTGTATTTCTGGTATGGAGGGTCCATTTAGGTTACCTAAAGAGGGTGAACTGTCGCATAGCGAAAGAGTGGAGCAGATTAAAAGCTTCTGGCCGATCAGTATTGGAATTAATCAAATAAGTTGCTATTTCACTTTAGCCTGGGTGAGAAAGGGGAGACTTATTTTAAAGGAAAAAAAAAAACAGAAAAGAAGAAAGAAGAACAAGAAGAAAAAAGGTGGAAAAAAAAGGAGGGAGGAAGTATATGGTAAGGTCCACTGCCCATCCAATTAATCAAGCAGAGACTTGTCTTAAGAGAGACAAAAAGGAATTTCTTTCTTTCTCATGAAAAAGGACACCCCCGATGTAGTTCAAAATGGGGTCAACAAGGAAGGGCAAGGTGAATAGTTCTCAGCAGGTTTATATAGACCCTAAAAGAGGAGTAACTACCTATTCCCTGGATCTTCAGAGCTTCTGGCAGGAAGTTCCCCAGCAACAGATATTTGTTCAACAGGTAGGAAGACTTGTAGTCTGGCCCTTCTCCCATCCTGAATGCACCCAGAGGGCTTCAACTCTGTCTCCCAATATTCCAATCAGGATCAAGCCTACTAATTATGGCTTAGAGGTACAATTGAATAATGGTAGTGATGGGGTAGTTCTACATTGGGTTCTACAGTTTACTGACCAGCAAATCAGTATTGAATTACTGCTATTGGTCAGCATTGTTTGGGTCATGCCCAAGGCCTGATAACCTTGTTAAGGAGTGAGATACTCTAACAGCATTTGGGGGTCCCTAGGCCGGTGTCACAGGTTTTGCAAAAGAATTTGCAGTCCCAGTCTCCAAGCTGAGGTTGGCAACAAAGGGTTAATTTATACTGAGATACTGAGCAGTTCTCAGTTGGCAATTTTATTTAGCCTCCTGTGACCCAGAGCTAGGGATGATCTCAGGATGAATTGAGGGCGTAATCTCATGGTCAATTATGGGTGATGATTATTCCCAGCCAGAAACTAAGGAGTGAGCTCCAAGTGTTATGCCACAGTTCTCAGTTTCCATAATTATCCTGACCCAGTTCTGACTCAGTTTCCCTGCTTCTCAGTCCTGCAAAACCTCCCTTCCCTCTTTATTAGAATATTTGATAAGGATAAAAGGTTTTATGTTTTAGAATATCAGAATGCCTCTCCCCATCCTAAGCTACCAGAATGTCAGATACCAGTTTATCAACTCCCCATTTCTGGAGTTCCTCCCCCCATGCCTCCCCTCACCCTGTTAGAACCAGATTGTCAGAATCCCGTGTTCCCACTCTCAGCACCCTGACTCCACCCCTGCCTCAGTCTACCTCCTGAGTCAGAGCCACGAGTATATATCTCATTGAGAACTCTGATTGTTTGCTGGATTCTTGTAGACTATAGTTTCATTCAGCCCTGGGACCAAACCATGGATCCATTTGGTCCCAGTATATCTCTCCATTTAATAAATTATTAAATACTCTCTAATCTTTATCTTGCTCAGTTCTCCAGCATTACACAAGTGAATGGAAAGTGGTGATTATTTTAGGAGTTTCCCAAGACCAAGTAAAAAGGTGGGAGGGTTGTCAGGAGATTCAGAGTTTTTTGATCCAGCCCCCCCCCCCCCCAAAAGATCAGGGGAACAAAGAGTCCTATTACATCAACTTTAGGGTTTCTCAGGTCTTACTACTTTCTCATACCTCTTCAATTTCACTTCCTAGCACTCTAGGTCACTTTCTAAATTGCACTGCAGTTGTTAATTTGAATTTACCTCTACCAAAATGATGGATTAACATTTAAAAGAATAAAGTCAATTTGAACTTGGCAAAACTTTAACCAGTTATGACAATGAAGAAGGGACCCCCAAACTCTAAATCTCCTTGAAGAACAAATTCACCTTGAATCCTGTGTCTGTGGGGACCCTGCCAGAGGGCAAAGAGCTTTATTCTATAACTTAGGTGGGGCTGGTTGAGTTCAGAGCTGTAGATACCAATCCTATTGAATTGGAGAAATACCCTATTCAATTGAAGATTTTCAATTCTAACTCCACCCACCAGTTTCATTGGGAGGGGGAGCAGACCTTGGAATGTAGCCAAAGGCTTCCTTATAAAAATGGCAATTGAAAACTCATTTCTTGGCAGAGGATGCCAAGGATGCCAAAGAAACTCTCTTTCTTCCTGGCATAGCAGGCCTCTGCCCACTGGAATAATGTTCTTTTCCAGTGCTGCCCTCTCTTTATCCTCACCTGTTTCCCTAACGAGACTTTATGCCTCTCTGTCAGGGTTTCTCTCTGCCTCTCTGCCAGAACTCTTCCACTGAGGAATTCAGCCTTTCTCTTCTTGCATAGTAAAGGATTGTAATGCCGGAAAAACTGAGGCAAGATAAAGATTAGAGAGTATTTAATAATTTATTTAAAAGGGAGAGATTTACTGGGACCAAATGGACCCATGGTTTGGTCCCAGGGCTGAATGAGACTATCATCTCCAAGAATCCAGCCAACAATGTGAATTCTCAATGACATATATACATGTGGCTCAGACTCAGGTGGTAGACTGAGGCAGGGGCAGAATCAGGGTGCTGAAATCGGAAATGGGACTCTGACAGAGTGGGGTGAGCCTCTGGAGAGGGGGATGACATAATAGGGGGAGGTACCCTAAAGATGGGGAGAGGCATCTTGATAAGACAGTATCTGTTATTCTGATAGCTTGGGATGGGGAGAGGCATTCTGATTTTCTAAAACATAAGATCTTTTTAACTTTGGATAATATATCTGCCAAATTCTAGCAGAGTTGGAATGTAAGAATTGGTAATTTTATCATTTAGTAGAGTTCTCAGACTTCTGGGTTCTGCTGCTAGTTCTCTACTGGCTTGTTTGTTAAAATAAATGGAATTGATACTTATATAGCTCCAGAATAACCTAGATCCATAAGGGATAAAATAACTTTGAGAGATTTAGTTCATATTTTTGTCTCCTATTGAATTGAATTGAATTAAATTCAACAAGTATTTATTTATTTTTATTATTATTATAGCTTTTTATTTATGAATTATATGCTTAGGTAATTTTTCAGCATTGACAGTTGCAAATCCTTTTGTTCCAACTTTTTCCCTCCTTCCCTCCACCCCTTCCCCCAGATGGTAGGTTGACCAATACATGTTAAATATGTTAAAGTATAAGTTAAATACTATATATATATATATATATATATATATATATATATATATATATATACACACACACACACATATATATGTATATACACACACACACACACACACACACACACACACACGTCTAAACAGTTATTTTGCTGTACAGAAAGAGTCAGACTCTGAAATAGTATACAATTAGCCTGTGAAGGAAATCAAAAATGCAGGTGGACAAAAATAGAGGGATTGGGAATTCTATGTAGTGGTTCATAGTCATCTCCCAGAGTTCTTTTCCTGAGTGTAGCTGGTTCAGTTCATTACTGCTCTATTGGAACTGATTTGGTTCATCTCATTACTGAAGAGGGCCACATGCATCAGATCATCATATAGTATTGTTGTTGAAGTATATAATGATCTTCTGGTCCTGCTCATTTCACTCAGCATCAGTTCATGTAAGTCCCTTAAGGCTTTTCTGAAATCATCTTGCTGACAAACTGGGAAAACATCTTCACAGTTAAAGGTTCTGATAAAGGCCTCACTTCCAAAGTATATAAAGAATTGACTCTAATTTATAAGAAATCAAGCCATTCTCCAATTGATAAATGGTCAAAGGATATGAACAGACAATTTTCAGATTGATGAAATAGAACCTATTACTACTCATATGAAAGAGTGCTCCAAATCACTATTGATCAGAGAAATGCAAATTAAGACATCTCTGATATACCACTACACACCTGTCAGATTGGCTAGAATGACAGGAAAAGATAATGATGAATGTTGGAGGGGAAGCAGGAAAACTGGGACACTGATGCATTGTTGATGGAATTGTGAACACATCCAACCATTCTGGAGAACAATCTGGAATTATGCCCAAAAGGTTATCAAACTGTGCATACCCTTTGATCCAGCAGTGCTACTACTGGGGCTTATATCCCAAAGAGATACTAAAGAAGGGAAAGGGACCTGTATGTGCCAAAATGTTTGTAGCAGCCCTGTTTGTAGTGGCTAGAAACTGGAAAATGAATGAATGCCCATCAATTGGAGAATGGTTGGGTAAATTGTGGTATATGAATGTTATGGAATATTATTGTTCTGTAAGGAATGACCAGCAGGATGAATACAGAGAGGCTTGGAGAGACCTACATGGACTGATGCTAAGTGAAATGAGCAGAACCAGGAGATCATTATATACCTCAACAACGATACTGTATGAGGATGTATTCTGATAGAAGTGGATTTCTTTGACAAAGAGATCTAACTCAGTTTCAATTGATCAATAATGGATAGAAGCAGCTACACCCAAAGAAAGAACACTGGGAAATGAACATAAACTGTGTGCATTTCTGTTTTTCTTCCCGGGTTATTTATGCCTTCTGAATCCAATTCTCCCTGTGCAACAAGAGAACTGTTCGGTTCTGCACACATATATTGTATCTAGGATATACTGCAACATATTTAACATAGGACTGCTTGCCATTTTGGGGAGGGGGTGGAGGGAGGGAGGGGAAAAATCAGAACAGAAGTGAGTGCAAGGGATAATGTTGTAAAAAATTATTCTAGCATGGGTTCTGTCAATAAAAAGTTATTATAAAATAAAATAAATTAATTAATTAAGAAAAAAAAAAGAAATCATCCTGCTGGTTCAACAAGTATTTAAAAAGAATCTATGTGCAAATATGAAAAAAAAAAGAAACAATCCTTGCCCTCAAAGAGTTTACAATCTAATGGGTGAGCTAAAAACGTATAATGAACAAAGAAATAAGTACAATAAATACAAATAAATCAAATGTAATTTGTAGGTGAATGGATGGGTAAATTAAAATTGCTTACTATGTTCAAATCACTGTTCTAAGTGCCAGAGATACAAAAAGAAAAGCAAAATAGTTTCTGACTTCAAGGAGTTTCCATTCTATTAGGAGAAATAATACATTTAGATGATTTTGGCCCCAAATCATATGGAAAGGCCCAATAGTCCTTAGGATATGTTGGCAAAGCAGTTGGTAACATTTCTTTTTTAGTGCCATTTTCATTGGTAAAACCATATCCATTTCTAATGTTGAATTGCTTTCCAGTGCCAAGGACATTAGTGATGAGAATTTTTTTTCTAGATCTTTAGTAGCTGGGGATAGTGAGGATATATGAGCTGAAGCATCTTTGGAGGACATTATTAGGTTATACCTCCACAAGATTTGCTCCCCCTGCCCTGTTGCTGCAGAGGCTGGGTGTGGTCTAAGTGGCAATGCTATTCTCAGAGCTTTGGAAGTTACCTCTCTATTTTTGTCAGTTGATCAGCAATTGGTGGTTCTCTAAGAGGGTTGCTTCTTTCAATGATAATTTGAGTGTTAAGGCTTAAAGCAGGGACAATGGCTCAGTAATATGGGGATGCTACTATTTCTAAGATTCTTGGGTCCAGGTTCTTAGAATATCTCTACCTGAGTCTAGGGGAAGTGGGGCAAGACTTTGATTCATTTGGTTCATTGGTTCGTGCCAGTTCCTGCCTCTACTGTAGGATACCCAGCAGTAACAACTGGATATGGCGATGTAAAGATGACAGGGCATTCATATAAATGAGACTTGAACTGAACCTTGAAAAGATGCCAAAAGGCAGAAGTGAGGTAGAAAAGCATTTTAAGGATGAATGGACAGGCTTTGAAAAAGCATGATTTGGGAGATGGAATGTTTTATAAAGGGACTGACAAGTGTGTATGCTTGGCTGGAACATGGACTATAGAGAAGGGGATGTGGAACAATGTGAAATCAACCTGGAAAAATAAGTGGAACAAGACTGTGAAATCTTTCGACTGCCAGACAGAGAAATTTGTATTTTACAAAAGAAGTAGGATGTCACCAAATAGTCTTGAGTTGGGGGATGACATGGTAATAGACCCCTAATTTGAGATTATTTAGGCAGCTATATAGTGGATGAATTAGAGAAAGGGAGAGATTAGAGTCAGGGAGACCTTAAGCTGTTATAATGGTTTAAACAAAAGGTGATTAAGGCCTAAATTAGGGTAGTGACTCTGTGAATGGATAAGAGGAGGATGTGAAAGACAAAGTTGAAGTTGAACTAACAAGACTGAGCAACTGTGGAGATGTGTAGGTAAAAGTGGATGATGAATTGAGGATGCTTTTGCAAGGTTATTAATCTGAATGACTAGAAGAAATAAGAAAGTTGGAAAGAGGAGGTTTTTTAAAAAATAAGATAAGATAATGATTTTTACTTGGAATATGTTGAGTTTGAGATGTTTATGGGACATAAATATCTCATCCGGGATATTTGATGGTCAGAGTCTGGAGCTCAGGAGAAATAGGGAGGATTGATATGTAGTTTAGGGAATTGTCAATACTGAAATGCTAATTGAACCTACTTGACTTTACCATTTGTGTGTGTATGTGTGTATGTATGTATATGTGCACAGTTTTATAATGTTAGGATGTGTGATTTCACAGATGTAGGGTACTTTTGATGAAACTACTTCTACTAATTCAGACAAGTAATTGTACTATATCTTATATCTTAGAGAATTTTCTGGAGTATTGAGAAGTTAAGTGACTTTACTCAGAGTAAGACTTGAACACAGTTTTCTTGGGTTCTAGGCCAGCTTTGAATCCATTATTCCATGCTGCTTCTCATTATATATGATATTGCATTAGTGGTTGAAATTAGGCTGGGCTTAACCCAGGCTTATACAGTGTTTTAGGCTTGGGATTCAAGTTAAATGAGTCATTTACAGACCATATAACCTTAAACAAATAGAATTATTCAATAATAACAAAGAAAGGATATTCAGCAAATATACAATATTCTGCACTAGCCCCCTTGGACTAGAATTTACTAGAATACAGAAGGGATGTAAGTCAGAAGGGATAGTGATTCACAGAGAAATGGGATAGCAATCAAGCCTGAGGGGAGCACAATATCTGTGAATTGTTTTTTCAAACCTTCTTAAGCAGACTAGAAACTATGTCAAGATTTGGAGTGTCATCCCTTGAACCAGTTTAGTCTTTTTTTTTTTAATTTTAATTTTTATTTTGTTATTATTTTTTAAAATAACTTTTTATTGATAGAACTCATGCCAGGGTAATTTTTTACAACATTATCCCTTGCATTCACTTCTGTTCCGATTTTTCCCCTCCCTTCCTCCACCCCCTCCCTCAGATGGCAAGCAGTCCTTTACATGTTGAATAGGTTACAGTATATCCTAGGTACAATATATGTGTGCAGAACCAAACAGTTTTCTTGTTGCACAGGGAGAATTGGATTCAGAAGGTATAAATAATCCGGGAAGAAAAACAAAAATGCAAGCAGTTTATATTCATCTCCCAGTGTTCTTTCTTTGGGTGTAGCTGCTTCTGCCCATCTTTGATCAATTGAAACTGAATTAGCTCTCTTTAGAACCAGTTTAGTCTTAAGAATAGTTTTATTTTCAGAGAAAAACAAGCTTATGTGTAAGGGATCTTTCAATAGTCTTATTAGTAGTTGATATTTCCCCTACCACAGCAGAGAAAATATTACAATTTCTTTATACTTAATTTTCCTGACATTTGTGCTCATAGGAACCTATTTCCGTTCTCATTTTGTCCTTTAAGAGAAGAGAATGGACCAGTCACTATCGTGGCCTTTTACATACTTTATGATCATTAATAGGTAATTTTAAAGCCTTTTCCACTTCATTTATAGCTTTGTAGTCTCATTTTCAGCCACTTTCTTGATTTTGTGGGTTACCTCCAAACATTGTCCAAGCTCTCCATGTGGGACAACACGTATTCCTTGGCTTTAAATCTATAGCCCTGTCCCAGGTAATAGCCATTGTTGAGACTTGATTTTCTAGGAAAGTCACTTTTTCAAGGAGAAAAAGTACAGCATTATAAGGTTTTTCAAAAGGAATGTTTCATGTAAGAATATGTGATCTAATTTTAGATTTGTAAAGCATGATCCCCATAGGTATAATTCAGCTACTGGCTACATTTTTACTGCCTACAGAAATGCCTATGTTTCTCCTATGTTCAAAAACTTCATTTGATCCATTCATGCTGATTGCCATCATATCATATCTCTCTTTCATTGTGTGGCAAACTTCTTGAGAATTCTATCTAAATGGATATCTCCATTTCCTTTTCTCTTATTCTCTTTATAACTATTTAGAGTCTGAATTCTGACCTCATTATTTGACTGAAACTGTTCTTTCTGAAATGATCAGTGATCTCTTACTGTCCAATCTAATGGTTCTCTTCTCTGTTCCTGTGTCTTAAGCTCAATCTCTCTCTCTCTCTCTCTCTCTCTCTCTCTCTCTCTCTCTCTCTGTTTGTCTCTGTCTCTGTCTCTCTCTCTTTCTCTCTCTGTCTCTGTCTCTCTCTCTTTGTCTCTTTCTCTCTCTCTTTCTCTCTCCCTCTCTCTCTCTGTCTCTCTGTTTCTCTCTCTCTCTCTGTGTCTCTCTCTAATAATAGATAATTTGACTTTTATGAGTTTCTTATGATTACTCTTTCATGTTTTTTTTTTATGCTTCTCAAATCTTGTATTGAATATCAAACTTTCTATTGAGCTTTGGTCTTTTCATCAGGAATACTTGAAAATCCTCTATTTCATTAATATACATCTTCCCCCCTGAAAGATTATACTCATATACTTACACTGGGTAGATTATTTTTGGAATACTATATTCCAAGCCTTCTGATCCTTTAATGTGGAGGCCACTAAATCTTGTGTGATCCTGACTGCGGCTACACAATATTCTAATTGTTTCTTTCTGGCAACTTAATGTATTTTCTCTTTAACTTAGGAGCTCTGGAATTTGGCTATGATATTTCTAGTTTTCATTTTGGGATCTATTTCAGGAGATAATTGGTGGATTCTTTCAATTTTTATTTTACTCTTTGGTTCTAGAATATCAGGACAGTTTTCCTTGATAATTTCTTTAAAGATGATGTCTGGGCTCTTTTTTTGATAATAACTTTCAAGTAGTCCAATAATATTAACATTATCTCTTTTGAATCTATTTTCCAGGTCAGTTGTTTTTCTGGTGAGATTTTTCACATTTTCTTCTTTTTCTTTTTATAAATTCTTTGATTTTGTTTTAGAGTTCTTCATGTTTCATGGAATCATTAGCTTTTATTTGCCCAATTCCATTTTTTTAAGGAATTCTTTTCTTCAGTGATTTTTTGTATCTCCCTTCCCATTTAGTCTATTTTGTTTTTAAAGGTGTAATTTTGTTCAGTTATTTTTTGTGCCTCTTTATGTCAATCATTATTTTCTTACAAGAATCACTTATTTTCCCATTTCTTCCTCTACCACTCTTATCTTTCTTTAACTCTTTCAGGAATTCTTTTTGGGTTTGTGTCCAACTAGTACTTTTTCTTTGACATTTTGGTTGTAGCTGTTTTCACTTTGTTGTCTTCTCTGGGAATTATGTCTTGGTCTTCCCTGTCATCATAGTAGCTTCTTATGGGGAATTCATTTGTTTTTTGCTCATGTTTTCAGCCAATTTTATGTTCAAATTTGGCTCTACTCACTGAGGAGACGCTGTTCAAAAGTTTAGGCATTTTTGACTGCTATTTTCAGTGTTCTGGTGATCCGCAAGTTTTTGGTGCTTCCAAGGAGGTGTGAATTAGATAGAGATATAATCACTGCCAAATCATATATTTCATCAATGAAAATGATGCAGTGATCAAGCTCAAGATCTTTTGTACCTCTAGTACCAGTTAGTCACTTAGTCTGGCAATCTAGGGGCCATCTTTGATTTCTCAGGCTATATTAATCTTCATACCTAAGCAGTTTCTGAGTCCTGTCATTCTTCTTTTGCTAATAAGTCTCAAGTACTACTCTCATGAAATTTTGACACATCTTGGGCATTTGCCCAACATCTCCAATAGGCCCTCATTTCAGTAGGTTTTTTTCCACTTTCCCTGAGGTCTTGAGCTCTGAGCTAGACAATTCTGAAACTGGGAAAAAAAAAAAAAAACAAAACAAAACATGTTGAGTGCTCTATTTGATCAGGCCTCCTTCCCTGTGGCTTCTGCATGCTCATTTTGTCAATCAGGGGAGTATTTTCTATCTCTTTTCTTGTTTTTTTCAGTTCAACTTGTGTATCTGATGGACATTCATGCTTTTTCATCTTCCATTACCTATAGGATCCTTCTAACAACCTTTGGTTCTATGCTGAACCTGTACAAAAGGGAGAAAAGAGAAGGGGGTTTCCACTAGATATTCTACTCAGTGACACTAAGGGGTTTAAGGTAGTGTGAGGTTACATGATAGAATGATCTAGCAGTTATAGGTTGTTGGTGCTGAAAAATGGATAAACAAATGGGTGGAAGGATGGATGGATGAGTGTGTGGGAAGGATAGATGGACAGGTGGATGGATGATGGACCTGTATCTCTAAATCTGTAGGAGTTGAAAAAGGTCTGTTGATAATTTAACAGTATTGCAGAATCATATGTTTGTGCATGTGGGAGTTGGGGGTACACATTATCTCCAGTATCATTTTTGCATTGTCAGACTCCCATGATGTTCATCCATTTGGCATATGTCATCCTTTAGTGGGTTTTAATAGGAAGGTTTGGTTAGAAATTACTTTAATCTTTTCAGGCTCTAAGAATGGATTTTTGCTTAGTAGTTTGGTAGCTGATACTGATTGTCAGGGTTCTTCCCTCTTCCTATAAAGTAGGTAACTAAATAGTTTTAAGAATACTCCCATTAGATTATGCTTCTATTAAAAAAAACTTTCTTAAAATGCCAACAGATAAAAAACCTGACAGTCATCACTCTGATACAGGTGCTCATCTCTTCACAAGGACACTATTTCAATAACCTCTTAATTGTCTTCTGCTTCAAATCTCTCTCCACTCTTGTCAACCTCCATTCAGCTATCACACTGAATTTCCTAAAGAAGTTTGACCATGTATCCTCTTCCCTTGTTTAATCAATTTTAATAGTTTGCTATTGCATTCAAGATCAAGTATAAAGTCATCTGGCTTTTTAAAGCCCTTTGTAAATGATCCCTTCTTTTCTAGTCTTATACTTCACTCCTGCTCATGAGCACTATGAACTAGTGATGGTGGTCTCTGCTTCTGTTGTTTCTAGAATGTAAAACACTTCAACTCTTAATTCTGAGCATTTTTATAGGCTATTCCTCATGCCTGAGTGTTCTTCCTTCTCATCTCAACCTATTGATTTTCCTGGCTCCCTTTAAATTTAAGCTTATGTCAAAGCTTCTTCTAGAAGCCTTTCCCAGTCCTTATTAATCTTAGTGTCTTTTTTTCTAAGATTATCTCCAATTTTATCTCTTTTTCTATCTTTTTTTCTATCTTTCTGTTTGTCTATCATCTATCTATCTTCTTTGCACAATGCCTCTTCTTTGAACTCCATGAGAGCGGGGACTATTTCCTCTCTTTTTAGCTCCTGAATTTAGCCAAGTGCCTCATACATAGTTAATGTTAATAAATGCTTACTGATTTAACTTGAATGTCATCTTATTTCCTGATTTGGGTAGGTACCCTACATTTAGAGATCTTCCATTGCATAGTAAATCATCAGAACAACTGCTTTATGACAGTATGAAAAGTTTCAGAGTATACTATGGAGAGATCAGCATATTTGTATACAACATTGAATGTAATTTAACAAGTAGGTAATATTTCCCTTAGTTCCAACTTGATTTACTTCCAGGCCATGTAAAATTTGCCTCCTGCTCCCTGGAAAATGTCTTTTTCAGGATACCAAGTCAGTAGGAAAATGCTTCTTTCACTATATACTCCCAAGTTGTCTTCCATTGTTCTCATGTCAAAGCTTTTAATGCTTCAGAGCTTCCCAAGATGTTGCCTCCTTCTTCTGTTCTTGAATAATTTCAGGGAGTCTTTTCATTTCTAAGCTCTCCTTATGATCCTCACCCTTTCTCCCCTTCTCTGACTTCTAATTGGGTAAGGCAGGTACTTCATTATTCTACTCACAAAGCTCACACAAAACTCATATGAAGTAAATCTTGTGTGATGCAAAAAAGATGACACATAGAATACATGGACAGATGTGCCTATATTATAGCTGTCTAAATGGTGAGCTAGAATGATGAAATCTAACCTTGATGGTGAAATTAGGTGAAGAGAAACAGACTAGATGATAGAACAACTCGATGGATACATCATGAACTGACTGGCTGGATTGAAAGAGTAGTCAATAATAGTTTGCTGTGTTTGGAAGGAGATCTTCAGTGGAATGCCCTTTGGAACTGTGCTCGGCTTTTCATTGTTTTTAACATTTTGACCAATGACTTTGATAAAGGCCTAAATGGCCTTGTCAAATTTGCATGTTTATCAAAATTATTAGTAAATACCTCAGATTATAAAGTTAGAATCAAAAAAATTTCAACAGATTAAAAAAAGAGAGATGGGTCAAGTTGAACAAATTAAATTTAAGAAGGATAAATGCAAAGATATTTGCCTGGTTAAAAAAAAAATCAGCTTCAAAAATAAAACACGAGGGAAGACATGACTAGCCTGCAGTTCATCTGAAGATCTGGGAGTTTTAGTGAATTGTAAGCTTAATGTAAGTCAACAATCTCATATGGAAACCAAAAGAGCTAAGCTGGCTTTAGCTGGCTTCAATGGGAGACATAGTGTCTGGGATTAGGGAAGTGATAGGTTTATTGTGCTTCTCCAGTTGCTTTATTGAAGGAAATTGCCATTTAGTCACTCCTAATAGCACCAGAGTAGGAACCTGTATATAATACAAGGATTCCACTTTATGTAAATTAACTTTCCCTTCCTCCATTCCTCCTTCACTCTCTCCTTCTCCAGCTATTGCTGAGTATCACTGTAAAAAGCATGGAAAAGAAAACAATCTATTGATGGTTTTAATATTCATTCAGCTGAGTGGGCACTTCTAGTTACAGAGCAGTCAGCATCTGTCTTGGGAAGCTGAGGCAAGGCAGAAAGACAACTTAAGGTCTTCATAATTTAACAGGCACATGCCTACTGTTCCACTTTATGGCAGCTGCTGATTTAAAATGAAAATACATTTATCCTCACTGGCCAACTTGGGGTCATGCAGTGCTTTGAGTGAAATAAGTAAAAAGTATTCTGTTTTGCTTCTTTATAATTGTGCAAAAATTATTTACTAAAACAATAACTCATATTTACAAATCATTTAAAGGTTTAAAGTTTATAATGTACTTTCCTTTTGACAATCCTATGAGATAGAGAGTATAAGCATTTAATTCCACAAATGTTTATGAAAAGTCTCCTAAGTGTAGAATACAGAACATTGTGTAAAGTGCTGGGAGAGAGACTGAATTTAGGGGAAAATTTATTGGCCTAATGGAGCTTGCTTTGTAATTGGAGGATAAGAAGCATGCACAGGAAGCCATAATATGCAATGAATGATGCATGATAAAGGTCATCACAAAGGTAAAAAACAGAGTGCTGGATATTATTATCTCTATTTTACAGAATAGAAAACTAAGAATCAAGAAATTTTCTTGACCAAGTTTACATGGCTAGTAAGTGGAGGAGCCAGGACTTAAATTTTCTGATGCCTTGTTCATTGTCATTTCCCCATTATACTTTAAAAAAAAAACCAATAATTCAATCTGAGGCAGTGGAAAGAGTACTAGTTTAGGAATTAGATGATTTGGAGTCAAATCTTGTCCCTATTGCTTATTGCATTCTTAATAACTTAATCAATGTACCCAACTAGGATCTCAGTTTTCCTTTTCTATAAAATGAAGGGATTGGACTAGAAAGCTTCTGAGGTCTCTTCTAGATTATACATCCTATGGACTAACATTTTTATAATACTCTGAGGTTTACAAAACACTTTTCCCACAACTCCTTGAGATAGATAACGTAAATATGATTGTTTTATAAAATGAAGAAACTTTAGTTTAGGAAGATGATGTGATTTACAAAACTGGTAAAATGCTAGGCCTAGATCTGCGTCCAGGCCTCCTAACCCCCAGACCATGTTCTTTCTTCTATGTATATCACTAGTGAGGAATTCCCTGGCATGAAAAAATTTAAAGCTTAGCCTTAAATGAATCTGCAGTTTCACTAATGTGTGTGCTTTCTCCCTCCAAAGGTGCTGATCACAATAGACTCATGCTTTCTTATCCCTCATATTCATGTCTCTCCACAAATCTTGCCTAGATGGCCCACAATCTGTACTGTGTTACCTCCAGTAGCATAATAACCTGTTGGCCACTGGACAACATTCTCACATTCAGAGTGCCAAAAAAGTAAATCAATGTTTATTGATAGTTCAAAAACCATGATTCTTGGCTTCCTTCTCTGCTACTCTGTTATTACTGAAGAAGCAGCTGTAGCTCTACAAAACTCAGGTCATTTAAAATTTTTCTTTGTGTGGTGCTATGACTAAGGAATTCTCTACCTAATGGCCCACCTGTGGGAGAGAACTACAAACTTAATCAGGCTGGTCTTCAGAGAGGAGATGTCGTCTGTCACTGGAATTACACTTGACATTTTCCAACATAGAAGAATCTCAGATAAGCTCTTAACAGCATGGATTTTATCATCTATTCTCTGGAAGCCTTCTCACTCTACATATTACCATTCTTTATCTCTCTTTAGCTAGCCTCCCTCTCTCAGTTTTTCAGCTCCCATTTATATATTATCTCTTCTCATTAGAAGGTGAACTTCTTGAGGGAAGAACAGCTATTTAAAATTGTATTTGTATATCCAGTGCCTATATAATGTTTGGGATATAATTTCTTTCTTCTTTATTCCCTTCTTTCTTCCTTCCTTGCCTCCCTCCCTCCTTCTTTTTATCTCTCCTTCTTTCCCTTCTTCTCTTCCTCACTCTCTTCCTTCCTTTTCCTTCTTTCCTTCCTTCCTTCTTTCCTTTCCCTTTGGTTATTATCACTCTTGTCATTTAACCAATCCATCTTTTTTTGGTTTTATGTTTCTTTGACAGCAACCTGTCAAAATCTGGGTTATCCTCAAAGCTCTTTATTTGTTTTTTTATTTGTTATTTTAAATGCTATTATCCATTCTTTTGCTTTACATAACTGTCATTTTCCATCTTAACCTAGACTGAATCTTCCCCTGTGATAAGGAAAAACAATTAAGCAAAAACATCTGTTACAAAAAACCTTGTCTCAGAATGTCAAAAATATTTCATCCTGGTTGTTCTCTATTTCTCTTCCATGAGAGAGATACAGTTCCTTAGATGAAATGTGTTACTCCAATAACATCCAATAATCATCTCTCCTTTGTACTTTGATTTAGTAATTTTTAATTCTTCAAAGAAAATTATATTCTTTTCTTATTATTTAAAGATTTAATTCTTCATCTTTAATTCTTCTAAGACTCACAGTCATACAAAAATGTCAACAGAATATTACTATGAAAACAATGGGCCTTTATTTTTAGGAGTTATTTGGTTTCATTAAAAGAGTTTTCCTATTTCTAAAAGGCTATCTCATTCCTCTCTTTCTGTTTGATTCTGTCCCAACTTGTCTACTTGTACTAAGACACATGCATACATATACTTACATATAGATATATACACATACATATACAAAATACAAAAATGTATATTTGTGGATGTTTATATACTAATGGATGAAATTTACAGGTTGTCTAACTAACATTTTGAGTCTTTCAAATTTTACTATATTTACCACAGACAAGATTTACCACACATGTTCTAGTTAAATTAAAACACTGTAATGTAAGTTCCATATGGGTAAAACATGCATTTACCTTATCTTTTTATTTCCTTTAGTACTCTTCAAGGAGACTCTATAAGATTTTGTATAAAGTAGATGCTTAATAAATGATAGTTGTAAATTTATTAATTCAATACAATCCAACAAGTATTCATTAAATGTTACTATATTTAATGCACTGGGGATACAAAGAGTGAAAAGCAGTACTTCAGGGTTGATAGTAGAGGAAACTTGGACACCTAGATGGAAACCCAGAATCATGGAGGATTGTAGCAATCAATTGACAAGCATTTATTAAGTAGCTCTTACATGCTAAATGTTGGGGATAAAAAGACAAAAATGAAATTCCCTACTAGGAAAGAACTTATATTCTAATGAGGGAAATAACAAGTAAACATAAACATATTCAGTACATACAAAATAAATGCATGAAGTAAAATACAAATAAATACAAAGTAGTTAGTATAAAGGAGAGCACTAATATTTGAGGGGATCAGGAAAAGCTTCATCCAGAAGATGGTCCTTGAATTGTTTCTTGAAACAAAAGAAAGAGAAGGTTCTATAGAATGGTGAGGAAAACTGAGGTAGTTATTTAAAAAGGGATGGTAAGCAGGCTTAATATAAAAAGTGGTACAAAGAAGACACAAAATATGTTTTGAGCCAAGTTAGTTTTGGGGAAGATTTAAGGAACATTAGCCCCAGCATCTTGTGATAACAAAATGAATAGTTGCCTATGTAAGACTTCCTTTTCTCTTATTTCTTAAATGTGTTAAAATTCTGTGATTTTGTGAAATCTCCCATACTTGCTAACCATTTATTGCAGTTCCTTCTTTTAAGCAACAAGGCCTTTGTTTGATCATCCAGTTAGTAATATGTCTTAAAATGTAAATACTCCTGGGAGAAATAGGATATTTATACTTTAGTGTGAATTTGTTTACTCCATAAATTTTCCTGATTTTTTTTTTTTTTTTTTTTGAGAAGAGCATTAGATGGGTTTGGGCAAAAGACAGAATAGGAAGGAACTTAGTGTCTGCAAGAACAGGAGGGATAAACACTAAGAGAAGCCAAGAATATAGAAAAGGGAGGCTGGAGGTATTGTCAAATTTTGTGTACTTCTCTCTTAATTATTTCTCTACAATTGGCCTCAAGCTTGGATCTCATATAGATACAGGCTTTATGTAGTTGGTGCCTCTAGTACACGATTTGCATGATTATCTTCAGTCCTATAGTATTCCACTGAGACTGACTCATAAATGAGTTAGAGAGATTGCCTGAGATTTTACTTTTACTATATAATGATAGTATTGAATCAGAGTTGGTTTTATTTTATTTTTTTTTAAAACTTATTTATCCTGCAGAACCAAAGCATATAGAGGATGGGAGTGGGGGGAGTGGGAATAATTTGGTATAGTAGGGAAAGTACTGAATTTAGAACTAGAAGACTTGGGCTCAGATCTTTTGATATTTAGTACTGTAATGCCTTAATTTCCCTGAATTGAAATACCCCAGTTTCCTTTAATTATTATGCTATACCCTGAGTAAAATATTATGGCTACTCCCCACTTAATGGCCATTAGGACTGAGAGAACTGGGGTCTCAAAGCTCTGGGTCACTCTCACATTCCAATGAATCATAAAACTCCAGATGGCTTATCTCAAATGCCTGGGTATCTTTTGCCCCCAGACTCCTGTCTCCTGCCATTACTCTTCTTATCTTGACCTCTAATCTGTCAGGACTAAGTTATGGTCCTTCCTGGAATTTCCACTCACCTAGTGTTCTGCCCTCCCTTGCCTTTATTTCCCTGATACCTGGAGCCCTATAATAGTTTCTGGAATTACTTGCTGGGTGCTGGATGCTCTGATAAAAGAGTTCCATTCAGCTGGCTGGCTGCAGCTAGTCTAAATTCTACATATCAAAATATTAAAAACCTAATCTCTGTCTTGCCTCAGTTTCTCTGGCATTACAGTACTTGCATGGTTCTGTTGAGTGGCAATGAATGTAAGATTTACAGAGACTATAAATTTAGTCTTAAAGCTAGGAAAAGCTTTTTAACAATTAGAATTACCCCAGAGTAAAATGGACTTTTTTTTAGGAGGGAATAGATCCCCTCATTAGAGATCTTCAAGCCAAGGTTTGGGTATTAATGAGAAAAAGACTCTTTGGGTCTATAAAATTGAACTAGAAAACTGTTGAGTTCATTTCTAAGCCTGAAGTTCTACAATTTCCCTTAAGCTCCAGTTTCTTCTACTTTTCTTATAAAATAAGGGATTTAGACTACAGGAAGTTTTTTTTTTTTTGGACATTTTTTATTTTTTAAAATAATATTTTATTTCCCCTAATTACAATTTAAAACAATTAAACATAAAAATGTTTTGTGTTCCAAATTCTATCTCTCTCTTCGTCCCTTCCCTCCTCTGTGAAATGATAAGCAATATGATATAGGTTAAACATGTGCAATCATGTAAAATATTTCTACGTCAGTCATTTTGTACAAGAAGACTTAAATAAAAGAGAATAAAAGAAGAAAAAAAAAACAAAGTGAAAGCAGCCTGCTTCAGCTTATATTCAGCTAATATCTGTAATGTCCTAGCTTTCTGGAGGACCTTCAGATGGGGCTTGGTCTTAGTGGAGAAATGCAGGAGGTAGGAGAGCCACCAGGATGGTGGGAGATGGAATGTCTCTCTTCCAATTCTTGTTGGTCCTTATGTATTCTATTACAATTACAGCATTACAGCATACTATGCATGTGTGAACTAGAGAACCATTATATCACCATGCTAAGTACTAAGTATATATGTGAACTAGAGAATCATCATCTCATCAGTTCTACTGAGTTAACTAACACCATATACAAAGTTCTGCCCTCTACAAATATCAGTTTTTTTTCTGCAGAAAGATGGGGATTGTCTTGGATCATATATTAGGAGTTCTTCAACTGAAGTTTGTGAAATTGTTTTAAAATACTTCAATAAATACATTTTAAACTAATTAGTTTCCTTTGTAATCCTGTGCATTTTATTTTATGCATTAAAAAACATTCTAAAAAGGGTATCATAGGCGTCACCAGAATGTCAAAGGAGTCCATGGACACAATAAAAGTTAAGAACCTATGGAAAAAAAAAACAATCTTTAAAGAAAATAACATCTCCTGATCTGTTGAAATCTATGATAGCTCTATTACTTTCCTTTCTAGAGCAGAAAAAGAGGAATATAAAATTTGGAAGAATAATGATTTACATGAGGGTAATGGTTACAGTGGAAAGAAAGCTGAATCTATGGGCAAAGAATCTGCATTCACATCCTTTTTCTAATACTTACCAAGTGTTCTACTTTAGGTTACTTGTTTCATCTCCCTGGGTTTTAGTTTTTTCCTCTGTAAGATGAGGGACTTTGACTCAGTTGATCTTTGAGTCCTTTCCAGCTTTAAATCTTAGAGTCATGTTTATTTAATAAACTTTATAGCTCCTAGACTCATAAGATTATGAAATGATGCAGACACCAGCTGGCCTAGTGTCTGAAGTGCTTGGACATCCCAGACTAGGAACTCACACCATGCTCCTAAACTTCCCATCCTATCTTAATGTGACATCACTCCAAGTAATGATAGAATGTTGCCATCACTCAAAATGCAACTACAGAGCTGCTTGGAAAGACAGGATGAGATTGATGTGTGAGATACACTGTGTTCCCACCTGAAATAGCCCAACTCACTGAATTACATCCAGTAATTTAATTAAGTAAGAAGGCAAGATGGATATTATAGCTCTCCAGAAACAGCTCAGGCTCCTCATGGGCTTTGATGGCTTTAATGCACAGCTTCCTCACTCCCTGTAGCCTGACTATTTCAACAATTATTTTAGCATGTCCTTATTGTTAATAGAAAATGACTAAGATTATGAAATTAGTCACCAATGACTTTTGAGCTAGGAAAAAGATATTAAAGGGAGTATTTTAAGTCTGGGGAGTAGCTTTACTTGTCGACCAAGCCATTATCACCTCTTACCTGGATTACTGTCATAGATTCCCTCCTGATTTCTCTGTTCAGGTCTCTTTTTTCTCCAAACCCTTCTACCTATAGTTGGCAAAATGACTTTCCTAAATGAGGTTTTGATGATGCCATTCTCCTGCCCAATAAATGCCATTGATTCCTTCTATTTGATAAATAATGAATTCCTTTTGGCATTTAGACTTTCCTAATTTGTTCTACATTTCTCTCCTCCTTTCACTATGTGACTACCCTGCTTACTGTTCCTCCTACATGTTATTTCATTTCCTATGCTTGACATTTCTATTCACTTCCACTTTGTAGAATTTCTGGTTTTCTTCAAAAATTTAGTTCAAATCCTACCTTCTTCATGAAGTGTTTCTTAATTCTCTTAGCTTGCTAATGTCTCTCCTCTATAGCCTTGCATATATTTTGAATATACTTATATACATTCATATTGGCTTTCCACCCCTCTAGAATGTTAGCTCTCAGAGATGAGAGTTAGTATTATTTTTGACTTTGTATCCCCAGAATCTAGCACAGAGTTTGACAAGTAGTACTGTAAGCAAACAGTACTTGATGGAAGAGTTGATAGCTAATTGATGATTAGGGAATGATGAGAGAGAGAGTCAAAGATTATGGTTCCACTATGTGGTAAAGTTGATTTTTGGGGACTTCTTTTGGTTGACTTCTTCATTTCATGAGGGCTTTCAGGAAAACTAGACTTCTTTTTCTGGAAGAAATAAGGATATTAAATTATATTTGAGGTTTGCCCTAACACATTAATATTTTAGAACTCTTGATGTGGATTGATAAAGTCAGTGAGGCAGCTGGCTGTAGAGTTGTGGGTTATTAAAAAAAAAGCTGGGTAAGAAAAGAAGAATTAGATGCTCAATTTTTCTCCTATTCCTTTTCACTATCATAATTAATTTCACTATCCTAATTGAAATTAAGAATAAGATAGTAATAGTAGTTTACAGTTATATGTTATAATGGTTTAGTGAACGTTCTTCATAAGAGAAGCTCTATACATTAAGTAATGTAACATTGTTATCCCCATTTTTTAGATGAAGAATCTGAGGCATAATGAGACTCACTGACTTGCTCAGGGTCACTGCATCCATTAGTTATCATATCCAGGAATATAACTCATGTGTCTTGATAACAGGCTTGTGAATTTGGGTGAGTGAGTTCTAGGTAAGTATTGCATCCTTACCTGTAATATAGTAAAATTTAGAAAGCTGCACATTTTGTATATATAATAAATCACAGATGAATTGAGTATCTCATCATTCTAACAGATACATACGTTGAATGTGTTTTAGCTTTAAATATTTTTTTTCTTAAATGTTCCTTGAAGAACAGATAATATTCATGTTAACTAGATTTAAGTCTTTTGCATGAATTTTTAATTGGTGGATAAATTCATCTGTTCATCTATTAAAAATTACAGACAGGAATATGTCCCCTTAGTTTCCCTTGAAGAGTTGTACTAAAAGAATTGCAACAGGAAAATGTTCTTTCTCAAGGCCTTCTAGAGAACCAGGCTTCTGTTTTTGAGCCTGAAAGGCCATTGGTGCTGATGATCTCTGTGATCTAGAGAAATAAAACTCTGGAAAAAAGTTTTAGGGCATCAGTAACTTACCTTTCATTAACAACAACTTTCCCTTAAATCTGTGCCATTATCTTTCACTCTATAAATAGTGAAATGAAGCTGAAGAATTCAATCTGCTAATAAATCCTGTCCAGATTTAAATTAGTTCATAGAAGGAGGAAAGAGAAACTTTCATAACTCAAATACCTTTTCCTTGCAATACAGAAGCCTTGATTTGAGAAAAGCTTTCTCTTCTTTCCTCTTTACCTCTTTCTGCCCTTCCTTCCCTCCCTCTCTCTCATCTTTCTTTTTTTCTCTCTTCCTCATTCTCTTTTTCTCTACTTCCTTTCCTTCTTTACTTTATCTCCTTCTCTTTTGCCCTCCTTGCTTCCCTCTTTCTCACCTTCTATTTCTCCTGCCCTCTTTCCCTTCTTTCTTATGCTTTCTCTCTTTTCTCTGTCTTTCTCTTTCATCCTATAGCCTTCCTCTCATTTTCTCTGCCTCCTTTCATATTTTTTCTTTCTCTTTCTTTTTCTCTGTCTATCCTTTTCTTTTTCCCCTTTTTTCTTCCCCTTTCCCTCTTTCTCACCTTCCTGACTTCTCTCCATTTCTCTTTTTTAATTTCCTTTCCTCTTTCCTTACTTCCACTTTATATCCTTTTTTCTTCCTCCCCTTTCTTTTTGTCCTTTAAATTTTTTTTTTTCATTTCCCAATTCACTTTTTACTCTCAACACAAACACATTTTCTTGTCTTGACATGGAAGTGTGTCCTCAACTTATTTCCAAAAGAAGACTCTCCCCAAAAAAGATCATCTGGGAAAAAAGTATATGGCAACAAGTAGGTTCTTTACTTCCCTTGAAAGGAAGTCCGTTGAATGGGGGCCTTATGATTTTGCTTGTGCCTAAGTAGGGAAGCTCCTTTCACAGCTGCCTGGCTTTATTTATTTATTTTTGCTCTGGATAAATAAGGGGATCTGAGTAAATATTGTAATTAGGAACATAATGGCACATTTTGATTGCATTTAATAAATAACACCGACCAGATTTGTTTCCTTGTAGTGACACTAATGATCATTAATAGCCAAACTGTTAAGATTTACACCAGAAATTCTTGGCTGAAAACCTTTATGAGCGCAAAAAGCATTGTTATCGAAGCAGAAAATGAATGCAAAACTTTCAGCAATTGTCTCGTTATCCTGTAATCATCTTTAGGAATTCATAAAGTAAAAAGCCCTGTCAAGAGAAGCTGGAGATAAGTCAGCACGTGTTTATATGGGCTATGTGGCCACCATTGTTCTTTGAATAAAGCAAAACAGGAAAGATCTCATCAAATCAGGCACAGGCTCATCTTTATTTCAGGAGTAATGAAAGTAACATTGGTAAGAATCCAGAAGCTGTAAATTAATTCTTTTATTAAGGACATGCAACTCCTAGTTAGCTTAGATTAAGTGAGCATTTCTATTCAAACAAAGAAGTCAAGCAAATGTAACTCATGGGGGCCAATAAAATGGTAAAAAATAATGAAATTACTTTTTGTATGGTTATAATATTGATCTCATTTGACTTGGATAAATTTCATTTAAAAGGATCTGTTTGATCAGTTTCCTACCTGATCCTGTCATCTACTGGTTAGTCTTTGTTGACTAACTAACCCTGCCCCGTCTTCTGTGCTGTATAAGAGCTATAATAACTCTTCCTCTCACTTATTGGAAAACCAGGGCAGCCTTCATTATAAATAAGATATATGGCTTCTTTCAGTTTCATAAAAATATGTAAAGAGACTGGTTGGGTAATATAAAAATGTAGCTCTGTATCTATTTTTATGAAATTTTGTTGGTGATGCTTGTATGAGTTTACCAGAATATAAATTCCTTGAGTTCAGGAACTGCTTTGTTTTAATGTATATACCTTTAGTACCTGGTGAAATACCTTTAACAGACCTTATTAAGTGTCTTCTGTGTACAAGATGCTAGGAACACAAAAATAAAAACAATCTCTTCCTTCTAGGAGTTCATATCTCATTGAATAGAGAATTCAGTATTTTTATAGCTAAGGACACATAAGTATAATGGGGAGAAAACACTAAGAAGAACTGAAGGATTAAGGAAAAATCTTCTTTGTGAAGTCATAATAATAATAATAATAATAATAATCTGAACTAACTCTGTGGAGGATCTTGATACCAGCCCAAGTCCTTGGTCTTAGAAGAGGAGTGATGAGGCAGGAACCACATGGATGGTCAAATATAGAGTCCCTTTATTTCAAGTTCTCTCAGCCTTGAATTCCTTAGTACAATTACATGACTACAGCACACTGAGCATGTGCTAACTATAAGCACCTTGCTATTATTATGTCAATGACTTTTTATTGCAAGTATCTCTGCTTCAAGAAGAGCACAGCTTGTCACCGCCCCCAGCCCCCCCTCGGGACTTCTCAGGAAGACTGAGAGCCCTTAGGGGAGATGAGGGGCCGAAACAAACCTTATCAGTAGTTTCCCTCAGGGCTGAGGGGTCTTATGCTTCACTGAGACTTCCTCCCCTGTTCTGTGGCCCTCTATAAGTAATAACTATCATTTTATAGTGCTTCAAGGTTTTCAAAGTGCTTTACAAATATCTCATTTTATTTTTACAACCAATCTATGAGGCAGATAATAATATCAATTATTATAATTATAATTATACTTATTATTATTTCTGTTTTATTGTTGAGGCAGACAGTGGTCACGTGACATCCCCAGGATTACATAGTTTATACATTTCTAACGCCAGATTTAATTTCAGGTTTTCCTAATTCCAAGTTTAATGCTTTAGCCACTATATGAGTTTTGAAGGAAGCCAGGGAAGTCTAAGTGGCACAGTTGAGAATGAAATGTATTCCAAACACGAGGGACAGTTTGTGCAAAGGAAAATTAAACCTGACAGTCATTTAACGCAAGATTTGATTTTAAAACTTAAAATAAATTACTGAAAAGATAGTTTCTGTGACAGAATTAGTGAGGTCCGAATATAAGGTGAGATTTTCTGATAATTCTGATGAGGGAATTATGGATGATTGTGTTTTGTCCTCTTCTTATATATCCTGTGTATATTATGCACAGGGTTCACATGCTGAATAGGTAAAGATTCAAAGATAATTTCAAGTTTTCATGTCAAAGAACAGGGAAAGATGCAGGGATGATAGAACCTGTCTCTCTTGGTGACCATGTCTACTCACTACACATTATGATAATTGAGGTCCATTTTGAAAATAGCTAATTTTTTGTGGATGGAGATAGAAATTAAGTTTGTTAGTAGTTCATGTTTGTGGCTTCTTTAAAATGTTAATTTCTTGACTGTTTATATTGTTAAATGGCAAGAACCAGCAACAAATCTATTTTTTAATTTTCTGTGCCTATCACACTTCAAATTTCTTGGGCTATCAGGAATGACAGAAGCAGCCTCTCTGGAAATGGCAACTACCCCACGGATGCTCTAATGGAATACTGAGCCATGACTATAACAACTAGAGTGTTCTTCTGGCAATCTGTGATGCATATGACCTTGTTCAAGAGTTCAGTGTATTGTGGGATTATATTTTTTTAGTTCTCCAGGGAAAAAGTACTAACTGACCACATTTTTTTATTGAATTTAATTGAGTTACTTAGAGGCATTTGCTAAAGTACCAGTTTGAACCACTGATAATTGTGAATCAGAGGACAAACTCTTCATTCTTTAGTCTAGACTGGTATAGAGGTCATCCAGAGAGATCAGTCATGTCTACAAGGAGTCATTGTTATTGACTAATATCAATTTAACAACCTAGCTGATAGGGGATATGGAAACATTGGATGCTGTGGTGCATGTCATTAATTCTATTTTGATTTATCACAAGAAAAAATCCCAAGTAGCACTAAGTGATACAAAACAATTGCTGATACCTGGACTGTCCTAGTCGAAGAGTAGTCATGAATGAATCTCAAGACTTCTTTTTTAGTGTCTCCCACTCCACTTTATACTGGGGACAGAGAAGTCAGAGATGTGGATTATTAGAATTAAAGATGAGGAAACTCAGTCCTAAAGAGGCTGTGACCTGTCCAAAATCTCACAACTCTCATCAAATTTGAAGTCTGATCTCCTGACTTCTAATGCAGAGTTTGTCTTATTTTTTAACTTCGGTGTAGCGCATGGGCCCCTAAATAAAGCTATGTCCCAATACTCCAATTATGATTCTTGTCCTGGTGATATGGTACTATGAGAAATAGGAAGAGTTTTTGAGTACATGGGTCCCTGATGCTACTTAAGTCATATTGTATGGACAGATATCCATTCATTCAAGAGACATTTGTTAAGTGCCTACTCTGTTGTGCAAGGGTCCTCAAACTACAGCCCGCGGGCCAGATGCAGCAGCTGAGGACGATTATCCCCCTCACCCAGGGCTATGAAGTTTCTTATTTAAAGGCCCACAAAACAAAGTTTTTGTTTTTACTATAGTCCAGCCCTCCAATAGTCTGAGGGACAGTGAACTAGCCCCTTATTTAAAAAGTTTGAGGACCCTTGTAGGGGACAGAAAGCTGGCATCAAAACCAGGAAGGCATGAATGAGAACTTTGCCTCTGACACCTATTTCCTGTGTGATTCTTAACCTAAATGCTCTAGACAATTCTCTCAGATTTAAAGATGTAGAAGACAGATATTGACCTGCACTGGTAGTAGGAATTTCCTCCTCCAGGTTTTTCATGAGTCAATAAAGCCATAATATAGCTGCTAGACATATTACAGATGCTAGAGATACAAAGAGAAAGAAGACAGAGGCCTTGATTTCAAAGAGTTTAAATTCTAGTTCTAACAAATAGAGATATCCTATAATGGGAATTTCTTATTCTTTGATTTTCTTTTGATTTTTCTTTTGCATCTTAGCTATCCTTCCTGAAAACTTTGGTTAATCAAAAATCTCTCTCCTGTTAATATTAACCTCACCTGACCAAAAACTTGTCCCTTGAGATGTGAAAATTTAATTAAAACCTTAAACATTCCTTACATTAGAAGCCAGAAAAAGAGTCTCCACAGTTCCTGACTCCTCAGTGATATGTATATTTTAACTTTCAATCAGTCTAGACTCTAGATGTAGTTTAATCTATAATCTATAATCTATAATCTGACTTAGTTTATGTATAGAGTTTGATGAATTTTATTTCCTTAAGGTTGTGTAAAATTATGACTCCATTTAATTAAGTTTGTGGAACTTTTATGGTACTGAAAAAAAGCATTTGGATTTATCTTTTCTTTAACTTTTATGGACTAAGAAGATGGTAAAAGATTGCAATATGTGAAAGAATTATTTCTGTCACTCTAATGTAATTTTGTCTATAAGAAGTTTTGTTAGAAACTTAATGATTACTCAGATTTTTCTCTGAGGCCTGAACTTATGCTTAAGCATAATAATAAAATCTAAGTTTTTACCTTTATAATTTCTGTGTTGTGGGTAATATATTTTGACATAAGTTATCTGCCCCATGAACTTAGAAAAGAAATTTCTCCCATTATATATCCAAAAGTAGAATTGGCTGTCCCCAAAATAATAAGTTCTCCTTCATTAAAGGTCTTCAAGTAGAGGTTAAATGGCTCTTTGTCGGGTTCACACTGATGAAATTCTTGTTTGGAATTTCATGAACCAGATGACATCTGAAGTCTCTTTCAATTTTTTGATTCTGCTATGACTAAAAGTGGGAAAATGAAGTAGATAGGTGACCTCTGAAGTTCCTTGCCAATTTTCAGAAATGATAACCATACAATCCTCCAGAGGGTGGTTTTAAAAGCTGGCAATATTTGTCTTAATAATTTAGCATCTGCTTGGTCTATCCCTAGTCCTGGCAATGGTTATGTGGCTTGTACCATTATACAAGGATGGTCATTACATTTCAATACTCAAATCAAAGGATTTATGATTTTATTAATGTAAATGCTCTTTCCACTATCAAAGATCTCAACCAATTTCTATCTTCTTGTCCTATGCAATTTTTCCTTATTTCCTTTCATCAATCTCCATGAAGGCTCTACCCAGTGCCCTAGAGACTTTCCTATAGATCATTTAATACGTCAAGAAGAGTGCAAAACTCAGACTATCAGCCCCTACTCTCGCTACATGATTGACTAATTTAATTTTCAAGTTCTATATGTCCTTGATGCTTTTTCTTCCATTTGAGTAAGAGGCATAGGGAAAAGTCATGATCAATGATATGATGTACACATTTAGAACTTATTAATACATTTAGTTTTTTTTTTTTTTTTTTTTTTTTTTTACAAAACCTCTATTTCTGAAGTATCCTGGTTCTGTTTAATTCATTTTTCTATCACTTCATGTCTTCCCATGCTTCTCTATATTCATCATGTTCATTTCTTACAGTGTACTATTATTTTCTACTACAAAAACTAACATATATAAACCTGGGAAGTAGGTATTATTATTATTATTCACATTTTACAGATGAGGAAATTGAAGTTTGAGAGACTTTGAGTAACTTTCTTAGAGTCACACAATTATTAAGTTTCTAAGGCTAGATTTGAATTTGTTTTCCTGACTTCACACCTAGTGTTCTATTCTCTATAACACTTAGCTGCCAGACAGTTTGTTTAGCCATTCCCCAACTGATAGGCATCTGCTTTATTTCCAAATATTTGTTTGCTTTGCTATAAGTATTTTGGTGAATTGGGATCTTTGTTTTCCTCATTATACTCCTAGGGAATGCAATAGTAGAATCTCTATAAAAGAGAACATGGACAATTAGGTACATTTTTTACTTTAATTCCAAATTGTACTCCTGAATGATTGAACCAATTCACAGATCTGTCAAAATTCATTAAATTGCCTAACTTTCCCTTTCAACTTTAAGTATTTTTAATCCTTGTCAATTTATTGCAGACTGCTTGAGCATTATTATGCATCTTTACATTGTCTTTAGTGTTACCTGTAATTTTGATTCTTTATCTTGGTATTCCATAATTTGGAGCTATATGTCATCCCCCAGAAAATACTGCATTTGAAAGGTTGTGTTTTGTGACAGAGTGCAACTTGTAGTCATTGAAAGCACCGAAAAATTGCTCAAATGCAGCTCAATCGGCTCTCTTCTTGTTATTCAGTTTTGGCCCTGATTCACTATCTATCTACAATGCTTGATGTATATACTGATGGACTGACTCAAAAGGCTGCCATTACATCTACTTGTCATAATCTGGTCAATATTCATTCTTTTATACATTTGGAAATTTTCCTATGTGGTTTGCTAGGCTGATTTTTATTGAGTGATCATGGGTATCATTAAGGCGCCCCGTTCCATTCTGGGGATTGATGCAATCAACATAATGCAATCTGCAAAGAGGAGTATTTGGAGAACCTCCCCATCTATAGGGAATTTGTCTTCAATTTAGGCTTTGCACAGGACATGCTTGATCCTAGTGGCAAACAACTTTGGTAAGCATCTCCCTTTAAAACTGTATTTTACTTTACAGAGTAAATGCTTTGTGGAGAGGGTGGAACCACCAACAAAAAAAGACAATGGAATAGTACACACTCAAAATTTTGAGCCAATTGTTTGACTGTGGAGATATGGCCTGCTAAAGAAAATAATTTGTGAAAATCACTTGCTTCTAATTTTCATTAAAGATACCATCTATGTGTGTAGAGATCATTCTTTCCCCCATAACGCCTTGCCTTCTCTAGATACTATTCCAGATCTCTTTCTGGGCCCTGAACTCCTGATGGGTAGTAGTTCTTCAAAACTGGCCTGAACTAGACTTACCAAGCATGGCTTGCCATTGTATGCACTTCCTTCTTCCTTTTCCACCTCTAGCTTTAAGAATGGTAATTATGCCATCTTTGCCATTTCTAGAAAAGATATGCAATTAACTTCCCCATGATTCCACCCACCATTCTAGTTTTCCAAACCAAAGCACTCTTCCCTAGCATCTACTCCCTTTTATATGCTGTCTTCCCCTATTGTAATATAAGTTCCTTCAAGTCAGGGACTTGCTAATTTTTTGTATTTGCAACCCCCCCAAGTTAAACAGAATATCTGATACATGGCAATTGCTAAGCACTAAGAAAAATCTATGTGATTTTTCTTCCATATATCATTTAAAGATTTTATAGAAAGAAAAGAGTCATCAGGTGGCTTAGTAGTTGATGCATTTTTTTTTGGGGGGGGTAACAATACTATCTTTAATGTCTTGCATTTTTTAGAATTTCTCCCCCTCTTTGATATATGTTGAAAGTGAATGTTCAGTGCAATTGGATTGATTTCAAAATGGATTTTTTTCCCCATATACATATGTATAGACAGATAGGTAGATATAGAAACTGATACAGAGACAGACAGGCAGATAGATAGATAGATGATAGATATATAGAATTGCTCTTCTTGAGCGTCATTTTCACTTCCTTATATAACAGAATCTGCTGGTGGTACAGTGGAAAGAGTTGTTGTCCTTTGTTCTTGAAGAGAACCATGACATCTGGGAGATGATTCCATGCAAGTGAATTGGATTTAAGTGAGGGAGGGTTGTGCAAGATCACCTGCCTCACTTTCCCCTCCAGAGCCATTTGGGTCAGCTCCTGGAGTCAGGAAGTTAAAATCTAACTTCAAATACTAACTAACTATGGGATCCTGGACAACTTACTTAACCTCTATTCACCCCAGTTTCCTCAACTGTAAAATGGGAATAATATTAACAAGCATATCTGCCTTGCCAAGTTGTTGACAAGATCAAATGAGATATTTATAAAAAGTGCCTTACACAGAATCTGGAACATAATAGGCACTTTATAAATTTACTTAATTTCCTTTCCCCTTCCTCCTCTCCTTTTCTTTAAAAGCTTTGGGATTGAGAGTGTTATTTTCCTAATATGGAGGTTTTATGGGATGAGACCAGATTGCTATGGAAATGCTGGTAGACTTGATCGATTTTATGCCAATTAGTGGTTCTCCCAGTATTAGTTATGAATTCTTTTGGAATGATCTGGCTTCTCTGAGTGTCTTCCCAAGCTCTGGAGAGTTATTTTCCTCTTCCTGTTTTTCTGCTATTTGATGAAGCAATATTGTTCATAATTGTCTATCATTTTTCTTTTAAAGTTTTGGAAATAAATTTACATTATAAGGAGTGTTGCCTTGTCAGGTTTCCCTGCTTGGCAAAGGGACCAAGTGATCTCTAAGTCAATTGGTTTCTGGGCAATTGTTTTGCCTCAGTTAAAATTGTTTAAGACTTGATAATAATCAGTTTGTTGACTTTTTATTCATTTCCTGTTTTTAAGAATCAATAGCTTAATTAAATGTCATGTTGGATCTGTTATCATATTCAGAATGTCTTATCATATTCTTTGTTTTTCTAATTTTTTGTTGACTTTAACATTTGCTTATGATGATCTACATGTCTACAGCTGATTCTGAAATTACTTTCCTATCAGGAGCAAGTGGCTTATTGAAAATTATAATATTTATGTCTATTTTGACTTGATACTAACCATTGCCAATAAATTCTACCTCTATTCTTGAAGCAAATATTCATTATATGCAGCTGCAAATCTTATAATCTATACACGTGTGACTTGTTTAATTTCTTAATTCTAGATCACATTTAGCAACATTTACATCTTTATCTCTGTGTGTCTGTCTCTTTTTCCCCTCGTTCCCAACTTCATATTGAATTTGCTAAATATCAAGATATCTATGACTTGGTTTGGAAGATGTCATCAAGTTCTTTATCGTTAGTGGATTCAGACAGTAGAGAAGTTGCAATTTTTCTATTTTAGTCTTTTTACTTAAGCTCATTGTGAGTATCTCTTCCTCTTCCTTGCATACATTACATCTCCATATTATATAAATTTGAAACAGGTATCCTCTATGACTGGAATGGTTTTACTTTTGTTTCCTTTTTTTTTTTTTTTTCCATCACTGGCTATCTTTGGAACTTAGCTCATCTGCAAGATGCCTTTTGCTACTTTCCTATCCCACTGCTTTCCCTCTGAGATGACTTCCAATTGACTATCTATCTTGTACAAAGAGATTTATAAATATGTGCATGTGGTCTCCTTTATTAGAATGTCCTCCTTGAGGGCAAGGACTTAAAATTTTTTTTCTTGGTATCTTTAGTGTTTAGTTTAATATTTTAAGCACAATCAATGCTTAATAAGTGCTTGTTAAATATTTAAAAGCAAGATGACCATTCTACACAAAATAGTATTTTTTATGACATTAGGAAAACTATTCTGCTAACTCTTTTATTCACCTATCTGAAGAGAAGCTGTGAGATATCTTTGCATTTAGCTGTAACTCTTTTATGAGTTCTGGTTCTTATTTAAAAAGCATCAGTGGCTCTTTATCACCTGGAGGCATGACATATAAAATCCTTTGTTGTTCAGTCTTTCATAGCCTACCTTCATCCTCTCCTTCTCTCTAATCATATGCTTTGTGATCCAATGACACTGGCTCCTGGATTACTTCAAGTTCCAGATAAAATTCCACCTTCTAGAAGAAACCTTTACTGATCCCCCTTTATGCTAATGGTCCTCTCTGTTGATTATCTCCATTTAATCTTGCATATATTTTGTTTGCACACAGTTGCTTTCATTTTATTTCCCACATTAGACTGTGAGCTCCTTAAGAGAAAGGACTATCATTTTCCTTTCTTTTTATCTCTAGTACTTGGTACAATGATTACATAGTATGATGCCTGGCAGATAGTAGATGATTAATAAATGCTTGTTGATTGACTGACTGAACATAAAGGGCCAAACCAGAATGAAAGCCATCAAAATTTTTAAAAATTAATTATATGGGTTTTACTCCATTACTCATTATATGGCATGAGATTTCTGAACTCTAAGCTAAATGAGTACAAACTCTGTCTAGGAAAGTCTCAACTCTGAACTTAACAAGAGGCTTTGCCTAATTTTCTCGGGTTTCTGGCTATTCTTCACATACTCTTCACATATTCTTCACATATTCTTCCCTCTCTCATTCACATTCTTTGACTCTTACTTCCTTTGTGAAATCTTTTCTGTATTTTCTAGATGCATTAGCCTTTTTTCCACAAAAATTCACTTGTATTTAAAAATATATACTTTGCAAACCTTAATGGAGTCATTCTTATTGTGCATCTATTGTTGTCTCTCTTGACATAATGTAAGTTTCTTGAGGGTATGGGCTATTTCCAGCCTAGTACTCATAGCATCTTCTGTAAGCTACTTATGTATAGCTACTTATGAAGAAGGATCCAGCCCATTATCCCCAATTGCCAATAAATTGCCTCTTATAGAGCAGGTAAGCCAGTCTATCTGAAGTAGCAAGATACCCTAACGGGTGAGACAGGAGGCAACATGTGCCAGGCAAGTCAGATTATCACCATCACCTAGACTACCATGTCCCCTCAAACCTTATGGAGATAGCCCATAAACTAAACTGAGCCTTGGGAATAGCCATACTTTCAGCCCAATTCCTTCAGCCTTCATTCTGGAAAATGACCTCTATAGAGATGCAGCCTAGGAACACTTCCTGCAGATGTTTCAGCCACAGTTATTGAAGACACAGAAAACAAAGTTCTCAACATTAAAGTCCTTGGTATTATCAAATGATTCAGCATTAGAAACTGACATAATTTTATCAGGGGAAGGGATAAGAAGAGGTATTAAAATCTCCTTTATGCTGCATCTCAAGGACCATAAGACTTTTCCATGTATCTTTCAGCTGAAACTTTCTGTTTGTGTTTCTTTCCCCTTAGAATGTGAGTTCCTTGAGATAACAAGGGATTGTTTTACTTTTGTATTTATATTTATGTCACTTAGCATGGTGCTTTGTGCATAGCAATGCTTAATAAATGCTTTATTAATTAATTGCTTTGTACCTCCAGCATCCAATGTTGTTTTTGGCATACAATAGTCACTAACACATAATTGCTGATTGATTGGCCAACATAGGTAAAAATAGAGAGGGGCTCTTCAGCAACAGTAAATTAACCAGTAGATAATTCTTTTTTTTTTTGGCCAAGCCAGTCCATGAAATGGGACTGTATGATGTACATTAATTACTTGTGAGGGAACTAACATTGTACAAATAATTAATGAGTTTTTCTTCTTTATTTTAAAATTAGGATCTATTAATCCTCATTTTTAAAATTAGCTTACACTTCTGTTCTTATGATTCTTTTTTAGACTATCTACACATGAAATCTTATTTTCCCCAAAGTAACTGAGACTTTTTCTATTTGAACTAGGTTGACCTGAGAGTAACTAAGAGAATAGAAATTTTCAATCAGGTAACATGTTTTTCACCAACTTTGTTAATTAAACACAAACTCTTTGCTTACTCATGATGAGATGTGAATAATCATAAATTAGAAGTTTGAAATTTTTATATTGGTGCTTTATATCTGATAAAGTTAATTCTTGCATCAAAGTCCTTTTTATGATGCATGCCAAGAACTATCAAAGATAATGTTGCTGGAGTATAACTTAGGGCAAGTTCTGCAAAGTTGCAAAGGCTTCAAATAGAGGCCCTTCCCTCCTCCCCCAATAAACTGTAAGTCTCTTACTCAATGATCACAGGACTTTATAATTTAAAGAAACCTTGGAGATCATTGAATCCAACATTTTTTTTATGACAAAACTTATTGAGTGGAAGTAAGATGGAACATTTACTCTGAAAGTAGGCACATGAGCTCTATCCCCTTTTCTGGAGGACATATAGTCTGATTTCTAGCTAAAGAGCAATTTAAGTCAATAAGCATTTATTAAGCACCTACAATGTGCCAGGCACTGTGTTAAGAACTGGAGGTAACAGAGGACAAAAATAGTTTCTGTCACTAAGGAACTCACATTCTAAAGAGGAGACAATATGCTAACAGTTATAAACAAGTAAGAAATAATCAGGATCAACTGAAAATAATCTCAAAAGAAAGGTACCAGCATTATAATAATTGTTTTGGTCTATTTCTGAGCGCTAAGTTCCACGCTTTGGAATAATTCAGCAGCATCTTATTCATCTCCATGCCTGAGAATTGTGTTGAAGATGATTGTCGATTAACCTAATAAGGATGTCTCCTATAACTCCAGCCTCTTTTTCTTTTGAGTATGTTGCTGTTTGCCATCCTTGAACTTGTAACAAAGCAATAAGTAGCAAGACTGTGATTTGAACTCTGGTTTTATGACTGCAAACCCAGCCTTCTTTCCACTATATCTTAAGTCTAAGCTGGAAGTGATTTAAGAAGGGAAAGGGACCTATATGTGCAAAAATGTTTGTGGCAGTCCTTTTTGTAGTGGCAAGAAACTGGAAACTGAATAGATGCCCATCAGTTGGAAAATGGTGAATAAATTGTGGTATATAAATATTATATAATATTATTGCTCTCTAAGAAATGACCAACAGGATGATTTCAGAAAGGCCTGGAGAGACTTACATGAACTTCTGTAAAGTGAAATGAACAGAACCAGGAGATCATTATACACGGCAACAAGAAGACTATATGATAATTCTGGTGGACATGGCTCTCTTCAACATTGAAATGATTCAAACCAGTTCCACTTGTGCAGTGATAGAAAGAGTCATCTACACCCAGAAAGAGAACCATGGGAACAGAGTGTGGAACATAATATAGCATTCTCATTCTCTCTGTTATTTGCTTGCATTTTGTTTTCTTTCTCAGTTTTTCTTTTTCTTCCTTCTTGATCTGATTTTTCTTGTGCAACAAGATAACTGTATAAATATATAAACACATATTGGATCTAACATGTATTTCAACATATTTAACATGTATTGGATTACCTGCCAGTTAGGGGAGGAAGTGGGGGGAAGGAGGGGAAAATTTGGAACAAAAGGTTTTGCAAGTGTCACTGTTGGAAAAATTACCCATGCATATGCTTTGTAAATAAAAAAAATAAATTAATTTAAAAAAGAAACAAATAAAAGTTTTATCTGAGTAAGGAAAAAAATCAATTCTGTGTTTGACATGGGATACAAAAGCAAAAATCAAATAATCTCAGCTAATAGTAAAGGTGTGCTGGCAAATGTTTAACAGCTTGCTCCATTGTTGGGGAGGGGAGAGAAGGTGCTTGTGACATACTTTTATTTTAATTTACATTAGTAACATTTTCTCCTTTACTTTCTTTAATCTAGACAATTAACAAATAATAAATCGAGCCCTCATTTGAAATGTTTGTTAATTTATGAGACATAAATGCATATAAGATGGCTCAGAGTACCCACTCTTATAGTTACTATTCTTATTAATGGATTGTTTCCTGTAGTTGTTTAGAATTGAAAGTGATGAAACTACTCACAAAATATCTCTGTATTATAGATGCATGCAGGTCATTGTGTTCAGAGAGAAAGATCTGAAGTCTAGGGAGTAGGAGTCACATTGGGAAGTGGTACTGAGAAGATTCTAAAATGCATCTTTAGTGTTCAGATTCAAGATGACTGTATTATTAGTATTTTTATTAAGTAGTATTTGTGAAGAATAGTACTCCCTCAACTGATGGTTTGACTCCCTTGTTAATTTTTTAAAACTAATTTATTATTATTATTATTATTATTAAAGCTTTTTATTTTCAAAACATATGCATAGATAATTTTCAACATTCAACCTTGCAAAACCTTGTGTTCTAAATTTTTTCCCTTCCTTCCTCTCACTCCCCAAGATGGCAAGTAATCCAATATGTATTAAACATGTGCAATTCTTCTATACATATTTCCACACTTATGCTGCACAGAAAAATCAGATCAAAAGGGAAAAAAATGAGAAAGAAAACAAAATGTAAGTAAACAACAAAAAGAATGAAAGTACTCTGTTGTGATCCACACTCAGTCTCCACAGTTCTCTCTCTGAGTGCCGATGGCTCTCTCCATCACAAAACCATTGGAACAGATCTGAATCATCTCACTGTTGAAAAGAGCCATATCTATCAGAATTGATTATTGTATAATATTGATATTGCCATGTACAAAGATCTCCTGGTTCTGTTCATTTCAGTTAGCATCAGTTCGTGTAAGTCTCTCCAGGCCTCTCTGAAATCATTCTGTTGATCATTTCTTATAGAACAATAATATTCCATAACATTCATATACAATAACTTATTCAGTCATTCTCCAACTGATGGACATCTACTTACTCAGTTTCCAGTTTCTTGCCACTCCAAAAAAAGGCTGCCACAAACATTTTTGCACATGTGGGTCCCTTTCCCACCTTTAAGATCTCTTTGGGATATAAGCCCAGTAGTAACACTGTTGAATCAAAGGGTATTCACAGTTTGATAGCACTTTGGACATAGTTCCAAATAAAGGGAAAAAGTTCACAACACTAACAACAAAGTATCAGTGTTCTGGTTTTCCAACATCCCTTCCAACATTCATCATTATTTTTTCCTGTCATTTTAGCCATTTTGAGAGTATGTAGTAGTATCTCAGAGTTATTTTAATTTACATTTCTCTGATCAATAGTGATTTCCATATGACTAGAAATGGTTTCAATTTCTTCATCTAAAAATCTTTCACATACTTTGATGTGATTTGTCATGTCAATTGGACATTTGTCAATTGGAGAATGGCTTAAATTCTTATAAATTTGAGTCAATTCTCTCTATATTTTAAAAATGAGGCTTTTATCAGAATCCTTGAATGTAAATTTTTCCTCCCAGCTTATTGCTTTCTTTCTAATCTTGTCTGCATTGGTTTTGTTTGTACAAAAACTTTTTAACGTAATATAATCAAAATTGTTCATTTTACATTCAATAATGTACTTCAGTTTTCCTTTGGCCACAAATTCCTTCCTTCTCTACAAATTTCTTCTTCTAATTTGCTTATAATATCATCCTTTATAGCTAAATCATGAACCCAGTTCTACCTTATCTTGGTATAGGGTGTTAGGGGTGGGGCAATGCCTCATTTCTTATTTTAGACAAATATATAGTAGAATTCATTTGATGCCACTGAAGGATATTTATATATGAAGACCTCTGAGGAAGTGGGTTTGGTTCTTACCCTTGTAAACTTAGACCTCAGCTTTCTGATTTGTAAAGGGGAAAAAAAAACTAAATCATCTTTAACATCTGAATCTATTAACTTCTGATTGAATGCCTTTTGACTTATAGCATGGACATAGGGAAAAATTTTAAGGCAGGTAGGGAAGGCAAAGATTAGTAAAGAATTGCACAATCATAGACATAGGAAAATTCCTTCCAGGAGAAAATATATTTTCTATCACTTACAGGAATTGACATATCTAAGAATGGAGCACAACAAAACAACAGTAATAACAAAAAAGAAGGGAGAGATTAGTGGGCAAGAATTCTAAGGCAATTATAAAAGAAAAGTGTTTAAGAAGGAACTCAAAATAGGTTCCTTAGAAAAGTTTGAATTCCATGAGTTATACAGAGACTAAAGAAGGAACAAATAAATATAAGCATCATGGATCAAAAAAAAAGTCTAGAATAGAAAGAGAGGGAAAGTTAATAATGAAGAAAATGAAATCCTTTTTTTATAAAAAAGTACAGATGGAAGATATATATGTAAATACTTTGTTTTTCCTCAATTTTGTGTTAAAAGATTTTTAACATTAAAAAAATTTTGAATTCCAAATTCTATCACTCTCCCTTCCCTGAGACAGTAAGAAATCTGAGGTTATACATATGAAATCATGTAAAACATTTCTATGTTAGTCATTTTATACAAGAAGACTTGAATAAAAGGAAAGAGAAAAATAGTGTGCTTCAGACAGACAATTAAAGTTAAAAAAAAAACCTAATGAATAAAACAAATTGAAGAGCAAGAGAAAAGGGATTTTATTTGGCTACTTAATTGAGGGAGGAAAAAATAATTAAATAATTAGATAAAGGCAAGAAAAAAAGGAAGTAATAAGTAAAAATCCCAAAGTGGTAACAAATGGTGGGGAGAGATGGAGCTTCAAGATGAGGGGAAGAGACCTGATGGGAATAGGAGTAACTTATTAAAAATAAAATAAGTTGAAATAACCAAGAAGACCAGCATAGTCTATGTACTAGATGTAGTACATATTATAACATGTTTTGAAAAAAAAGGAATTTGTTTGGTGATTAATATACCAGAGAATATTCTGACCGTAACCTGAATTTCAGGCCTGCTTCTTCAAGATTTCTTCCTCAAGAAACACTGAGAATGCAGAAAAATCTCTTCGCTTCACAAGTACTCCATTCTACAAGCAAACTTCAGATCTGTTTCAAGGTAAAATATTTAGTAACTATCTTCTGATGTAGTAGGAATTGTGTGAGAAGGAAGGCTGGTTGTACCACCTTTACCCCAGCCCTTACCCCCACTCACTATCACCATGGTCTCCAGCCCAAAGTCTGCCAAATTTACTATTGCTTATCCCCTCTTCTGCCAAGGTTTTGAATTCTAACCCTTTATTTATTTTATTATAATATTTTCTAATCATTTAATATGTATAAAAGTGCTTACACTCTTATTTTGTTCTTTTGTTTTTTAAAGTTTTTGAGCATTGTACCCCAGTCCCATTTCCCACATAAGCTCTGTGGTTTCTGTTGTGTGATTCTGCATAGTACAGTTGAGGATGAAAGATATCCCATTGGGATCCTTTGGTAAGTGTCACAGGTATGGTGAAAGCATTCGAATACTCAGTTAGTCTTCAAATTAAGGGGCAAAGATTTATTACACTGTGAGTCAGCTAAGCTCCAAAAGGGATTAGCAAAGAACCAGGAGCAAGAAGATAAATTTGTAGGAAAAAGACAGAGATCTGGTGCTTCAAATCGCTGATATACTAATTTTATTATGGACTTCAATATTGAATTTTATGGTTTACAGGTTGAAGAGTAGTTTCCTATGTACCTCACCATTTGTCTCAGAAACCCTGTTATCGTTGACCAACAGATCGTTATCTGGCAGCCGGGTGGGCTTAAGTTTACAGCCACATTTCCCCTACAAGCTATATCCCATCAGTACCATGATTTTGGGTGGGAATACTTATGTCATTGGCTTATTGTGCTTACAGAAAAAGAAGGGGGAAAACTGAAAATAAAGGAGATCTACAGAAGAATGAAAAGTCTTGGCATTTTCTTCAAACCATGTTGTTCAGAGGAGGCACCTGGTGGAATTTTTTTGGAGTGGAGGTGGCGTGGGGCTTGGCAGTTGAGTTTATTACGCTTTGTTGAAATCTGTTTAAAGAACAAGTTAACAGGGGTCAGCCAATGGCAGGACCAATCAGGTCAGAAAAAGAGAAGGAATACAACCTTTTGGAGGAGTAGAGTCATATGTACACATTGATCATGGAGGAAATGAAATCACTTAAAATCTTTACTGTATGTATAATTCACCCTCTCCATGACAGTTTGTTGCCTAATATACTTTGGTTTGAGCCTTTGAGTGAAGAAAGGGTCCCCTATCTTTTATGTAGCCTTATTCTGGGTTCTATCCCAGAATTTTTTTTTTTTTTCAATTAAACCATTTAGCCTTTGGATGAAGGCTTTCAAGTGCTCAGGACCAAGTTTACCAAGTTTTTTTCTTTTTTAATTTTAAAGCTTATTATATTGAACATCTCCAGCCCATTACTATACAGGGAATTTTAGACACACTTGGGAATGGTGGTAAATTTTAATAGGAGCGATCTCTCTATTCAATCTATTTCCCCCTCGCCGCCACCCACCCCCAGTTTTATGATAATACTACTTTAGCTCAGATGCCATTTGGGAATTGTCTTTCAGAACCCTATAGTTTTAAAATATCACAATTGCTCTAGACAGAGAAAAAATTATCCAGATAATATGGACTCAGAGAAAAGGATTGTTTTCTCAATCTATATTTCTTCATACCCTCCTCAATAAAGGTAATGTAGTATAGAGTAGTGGTGTCAAATTTAACTATTCCATATATAAGGATTCTTGTAATCCTTACTTAGAAAACTACACATTAATATTATCTATGTTCTATTATATTTTTACTCATTTTTAAATACTAGATAGTCTTTTTTTAAAGCTGAGGCAATTGAGGCAAGTTAAGTGACTTGCCCAGGGTCACAAAGCTAGAAGTGTTAAGTGTCTGAGATCTTAGGTCCTCCTGACTTCAGGACTGGCACTCTATCCACTGTGTCACTTAAGTGCCCGTATTTTTATTCATTTTGTTAAATATTTGCAATTACATTTTAATTTACTTCTGGCCATACTGGAGAATAGCTGATAGGCTTGTGTGTTTGACACTTTTGGTATGGGAATAAAAGATAGGAAGACTTGGATTCAAGTCCTATTTCTGATACACTGTGGCTACTTGACATTGGGCAATTTATTTAAACTTGAATTTATAATAGGAGTTTTTTCATCTGTGAGTTCCTTATATCAATGAAACAGTAGCTCTAGTCCCTATCCCTAAATTCTCCAATAAAATATAACTTTTTTATTTTATTTTAGCTTTTTATTGACAGAGCATATGCATGTGTAATTTTTACAACATTGTCCCTTGCACTCACTTCTGTTGCAACTTTTCCCTTACCTCCCTTCACCCCCTCCTCTAGATGGCAGGCAGTCCTATACATGTTAAACATGTTAAAGTATATCCTAGATACAATATATGTGTGCAGATCCATATAGTTCTCTTATTGCACAAGAAAAATCGGATTCAGAAGGTAAAAATAACCTGGGAAGAAAAACAAAAATGCAAGTAGGCCACATTCATTTCCTAGTGTTCCTTCTCTGGGTTTAACTGATTCTGTCCATCATTGATCAACTGGAACTGAATTAGATCTTCTCTTTGTCGAAGAAATCCACTTCCACCAGAATACATCCTCATACAGTATTGTTGTTGAAATGTATAATGATCTCCTGGTTCTGCTCATTTCACTTAGCATCAGTTCATGTAAGTCTCTTCAAGCCTTTCTGTATCCATCCTGCTGGTCAAAATATAACTGTTTTTAAAGACAGAAACATTTTATTTTTGTCTTTGAATCCCATGGTAGAAAATGCCTACTAAATATTCTGGAAATGAACTGAAGTTTTGATTATAGCAGTTTTTTTTCATGCTTTCAACATATGTTTTTCATATCAACACTGTAAAGTAGATAGTGTAAGTGTATCTCTATTTTGTAGAAGATAACTCATGGTTTCATTGAAAACATAGTGAGTCGAACATTTATATGAATTTATAAATGTAGCACCTTATTATGGTATACTTATCCAACTGAGCATTTGAATTTACAGGTTAGAGTCCCTAGACAATGGTTCTCATAATATAGTCTAGAGAATCTTGAGGATCTCTGAAACCCTTTTAGAAGGTCTACAAATTCAAAAATAATTTTTATTTCCAATTTGGTAAATGTCTATAAATATAATCCAGATAAACAAAAACACTTTGGAGAGACCCTCAATAATTTTTAATAGGCTAAAGATATTGAAAACAAAAGTTTGAGAACCACTGCCCTAGAAGATGGATGACTACTTTTCCCTTCAGAATTTTAGGAATATTATTGAGTAGGTGGGCTTTTGTAATACTGTCATTGAGCCTCAACCAATGTGTTTCCAATTAATATTTGTCAGCTTTCAATTAGTTTTTTAAAAAGATTATTTATTTATCAAAATGGTATAGTCAGATCAATTGGTATAAAACACTTCCTCCAAAATTGAGCATACTTTCTCAGAAATGAACATAACAGATAAAGGGAAGGGTAAGCTCAAACTTAATGGGGTGGTAAGGCATAGATGTAGAGATCACATATGGCTAACTTGTGTTTACTGGAAGCATACTCTTGAGACCATTGCCAATCTTTGCTGGTTCAGGGATCATGCTCCTTGAAGTGACTTACTTCCTCAGTTGGCTATTTTTTTTTTCTAGTCTGTTCTTATATTATTTGAATGTATTGCCTATTACTGGTCCAGTTCATCTGATGTCACAGACAATGGTGGGGGGGACAAATATAGAAAGAAACTCTCCTCTCTATCCCCTCTGCAGGGTAATTCCCTCTTGTGTGCCTATCTGTAATTTTCTAAACTGAAAATTTACTTGATTAAACAACTGCTAAAATTTCTTCTGATATCCAAAGCTTTTTCCCTCTTGATAAAGGTTTCATGGGTGTGGAGAATTTTGTTTACACATTAAAAAAATGATTTATGTCTGTTGATTAATTGAAAATAGTGTATCAAACTCTGCCCTCCATACCCCAAAAAAGCTATATTTAGAATATATTGGTCACTATTAATAATTCATATATGTTAGGCATATTTGAGGTCCAGTGGTTCAGAATATAGTCCCTAAGATTTGAAATCAGAAAATGTGAGGTTTTACAATGATATAACATGTATAGTATTTTAAGTTTTGCAGAGCAATTTCTGTAATTACCCAATTGAATTCTTGCAATAATACTATGAGATGGTTAGGAACAGGTATTATCTTTCAAGTATGTTCCCCATACGTGACAATCCATTCTGTGCTTTTTCTCAGACTATCTTTCATTTTTGGAATGTACTTTTTTCTCCCACTCATTTCTTAGGATTCTTAAATTCCTTTAATGCTTAGTTCATTTGCCATTTTCTAAATGAAATCTTGTCTGATTTCTCCAATTTCCTTCAAATTCCTCACAAATTACTTTGTATTTGTTTGTTATATATTTTTACATATATTTATATGTATTCATATTGTCTTCCTAGATAGAATAAACTCCTCTCCAGCAATGATTTTCTCCTCATTTTTGTCTTTGTACCCCTATCATCTAACAAAGTACTAGCTCATGATTTTGTTCAATGGCATCTGACTTTATGACCCAACTTGGGGTTTTCTTGGAAAAAAAACACCAGAGTACTTTGTCATTTCCCTCCTCAGCTCATTTATAGATGAAGAAACTGAGGGACACAGGGTGAAGTGAAGCTACTCACAGGTAGTGAGTATCTGAGGTCACATTTGAACTCAGGACTTTCTAATTCCAGGCCTGGCACTTTATCCATTGTACTATTATACTTCAGCATTGGAGTAGAATGTTAGTGGAGGAGAGGACAATTGATATTGTTATCATTACTGGTCTCTTTCCACTCAGAGTAGTTAGTAATCTGAATACAGTTGAAAAAAAGTCTCATAAAACAAGGAGGATTTTATTTTTCTTTCGGTTTCTATTGGTAAGAATGTAGACTCTAAGAGTAAAATTTAGTTTATAAGCATTTTATTTTCAGAAAATTCTGTATTTATTTTATTTTGATAACATAAAAGATAAATAAAACCTGAACCTATTCAATGGACATGATTATAAATAGAAAAAAAGCTTTTGTTCTCACAATGCAGTATGCTTAACATCAGAGAATCATAAATAGGTAAAAAGATGTAAAAAGATGCAGATGTTAAGCTTTTATAAGGAAAAGACCAGAATTAAGCCAAAGATTTGATTTTCAATACCAAAACCCCAGAGAATCATAACTAGGTAAAAAGAGGAAAGAAAACATAAGTTATTCAATAGAGCTCAACTGTTTTCTATGTGGGAAAATGATACTTGTAATTCTTTAAAATAATGTCAGTAACAGTACAGCTAAAAAGAATATACATAGAGAGTATGCGTATTGTGTGAATTTGAGGGGATGACAAAAATAATTAAAGGGTAAAAATAAGAGTACTCTGGGTACAGAAGGAAGGGAGAAGTTGAATGGTGTAAATTATTTCTCATGAAGAGTCACAAAAGACCTATGAAAAGAAAATAGGAGGGTGTGTGATGAGCATCACTTGAATCTTAGACTTACAGTATTGACTCAAAGAGGGAATACTACATATAATCAGTTGAATATAGAAATCTATGTCATATTGTAGGGAAGTGGGGGGGGGACTAAATAAAAGGCAGGGAGAAAACTGACAGAAGGAAGAAGATCAGGGAGGTGGTAGGCAAGAGCAAAACACTTCTAAGAAGGAAAAGAGTGAAAGGAGAGAGAGGGCAAACTGGAAGAAAAATAGCATGGAGTTAAATACACAGTTAATAATCATAAACTCTGAACATGAATTGGATGAACTCTCCCATAAAATGGAAGCAGATAGCAGAGTAGATCAAAAATTAGAATCCTACAATGTATTATTTACAGAAAACATACTTAAATCAGAGAAATACACACAGAGAAAATGTAAGAGACTGGATCAGAATCTACTATGCTTTAGGTTTTTTTTTTTTTTAATAGGAATAGGTGTTGCATTTTATCAAAAGCTTTTTCAGCATCTATTGATATTATCATATAATTTCCATTGTTTTGTTACTGATATGGCCTGTTATGTTGATAGTTTTCCTGATATTAAAACAATCTTGCATTCCTGGTATAAATCCCTCTTGTTTGTAGTGTCTAATCACTGCAATATATTGCTGTAATCATGAAAAAAAAAATCAGGAATAGCAATCCTAATCTCAAAGTAAAAGCAAAAGTAGATCTAATTAAAAGAGATAAGGAAGAAAACTACATCTTACTGAAAGGTATCATAGCCTATCCCCATTCTTTTTTTTTTTTTTTTTTTTAATGCTGAGGCAATTGGAGTTAAGTGATTTTGTCCAGTGTCACATAGCTAGGAAGTGTTAAGCATCTGAGATCAAACTTGAACTCAGGTCTTCCTGACTTCAGGGCTTGTGTACTACCCACTGCTTCATCTAGCTGCCCCATGCATCCACCTTCTTAAAGGAGAAGTTGTGAATTACAGGAAGAAATAGCAAAAATATACACTAGTTCCCTCTAGAAACTCAATAAATTCAAATAAGAAGAAAGAAGAAAGAAACTAAGAAGATAAACAGAATATTAGAAAAGTTAGATATGAAAAAATCCCAACAGATCAATGAACTTGACATGCAACTAAAAAAATCTTGAAAAAACTAATTAAAAATTCACAATTAAGCACCAAATTGAAAATCCTGAAACTCAAAGATATGATTAATAAGACTGAAAGTAAAAACAAAATGCTATTGAGCTAATAAACATCCAAGAGCTGGCTTTATGAAAAAACCAATAATACAGATAAGCCACTGGCTAATTTGATTTAAAAAAGAAAGAAGAAAACCAAATATCTAGTGTCAAAAATGGAAAGGGTGAAATCACCCCCAATGAAAAGGAAATTAAAGCAATCATTAGGAAATATTTTATCCAATTATAGAAAATAAATAAATCTGACAATCTGAACAAAACTAATAAATATTTAAGAAAACATAAATTACTCAGATAAACAGATCAAGAAATAGAATACATAAATAATCCCATTTTAGCAAGAGAAATTGAAAAAGCCATTCATGAATTCCCTAAGAAAAAAATCCCCAGGGCCAGATGGCTTTACATATCAATTTTATCAAACATTCAAAGAACAATTAATTTTGATGGTATATAAATTATTTGGAAAAACAGGCAAAGAAGCAATCCTACGAAATTCCTTTTATGACACAAATATGGTGCTGATAGCTAACCCAAAAAGAGATAAAAAGAAAATTGTAGGTCAATTTCCCTAATGCATATTGCTGCAAAAATTTTGAACAAAATACTAGCAATGTGATTATAGCAATATATTTCAGCGATTAGACAATACAAACAAGAGGGATTTATACCAGGAATGCAAGGTTGTTTTAATACCAGGAAAACTATCAACATAACAGACCATATCATTAACAAAACAATGGAAATTATTTGATAATCTCAATAGTTGCTGAAAAAGCTTTTGATAAAATGCAACACCTATTCCTATTAAAAAAAAACACCCTAAAAAACCTAGAAATAAAGGGAGTGTTCATTAAAATGATTAGTAATATGTATTCTAAAATCAATAGGAAGCATTGTCTATAATGGGGATAAGCTAGAAGCCTTCCCAATAAAATCAGAGGTGAAAAAAAGATTCTGATTATTGATACTATTATTCAATAAATGTTAGTCAAAGCATTAGGAAAAAAATTGAAGGAATTAAAATAGGAAATGAGGAAACAAAATCACTCTTTGCAGATGATATGGTGGTATACTTAGCGAACCCTAGAGAATCAACTAAAAAAAGTATTAGAAATAATTAACAAATCTAGCAAAGTTGTATTTTATAAGATGAATCCACATAAATCATCAGTATTTATTTATTTGACTAAGGAAGCCCAGTAACAAGAGATAGAAAGAGAAAATTCCATTTAAAATAACTGTAAACAATATAAAATACTTGAAAGTTTATCTCCCAAGACAAACCAGGAACCATATCAACACAATTACAAAATTCTTTTTGTACAAATAAAATCAGATCTAAACAATTGGAAAAATATCAATTGTTTATGAGTAGGCTCTGCCAATATAATAAAATGACAATTTTGTCTAAATTTACATATTAAGTGTCATAATAACAAAACCACTAAAAATTATTTTATAGAGTTAGAAAAATAAGAAAATTCTTCTGTAAAAACAAAAGGTCAAGAATATCAAGGAAATTAATGAAAAAAAAACCCACAAAGGAAAGTGGTTTAGCAATACCATATTTCAAATTATATTATAAAGCAATAATCATCAAAATTATCTCGTACTGGCTGAAAAATAGAGTGGTGGATCAATGGAATAGGGTAAGCATACAAAACACAATGATCAATGACCATAGTAACCTAGTATTTGATAAATCTAAAGATCCCAGCCTGAGAAAAATATGAGAAAAATTTCTAGGAAAAGTGGAAAACAATAGGACACAAATTAGGCATAGACCAAAATCTCACACTGTTATAACAAAATAAGACAAAATAGATTCATATTTTAGACATGAAGAGTAATGTCATAAACAAATGAGAAGAACAAGAAATAGTTGACCTGTCAGATCTATGAGGAAGGCAAGAATTCATTATCAAAAAAGAAATAAAGAGCATTATGAAAAGTAAAATAGATAATTTTGAATATGTTAAAATAAAAAAAGCTTTTGTACAAATAAACCCAATACAACCAAAGTTAGAAGGAAAACTGGGAACTGGGAAACAATCTTTACGGCAAGTATTTCTGAAAAAGTCAAATTTATAAGAATACAAGGCATTCCCCAATTGATAAATGTTAAAAGGACATGAACAGACAGATTTTAGATGAAGAAGCAAAAGTAATTTATAGGCAGATGAAGAAGTACTCTAAGTCACTTTTAATTAAAAAATTGCAAATTAAACTAAATCTGAGATACAACTCCATACCTATCAGATTAGCTAATATGAGAAAAAAGAAAATGATAAATATTGGAGAAGGGGTGGGAAAATTAGGACATAAATGCATTATTGATGGAGTTGTGAATTGATTCAACCATTCTGGAAGACAATTTGGAATTATGCCCAAAGGGCAAACCACACTGCATAACCTTTGATTCAGCGATACCACTACTAGGTTTATATCCCAAAAGTTAAAAGGACATATATGTGCAAAAACATTTATAGAAGCCCTTTTTTGTGATAGCAAAATATTGGAAATTAAGGGAGTACCCATAAATTGGGGAATAGCTGAATAAGCTATGGTATATGAATGTAATAGAATACTATTATGCACTAAGAAATGATGAAAGGATAGATTTCAGAAAAACTTGCAAAGACATGAACTGATGCAAAATAAAATAAGCAGAACCAGGAAAACATTGTAAACAGTATCATCATTATGTGATAATCAACTATGAATGACTTAGTTTTTCTCACAACACAATGATCCAAGATAAGTACAAAGAATTCATGAAGGAGAATGCTATCTGTATCCAGATAAAGAATTGTAACAAAAGATACAGCAGTCAAAGGATAAAAAGAGATAATTTTCAGATGAAGAAATTAAAGCCATTTCCAATCATATGAAAAAAATGCTCTAGATTTACAATTTTAAGAGAAATACAAATTAAGACAACTCTGAAGTACCATTTGATACCTCTTAGGTTGGCTAAGATTGAAGGGGGTACAAATTCTAGGGGAAATATAGCAGTAATTCTGACCCTTGATTTTAGAGTGCTGTTATTCTAACAATCTGTTAATGATCCTAAAGTCTCTTGGCTTTAGAAATATTATAGTATAGTCCTAGAAACTTTTCTGACTGTCATATAACAATCTGTTGGTCAGTGATAAAAGGATTTTTGAGACAAATGATGAGGTTCATACCAGCCCACTCCTCAGCTCTACCTCTGGGCCATAAAATGAGCATACTAATGACAACATATAAGTGACATAAAGAATCAGATCTCTGTCTTTTCCTATAAATTTGTCTTCTTGTTCCTGGTTCTTTGCTAAATTATTTTGGAACTTAGCCTACTTCAATTGGCATTACAACATAAAATTTGCTCCTTGACTTGGAGATGGATTCAAGCCTGAAAATTCTTTTGAGACACCTTGAGACACCAATCTGCAACCCTCAACCTTTTGGGGTCTCCTTTTGAACTTCAACAAGATGACAGGAAAAGAAAATGGAAATTGTTGGAAGGGATGTGAGAAAACTGGGACATTAATGCATTGTTGGTGGAGTTGCGAAATGATCCAACCATTCTGAAGAGCAATTTGGAACTATGCCCAAAAGGCTATAAAACTGTGCATACCCTTTGATCCAGAAGTGTTTCTACTGGGTCTGTATACCAAAGAAATCATAAAAAGGGGAAAGACCCCACACATGCAAACATATTTGTAGCAGCCCTTTTTGTAGCAGCAAGGAATTGGAAACTGAGTGAATGTCCATGAATTGGGGAATGGCTGAATAAGTTATCGTATATGAATGTTATGGAATATTATTGTTCTATAAGAAATGATCTGCAGATTGATTTCAGAAAGGCCTGGAAAGACTTATATGAACTGATGCTAGGTGAAGTGGGTAGAACAAACAGAACATTGTACACAGCAACAACAAGATTATGTGATGATCCACTGTGATGCACTTGGCTCTTTTCAACAATAAGATGATTCAGAGTGATTCCAATAGTCTTGTGATGGAGAGAGTCATCTGCATCCAGAGAGAGAGGATTATGGGGACTGAATGTGGATCACAACATAGTACTTTCACTCTTTGTTACTTGTTTGCATTTTGTTTTCTTTCTCATTTTTTTTCTTATGCAGCATGATAATTGTTGGAAATATGTGTAGAAGAATAACACCTGTTCAACCTATGTTGAATTACTTGCTGTCTAGAGGAGGGGAGACAAGGAGAGGGAGGAAGAAAAAATTGGAACATAAGGTTTTGTAAGGATGAATGTTGAAAATGTACTTTGTATATACTTTGAAAAATACATATATTTTACACATATACACATAATACATAATATATATTACATTAATACACATATACATATATACAAATACATTGAAAAATACATATATATATAATATATATATAGATAGATATAAAGGTAACAACAGAACAATATAAATATAAATACCAAAATATCTTCCTAAACCTGGCAACATTCTCTTCTCTATTATTTTGTCCCTAGGGGGAGTGAGGTCAAACTTCAAAGGTTGTTATAAATATTTTCATTACTAAAATCATTTCCAGGGGTGGCAGAATAAATGAATTTGTTCCTTTGTTTTCAGAAGATGGTATCTTGGCTCTCAGGTAGATCCACTGCTGGGCTCATTTAAGCTGGTTGTGACAGTTTTTGCCATGAAATGTTGTCATTAGTCCTGTAGTGATTTTTCTGACTTTTCAAATTCACAGGGCTATTTCTTTTCCAATACTTCTTCACCTAAGAGAAGAAAAGAATAAAAATCAATAAATTCAGAAAACAGCAATGTCATGTGCCCCAACTTTTATGGCGACTAGGGAACAGAAAGTCAGAAGCTCCACCAGAAGCTCATCAAAGCTATGCATTCCTTGTTATTAGGGAAAATGGAATTTGATTTGTTCAGTTATTGCCTTTTGTATGTGTACCTCATTGTAATTCAGTAGCCAGTCAAAAGTCGATTCTTCACCCAAAAGGGCTATAAAACGGTGCATACCCCTTTGATCCAGGAGTATCTCTACTGGGTCTGTATCCCAAAAAGGTCATAAAAAATGAAAAAGGACCTACATGTATGAAAATGTTTGAAGCAGCTCTTTTTGTGGTAGCAAGGAACTGGAAATTGAGTAGGTGCCCATTAGTTGAGAAATGGCTTTTATGGAGAACACCAGAGAAACTGAGGCAAGTAAGAGTTTGGTTTTTAATCTTTAATGTATAGCTTAAGCTAGCTGACCAGATGGGACTCTTGTCCAGAGTATTTGGTGCAAATAAACCAAGGCAAGGAACTTATAGAGGTAACTTATATAGCTAAGAAGCTTTGAGAGAAGAGTCCAATACAACTAGCTGGGATCAACATAGATGCTATTTTGCCCAGTCCAAATTCCCCCTCTAATAAAATATTAAAAACCTCTAATCTCTATCTTGCCTCAGTTTCTCAGATATTACAATCCTAGCAAGGATTGAGATAATGTACCTGGAGTTTATGACACAGTGGTATGTAAAAGTGGTCAGAGATTTAAGGTTTTTCCTGGGCTCTTTTAAAAAAATTCAATTTTCAGTCCTAATGGCAAGGAAGGGAGTGGCTATGATTTTTTTTTTTTTTGTTCAGGGCTTAACAGAATAAGTTATGGTATATGGATATAATAAGAAATGATGAGCAGGCTGATTTCAGAAAGACTTGGAGAGATTTACACGAACTGATATTAAATGATGTAAGCAGAACCAAGAGAATATTGTAACAACAACAACAAGATTATGTGATGATCAACTGTGGTGGATGTGGCCCTTTTCAGTAATGAGGTATTAAAAGCAATTCCAATAGACTTGTAATGGAAAGACATCCACATTCAGAGAGAACTATGGAGATTGCAAATGGATCAAAGCATAGTGTGTTCACTTTATTTTGTTGTTTGTTTGCTTGCTTTTTCCTCTTTTGATCTGGTTTTTCTTTTGCCATGATGAATGTAGAAATATTTAAGAAGAATTGCACATATTTGACCTATATTAGGTTGCTTGCTGTCCAGAGGAAGGGAGAGTAGGTGAGAGAGGGAAAAAAAATTGGGATACAAGGTTTTGCAAAAGTGAATGTTGAAAACTATCTTTGTACATATTTGGAAAAAAAATACTATTAAATTTTTAAAAAATCTGTTCTTTATCACTCAGTAAGCAGATAAGAAGTCACAGAAAATTCACCTATTCTCTGAACCTCCCTCCTACATTCCACATCATCATGAACTTCTAGAAGCAGACTCACCAAACCCTAACATTATTGATCTTAAGCAGAGTTTATTGTACATGTTTCTAGGACTGGGCTCTGATTAGCCAGTCTCTCATCACACATATATCTTTAAATTTGAATCTCACAGCAAACTTGTAGAAGGTATTTCTAGGACTATTATATAAGTTTTAAAACTAAAGAAGCTTAGTTAAGTGACATTCCTAGAGTCACTTAGATAGCAAATGCTAGAGGCAAGATTTCAACCCAAATCTTTTGACTTCAAACCTATCACTTTACTTTACCACAAATAAACTTCTCAGGGAAGGCAATGATTAACTCCAAAACATGAAATTATAATAGTAGAATGTTAAGCCTACGGAGCATCTAGGCAAGGAACAATTTTGGAGCATCAGTCCTTCCAGTTATTCCTCTCATCTTTCTTTACCCTGTAATTTAAAATTCTGTATTCAAAGTATAGTCTGATCTGTTTAATTATTCAATGTTGAATCAGCATATTTGCATAAGTAAATATTTAAGTAATGGAAAAATGCAATTTCAGCAGATATATATATATATACACACATATATATGTACATATATATATTTAGCAGATATTTTAAAAATATTTTTTTCATTATTTCTTTCATCTAATAATTTTCAACCTGTATGTATGGTAAATTGTTTCATTTAATAGATTGTCCATCCCCTGCTTAAGTCAAGAGATACTAGAAGTGAATTGCCCCTACAATTGTTGCTTTTGAATAATGAAAAAAAATTATTATTTCTCCTTTTAATCTATGTGTTACATAGCTGTGTCACAAGCTTTCTGAATCTTAGCTTCTTAGAATCACAGATTTAGAGCTGGAAGAGAATTTAAATATAATCTAGTCCAGTTTCCTAATTTTACAAATGAGGAAACTGAGACCTACAGATGTTATTTAACTAATGCAAATGACATATGGGAAAGCTAGGATTTGAACACAATTCCTTTCACTACAAATTCAGTACTCTTTTTACCATACCACTCCTGATATTTTAAAATGGAGATAAAATAGCACCTAGCTTGTAAAGTTATTGTGAAATTCATATAAGTCAGTGCATATGATGGACTTTAGATACTATGTAAATGACAACTATCATTATTGTTATTCTTTCAAAAGACCATTATTTATCGGAAATTGTCCTTTAATTAACAACCCTGTTCCTAGCCCTTGTTGAATGGGATATCTAATTTGTAATTAGTCATTGGTCATGACTTTTCATGATCAATCTCTTATCTTCTATACCATCTCAATTACTAACTGGCTTACATGTGTATAGTCTTCAAAACACAAACATTTGGAAATATTTTTGTGAAGGAAAATTGATTTCACAGTACTTCTTGCCCAGTAATGATAAGGCAAGGGGTAGGGCTGTTGATTAAGAGATCATTTCTACTCTAAATTTAAGTCTAAAAAACAAATGATTTTTATATAGTACTTTAAGGTTTACAAAGATATTAAATGAGGTTATCTCATTTAAGCTTCACAACAACTTTGTAAGGTGAATATTTCTAATATTATTATCCCCATTTTATAGATCAGGAAATTGAGGGTCAGAAAGATTGAGGGACTTCCTAACAGAGGTAGGAAGAGACAGAGGTCTTGCATACTCCAAGTCTAGTACTCTATTCACTGTGCCACACTAAGATTATTATTGTTCTTTGGGCTCAAGGATGACCATCAATATATATTTCTCATAGCTCCATTGGGAAGGATTAATTGGGAAATTTAGTCCATTTTGTTTTAACTTTGGAGTCAGAGTAGGTTTAAGTGGTATGGATAAAGAAATATATTATCCTTTTCCTTTTGCCAAAAAGAAAGACCTTGGATTTATTTCTTCTTTCTTTTTACTTCATTGTGGGGAAAGAGCAAGTATTCCTCAGTAGATTTGGCCTTCATCACAATGATTTTGTTGAATCTAGTAAATCAAATGAAGTTTTAGACATGTTTAACCCCTTCCTATCAATAACTCTGGATTTTCTTTGGAGTATGAAAACAATGATTATGGCTAAAGTACTCATGAATAAATGTTAGGTGAAGGGGTTAGTGCATAGGCAGGGTGAACACTACAATGGAAGGCTTGGAAGGGGGTATATTCAGAGAGCAAAGAATTAGCAAGTTTCCTAATCCTCTTTCAATTCACTCTATCCATCACATAGCTTTTAATGGTTAATTTCATTTCTCTTTCCAATCTATATATTTCCTCCCATTTCCAGTACCATAGTTGTATAGATAAATCATTGTACAGAATTTATACTATGTGTTCAAATTGGTAATTTTTTTGAGACAGAGTATGGCTTAAATATGGGAAAACATAATATAGAAAACCTGAATTTTCACTGCCCATTTCTCATTCCCCTTCCACTCCCCTGAGAAACATAAATAAGATCATAAGGTCATAGATTTACAACTGGAAAGAACCTTAGACGTTAATTAGTTAAATCCCCTGATTTTACAGATGAGGAAATTGAGAACCAGCAAGTTAAGTGACTTGCCTAAAGTCACACAAGGATTAAGTGACATAGCTGAGCTTTGAATTTGAATGCCACTCCAAATGTATTGCCTCTTATGTGCTTTTCACTGGGGATAAGAACAACAAAAATGAAAATATCTCTGCCCTCAAGAATTTTGCATTCCATTGAGGAGAGAACATGACTACAGATAAATAAGTACTAAATAATTTCCAGAGAGGTAGAGAGGACATTAGGCACTAGGAGAATGGAGTATGACCTTGTTTTAGAGGTGCCATTTGAGCTGAATTTTGAAACAATCTGAGGATTCCATGAGGTGGAAAATCACTTGCTTCTCATTGATTAAATGAAATTTACTAAAAGAAATAAAAAAAAATTAAGGAGAAAGCTTTAGAATCCAGAAAGGCTTGAACAAATCAAATTAGCTTCTGGTAGAATCTGAATTCCAAGGTAGGGAAGAAGTAGACTAGAGGGAACCCAGCTCAACATAATCCAGCTAGCTAGTACAATGCTTATGACACTGAGCCCAGAGTCAGAAAGGCCAGAGTTTAAACCTAGCTTCAAATGCTTACTGGCAGTATGATTCTGAGCAAACCACTTTAAAAAAGTTTAAAAAAAAGTTTGCCTCATTTTCTCCAATTATAAAATGAAGATGATAATTGCACCTTCTTCACAGGGTTGCTGTGGGATCTCAAACAAATTATTTGTAAAATGTTTAGCACAGTGCCTGAAACATAGTATGTGTTATATAAACACTTATTTCCTTCCTTTTCATTTCTAATGGAGATTGATTGCAACTGAGATGTCAATTGCAACCCGATTCTTTTCACTACAACAGGATTCTAAATAAAAGCTTAATTCCCAGGATCTTTTACGGTCAAAAACTGAATATTATGGCCACTGCCTCATTTAAAAAATGACTCATAGAACGAACAGTCCTTTTCTAGCCCTCTGCTGACCTTTCAAATTATATTCAGTGTTGTACAAAATGTCTCTGGTTCCCAGAAATGACTGAAGTATAGCATGCCCGATTGCCATTATTCAGAGTCTGAACATTTAAATTTCAACATGTTCTTCCAAGTGAACCTAGGCATTGTTTCCCACTAATACTGATATTAACAATTCAAATAACCTTCCTTTCTTCCAGCATCTCATATGTACCAATATGATAAAAGTAATGAATTTGCAAAGAAGTCTATTTTCTTGTAAAGTCTAGCTTTAAAAAATGATTCAGGCAATGTGTTTGCCAAGATGGTGAAAAAAAATTAATCTTTTGACACTGCCAACATAAGTAGCACTTACCCACCAAAGGGATAAAAACCATAAACATGTAATTAAATTGTTGTTTAAAAGTCAGATGTGCATGAATTCTACTTTTACATTTCTCATCCTTAAAACAAGAAAAAAAACAGACCCTAAGCTTGTATAACTATGAAATTTAGTTCTAGTAGGAGATATACATTTCTGGACAACTCTTCTTCTATGGGATCATTTAAAAGCACTACATTTTGGAAGAAGCAAATGAGAAAGATGAAACCAATAGGCCTTTCTGAGCGATAGTCAACAAAAAACCTTTAATACAGAAACAGGGCAACATGATGAATCAGCAAATACCACTCTCACTCCCTTGTAATATGTTGTTACAGCTTTGTTTAAAAATATGTCGTATGTTGGATTGGATTAAGAATCATAGGACCTGGTTCAAATCTTAACTCTGGTCCTTTACTTGTGTGACTTTGTACAAGTAACTAAGTTTCTGGTCCTGAATTTCCTCAGCTGTAAAATGAGGAAGGTGACTTACTGAGCACTAGAACTACATACCCATGAATAATCCAAAACCTTTAGCACAATTCTTTCATAAGAAAAAGGTGAAAAGAATAGGTATTGAGAGATTCCATAGTGAAGTGGGCTCTATCTAAGAACGATAATAGCTGGCATTTATTTAGTGCTTTTAAAGTTTATAAAGCACCTTTAAAATATCTCAATTTGTTCTAATAATAAATCTGAAATAGAGATCCTATTATGAACTTCATTTTATAGATGAAAAATTTCTTTGAGAGATTAAATAATTTTACAAAGGTAGTAAGTTTCTGAGACTGGATTCAAACTCATAGATCTTCCTGGCTTCACCTCTATCACTTTCTCTATTCTACCATTTTCTGCTCAGTTATATATGAGGAAAGCTTGTGGGTACCCTAGTCAGTGTGATAGAATAGGACTTATGGTCCTGAATATGAATCTGCTTGTAAATTCTTACTCAAATACTATATTTAAGGTACTGTGCTAGGAATTTGCAACTATGCCCAAAAGGTTATCAAACTGTGTATACCCTTTGATACAGCAATGTCTTTACTGGGTCTGAATCCCAAAGAGATCATTAAAAAGAGAAAAGGACCCACATATGCAAAAAATGTTTGTAGCAGCCCTTTTTGTAATGGCAAGGAACTGGAAACCGAGTGTTTGGTCATCAACTGGGGAATGGCTGAATAAGTTCTGGTATATGAATGTAATGGAATATTATTTTTCTATAAGAAATAATCAGCAGGATGATTTCAGAAAGGCCTGGAGAGACTTTCATGAACTGTTGCTAAATGTAGTGAATAGAACCAAGAGAACATTGTACACAGCAACAGCAAGATTATGTGATGATTAACTGTGATAGACTTGGCTCTTTTCATCAATGAAGTGATTCAGGTCAGTTCTAATGGACTTGATCAGTAGAGAGCCATCGGCATTCAGAAACAGGACTGAATGTGGATCATAATATAGTATTTGTACCTTTGTTGTTGTTTGTTTGTTTTTTTCCTTTCTCATTTTCCCCTTTTTGATTTGATTTTTCTTGTGCAGCTGATAAATGTGAAAAATGTAAGAATTGCAAATGTTTAACATATTAGATTACTTGCTGTCTAGGGAAAGAGGGTAGGGGGAAGGAATAGAGAAAAACTTGGAACAGAGAGGTTGTGAGAATGAATGTTGAAAACGGTCTTTGCATATATTTTGAAAATAAAAAGCTATTATAAAAAAGATATAGTGTGCTAGATACCAGAGGGGATACTTAGAAATATAAATCAGGAGTCTTCTCCTCATGGAGTTGACAGTATATGGAAGAGTCATAGTGAGATGCAGAATTTGGATTACCTGGTCTCAAGCCTGCTATTGTGAAACTGTATGATTCTGAGCCTGTTTGTTCACCTGTAAAACAAAGGAATTAAACTAAGTACCTTCTGAATTTTATTTCCACTCTAAAATAAATGATTCAGTGAAGAGTTTGCTAGGAAGAAAAGCAAATAAGTGACAAGTATCAAATGAGGGGTATGTAAAAGAAATATTTTAGGTGTTCAAATGAGGAAAAAAGCACTTGCAGGAGGTAGTCAGAGAAGCACAACTGAGAAAGTGGAATGAGTAGAATTGAAAAAGATGGAGGGAAAGCAAATGGAAAAGAGACAGGAGATGGTCAAGGCAATGACATGTGCAAAGACATGAATCTGATAAAGTGCCACTAAAATATAGAGTTGTAAAGGACCTCACAAATCATTTGGTCAATTGATCAACAAACTTTATCAAGTCCCTATTATGAGCCAGGTCCTAAATAGTCCAGATACCATAGGAAGTATCATCCCCATATTGAGAAATGTTAAATAACTTGCCCATGGCCAACTAGCTAATAATAAAAGCAGCATTCAAATCCATACTTTTCTGACTCCATAGACAGCATTCATCCTACACAAAGCTGATTCCCAGATGAAGAAATTTAAGTACAAAAAGGTCAAATAGATATCAGAAGCAGAAATTAAACCCTGAAGTTTTGTGAATCTATTAGTCTCTTCATTGTCCGCTATAAGAATCAGTGGATAGCGAGTGAGTAGACAAACTTAAGCCAAAGTAAAAAACTTGGTAAATAACAAGTTAAGTCTAGAAGGGTAGTTTGAGGTCATGTAGTAGAAGACTTTGAAAATTAGCATCAGGATTTGACCTCTACTTTACAGGTTATAGGGAAACACTGAAAGCCTTTAAACAGAGGAATGAATTGATCCAAGTAGTGTATTAAGAAAATTAACATGGTGGCAACATATTGGATGAATCAGAAAAAAGAGAGGCTAAAAGGGAGGGAGGTCAATTAAAGGGCTGTAAACATAATCTGAGGATGAGGTGATAGGGGTTCAAACAATGTTAGTGATACCAGAAATAGAAAAGAATAAATGCATTTTAGGGGTCTTGGCAAAAGAATGCAGAGGATTGAGTGAATATAGGATGAAGGAGACTGAGGAGTGAATAATCACTGCAAGTTTTTGAGCAAAGAGATGAGAAGTGATCCAAATAATGTTTTAAGAAAATGATTGCAATGATAGGATAAATGAATAGGGAGGCCTCCAAAAGTCAGGGGTATGACTTAGGACCCTATATTTTAGGAGAACAATAAGATGACAAGGGCTTAATCATAGTGAGGACCCTAAAAATGAAAAGATGTATAAGATGTATTTGAGAGGGCTCTAGTGAGGGAAGGGAGAGAGGAGTCAAAGTTGGCTTTAGGATTTTGATCCTTGTAGTCTAAGACATTGGCAATACCTTTGACCAAAATAGGGAGAGCTACTTTGGAATTTTTTGTTTGTTTGTTTGAAAGGCAAGTCATTTAATATCTGGATTTATGAAGGAGTATAGACTTGGAACTCATGTCGTCATGCCTATCTGCAATGGAAGGAAATGTTAATTGATGTGAAAAAAAGCTGTTGTTAATAAAATTGCTATTATCTTGTCATAGAAACATAAAAAGTGTATAAAGCAACAATGCCAGAAATAGTTCCACTAATTGAACAGTAATATTAATAAATAATATCTATATGACTGGGATAGTTTAAGAGGAAGGAGAGGACTACTTAGTTTCAGTGTAGGAAAACTCTTAGGGACATGAATTCAGAGATTTTTGAAGAAGGTTTTGTATCTAGCTGAAAGGAATCATGAAGTCTAACTGAACCATTTATCTAGAACTGGAGAAGGTTTTCTAGCCAATGCTTTCATTTTTCAGATGTAGAAACTGAAGTCCATTTTAATATAGTACTTTAACATAAATAGTAACATTTTAAAGCTCAAGAAATCAAAAATAAGTTTTCTCCTTTTTTCTAGATTATCAAGCAGTGTTAGGGGGCAAAGTATACTCGGGAATATTAGAGCACTGCTTGATTTGTTGTCACTTGAATAATCATCAACTCTACAATTTTAAGGGCTGAGGAAATACTTATTTTGCTAGGATGGTTTTAGATTACTTAAGTCAGCAAGGGAAGTGCATTATGACTGCCAAGGTGATATCATCAAACAATCCGCAGCTTCTGCACTTCTTATCAATTGAATGTAATCCTTGAGCTCAGTTTTCAAATATCTGCTTAAATTACACCTGTAAACTCTGCCCACTTCTTCCCTTGGGCTAGTTTACCTCTACAAAGAAGTGTGCACATCAAACTCAGGGGCAGATTTATTTCTTCACTATGCATCAATTTCCCCTTCTCGGAGAGGCAGCTGGTATAGTGGCTGGCATGTTGGACTAAGGAAGACCTGGGTTTGAATGCTACCTCAGATGGTTTTTCAGTGTGTGGTCGGTAAGTAACACAACCTCTGAGAGTTTCAGTTTTCTTTTCTGTAAAATATGGGGACAATAATAGTTGTACTTCATGAGGCTTTTATAAGACTCCAATGAGATGATACTTTGTAGTAAAATATAAATGCTATTATTATTCAAAGACACAAACACAAGATTTGCTGTAAGAAAGGCTGGTACATGTATAAAACGTTATGAGTATAAACAGAAATTTGTGGAAAACTACATATAGAGGAGTGCTGGGGGTGTCACACAGCAGTCCAGATAAAACACAACTTCCTTGGCTCTGCCGTATTGTTGTTGCTATTTTGCTGGTATTATCTCCATTTTCAATGTAGGCAATGCCTCCTTTGTGAGCTCCGTGGAGCGGTCCAGCCTAGCAGAGGAAACCTAATTGTCCACTCTGCGGAAACACCTTCACTAAGTCTTTAGCTGTAGCTCTCTGTAGCCAGTCAGCTGGCTAGGCGCTGGCTGTATGAGAGTTCTCTGTGCCTGCTTGTTCTCCCCGCCGCCGCCCCCTCTCCACCTTCACCCCACTCCTCCCTCTTCCAGACAGCGGCGGGTTGCAGCTGCTGCTGCAGAGCTCTCCGCAGCCGCCCCCGGTCCTTGGCCCTCACTTTTGGGCGCTGTCCATGGTTGCAGTATCTTTTGCCGAGCGACGTCAGCCGGCTGGAGCTTGGCCCTACGATTGGCCGATGAGTCTTGGCCCTCCCACCCTTCCACCACCTCTACCACCCCCCAAACCTCTGGGGAAAGCGCGTGCCCAAGAGCATGCAAGGCTCTAGCTGGGGCTCCCGGGTGTCACACCCACTTTCCTTATTAGGGAAAGACGGGCCGACCGGAGCCGAACCAGGCTGGGCTGCGGGGTGGGTGTAAAGGGACTAAGGAGAGGGGAGAGAGGCTGAGATAGCAGAGGCAGCAGCGGGAGGTAGCACAGCTTTTGCTGCGCCCTTTTTCCTGCCCTCGCTTAGTGCGAGGAACTTTTCCTTAATTCACCTCACTTTACTCCATCCTTGTCCACCCCTTCTTTCCTTCCCTTTCTCCCCCAACAACATGGAAGAATTTTTGCAACGAGCCAAATCCAAACTGGTGAGTTAAGGGTAGGCTGGTGTGTGTGTGTGTGTGTGTGTGTGTGTGTGTGTGTGTGTGTGTGTGAGAGAGAGAGAGAGAAAGAGAGAGAGATGGGAGTGGGGGAGGGGGGCTAAAGTGGAATAAAAAGAGATTGGCACCAGGAGAGCTAGTAACTTTTCAACTTAATTGCAAGCCCACCCTAGGTGTATTCGAGTGTTGTCCAGTGTGTGTCTATTATGACACGGGAATCTCTTCAAGGAAGTTTGGTCCATACTTTAGAGAACCTTTCCAAAGACATTCAGTGCCCAAAATAGACAGAGGATCACTCAGCAGGTAGTCATTTCGTGATTGAAGTTTTGGTAGTCTGTATTTGGCTTGCTCTCCTGGCAAAAGAGAGGTATACAGAGGCCCAGAATATAGTCAGTGGCTCCTAGGCACTTGAGTGTCCTTTGTATTTTCACCAGAAAACTAGAATAGCTTTAGATTTTAGGACATACAAAATTCCTGCAAATTCAGAATGTTCAATAACAAGAGGATAAGGAAAAAAACCATAAAAGCACAAATCCAGAATTGTTACAAAATCAAATAGGAAAATAGACACACTTAGCAGAGGTAAACTATATGGAACTGGGCATGTTAGTCAAAGGATTGCTAATAGCTTATGTTGAAGTTGAGGAGTTTGTAATGTGAGCATTTTTTATTTGACTTTATGTTTGATTGTTATGTTCAGCTATATAAACCAGGGCAATAATTGAAGGGAAAGAATCACAACTGTTGCTAATGGTGTGGGGTTTGTATCTGGCTATATCTTTTCTGTATAAGACTAACCATTTCCTGCTTCTGCCAATCTAGGATTCCAATATAAATTTATTTTGCCATTCATTTTGATTACTATCACATATATTCTCGAATAACAACCTTTACTAATTTCTCTTTTCAAAAATGTTTTGGTTTCCTAAAAAACAGCAGTATAATATAGATAAATCTACTCCTTCCACCTACTGAACAGTAATGAATGCAATGGGAATGTTTTGTTTAGAGATACACACACAGTAGTGATAGTGTCCATTTGAAAGCAATATCTTTGGCAGTGAAAGCACTTTTTATGGGCATGGCACAGGAGGAAATGCATAATTTATGATGCCTTTAACCTTTAAGTCTTCATAGAAGCTGAACTACTAAAGTCTACATTAAGGGTGACGTCTGAATCACATGGCAGGAAATTTTCTGGGCTATTACTGTAACTCATTTACCTTCACACAATAAAAGAAGTGCTGGTAAGAGTCTGGAAATGTTTTACATTCTAGCTTTACAATGCAAATAGACACATGTTTCTTAGAATGATTTAACTGTAAGTACTTTATCTTTATTATTTTTTTTTAAATTATTGAAATCCTTTAGATCCAGATAAAGGTTTTATCTTCTTTTTTAGGCAATATTCTTTATAGCTCTAATGTGGAGTGGTTGGGGTGGGATTCTAAAACTGAAGAGATTGTGATAACTTTTGTGGCTGTTAATGATCTCTTCATTTTCATCTACAGTGTCCAAGGAAAGTATTGTGTTTTGGAAATTAACTCATTTTAGAAGTTTTCTCTTTCTCCACTGTTTTATCTAAATACAAGAATAAACGAATACTTAAGTCTCTTTTATGTTTACTTACAAGAAGAATAAATGGTTTTTTATAAAATTGGGAAATCTTTGTATATAGCAGATACTCAGTAAATATTTGTTGATTTCAATTCTTTTATTTTAAAAACAGAAGGCAATTATAAAAGTAAGGGAAAATACTTTAATTTTGTACTTGCACTCAACTCAAATATAATTTTTTGGATGTTGGGGAAATTATAAACCAGCTAATATAGAGTAAATTAAAAACATCTTTTTGTAAATTCAAATTTTATAAATTTTTTCTTCTGAATTCCAGTTACTGAAATAGAGAAAAGTTCAATTTAAGAACCATTAATTTAGAAGTGTATTTAAATTGGTTTGCCATATACTTTAATTAAATAAGCAATGGTTTGATATTGTAATAGTGACTTTTCCATTTGGTTGTCTCACCCAAATAAAATTACTCCTTATATTTCTAATTTTAAAAAATAAGTTTTTTTGTAATTATGCAATAGACAAGATCATCTCAGTTTATGTTGAAACTAGTAAACATATTTCTGCCAATCAGGTCTTTTTAGCATAATGTTTTCATTGATAAATGAAATTGTCCCAGTTATGGAATTAAGAATTAATGTTATATCCAAAATACTTTGGTAGGAAAGGTTATTTATTATAATCTTGAAGAAAAGTTAGACTAATGATAAATATCTTTAAAAACTTCAGGACATGCATTTAATCTGGATAGGTTATATATATTTTCACTTTGAGATACATGTATAAGGTTTGTTACTAACCATCTTTCAGAGTCATTGTGCCTTAGTGAAAAACATACTAGGCTTGGCATCAGCCAAGACCTGGACTTAAATCCTGCTTTTGAACTTATTTAATTGTATATCCACATGGCAAGTGGACACTTGAATTCTCTGAATTCCATTTTCCTTATCTATGAGATGAGGATAATGATCATATTTTAGTATCCATCTCATAATTATGAAGATAAATGAAAGAATGTGTACAAAGTACTATGGAAATGTTAGCTCTTATTATTTTATATTCAAAGGTTTTATATAGTCTCTGCCTATGTAATACCAAGAAAGTTTAATTTCTTCCCCCTTCATTGAATTGACTAATCATGTTTACATTGTACAGGAATGTCTAAAATAACTACTTTATGAAACAAATGAACCACTAGGCTCATCCAAGGAGTAAACTGCTCATTACCTGAGTTAGCTAATGCAAATTGGAAAGATTTAGTCTTCATATTGCAAAATAATTTTGACATAGATCAAATAATTTAAAGTGAGAATGCCTGTGTTGATATGAATCTTTTAGTTACTAAGATAGCTGTAGGTAAGTTAGGATTTTTGTTTAGGCTTCATACATTATTTCTGTGTGAGTTATCTTTGTTACCAATAATTGATCATGGTTTGCATGAGTAGAAATTTAGGAATGTATGATAGTGCATAAAAATATGAGCTGACTTCATGAGAAATGTGACTACAGGAAGCTTGGGCCAAATAGGTATTGCTATTCCCACCTTTGACATTGACTGAATTTTTAATATCATTATTGCTATAAACTCTTAGACTTTGCTAACCTGTCCACGAAGAAAAGGAATAATAATGGCAATAATATGTTTATATAGAATATTATGATTTAAAAAGAACTTTCCTTACAATAATCCTATGAAATAAGTAATATTCCTAATTCTATTTTACAAATGAAAAAAAAAAAAAACTGAAGTTCACAGAGGCTAAGTGATTTGCTCCAAGAGACACAGACTTTAAGTGATAGAAGAGGAATTTGAGGTCAAAGTTACCCCTGGGAACTGGCTGACATTTGGCTAGTAGATGATTCGGAGAGACAAGGAATAAATTTCAACAGATTACACTATTTATTTGAACTTTAAGGGATTTTTCTGTAGGAAAATGTTTCTGTTAGCATATTACCAAAAAATAAAGCTTTTAGTCAAATTTTTCATTTCTTCTTTTCTTCCCTTCCAAGGTTGGTGTAGACTTTTTTTTTCTTTGAGCCTCTTTCTTCCTCACTATTTAGTGAATCACGGAATTTCTGAGTTGAAAGGGATCTCAGTGGTCACAATCCAAGTTGTACCTCAAAAATACACTGACAAGTATTTATCCACTCTTTGCTTATCCCCAGTGAAGAGGATCTGCCTGTTTCCTAAAGTAGTCACTTTACTTTTGGACTACTCTAATTGTGAGGAAGTTTGCTTTTACACTCATTTCACCTAGTTTTATCCTCTGAAACCAAACCAGACAAGTTTAATCCCTCTTCTATGTGACAACTTTTCAAATACTTAAAGACAGCTTTTATGCCTGCCTCCCCTATTCCCCCAAGTTTTCTTTTATCCCTGCTAAACATTCTTTTTTCCTTCAACCAATTCTTTTACTCACATGGCTCCCCAAATATCTCCATTTCTGACCTCTCTTCTGAAGTTCAGGGATACTACCAGTATAGTAAAAGAAATGAGAATCTGTAGAATAACATGGTAGAGGAAAGGCATAATTATATACTCACCTAAGAATGTTATGTGTGTGTATATGTATGTGTATATGTATGTATGTATAAAATCTCAGTTGTTCCTTGCAGTGATTATGATAATACTCCTAGGTTGGATTTTTTTTATCATCTGTGGAACAATGATGCTTCATATTGATAAGTATTTTCTTCAGTTTATTATCCTCAAACTTAATTGCTTAATTGGCACTTTGTGTCAGAATCAATCTCTGCTCCTTGCTAAATTTTTGAGTGGGATATTTAGTCCTGCTTGGTCACAAACTGGTTATCATAGTGCCTTTGTTGGGTTCTTCCTAGATTTAGGTTCCCTCTGGATATTAGAGATTTGAAGCACTGGACTTTTACAGCTCTCTGTTGCGTTTCAGGACAATGTCAGGGATCTTGGAGTCCTAGGGTTATCCAATCTGAGTGCTACTAGGCTTGGATGGCTTTCACACTTTCCACTGTGGGTATCTGAGTACACTGGAGCTTTTGTGGAATTCTCCACTGCTGTTGTTTTCAGCTACTGAGCCATGTTTGCCGTGGGTACTTTTGGTTGTGCTGAGAGGCTTGTTTGCCTCTTATTGTGCTGGCTTTGTTGACTTCTACTCTTCGTATTGTCTTTGGGTATCTGATTATCTTTTTGAGTAGTTTTAGGTTGGAAGAAGACATTTGATGTATTTTCTCATTGGATTTTCTGCACATTATTAAATCTGGTATGATTTAGGGGCTTTTACTGTATTAAACGTGGGGAAGCTGATCTTCCTGCCTCTATTTAGACTGGAATTAATCTCATTTGATTCCAAGGTACTATTATCATTCCAACTTTTTTTTCTTTGATTATTTTTCAGTGGTATTTTATTTTTCCAAATACATTCAAAGATAGTTTCCCACATTCATCTTTGTAAAATCTTATGTTCCAAAATTTTCTCCATCTCATCCTCCCTCCCCTCCTCCTGAAGACAGCAGGTATCATTTCAATTTTGGAAATTATGAGAGATTAAATAATGATAGATAAAGTAACTTTCCTAGGATCTCTCAAATAGTATATGAGGCAAGATTTGAACTTGAGTCTTTTTGACTTTGTCTAATACTCTATTCACTGTGCCACCCTGTAATAGCGGGCCTCCAGAAAATAGCTAAATGGAATGGGAGTTGATTACATTAACACTTTTGTCAAGATATTTCAGAGGTACAAAGAAAATGAATTTAGGTATTTAGTCTTTGTTTTGTGATGACAAGCACAATATTTGACTACTTAGTCAAAGACTGGCTCTGTATTCAACTTCACTGTGCAACATTGTTTCTCATTCAGTTGAACATTAAAAGATAGAGAGAAAAAAAAGAGATGCATTAGAATATAACCATTGGATTATCATGGGGTCAGTTCCCTTTTCTCCTTTCATATATCAAACTGTTTAGTTAGGATACTAGAAGAATTGGGGAAGTAGTTATAGGAATTATAGACAATGGCCAGAGCAATCATAAATCTTCCAAATTGCTCTGAATAGGTTACTTTCATGATCTTCCCATCCTTTTTCATCAGAAGTCTGGCGATTATGTTCCTGCCCATTTTTCTGGGCTCGGCTGAAAAAGAATAGATTTCCTTGAGCAATATCAGGTTGTCTTTCAGATTCATCTCTGTACCTTTTCAGGAATGAGTGACATTTCTCATTGGGAGATGGAGAAAAGCTGCATTTGGCTCAGAAGTGCCATTGGTGGGAAGCCTTTTTGTTGGTAGGTAACCAACACATTGAGATTATATTTTTGTCCTTTCAGAGGAAAACGGATGCTATGAATTCTATTCTCGTAAAAATGGCGGACAATTTTTCTTTTTGCATTCTTCAATAAATTCTATTGATTCAAATAAATAAATAAATAAATAAAAACATTTAAGAGTCTATTATGTATGCAAGGTATTGTACTAGGTACTAGGTATATAAGAACCCCAGATGTTATTCTTTTGGGATTGGGAAAAGGAAGTATGTGTAGGCATTTTTAAAATAAGGGATCAAATGAGGAGTTCCAAGACCTCTTGACAGGACATCCATCCTCATATAACTTAGGAGAGCTAAGAGAGCTGAGAATCTTAGGTCTAGACTTTAAAGGACATCTAATTCAATTACCTGGTTACTTTATTTCACAGCTAAGGAATTTCCAGGGAAATTAAATGACTGAATGACTGTACAACGGACAAGAACTCTAGAAACTGGGTTTATCCTGGAACTGAGAGAAGTGTAGGACACTGTTGGACAAGCAAGTTAGAACTTATTCTGGGTAACTGGGAGTCAACTATGTTAAGGTTTTCAGATGTGGTTTTACTAGTCATGAAATGAAATGATCTTCAGTTATAGAGCTTGTGTTCATCTGGCTCAGGATTATTGGTGGTTTCCAGGTTGGTATAAAAGATGAAAACTTGAAAGAAGATCCAAGAATATAGGGACTAGGTATACAGAAGTAAGTAAAAAAATCTTGGTTTCCTGGTGTGTGACTCTACTGTTTTGTCCAATCCTCTGTTTTCAATGAAATGACCTTGATCATCTGTTTCAATGGTTGGTTGGCAGCAGTATTCTCACATGTATGAGAAATGAGAAAAATATACCTCTTCTGGGTGAAACTTAGAGAGATAGGTCTAGAACTACTTCCATGATTTTTACTTTAGTAGGACAAACACAATTCAGGGTTCATGGGGGGACAGGAACTATAAGGTGCTCAGCTAAAAGTCTAAAAGTGAGATGGAGTTGAAAAGAGACTTTCTTGCTTAGAAGAGGATACTTGAGGGTTTGTGTAGGAAGGCGAGGATTGTGGACCAGCCTGCTGTGTTTTGATTCTGTTGCAGGTAGTGGAAAGAAAAACAGTAAGAGAAGATACTGGAGCATCAGTATTCTAATGGAATCAAAAGGCCAGAGGAACTGATTGGAATGGTTTTTGTTTGTTTGTTTGTTTGTTTTAGTATTTCTCAGACTTTCAGAAAATGGCAATTCAATGGAGGATCCAGATTATGTTGGACACAGACTCATTAAGAAGGCTATGACCTACCTGCTCAGCAAACAAACAAACAAACAAAAACAGAGGAAGAGACTACTATGTAAGGAAAAGAACTTCACTATCAGTTAGTCAAGCATTTATTAAAAGGTTATTCAATGCCAGACACTGTGCTAATCAATTGGGGAATACAAAAAAAAAAAGGCAAAAACAGTTTTTACCCTCAAGGATTAGATGTTCTTTTAATGGAAATGGAAACATGTAAATAATTAGGTATGTATGAGATACACACAGTGTACTCACATATGGAAGATAATCTCAGAGGTAAGACACTAAAGGAGGAAGAGGTAGAAGAGACCTGTGGCATAAGGTAGGTATAGATGAGGAAGGAGGAGAGCATTCTAGGCATGTGGAAAGCCAGTGAAAGTGAAGTCAGGAAATGGAGTGTTGTATGAAAGAACAGAAAGAAGGCTATTGGATTGTAGAGTACCTGAAGGAGACTAAAATATAAGAAGATAGAAAGGTCTCTGATTATAAAGGGGATTTAAAAGCCAAATGGAGCACTTAATATTTGATTCTGGTGGTAATAGGAACCACTAGGTTTATTGAATGCCCTGGTTGGGAGGTTTCAGATGTATGCTTTTAGAAGATCAATCTGGCAGCTGAGTAGAAGATGACCTTGAGGCAGGAAAACCAATCAATTGGATTCCTCTTCTTCCTTGGGGATCCCAATGGATATCCACTCTTCTTCTTTGGACTAAGAGGGTAGGATGAGCTTTAGAAGGGAAGGAGAGCTGGAAGAATGGAGTGCTGTGGTGCATATAGGCATAAGAGAAAATAGTTGATGGCTTTTGGAATATGTAGAAGATTCAGAATCAGAATTACAGAATTTCTGAGTTAGAAAGGATCTTATTGGCCAACTAGTTCAATTCATATCTCACCAAAATCACTTTCACAGCATATCAAAGAAGTAATCATCTAAAGTTTCTTGAATCCTTCCACTAAATCCACTGCTTCCCAAGGCAACTGCTTTGGAATAGTTTAATGGAATGGCAGCTGATTGATATGGCTCTTCCATAAGAGTATTTTGGGAATTAGCATATTTAAAAAAAATTGACTGGCCTATATATAGTTGTCATAAGAAGAGCATGTGGTGAGAATGAATGGTATGAAAGTAGATGCAGAGTGTAGTTGAGGTTATGGAGTATAGTGCAGCTGTGGTGACCAAAGAATTACATCCTGGGTCTTCTTTCTCTTATCTTCCATTGCAGTGAGTGGCTGTATATGTGAGTATTTATATTTGTCAGATCCTGCATTACAGGAACAAGTTAGATTCTTTGAAATACACAACTCTATTGTTCAAATTAACAAAGTATTATTAAGTTCTTACAATGTGCAAGGCAGTGAATTGGCTCCTGGGGATGCAAAAAAGAAGGAAACAGGCCCTGTCCTCCAAGAATTTACTTTTGACTGGAAGATATGACTTGTACATAGACAAAAAAGGTGAAAGACAGTTTCTGTTCTCAGGGAGTTCACAATACAACATACAAATAATCAAAAAGAGAGAAATTGAAACAATAGGGGACTTCCTGAAGGAAGTGACATGTGAGGTGAATCCTGGAAGAAGAAAAGGAGTTTGAGAGATAGAAATGAGAATTCCAGATACTGGATTTGGCCTGTGTGAATATACAGAGGCCAGAAACAGAATGTTCAGTTCAGGGAAGAGCTAGTAGTTTAACAGATCAGGAAGGAGTCCATAATAAGGAATCCATATGAATTAAAGCTAGTAAGATAGGTTGAGCAAGATCAATGGGAATTTTAAGTCCTAGACTAAGGAGTTAAATTATATTCTATAGACAATAGAGAATCACTAAAGATTTGTGAGTAGCGGAATAACATAATCAGACTTGGGCAGCTGTGAGGAAGATGGATTAAAGAGAGGAGAAATAGAAACTTATTAGTATGCTTTTTTTTTTTTTTTTTTTTTTTTTTTTGCAATTGTACAGGGAAGAAATGACCAGGGTGGCCATGTGAGAAGGGGATAATTGAAATAGATATAGAAAAGATTGAATAAGCAGAATTTGGCAAGTGATTGGATGACAGTAGGAAGTGGACACTAAAGAGGGAATAGTCAAGAATGACTAAGGATATGAACCTCAGTAACAGGGAAAGTGTTGGTACTGAAAAATTGAAAACAAGGCAGCTCATAGCACAGTTGTTAGAGTACTGGGCCTGGAGATAGGAAGCTCTGAATTCCAATCCAGCCTCAGATACTTATTAACTGTGTGAATCTGGGCAAGTTGTTTAACTTCTTTTTTACCTCAGTTTCCTCAGCTGTAAAATGGGGATAAGAACAGCATCTACCTCATAGAGTTATTGTAATGATCATATGAGATATTTATAGTTATCATTATGCTTGGCACACAGTAGACACAATGTAAACACTTGCTCTCTCAATGGAGTCAGAGTACAAAGTTAGATCTCTAGCACAGGAAATGACAAGATCTGAGACTTCTGAGCTAGCAAGTTCTGATATTAACCATCTTTAGCAGTAATTTTGGCAATCTTAATATCTTGTGTTGCTAAAACCAGCCCCAATAAACTGATGAGAGTATTTCTCAATATCATTTAAAGCTAGACTGAACTGTCTCATTGATTAATATTTTATTTAAAAAAACTATTTATTGTTCTTAAAAAAATCATCTACATTTCTCAATGTTTCATTCTTCCTTCTCCCAGAATGCTGAGGAAAAAAACAGTTCAGCAAAACAAAGTAAAATATGAAAAAGTTTGACATTATATACACTGTTCCACACTCAGAGTTCCTTATCTCTTCAAAGCAATGAGAAAAGGTACCTTTTAATATCTCATTGTGGTTTAACCTTGGTCATTAGGTTTTTATAGGATTCAGTTTTGATTGTTTTTGTTATTTTTACCATTGGCATTATTGTACTCATCATGCATATTGTTATCCTGGTTTTGCTTAGTTCATTTTGTTTCATTTCATGTCTTGCTTCACTTTGTATCATTTCATTTCTTTCCATGTTTCTCTTTATTTATCATATTCATTTCTTATAGAGCAGTAATATTCTATGATACACATGTACTTGTGTAATCATTCCCCAATTGATGGGCATCTACTTTATTTCCAGCTCTTTGATATTCAAAAAGTGCTGCTATAAATACTTCGTTGTACATGGGGCTTTTTTTTGAATTGAATTCCTTAAGAATTCAAGCTTAGCAGAGGAGTTTCTGCATCAAAGAGCATGGATACTTTAGTCACTTTTTTACATAATAAAAATTACTTTCCATAATAGTTGGGCCAATTCATAGCTCCACCAAAAATTCATTAGTATGCCCACATTTCTATGATATTTCCTTTTAAAGTCAGGCATAATGCTATTCTAGACCATTGACTATCCATCCTTTTGCATGTGCTCTTCTTCCCCTTTTGCTTATGGGTCTGTTTTCAGATATTCCAGTTGACAGGAATAAACCTCCAGTTCTTCACCTAACTTCTGAAATACTACCTACTCTTAAGTGCCCAAACCCTCTGTGAAACCTCCCCCAATTCCTCAATAGGTAATGCTTTTCCTACCTTCAGTTTCATAGACTACTACACACATCTATTTTATTCTTCTTATATTTTCTTCTGTAGTATAGCTATTTTCTGTATTTGCCATGTCTCATCAGAATGTAAGTTTATTCATGCAAGTACAATTAAAAATTATTTTTGTATCTCCCACAAAGCCCAAAACAGTATTTAAAAATGATTATTGAATGAATGAATGCCTTTCAGTGCTAAGATTTTATGAATGAATCTATGCAATAGTAGAGTTTGAAGTACTCTTGTTTTGTGGAAGAGGATGACTCATTTTAAAAGAGCTCATGTTACTTGTGTGCATGGTATTTGTTCTAGATCCTTTTATTGATCTGGTGACCATTTAAAGGACAGCAAAGAGGATAAGTTCACCTTGGCAGTGGCTCAGTGCTTAGCTGTTCTTTTGCATCTCCTTCCCTGACCCTTCAGTTTCCTGTTACATGAATAGATGAATGATGAAGATCAGTGGGGAGGAGAAAGATGATAAGGAATGAATCCTGGATTAAAAGGGATGCCAGAGATGCATTGTAGATAGTTATCTTTCCCTGTCTTTTAGATGGAGGTGTGGAAGGAGAGAGTTCTTTTAAATGAAATTGTTAAAAGCCTGGGGATGGGCAGGAAACCTTCAGGGAGGAAGGCGAAGGCTTTGATATCTCAAGATTCTCTGGCCACAAGGTATTGGGAGTGGATCAGCCAAAGTCCATGAATCCTGCTGTGATTATAAAGATTTAGGGAGGATCATGTTTTAAGTCTTCTCTGGGTAAATCTGATGTAGGGAAGGGTGGGAATGCACAAAATGAATTGGACTTCTTCGAACTTGCTGGAATGTCTCTTACTTATTTATAGTTGGCTGTTTTCTTAGGGAGTAATGATATTAGCCATACAGGGAATTGTAGAGTGAGACCAACCTTTTGTGGTGGGGCATAAAAACCTGTGTGTGCTCACAATAACGTCTTTCATGTAAATCACTGGATGCTGTGGCACTCAGACCATTTCCTGGTAACTAGCACTTCAACCTGCCCCCCAAACCATATCTCTTTACTCATTCCTTAAACTTGGTTTTGATCCAAGAACTGATTCCTGTTTCAGATGCCAACATTGCTTTTTGTCTTTGGACCCCTCATTTCAACTAATCTTATTTGGTAAAGAATCTTCTAATCCTCATTCCTCCCTGAGTGGGAAATTTTCAATTTGGCTTTTTCCTGTTCTGAGGCTTTACCTTTGCTAGGAAAGACTCTAAACCTCACACCATATTCAGGTCTGAAGTAAAAGTATTTGGAACAAACTTAAATCCCCGGAGATCAATCAGTCAATAAGCATTTGTTAGGTAATAATGTGTCATGCATTACTCAAACTCTGGGACACAAATAAGGATAAAAATAGTCCTTGCCTTGGAGGAGTTTATATTCTAATGTAAAGACAATATGTAAACCGGTACATAGAAGATGTGTATAGAGTAAATGGAAGAGAAACCTTAGAGGGCAAGGGTTCTAGTCAGAGATCCTTTGACTTTCTAACCCTATAACTTTTGGTGAGGAAGTGACACTTCTATCAGAGTAGATACAGATGGGTTATTTGGAGCCAAAATTCTAGCTAAAAACAACAAACATATTAAAAATCTAAAGTGTGCTATATCATAGGGTCATATATTAAGATTTGAACGTGATCTGGGAAATGATCTAGTCCACCACTTTAATTTTGTAGGTGAGGGACTTATCCAGCTTTTATACAGCTAGAAATTCACTAAGGTGAAAACTATGCTCAGGTCACCTGATTCCAAAGCCACCAATGGTGTCAGCAATACCAAGCTAAAGTTTTAAGAAAGAAATAAAAGCCAGAAAACCAATTGTCTAGGTCAGAGATAGCAATTGAAAATGAAATAAAGGCAACCAGCAAGAATTAAGGCTGGGGGGGGGGGGGGTAGGGCAGCTAAGTGGCAAGTGGATAGAGCACCAGTCCTGAAGTCAGGAGGACCTGATATCAAATATGATCTTAGATATTTAATACTTACTAGCTGTGTGACTCTAAGCAAGTCACTTAATCTCAGTTGCCTTGCAAAAAATGGGGAAAGAAAATTAAGGGTAAGTTTGAGCTGAGGTTATAAATGTAGAGGCTAAAGAACAGAAAGCTCTAGTCTTACTCAGTATGAAATATGATTAAAATAATGAGACGTTCTGAGTACAATGTGTATATATCTTTCTGTATGTGACATTATTATGGAATTGTTAAGTACATTTTTGAATTAATAAGTGTACAGAAAGGATGGCAAAAGAATAAGTAAACAGAACACTGAACATCAGAAAAAAGATTACCAGTATAGAAGGAAACCCTTGGGGATCTTGTGTATAGCATGATCTGGCCCTGAGTAACTAGTACTCTTGCCAAGCGCTAAAAATTATGACATCCTGATGGTAAAGTTCTTTAGACTCCTTGGGAGGAGGCAGGGTATTAAGACAATTCCTCATTATTAGCTTCTAGTTTTATTAGTATTCATAACAAATGGAACAACCAGAAAGTCTCCTCTAGCTAGAATGTGTTATATATTTGTTCAGATCCACATGTCCACTGGAGGACATATTGTAATATAAAAGCTTATTTGTCCTTCATCACATCACCTTTCAAAAGTTGAGTTGTCATACATAATTATAATAACATGAGCTTACTTTTATATATAGACAATGAAATTTTTATTGTTCAGTAAAGTCCAACTCTTTGTAATTCCATTTGGGAAATGGCAAAGATACTGGAGTAGTTTGCCATTTTCTTCTCCAGTTCATTTGATAGATGAGGAAACTGAGGCAAACAGGATTAAGTGACTTGTCCAAGGTCACACAATTAGTATTAACTAATCTGAGACCAGATCAAACTCAGGTCTTCCTAACTCCAGGCCCAGAGCTCTATCCACTGAGCCACTTAGTGGTCTCCTACAATGCAGTTTATAAAATATCATATCCCTAACTTTTCTTAACAACTTATAATTGAAAAATATTTTAACTAACTGCAAAATAATATTGTATCTTGATTCTAGGCATACTTGAGAGACAGTCTGGAAAAATGATTATAGTTTGTGTGGAGTTTGAAGTCAAGAAGAAGTATATATATATATATATATATATATACACACACACACACACATGCATATATCAATTTGCATATACTTTATATTTATTTTCTTGTGAACATATTGGAACTTACCTCTCATCCCCAGCAGAAGTAAGTTATTTGAGGATAGGGATTATTTCATTTTTGTCTTTGTATCAATAATCCTTACCACATGGTAGGTGCTTAAACAATGTTTGTTAAATTAAATTTTGTTGAATCATCTTATCAAAATGTTTAATGATTTTTTTGTGTGTAATTTAAAATTTTTTTCCAGAATGATTGCTCCATTTGCAGCTCCATCAGCAGTGTATTCATATACTAGTCTGGCTATTTTATTAAATAAAGATATTGAGATATTATTAACTAATCAATCAAAAATATTTATCAAATTCTTCCTTACTTTATATGAAGCATGGTGACAGGCTGGATTCTAATGGAATGAGATGTGATTAATAAGTAGCCTTTAAAGGTGTTCCTGACATTTAGAGATATGAACATAATTTTATGCATTGTGGACCCTAGTAAATATTGGGTATTTAATGAATGTTAAATTGTGAGAATGTATTCTCACTGCAGATTGACAAGGTTAGCACAATTTGACTTTACATATTTGTTTATTATTCCTTGCCATACAAGCTCTCTCAGTGTAGAGTATCTGGAGTTATTTATTTAAGGAAGGGAATGCTGTGGCTCTTGAGTGTGTGATGCAGGGTTCAGCATTCCCCAACCCCTAAATGCTGTTGTTACAAGAAGGAGTAAGTACTTCCACTGACTGGTACTGTTCGGCTTTAAGCAGAGATGGGAAAGAAAATCGAGACAGGAAAGAAAAGGAAGGGGTGGAAAAGGGAAAACCAAAGGGATTAGGAAGGAAAGAAAACAGTGAAAAAGAACAGGATAAAATGGTGGACAGTAGAATAAAAACCTCTAGCAATGCAAAACGGGCAGAGTCTGGCTGTGTTCCAACATGGCAACAACAAGCTCAATTCTCCAGAGGCCACTGCTGAGGAAACTTCAGATCCCTGGAACACAGATGAGAAACAGAAAGTGATCAAAGAAAGCCTCTAAGAAGCTAAAAATTACATAGCCCATGCCTTCCAGCTGCTATATGTTACTTTCAGATTAATCCTGTAAACTCTCACAAAGAAGGCATTTACAGTAATTGATGCTTGAGCAGAGTATTACCCAGGAGCCAGTCAGTGGATAGATAGAATGATGACCTTAGAGTGAGGAAGACTTTAGTTCAAATCCTGCCTTCAGACATGAAATCAGCTATATGACTCTGGGTAAGTCATTTAGTCTCTCAGGCCCAGTGTTTTTAGGTTATAAAATAGGGATAGCATTAGAACATGTCATGAAGGCATCAGGTTGTGATACTAGTGATATCAGGTTGTGGTAAGGATCAAATAAGGTAATGTGCTTTGTAAACCTTATGCTACATAAATGATAATTGTTATTATTTTTATATATAAAGAGTGGCTATATATAATAAGCTTTAAGAAAAATGATTCATTCTGAAATAAAGAGGTCACTTAAATATAATACATTAGAAATATTAGAATGAATATTAAATTTGTGATTGAAACCTATGAGCAACATACCAGGCTCTAGAATCTGGATTCTAGTGATTGTGGGAGATGGGTAATGGTGAATGGATACATAAATGAATTGGAGAGTTCTGTGACTATAGAGCCTCTACTGACTTTGGCTGGGGAGAATGGGCAAGAATAGTATTAGGGGATAATATACATTGTTGATATATGTGTGTATGTTAATGTGAGTAATGTGGTAGCAAATGAGACTTTATTTATGTGTTGATGTTTGTCTTTCATTCTGGAAGAGAACCATGACATCTGGGAAGTGATGTCATGACATGTAAGTGAATTGGATTTAAGTGAGGGAAGGTTGTGCAAAGTCACTTGCCTCACTTTCCCCTTCAGAGACCTCTGTGTCCAGTGGCCAGATATAGATCAGACTGATTAAGCCCTGATATACCAAGCATTCTTCTAGGTGCTAGGGACATAAATGTTTTGATAGGAAAATATCCCTGTCTTCATCCAGTTTAGAATTGAATAGAGTTATAAAAACAAAGCAAGCAAATCCTTACTCTTTCCCCAGCACTGTACTAAGCACTGGAGATGCAAAGATAGAGCAACAACAATCTTTTTGCTCTAGGAGTTTATATGCTAATTGGAGACACAACATGTACTTCAATGAGTGCCTAGAAGAGACAGAGTGAGTGGAAGGTCACCTTAGCAGGGGTCCTCAAACTACGGCCCATGGGCCAGATGTGGCAGCTGAGGATGTTTATCCCCCTCACCCAGGGCTATGAAGTTTCTTTATTTAAAAGCCCACAAAACAAAGTTTTTGTTTTTACTGTAGTCTGGCCCTCCAACAGTCTGAGGGACAGTAAACTGGCCCCCTATTTAAAAAGTTTGAGGACTTCTGCAAGGGTAGGGCAACATTAAGGAACCTGAAAAAAGGATTTTTGCTCCAAATGATGCTTCAACTGAGTCTTGAAGAAACCAAGGATTTCTAAAGGACAACAAAAAGGAGAGAAAGTAGGATGGAAGATGTGTGAGGAAGAGCAAATAAGTCAGTGTAGTTGAACCATAGAATGCATGAAAAAGAGTAATGTGTTAAAAGACTGAAAAGATTACCAGGTTATAAAGAACTTTAACTGCCAAACCAGGGGGGAAAGGAGGGAATAAGCATTTATATAACTTGTATTATGTTTTAGAGCTATGCTAAGTTCTTTACAAATATTATCTCATTTGATCCTCATAGCAATCTAATAATTTCATTTTGGAATTGAGGAAAATGAAGGAAAGAGATAAAGCGACTTGTCTAGGATCACAAGGCTTATAAGTGTCTGAAATTGGATTTTAATCCAGGGGAGTTTTTATCTGAGAGGAAATAAACCACTGGAGTTTATTGAGTAGAAGGGTGATAGAGTCAGACTTATACTTGAGAAGGAGATAGCCATTTGGTACTGACTAAGAAATAGAGTATTCAACCAGTGGAATAAATTAGATTCATAAGACAAAACAGTCAGTGATTATAGCAATCTAGTATTTGACGAACCTCCAAACCCCAGCTTTTGGGATGAGAATTCACTATTTGAGAAAAACTGCTGGAAATATTAGAAACTAGTATGACAGAAACTAGGCATTGACCCACACCTAATACTATATACCAAGAAAAGGTCAAAATGGGTTCATGATTTAGACATAAGAAATAATATTATAAGCAAATTAAAAGAACACAGGATAATTTACATCTCAGATCTGTGGAGAAGGAAGGAATTTGTGATCAAAGAAGAATTGAAACTCATTATGGAACAACAAATAGATAATTTTGATTATATTAAGTTAACAAGTTTTCATACAAACAAAACTAATGCAGACAAGATTAGAGGGGAAGTAAATTAGGAAATATTTTTACATTTAAGGGTTCTGATAAAGGCCTCATTTCTAAAATATATAAAGAATTGACTCAAATTTATAAGAATGCAAGCCATTCTCCAATTGATAAATGATCAAAGGATCTGAATAGACAATATTCAGATGAAGAAATTGAAACCATTTTTAGTCATATGAAAAGGTGCTCTAAATAACTATTGATTAGAGAAATGCAAATTAAGACAACTCTGAGATACCATTACACACAGATTGGCTAAGGTGAAAGGAAAAGACCATGACAAATGTTGGGGGGCATGTGGGAAAACTGGAACACTAATAACATTGTTGATGGAGTTGTGAATAGATCTAGCCATTCTAGAGAGCAATTTGGAACTATGCTGAAAAGCTTATCAAACTGGGTATACTCTTTGATCCAGCAGTGTTTCTTCTAGGCCTATATCCCAAAGAGATTTTAAAGAAGGGAAAGGGACTCACATGTGCAAAAATGTTTGTGGCAGCCCTTTTTGTAGTGGCAAGAAACCAGAAACCGAGTGAATACCCATTAGTTGGAGAATGGCTGAATAAGTTGTGCTATATAAATATTATGGAATATTACTGTTCTGTAAGAAACAATCAGCAAGGTGATGTTAGAGAGGCCTGAAGAGAGTTACATGAACTGATGCTAAGTGAAATAAGCTGAACCAGGATTTCTTTGCACATGGCAATGGCAAGATTATATGATGATCAATTCTGATGGACGTGGCTCTTTTCAACAATGAGAAGATTTAGGCCAATTCCAATGATCTTGTAATCAGTGATGGTGAGAACTATCTACACCCAGAGAGAGGACTGTGAGAACAGTGTGGATCCCAACATAGTAGTTTAACTTTTTTGTTATTGTTTGCTTGAATTTTATTTTCTTTCCCATTTTTTTCCTTTTTGAACTGATTCTTCTTGTGCAGCAAGATAATTGTATTAATCTGTATGCCTATATTGAATTTACATATATTTTACCATGTTTAATATATATTGGATTACTTGCCATCTAAGAGAGGGAGTAGGGAGAAGGGGAGGAAATTGGAACACAAGGCTTTTCAATGGTCAATGGTGAAAAATTATCGTTGCATATTTTGAAAATAAAAAGCTTCAGTTAAAAAGGGGGGATAGCTAGGGAGAAGGTAAGTTGCGAGTAAGTTGCATAGTGGACAGAGCACCAGACTTGGCCTCTGTCTGAATTCAAATCAGGTCTCAGATACTTACTAGCCATGTGACCCTGAGCAAGTCACTTAATCCTGTTTGCCTTAGTTTCCCCATCTATCAAATGAGCTGGAGAAGGAAATGGCAAACCACTCCGGTATTTTTGACAAGAAAACTGCAAATGGAATCATGAAGAGTGGGACATGAATAAACAACAACAATGCTTTATGAAAAATTATTTTGGCTGCTTTATGGAGTATAGGCTGGTACAGGGATAAACTTGAAGCAACAAATCAAATGAAGAGATTATTGTAATAGTCCACATGAGATGTGAACACAAACACAGAAGACTATAATAAATTAAGTCAGCAATTACCGGGAGATATGGCACCCTGATTAAATTCATTTGAGTGAGGGTTGGTGGATGTGGGGGAAGGTTCGGAGAAGGTTCAGCTCTAAGGTATAATCACTGCTCTTCATAATTGAGTTGGACTAGTGATAGAAGTCATGGGAGTTGAGGAGGTTGAGGACCTCCAGATTAAATACCACCATGGTGTTCAGCTGGAGCATGGGTAGAATGGAGAAGGATAACAGGACCATGTGAACCAGATACTGAATTTACAAGGGAGGAAGGAACATGACTCAGCCATCCACAAAGGACATCACAAAGATTGGACTGTGGCAAGGAGAGCTTGACAAGCACTCAACAACATTTCCTACTCCCCGATTCCTGTACTTCTCTTTTCCAATACATAAAAACATAGCTAGGCCTATAATTCCATTAGTATGGGGAACTCCCAGTGAAGAACTTCCTCTACCAGGACAGACTGACATAATCTTACAATTTATAGAATTTGAGAGTTGCTTGGGGTATTGACATATTAAGTGATATTGTCACCATCACAGGATGTATTTATACAGCTCTTTAAACAAAGTGCTTTATGTAGGTTATCTCCTTTGAGGCTCACAGCAACCCTTTGGGTGTTACTAGAATCCCTCTTATACAGATAAATAAAGTTACATGATGAGTCTGTGTCAGAGGCATAATTGAACTCAGATCTTCCTGGTTCTGAGGCCAATTCTCTTATCTACAACTCCATCCCATCTCTGGAGATTTCCCTCTCCATTTCTACTGACTTTACAATGGTGGTGAACATTGCCTTGTGGAAATGCGTTGCCAAGGGAAAGTGTGTTGTCTCTTTCCCTACAAATCTTTAAATTTAAGAGATACCTTTCTGAATGAGATAGTTCAAACTGAGAACTGTGATGAGGTGGGGGAATAGATCTAATGAATTGTAAACATTCTAAACACCCCAGGCATTCAGAATAATGTTTTCAAATAATTTAAAATACATAACATTTAAAATAAAATAAAATACACAGAATAACAAAGCAAACCAATTGTACTGAATCACAATTGTCAAAATGAAACTAATTTACAAACTAGTTTACTCATGCTCTAAAACTATGTAAGTTTCAGAGAATGTGAGGATCTACTTTGATAAAGGGATTTTCCTCATCCTGGAGTTCCCTATAGAAATGAAATCATGGGATCCAGCCCCTGACTCTATTCAACCTCCTTGTCCTTTATAGGTGCTTTACTTATGTTGGATCTCAGTCACAAATTAATTTCACATGATTTATTTAATTTGGTTCTACAATAACCTTGTTAATTAAATAGCACAAATATTATCATCTACATTGTACAGGTGAGGAAACTGATGCCATTTCCATTCAATTTAACAAGCGTTAATTAAGTAGCTATGAAGCATAAGGCAACAAGAATAAAAAGAGAAAAAGAGCTTGCATTTTATTGAAAGGATATAATTCTAAATAGAGTATTGATAGGAAAAAGTAAATGCAATTTGAATTTGAAGGAGGGGATAGCATCGACAAGGAGGAAGGTCAGGAAAGCTTTTGAGGAGAAAATGATGACTAAATTGAGCATAGAAGAAAGCTAAAGATCCTAGGAGTGCTAATAAGAATGGCATGCCTTTTTGGAATGCAGGATCGTCTGTGCACTGGAATGGAGGTGGGAAATAAAGAAGTGAGTTCACCAAAGATCAATCAGGCAAGTTTGACTAAAATAGAGAGTGTATGAAGGGAAGCAATGTGAAATAATCTGGAAAAATTGATTAGACTCAGATTGTGAAAGGGAGCTTGAAAAAACAAGCTGAAGGAGTTTATATTTTGTTCTAGCGGCAAATGGTAGTCACCAAAGATTCTTGAGTTGGGGAGTAACCTGTTCAGATAAAACACCTAAATGACTTGCTGAAGATTCACAGATCCAGGATTAGAAGCCAGGCTTATTGATTTGAGCATAATGCTCTTTATATATTATATCATAATGTCTCCAACAGTGTCCATTGGACCAAAAAATAATATTAGCATTTTCAAAATATGACCTTCTGCATCATATTCAGATATGGGGGATAAGAAATGCCATGTCAAAAATAGCCTCTTTTTATAAGTTGGCTGAGTTTCCTTAAAATCTAGATAAGTCACTTATGGAGATGGCATGAAGCATAAGTCTTAGTTTGGAAGCCCAACTTTGCTACTTTTTAGTTGCTTTGGGAAAATCATTCAATTCTTTTAGGATTTAGGATCCAATGTTTTGTAAAATAAAGAGATTGGATTACATGATGTTTAAAGTTCCAGCAATATAAAAGCGAATAATCAAAAAGACAGCTAAATTGAAGTTATCCAAACTCAAAGAGGATAAGACTTTTCCATAAAATTTAAGTTGTTTGCATTTACTAGAGTTACTTCCATTTGTTGCTTAGCAGAGATGTAACTAGGAATTTTTCTAGGCAATCCATGGGAGACATTATCGTCCTATGAGATGGTGTACAGCTTATTCTATTGGGGACTGTAGGGAGAAGCAGGAGAAACTCTCCCTTAAAACTTTGGACCCCTCCAAGCCTCAGTTTTCTTATTTTTAAAATAGGGAAATAATATTTGCACCAGCTATCTCTCATATGGTGCTATGAGGAAAGTACTTTGTCAAATATAACTTACTACATAAATGCCAATTATTAAGTAAAAATAGAAGAGGTTTCTACATGAGAGAAAACTAAAATGAAATATGTTGATTGTTATCATATTTTGTTGTCCAGAGGGAAGCAGGCCCTTTGTGTTTAGGAGTCTTAAGTGGGATGGGCTTTGATGTGGTGTTTTAAAGTCTGAGAATAATGATTGTTTCATTAGCCATCATATACAGAACGTGGCACTCTGGAGAAACCATCCACGTTTGGTTGAGTGTCATTTGTAATAGGAAGAACTTTGAGTGCTATCTCCCCTGGGATGTCTGCAGAGAACACAAACACACCCTTACACCTGTGATGGGGAACAGGTGACTGTCACTTTTGTCATTTCAGCTAAAAATTCCAGGTTGGAAAAATAAATTTTAAATGCCTATGTTAGAAGTTCATGTAGAATGATATCAGATAGTTTGGTGCCTATGCTGTCACACTATTCGAAATTATGCTCATTGAATCTACAGAAATAAAGTGTATTTTGTAAAATATCTCCATGTATAAAAATTCTCAACTTCTCAAAACAGATAAAAATAGGAGTATACAAGGGGAAGATATATTTTGTTTGAAATCAGAATCCTTCATTTTGAGAATTTGTTACCTCTGGTGTTTGTGACACAGTAAGCTCCATTATACTATAGCTTTATTTATGGTGCCTTTTATAGTCTGATTCTAATTGAAAGAGCTCAAGACTGCAAGTCAGGAGAATTAAATTTAAAACTTCGTTCTGCCACCCAGTGTCTTTGTTTCTTTTTTAAACATTTCTGGGCCTCAGTTTCCTTATGCATAAAGATGATGCAGTCAGATAAGATGGTTTTTGTCACATCTAAAATTTCAGTTTCTAAAGATTCAATCTACAGGCAATTTTTCAAAATCTCTGTAAAGCACTGTATCAACTGAGAATTATACCACATATTAATGAAGTTTGGAAGAAATGGGAGATCAAAAAGATTTTCCTTGTTATACCTCTCCTACACCAGCAAGGTCTTTATGCCTTTGAAAGTATTTAACTTGTAGAGGGACAGATTGATATTCTCATTTGGCCCCTGGAGAGAGTCTTCTTTTGAGCAGAATTGTATACTCAACATAGGTTGCTTTACAGGTATTCAGTTCAATTAAACAGACTTTAAAAAAAATGCACCCTATGTACATGGTGCTGTGACAGATGCTGAGGATAAAAAAGATAAAGATAAATCAAGATAAATGAAAATGATCTCTGCTTTAAAAAACATACATTCTATTGGCTTAATACAATTTGAATACAGATGAGTTAATAGCAGCATACACAAAGGAATATAGTATCAAATGAGAGAGAGAAAGACAGACAGACAGACACACACATACACAGAGACAATCAAATAGATAGATTCAGAGACACAGAGAGAAACATGGAAGGAGACAGAGAGTGAAGGAGGGAAGAAAGACAGGCAGGAGGGAGAGAGACTATACTTTTGAAGGATTATAGGAATTTTAAGAAGTAGAGATTATGAAGAAATACATTCCATATATCATGGAGTTGGGAAAAGGAGTATCACAAATATTTGCCACCACTCAATTTACCAAATGCTTCAGTTTTCTGAAATATGTGCTTATTTTAAGAAGTCTTATTGTTGCCTATTTGAAAGTATATCATAAGTACTATCTTAATTAGAATCAATAGCCAGTGGAGACAGTTTGTGTGATAAACCATAAGAAATCAGAGCCATAAATAGTGTGGGACCATCAGCATTGATTTAGTAAGACAAGGAAATATGGGGGAATCAAAGGGGTATATTTCCTACCCAGAGACATAGATGGACCACCATCCCTAGAACCAAAAACTTTCATTCCTCCATCTTTTTATACTGTTTAACCTGATGCTGATCCTGGGGCAGGTACTAGTCTTGTGATGCCTCCTCTTGAAACCTTCCACTTATTCCACCCAAAAGAATGGGCTGCTTTCTTTTCTGGCATGTACCTCCAATTGGATCACCCTTTGCTCTGCCGAGGCCTTATTTCTTATTTCTGCCCCAGCAAACAAATTCCTAGCTATATCTGTTGCTGCTGAATATTTCGATAGTGTCTGACTCTTCATGACTTCATTTGGGATTTTCTTGGCAAAGATACTGGACTAATTTGCCATTTCCTTCTACATCCTACAAATGAGGAAGCTGAGGCAGAGTTAGCTGACTTATCCAAGATCACACAGCTAGTAAGTGTCTGAGATTGGATTTGAACTCACAAAGATGGATCTCCCTGATCCCAAATCCATTGTGCTTCCTAGCTGCCCCCTTTAGTAATTGTAAGTGGAAATATTTTACATTTTATAGCAGAGTTTTGTCCTCCTTAGGACTGGGTGGCTTAAATTGACAATCTTTATGATGATTCATTTTATATCTGATAGTTCTCCTTTTTAGCTTTCAGAAGCATTCCTACTCTAGGGTCTGTATTTTTAAAATAACTGTCAGTATGATGGAAGCAGTACCACTCACCAAAATCACAGCACATAGAGATGAGAACACATCAACTGCAGTAAAATGTTTATCGGAGATCTGTACCAGCAGGCTTTCACAGACATCTAAGGAACAAGAGTATTTTAGCTTAGACAATAAGATAAACAGAACAAAATGGATAGAAAACCAGGGAAGACAGAAGTCTTAAAGTAATGCTGGTCTTGTGGTTTTTTTTTTCTTTCACCCCCATATAATATATGAAGGATACTGCTAAATAATTAGCATACTAATGGGTTGGCAAGTTTTAAAGTGGAACTAAGACCTTGTTTTCCATTATTGTTTCTGGATTCTTGCCCATAACATTTCTACTGTTACTTAAAAGTTACAACAGAAGGGAAGGAAATGGAAAATAAGCAAGATATATTTTCAGGCTGGCCCTAGGCAGTATCATGAAAGAGTTTGATTTTTCATTGATGCACCAATACCTAGCATTACCTCTTCTAGCTGTTATTATTGTTATGTCATTTCAATAATATCCAACTCTTCATGAGGCAAACAGTATTAAGTAATTTGCCCAGAGTCAAACAGCTAATAAGTGTCTGAAGCCAAGTTGGACTCAGGAAGATGAGTCATCTAGCTTCCCTTCTACCTGTAATCATTTAATCATAAGTTATTACCAGAGCACTGACCAGAACTGCTACACCTGGAACAAGTATCACTGACCATACATAGAGCAAGTAGCCTGAAAAACAACCTCTGTTGCTGTTGTTAGTAGTGGTGGTGGTGATGACAGCAGCATGTGGGCACATGTGTGTACATATGTGTGTATATGTACATGTGTGTATGTTCATATGTGGGTATACCACATTATTGGAGTATACAGAGATAAGACCTTATAGTCCTCTTTTTCTGAAGGCTGGCCAAAAGGAATTGGGCCATTTGTTTGCTTCTTATTTTATCCTTGATAATTAAGTCAATCCATATTTGGGGTTTGGAGGCAAAGTGGAATATCTGACAATAAATAAATGCTTTCCAGGAGAGGAATGAAAGAGATTTTAAATCAATCTCCCTCAAACTTTGAAAGTATACTATTTGATCTGAATGAACAGAGTCAACTATTTCTTTTTACAAAAGAGTAAAATAAGGCCCCAGAGAAAGAAAATGACTTGTGCAAAGTCATAGAAGAAAACTCACCAATTCTTGCTGAAATTTGAGCTGAGCTGGGGTAGAGTCAAAAAAGAACCTAAATCTTCTGGATTAACAAACTGTTAGATCTGGAAGGAAGTTTTAAAATATCATTACCAATCCCTCTCTCCATTTTAATTAAACAGAGGGAAGAGGGGCCAGAGTTAATCAGAGCAGGGATTGTAACCCAGGTACTTTTGAAATTTCCTGGAGAGGCAAATTCCCTGCCCCAGTTAGATCACTTCAGATGTGAAGAAAACTATATAAAGGTGCTAGGGAACACAGAGGTCATTGAGTCCAAACTCTTCACTTTACAGATGAACAGATACCCAGAGAGGGTGACTTACTTACGCTCAAACAATTAGCAGTGGGACCAGGGTTTGAAACAAGGCCATAGAGAGAGAGTTAGAAAGAATGTCAGAGGTCAACTTGTCCAACTCCTTTATTTTATAGATGAGACAGTTGAGTCAGGGGTAAGCCAGAGGCCATACAGATAATAAACATCAGAAGCAGCATTTGAACCAAGGTTTGCTAACTAGAAAACAAATATTCTTTCCAGAGCTTCATTTTATCTTCTAAGGAATAGAAATTTAGTCATGGGATTTCAAGTTTATATGGATTGTGGGTTTTTTTCTTTTTGCATGGGAGGAAATGATGAATATTCATCTGCACAACTCCCCAGAATACACTATGTAGGTAATATGTGGTCTTTTCTTCCTATTTTTCTAGTAGGTCCCTGAATATTTGACACTTTTTTCTAAGCTATGGGCAGCTGGGTGGCACAGTTTGGGTCTGGAGTCAGGAAGTTTCATCTTCCTGAGTTCAAATCTGGCTTCAGACACTTACTGTGTGATTCTGATCAAGTCATTTAATCCTATTTCCCCCAATTTCCTCATCTGTCAAATGATACATAGAAGAAAATGACAAAGCATTTCAATATGCTATCACAAAGAGTTGGACATGACTGAAATAACTGAGCAATAACATTCTAGCTATAGATTGTTGCTTATTGTCAAAACTATTAGTATCTTCTAAACATTACATATAAAAAAAGGTCATCATGGGACTTGAAGTATAAAGAACACATCAACATATTTACATATAATTGAGGTTGGTGGGAAGACAAGGACTGAATTCATCATAGTTTTTGTATGTATAAAATAAAGAGGTCAGAAATGCCTTATATAAGCTATTTTAGGAAAAAACAAAAAGTTGCTGTCCTTTTTGCAGATTAAGCAGTTCATTACTTCCTCCCCTCAAGTGAGTTGGCTATTTTTCTCTCTGCATTGTGGGTTTGCTGTTTGTTTTCCTTCTTCTTGCCAGTCTTTCTTTAGATGGATTTCCTGTCTTCCTGGATCTTTAGTGTTCCCTTTCTTTGTTCTTCCTCTGCTTCAAGTTGTTTGTGATATGTGTCTATGCATATTACTTTATTTATGATGCTTTTAATTATTTATAATTCTTTTTCTTTTTTTGGCCTTTGGTTTTCTGCTTAGGCATTGTCATTTTCGGGCTCTTTGTTAATGTTACATGGCCTACTATTTTGCTTTCCCCCTTTAATAGTCCCTTTTCATCTTGAACATTCTCCTTTTAATTAAAAAAAATATTTTAAGGATTTTGGAAAATTGCTTGATAAACCTCAAGGTCTGGAGTAGTTGTTCTCAAACTAAGACTCCCTCAGAGGCCTTTGAGGTTAAAAATTACTTTTTATAATAACACAAACACATTTTAATTTTTAATATGATAAAAATCAATATATCTATATCTATGTATCTGTTTACCTAAATAAATCACATAAACACTCTTTGGAATCCTGAATAATTTTTAAGAGTGTAAAGCATTTCTAAAACCAAAAAATGGGTAGCTAGGTCACTAGCTGCACGCAATAGCTAGATAGCCAGGCCTGAAGTCCAAAAAACGTGTTTTCCTGTGTTCAAATCTGGTCTTAGACACTTACTAGCTGTGTGATGCTGACAAGTCACTTACCCCCATATGCTCCAGTTTCCTGATCTATAAAATAAGCTGGAGAAGGAAATGGCAGTGGTTTGCTCCATTATCTTTGCCAAGAAAATTCCAAGTGGAGTCACAAAGAGTTGGACATGACTGAAACCACTGAACAACAACAACAAAAAAGACCAAAAGGACATCTCTCCTTCTCCCCTTATTTTCAGATTGGCATATCATGAATCTTTTTTAATTATAATACTTAGCCTAGAATCGTGAATAGTCTCATAGCTACTGGAAAGCTTGATGGTAAGTAACAGTCTACTTATTTCTGTTTCTCTCTAGTTGAATGCCATTAGGATCTTTCTTGTCAAATGGAGAATTCATTCAATTTTATACTTAAGTTCTTAGTTGGAATCTTTATAAAAGTGAATTATATTAGAATCACTCATTTCCTATTCAGTGCATTATTATGTCTCATTTTGTCTATACACTCAGCCTCTGGCCTAGTTCAGGTTCTTTAATTCTTAACTGGACTATTAAATAGCTTTTTAATTGATTTTCATGTTTCCAGTCTTTCTTCTCCAATTCATCCCCAACAATATTGCCCAGTTGATTTTCTTAAAATGTAAATCTGAATGTCAATTTTAATCCCTCCTCCTTTTCCTCATACTTATCTTCCTTCTCCTTCCTCCCTCCCTTCTTCTCTCTTTCCCTCCTTCCCTCCCTCCCTCCCTTCCTTCCTTCTTCCTTCCTTCTTTTTTCCTTCCTTCCTTCCTTCCTTCCTCCTTCCTTCCTTCCTTCCTTCCTTCCTTCCTTCCTTCCTTCCTTCCTTCCTTCCTTCCTTCCTTCTTCCTCCCCCTTCCTCTTCCCTCTCCTCTTCCCCCTCCTCCTCCCCCTTCTCCTCTTCTTTCTCTTCCCCCTCCTCCTCCCCCTTCTCCTCTTCTTTCTCTTCCCCCTCCTCCTCTCTCTCCTCCTCTTTCTTCTCTCCCTCCTCCTCCCCCTTTTCTTCTTCCTCCTCCTCCTCCTCCTCCTCCTCCTCCTCCTCTTCCTCCTCCTCCTCCTCGTCCTCTTCTTCTTCTCCTCTTCTTCTTCTTCTTCTTCTTCTTCTTCTTCTTCTTCTTCTTCTTCTTCTTCTTCCTTCTTCTTCTTCCTCTTCTTCTTCTCTCTTCTTCTTCTTCTTCTTCTTCTTCTTCTTCTTCTTCTTCTTCTTCTTCTTCTTCTTCTCCTTCTTCTTCTCCTCCTCCTCTTCCTCCTCCTTCCTCCTCCTCTTCCTCCTCCTCCTCCTCCTCCTCCTCCTCCTCCTCCTCCTCCTCCTCCTCCTCCTCCTCCTTCTCCTCCTCCTTCTTCTTCTTCCACTTCCTATTGCTTCTAGGTTGAAACATAAAATACTCATAGGACATGATTTGTAATCTTGGCTTACCTGTGTGATTCTGGGCTGGTCATTTTCTATATTTGAGCTTTTTCTTCCCTTGGAAATGAAGAGTTGGATTATATTAATTCAAGGTCTTCTGCCTCTAAAGTTAGTGCTCAGTCTGCTATATTATGTTGCCTTTCATGGAAATTAATCTTCAAGTCATGTGTAGTTTCCTGTGTACAACTGAAATAATTTTGAAAGTGTTTCTTTGAGGGGTCAAAGGAGATAAACAGTTTTCAAAAAAAGTAAATATTTAAACCAAATAAAAGATTAGTTTAAATCAGGGTTTAAAAAAAGACTATTGCAAATTAGAACAATTCTAAGGTTTCATTTCATACATAGGGAATTTGAAAATATGGCAAAATATGAGAATCATAAATGTTGGAGAGGTTCTGGAAAGTTATACAATTATTCTGGAAAAAAATAAAACAATACTAACAAAGTGATTAAAATGAACCTAGCCTTTCATCTCACAGTGATTCATGTAGTCTGAGGAGGTCAAAAGTAGAAAGTTTCCATCACTAAAATATTCATGGCAGCACTTTATATATATATTTTATAACCAAAAAAAAAAAAAAGAGGAGAAAATAGTTAAGTAAAATCAACCCTGAAACATATGCAAAATTCCATATTTGTCTTCTATCTATAGAAAAAGGCAGAAAAGTAAAATTTCTCTTTTCTTTTTTCAAATCTAGGATTTTTTTATACTTATACAATGTTGTTTAATTTTATCATTGTTGTTTTTTAATTACATTGTTGCAATAATAGATAGATAGATAGATATAGCTTTCCTGGTTTTGCTTTCTTGGTTTTGTATCAATTCACCTAAGTTTGCTCCTCTGTGTTCTTCATATGTTATATTTTTTTACAATGCACTAATACTCTGTTTTATTCAGTGATCATAGTTTGTTCAGCTATTCCCCAATTGATAATCATATACTTTGTTTCCAGTTTTTTCCCCTCAATATATCATCTCCACATAAGCTATCCTGTATTCCTAGAATGCTTTTACTCCTTATCTCTAGCTTGTAGATTTCTTCTATGATCATTGTGGGTGCTACTTCTTATGCAAAGCTTTTCCTGATCCCTCACATTGTTAGTATTGCTTTTCTCCTTATCATACATATTTTTTTTATTTCCTAGTAGAATATAAGCTCTTTGAGGGCAGGTACAGTTTTTTGTTATTTGTCTTTTATCTCCTATATCTCGTTTAGTGCCCTGCACATAATAAGTAATTGATATTTGTTGCTTTGAATATAATTTGAATGTATGTAGTAGTAGCTGTTTCATTAACACTTTGCTAAATTCAGTTAGATTCCAGACCTAGTAAAATTTTATATCCAAGGTATTTCTAGTGTCCTTTGAGTCTATGGGTGCTGTGAGACTATATATATTTCCCTGGGCTGCTTCACTTAATATTTAGTCCCTTAGGTTCACTCTATTTGGGATCTGCTGTCCTCAGGCTGCTAAAAACTGAAAAAGGAGGAATTGACAAAAGCAGTAAGAGAAGAATGGTTTTGTTGTTTGTGTAAGCTACATCTTCTAAGTTTATGATAGAAACTTATCTTCAGATTCTTATAAAACAGACAATGGACCAAAAACAAAAGGAAATTTCATGAGCTCTACTTCTTTATGATTTTGAAATTTAGAATTAGGGGAAAACCATGTCCATTTGCCACATATATATAATGTGTGTGTGTGTGTGTGTGTGTGTGTGTGTGTTTAACAATCCTATATATTTTGCTTCGTGCATTTAAATATATTATTCTGAGAAGCCTATAGGCTTTATCACACCTCAAAAGAGCAAAAAAGTTAAGAACTTCTGTTATAGTAGAATAATATAAAGAGTAGATACTGAATATACTTTGGAGGGACAGAGGAAACCACACTGATAAAAACTAATGAGTCAATTGAATTTTTAATGTGAATCATTACTTCAGAGTATCCATTCCCCACCCCCACCCCCCAATCTCTTTCAGAGGCTATGTCTGATGAATGTATTAAGTTAATCAAAGAAATCTTCTAACAATGCAGTATTACTAATTATAAGATAGGAAGTTTATCTTAAGTAGTCAGCTATAAGTTATATTTAAATGTCTATTAGAAGTCCAGATTGAATGTCTTTGAATGCTATAGATGAGCTATAAATCCTTAGGGAAATGGAACTGGCAAGTCATAATAGTGGGATTATGATGTAGACTACCAGTTTGTAGAGTGGGATTTTCTAATTTTAAAATTATCTTTCTGTCAAATTCTGCCAGTGGAAGAGAAGTTTGAGAATTCGAAGTTCTATGATAACAAAGGAAGAAAGAAAAAATTAAGGCAAACTTGGAGGGGGGAGAGAGGAGAGGGAATGTAGAGCAAACTGGTGGCAGCTGGTGGGAGAGAGAGGAGGGAAGTTATTGACATACTTACTGTAGGAGGAAAACATGGTGTGAGGTCAAGTACTTTTTGCCTTCATAGTTAGCCATGTAGTTGAAGTTTTCTGGAGAAAGGTTTTGGGATGGACTTTTATTAATGTTTATTAAGATATTATTGCAACTTCTTATAAAACAACCATATTTCCCAACTTATAAATAGCTCATAAATTCCTAAATTTAGAGCTGGAATGGATCTCAGGGGCCATATAGTACAAATATCTCATTTTAAAGATGAGCACTCAATGAGATTATATATTTAGCAAAGTGCTTTGCAAATCTTAAAGCACCATCTAAATACTAGCTATTATAAGAATGAAAAGGGTGCTAGGCACAGATGCATATGGCTATAGTTCTGCTGTTTGGGAGGATGAGGCTAGGGGATTTCTGGAGTTCAGGAATTCTGAATTGAAGAAGGGATAAAACCAAACTGATGTCTGTACTAGGTATGGCAGCAAATATAGTGAGTCCTCAAAAATTGAGAGCCACAAGGTTGATCAAGGAAGAATGAAGCAGCTCAGATTGGAAAAAACAAAATAGGTTAAAGTCTCCATGCCATTCATTATTGTGATGGCCATGACTAGCCTCTGCATTTCCCAACCTGGGGGAAATAGGGAGACTCATTCAAAGCATACACCCCCCCGACCCCCCCTCTCCCCCCACACATGCCAAATGAAAAAAAAAAAACAATGAATAAACAAAACAAAAATTTTGGGAATGAGTGACTTTTCAAGGTCAAACAGATATTGGATTTGAGATGTACATATCAATTATATTGTTCTTTCTACTACCATACTGAAAAGAGACTGTTTTTTCAAAGACCTTCTGTGAATAGGAACAGACCATCAAAGAATAGATTTTTATTACATATAGAATATGTTATAAGGTGGTTAAATTGAAATGTTTATATAGTACAGTTATATCCAATGTATTGCCCCAATCAACATTGTTTTGCAACAGAATCATTAATACTTGATAATTGAACACCTCTATGATATCCAAAGTCTTCAGAATAATGCCATTTGGCTTTTTTCCTGAGATAAAAATTGAATTTTGGGGATTACCATAAAGAAATAATCCTTTGTATCATTATTTTACCTTTTTTTTTTTTTTTTGCATAGAAACAATGATGTTAGGTGGAAAAATGCCTATAGTTTCAGTTCTTTATTAGAATTATTTTATTCAGGCCAGTTTCTAAAAAAAATTCACTAGCATTTTCATGATTTGTTTGGTTGTTCTTCACATTAGAGTGATTTATAATTGGAAAACACTAAGATCCATTAACAAAAGGTATTTCTCTTTCCTACATAAGAGAGAGGGAGGGGGACAAGTAATTTAAGGGGTAAGACTAAAATTATGATTATTTTGTACTCAGAAGTCTTTTTCCTATTGCAATATATGAACTTACTGTGCTATGTTTTGTTGTTAAATCATTTTTCAGTCATGGATGACTATTTATAATGCCCTTTGGAGTTTTCTTGGCAAAGATACTTCAGTGGTTTGCCATTTCATTCTCCAGTTCATTTGACAAATGAGGAAACTGAGGCCAATAGGGTTAAATGACTAGCCAAGTAACTGAAGCTAGATTTAAACTCAGGAAACTGAGTCTTGCTGCCTTCAGGCCAAGAGTTATATCCATTGCACTACCCATTTTGTATATTTTGTCATGTGCAATTATATAAAAATATCTCAGAGTTGATCTAAATAAATGTCTGCTGATTTATTTCTCCTTGTGTACAATGATTTTTTTTGTTAAGGTTAAATAATTAGAATTCTGAATTCATTAACATATATATTAATGGTTTATGAAATATTATCCAACACCTGGAACAGCACAGGACAATTAGAACATCTTTGAATTAGTGTTATATTTCTTTTGTTTAAAAGTTGTTAATTTTCAAGTTTTTTTAGATTTTAGGAATTGATCACCACAGGAGTACTAGTTCTGGGATCTGCTTCCTGTTGTGAAATGCAAAATAATGAAATTCAGCATCCTAGTAGAAATTCAAATGTATTATATTTTACACATAAAAAGTCTCTTGACTTTTCTGGAGGCAGAAACTATTATTTGAAACAAACATGAAAAGATACATGTATATGATGGAAATAAAAATCAGTTTACAATCAATGAAATAAATAAATGTTTTTTTTCTCCTGGATACTAAAAAAGTCTTGTCACATGAATGATAAAAATAAAAGGTAACAAAAAATTCTATATTCACAGAACAGTAGGTTTGATAACTTCCTATACACATAGTTTTAATACTTAGTGAAGTTGAAGATGTAAGGTATGCACTTCCATTAATGCAGTTTGGTACATCTTTATGTCTTAGAAGATGGTCTTCAGGAGTTTCTGGCTGTGAATTCATAATCTCCTACCTATTATCTAATGATGAACCTCTCTGAATTTAAGCTAGGTTGCTCCTCATCCTATCTATCACTAGATTTTTTATCAAATTTCTTCCAACTTGGTAGAGCCTGGTGGATTCTGTATTCTATTGGGATGATCTTTGAGAATTCAGTGTTTCTTTGAAGCCATGCTGAGACATCAAAGTGAGACTTTTGTGAAAGATGTACACTTGAGAAATAATATATTTGTCATTTAAAATGCATGTTGAATTAGATTGAAAGATGTGTTATAAGTAGTATTTTTAAAAGGCATTTTTAAGCCCAAGAACTACCACAGAGTTTGGATTAGAAGGGAACCATTAATTCTTTCCTCTGTTCTAAGATATCTCAAAGAATTGAGCACCTATTTTCACCTACTTTTAAAATTTCTATACCAGTGCTTAAGAGAGCTCTTTGTCAGGAAATTCTTCTTTGTATATCGGAGTAACAAATCCTTTAGAAGACAATTGTAATTGTGGATGAATCCCATCAAAAAATCCAAAAGCATTTAAATACCTACTCTGTGTCAGGCATTATACCAAATCTTGGGGATTAAAGAAAACAATTTTATATATATATATATTCCAAAACATTTGTAGTGATTGAATATTTTTAAAAGCCCTTTAAGGAAGATTCCAATGCAATCAGTAAATATTTATTAAATTCCTACTCTGCTGCATATTATGCTTAATAAAAAGAAAAATGGTCCCTCCCCTCAAGGAGCTTACAATCTAAAGAGGGAGATAATACACAAGAGGAGGAAGGAAAGCAGATGGGATATGTGTGTGAGAGAAACTAGAGGGTAGTTGGCATGGGAGCATCTTGTTCCATGGTGTTGAGACCAAACAGAACAGCAACTGCAAAGAGGAGTGAGCTGAGTCCAGTTTCTGTCCTCTATAAAGGAAAGAATTGGGTAAAGTTTGATTTCTGCTGTTGGACTTTCTTTTCCGATAACAGTTGAGGCTGAATGAGGTGGGGTCAATCAAAGCTTGAATTAGCAACATTGTGGTGAGTTTAGAAATGATGAATGTATCTTGAGAGGCCATTTTGTTCTGTGGAGTTAAAACCAAGCAGGGTGGCAGATGCAAAGTGCAGAAATTTCATTAAAATTAAAAGCAGGCTTTGGAAATATGGATAAGGAAAACCTAGCGATGGAGTTTGTGTTTTTGAATAAAGGCAATAAATAAGTCTTTAGAATGATGTCTTCTTTCTCCAAAATGCTGTTTTACTTCTAGGTGTTGCTGAGGAATAATTCTCCCCACTGCTTCTTTTTCTCTCCTGCATCTTTCTCTCTGGTATTCCTTAGAGAGAACATTTTATTCTATAAACAGTTATCCTATTCTCTTCATCAATCCATTTTGTTGCACTCAGTATCATCAACACCAGTTCATGAATCTACATTGATCCAGAAAGCCATCCTATTGACCACACTGCTAATCTTTCTGTGCTAATCATTATTACCCAGAAATCAGCAGTGCATCTTGCTTATGCAGCTATCAATCAATCCTTGTTTCTGCTATGATAAACAACTTTTTTTAGGGGGGGGTAGGGAGGAAAGGAAATAGAATATGTCAATAGCAATATATTTGCTGAGGTCCTTCTTTTCTGGGGGTTATTTTGGAATCTGTGGAAGAGGGCACTAAGTGCAATTAACAGTGTCTTTATAGAATAATTAAGTGCAGATTTTTTCCATCTTGAACAGATCAGACAGATGTCCTCTTTACAATAATGACTCATTGTTATGCACAAAAAGGGGTGGACATCCATCTTCAGTTAAAGGCTCTTGCCTTTAATTGTGTGTTATTTATAATTTAGAGAAGTTTCTTTCTTTAAGTGGTAGACCATTCACTTGGTCATATTCCAGTTTCCAGTTACTGCACTCCAATTTCTAAGTGTGTTTTACAGTCAATAATTAGTCATACCTTAGAACAAATGTGAAATAAATCACTAGGGCTAGGCTTACATATAAAGTCATCTGGATAGTTTGATGTAAGGCTTATTTGGTAAGCAAAAATTCTGTTATGCAGATTTTTTCCTTTGATTTCATTTTTCTGAAGATTTTGAGTTAGCTTACAATGAAATTCTAGGCACTATTAGGACTTGCCCCTTGTCTAAATAAGAATTATTTAAGAAAGCGCTTGAAGGAAAAAATCAAAGATGTGAAGGGGGAGATGTAAATGGACATAGAGATAATATTTAGCCTATGTGATGATTTTGCCTCTAACTTTCTATATAAATTAGCATCATTCTCCATTCTTCTCACTTTGGAATAATTTAGAAACACAGAAATGAAACTTCTCCTGAAATATTGAGGGAAATGGTAATAGAGTAAAGATGAAAATATCTGTAGTTTCCTTAGGTTTTGGTTGAACATGAATGCATAAAAAATTTTATTAAATGCTTATTATGTGCTAGATACTGTGTTCAATTCTGGGAAACAAATACAAATTCTGGGGAACACAAAGTTCAAAAGCTATGCTAATAAGTGGAACTAGTTGCTTTTTTGGCTTTAGAATTTGGCTCAGGTGGAGGATTATATAGCTTTACAGGCGGTACAGGTGAATTGTCTATGCTATTTCCTTTTATACTCATTGATATATTTCTTTTAAATCTGTGGATATGCCCTTTTGCTTTTTAACTTGGAAAAGAGACCAAGATTACTTGACTAGTGTTCTTTAAGTCATTTTTCACAGTTAATATTGATAATAATAATGATAAAATAATAACTGAATTGTATACAGTGCTTTATATGCAAAATCTCATTTGAATTTCACAGCAACCATCCAAAGTCAGTGCTTTTTTTATTATTATGCTCATTTTATAGACAAGGCTCAGAACAGCAATTTAGAAAGATTAAGTGGCTTACTCATGATTGGCCAGCTCATTCAAGTAAGAGGCTATACTCAAAACCAGGTCTTTCAGTACTTTATCTTCATACCATATTCTTAGGAAGAAAGCACACCTTTGCCCTCAATTATGGGGCCTCAAGTTTCTTTTTCTTATGGGAAACAGCAGAAGTTTCTACTCTGTGAGTGTTTCAAAGGCTTATCTGCTACTACGATAGAAGAATGGTAGGGCTAAAAGTGACTTGAGTACTGTATAGGTCCCTATTTTTAAACTCCAAAGAAGAGATGAATGAAGTTTCCTTTTGCATAAGGTGTTTTTTAAAAATGCCAAATGTATTAATTTGCATAGTAATAACAATACTTTCCTATCTAGCTTAGAGCCTAAATTTCTTGTATGCAGTTGAAGTGTGGAGTAACTAATTAGACAGGTTAAAACAGTTGGTAAACTAAATTTAACAACTCTATTATTCCTCCCTATCTCCCTTTGATTCTACAACTAAATTTATTAAAATGCTTATTTTGATATGGAAGTAAACTATTCTTAGATGATTTCAGTACTTTTTTCCTTCCTTCTATAGCTATTTTCACCCTTTGTAATAGAAATTTAGGATTCCATAAATCACCAAACATTTGTTAAAAAATACCAGACCCTATATTAAGTACTGAGGATACAGATATAAAAAAATTAAACAATCCCTACTCTCAAGGAGCTTATATTTCCAAGTGAGACAATAACCTATACATGCAAATATAGGATAAATAAATATAAAATAAAGAATAAAGGCACTGGCAACTGGACAGATTAGGAAAATGATTTGTGTATGAAGGAAGGAAACAAGCAACTATTAAGTTCTTACTATGTGGCAGGCACTGTGATTACAAATATTATCTCATTTGATCATCATAACCTATTATTAACCCTATTTTATAGTTTAAGAAACTGAGGTAGAAAGAGGGTCACACAGGAAGTTTGAGACTAGATTTGAAATCAGTTTTTCATAATTCCAGACCTAACTGCTCCACTATGTAGGAATTCTTAACCGTTTCTTATGTCACGAACCCCTTGACAGTTTGACAAAACCTATGAAACACTTCTCAAAGTTCTGTTATTAAATAATTGAAGGAAATGCTAAATTTCAGTTAATAATAATATAATAATAATAACAAAATAAAATTGTAATTTTCCCCATCCAAAATCTTAGATCTTCTCAAATTCTCAAAGTCTATGAGAACCAAGTTAAGAACCTTGGTTTAGAAGGTGATGTTTGGGGTACATCTTGAAGGAAGGGAGGGATTCTACTGTTGTTGTTTGTTGTTGTTGTTGTTACTGGTCCTTTGTTTTTGAAGAAGACTAATGATGCCATGAGGATGATATTTTGTTTTGTTCTTGAACTGGATTTAATTGAGGCAGAGTTGTGCAAAGCACTCTGTCTCACTCTCTCCTCCAAAGTCATCAAAGTCAGTGGGAAGACTGAAGTCAAGACAACTGGGGATGGCCCAGGATGCAGTGGATCCCCTTAGACTTTCTAAATCAAGTTTATTTTCCTTGCAGAGATTCTGGGATGTTTAAGTGGAAAAGGGAGCTCTTTCCAGACATAGGGATAGGATAGGGGACAAACAAATGCTAAAGCACAGAGATACAAGATAGAGAGTACACAGTGGTAGGCACAGAAGATGAATGGAAGTCAAATGAAATTCTAATTTAACATTCAGGCATATTGTTTTCATAATGATTTTATTCTTACTATATTCAGAAGTACAGTGTCTCAGGACTGGCAGAAACTTCCAAGGAACCCCATTCCTTATTGTACTATATTTTTCTGGTGTTCATCAAGCCCTCAGTTGCTGAGCTGCCCCAGAGGAGGCAGTTTCACAGAGCTCCTTTAAACTATTTTAAATTTTAGAACATACCATTAAGCAAATACAAAAAATGTCCCCATCCCCCAGAAGACTATTAAAACTTTGGTCCATTGCCTTCTGTAAAAAGCAGGGTTTTTTTTTTTAACAGGTTACCTAACTAGATGGTAGAATCTTCCTAAATTATTCACAAAATAGAGCCACCTACCCATATAACTTCTGGCTGAAGTAATCAGCCTGGAACCTTATAGCTTTAGTTATTGTTCATGTACTCTGTCATTTTTGTGTCATTTAAAATATTTTTGTTCATTTTTCTTTTTTCTTTAATATTATATTTTCTCCAGTTACATGTAAAACATTTTTAAACATTTGTTTTTTAAAATTTTGAGTTCCAGATTCTCTTCCTTCTCTCCCCAACTTCCCCCGTCATGAAAGCTTGTGTGAAGTTATGTAAAACATTTCCATAAAAGTCAAGTTGTGAAAGAAAACTTAGATCTTCCCCCCAAAAAAATTCTCAAGAAAAATGAAGTTTTTAAAAAATCATGTTTCAATCTGTATTTAGATATGTGAAACTTTCTCTAGGTATAGATAACACTTTTCATCATGAATCCTTTAGAGCAGTTTTGAATAACTCAATTGTTGAGAATAGCAAAATCATTCACAGTTGATCATCCCACAACATTGCTATTACTTTGTAGATAATATTTTTCACTTTGCATAAACTCATGGAGGACTTTGCAGGTTTTTCTGAGAGCATCCTGCTCATCATTTCTTATAGAATAATACTATTTGATCATAATCAAATGCCACAATTTATTCAGCTATTCTCCAATATATAGGCATTCCTTCAATTTCCAATTCTTTTCACTGAGAAAAGAGCTGCTATAAATATTTTTTAACTTATGGGTCCTTCTCTTCCCCCTTTTAATCTCTTTTGGAATACATATCTAGTAATGGTACTGTTGGATTAAAGGGTATGCATGATTTTAGAGTCCTTTGAGCATAGTTCCAAATTTTTTTGCAGAATGTTTGTATTAGTTCATAATTACACTAACAATGTATTAATGTTTCATAAAATATTCTAAATGAGAGATTTGCCAGAGTAACTGTCTCCTACTTCCTCATCTTTGTACTAGTATTTCCCCAGGAATACTTTGCCCCTTTATCTTGAATTCTTCATGATTTAGCCTGGAAACCATCTTTTGCAGCTGGCCTTTTCCAGTCACCCAATGGCTTATACCTTTCCCTTTCATATTACTTTCACATATTCTATATATATCTTGTATTTACCTAGATATTTACATGTTATTTTCCCCATTAGGTTATATACTCTTTGAGAAGGGGGGATTTTTCTCACCTTTATTTGTAATACCTACTGTCTAGTAGAAGGTAAGTGGTCAATAAATGCTTGTTGACTAATTTCTTTTCATGTTGATAGCTGATTAATCAACTTTTAGTTCACAAGCATTCATTAGGCACTTAGTCTCTTCCAAGTACTATTAATACAAATTATAAATTTAATAATACAAATTACAAAATACAAGTAATTACAAATACTGGTAATACAAAGAGAGAAATGAAACAGCCCTCATCCTCCAGTAGCTTCTATTTTATTAGAGACACATGTACATATAAAAATACATATAAAATAAATTGAAGGCAATTTTTTTGGGGGGATGGCAGTAGTTGTTGAAGGAGACGATGTAGGAAAGACTTCCTGTGTGGCCATTGCTGATTTTTATCATACATATCTTTTCATTCTTCTTGGTCTCTTGATGTTGAAGACCTATGGAATATATGACTTCACTTTCTCATTGTATCTTGCTAAAAATTTTTTTTCCTATTACCTACTGTATGCCAATCCAATCTTTGAAAATGGCCAAACAATCTGTATTTTCCTAATATTCTGGGTTATAAGCACAGTTCAATAACTAGAAATTCCCAGAACCAGCTACAGTTCCTTTAAAACAAATGTGAAATTAGACTGATTTTATTACAGAGTTCATTCTGGTTTCTTTCAGCACACTATGTGATTGACCACACAGACAATGAAACCAAATATCACTGCCAAATTGCCCAAAGGCTGGGATAAGAATTGAGGGAGTCATTTACTGTATTTTTAAGATATGATTCAATAAAATGAGAACAGTAACATGAAAAAAGTTATAAAATTGCATTTACAAAATAATGATTACTATTATAAAAGCAATGATTACATTAAAGCTATAATTTAAAAACCAGAATACTTGAAGGACATTCTCAATAATAATTCTAAACATCAACATTTATGGGATGCAACCAGAATAGTTAGAGGAAAATTTATGTTGTTGAGTGCCTATATAAATAAACAGGAAAAATAAAAAAAAATGAATTAAATACGTAAATTGAATAAATGCCTTGTCAAACACACAGCTAAGATGGTTTTCTTCCATACTTGGAAATATGCTATCACATCTCCATATTTTTATCTTTAAGATTGTAGGGCTAATTTTGTATTATGTTTATTTCATATAATCTCTACCTTTTTGACCCAATAATAAAAAAATGCTTTCACTGATGTGATAGTAACTAATACTTTCTAAAGTACTTTCATCTTTATCACAATGTCCTCTATGGAGGTAGGTAGCTATTGTATTAAGCCCATTTTATAGATGAGAAAACTGATATCCAGGGATTTTAAATGACTTGTAGATAACACGGGTCATTGAGAATGGACAATTGATATTTAACATTATTGTTTTGCACAATATTACATTTGGGGGCTTCACTTCATTGAACGCGACCTTAAAATTACAAGACAACATTGAAAACCCAAACCCAAACAACATTACCTATGTTGGTGGGTTTTTTAAAAACTAGGTTTGTTTTCAGTACTCATAATTAAGACAACATGTATTTGTCCTAATAATTCAGTGTTACATGTTCTTAATAGATGTACTGAGCAAGCACTGCAGTGACAAGATAAGTTGCTCTGTTTGGTTCCATATGTCTGTGTTCTAAGTATTCCATAGTTTTAATTGGTTCCCTGCAGAATAACATTTACAAGCATATGGTATGGAAAATGCTGACTGCTTTTGTTATCGAGTGTTTCTGTACTTGTGATGGCATTAACCAGCTTACCCTTTGAATGCATTTATAAGCTTTTAAAATGCAGATTATGGTACACTTTTCTAACTTACCCACAACATGTCAAATAGCATCAATAGTTTGCACACAGTGCTCATTTCCCATTGATGAAAAAGGAGATACCAATTCATGAAAGCTTTTCTCCCCCTTCTGTCATATTTGTGCCTCAAGATGTTTTCTTGTTTTCTGTGTGGTTTGCAGAAGCTGCTTGAAATTATGCTAGGGAGAGGGATGCACTGTTGGGAACTCAGAAAAGCCAAAAGGCAAAATTTGATATCTCTGATGTCTTATTTTGGAGGTTTACCAACCTAACTGAAAAGAGAAATTAGATATGAAACTAAAACCAGGGATTGAAGAAAAGACTATTTTGTGGTTTTTGGATATTTTGATACCTTGGTAATTTCTTGGAAGAGTATGTTCATCAATGCATGAGAACAGATTTGCAAGTATTTCAAATGTTAAGTCGTGTGTGTGTGTGTGTGTGTGTGTGTGTGTGTGTGTGAGAGAGAGAGAGAGAGAGTGTGTATGTGTGTGTGTATGTGTGTGTACAGTGAGTGTGTGTAGGGGGTGGAGGTTCAAAAGAAAGAGGGACTAAATAAGGGTTTGAGGTGCATTGTATTGTGGTTAAGATGCTTTAAAATGTTACATACTCCAGAGAAGGGCTCTAGAATTGGCATATAGTGGTGGATGTACAGATAGAAGTAATGTTGCCCTCTCTACTCCAACTCTTTGCAGAGACATTACTATCAGCACCTCTTTTTGCTCTCAGAAGTTTTATCTTCAACATCCTTCACATGTGTTCCTTGCCCTCCCTTTTTTCTTCTCTATCTCTTTCCCTATCCCACCCCTATCCTTCAGTTCTCTCTCATTATGTATTATTTTGGGGATCCAATAATTTGGAAATATTAAAATTACAACAGAGAGTAGAAAATGTTCTATAATATAAAACTTTTCAGCTTACAAACACAAGGCTTGTCTTTAAAAAAAAAGTTACAATAGCTATATACTTCCTTATACATACAGAGAGGTTTAAAATGGGACAGGAATATAGTTCAGTCTTTTGCCAATATAGTCAGGAAACAAACCTTTTTTTATACTGTTCAGAATTGCTGAATAAGATGATAATCTATCTTGTGATCCTCTTAGCCCATCCTTCCAAAATGCACTGTCTGGTAAATATTTAACAAGTAGTTCTATGGGGAAAAATGTTAGTGGGGCATTTAAGTTTAATTTGAATTTTAAATATTTTTTCCATCCTTTTCTTAAATATGGATGGTCAGCAAAACAATGCATTGGGCCCTGTTTTGTAGCATTCGTAGATTTTCAATGTGTAAATGCTCACAATGGAAAATGATTGTCATCATCATATGATAATATCTAATGTCTATATAGAGCTTATTATGTGCCAGGAACTATGCTAAGTGCTTTATAATTATTATCTCATTTAATACCCATAACAACCCTGTGAGGTTTTTTATTATGCCAATTTTACACATGAGGAAACTGAGGCAGAGGTTAAATGACTTGGCCAAGGTCACACAGTTGGTAAGTATAAGCAGGTAGATTTGAATTCCGTCTTCCTTACTCCAAACCTGATATTTTCTCCACTGAATCATTTAGCTGCCCCAAGAAGATGTTCTCCCCTCTCACTGATGCTGGCTCCAGGACTTCCCTGCTCCTACTTCAGGTAGATTCCCCTTCTTCATCTCTCAATTCAATTTTATTTGAGGAGGAGTTGGGAGAGTAGATTACCTTTCTATAGTTTTAGGGGGTTTGCAAGCATATTCCTCTCAAAGAGTCCTCTGAGCTGAGTGCTTTCACATCAACAGACTACCAGCAGCACTTGAAAAGTTATAGTTATGGAGCAGTTAGGTGGGAAATGGATAAGAAAGGCAGGTCTGAGAGTGAGAAAGATCTAACACTTATTAACTATGTGATTCTGAGTAAATCACTTAACATGGGGAGACTAGGTTCCCCATCTGTATAATGGGAGTAATAAAAGTACCTATCTCCTTGGGTTTCTGTGAGGAACAAATGGAATAATTGTAAAAGTGCCTAGCATAGTTCCTGGCATGCAAGAAGCTACATAAATGTTAGCTATATTTATTATAATTTTATACTTTAACAGAACATGGAAATATAGTAGGGTCCTTAGAAGCTGTTTAATTTATTCCTCTTTGCAGAGAAGTGAAAAGCTGAGGTCCAGTGATATAAAGTGCCTCTTATATGGTCATATAGATAGTTAGTGGCCAAGCTAGACTCAGAATCATAGAAGACCTGGAAGGAACTCTACAGATCATTTGGTCCAATCTCCTTCATTTTATAGATGTGGAAATGGGGGCTCAGGGAAATTTATTGAATTACCTAATGTCAAATCTTGATTGGTAAATGTCAGCCGTAGATCTTGAACCTGGGAAATAGAGCATTTCCAATGTTCCAACAGACTTGCATTATTGTAAATGGAGCTGGATGACAAAGGATTTGGGGAATAATACATTTCCCGCCTCCCTTTTAAAAAGACATAATATATTGACTTTTTTTCCCCCTTTCAGCTATGCAAATGGAATCTGTCCAGGATAGTATTCTTTAGTGTTTTCAACTATTAATTTAATTTCATCAAGAGTTTATTCCTTAAAAATGGAATTCCCTTCCTTCTTTTTTTTGCCTTTGTGAAGCTCTTGCTCACTCCAGCTCAGTTGTCACCTACTACCACAAATCTTTCTTGATTCTTCTAGTGATCAGGGCTGTCTGGCCTCCAATATTTTTCTATATTTATTTTGAAATTATGTTTAAATGAATTAATTTTGTATATATTATTTTTCTCCAGGAGAATGAAATTCCTCAATAAGGGTAGGGAATAGTCTTTTTTTTTTAATGTAACCAATATGAAGTATAGTGTCTGGCACACAGTAGGTGCTTAATTAATGTGTCAGAAATTTCAATTAACTATAGGAGTAAAAGAGAAAATGAGCACTTTATTAGCACACTAAGCACCATTTTGATGTGCTAACAGGCTATAGTGAAGATAGCTGATATAAATTAAATAAAATGTTTGATTGTATGTATAGCAAAATACTAGATGGTGCAGGTAGACTAATAACTGTTGTTTGGGAGGGGGAGAAAGCAAACTGATATAGAAAATTTATCAATTCATTGAAACATTATAGGATCCTATATAGATCAGTCTGTCAACAGAAAAGATACTAGTTAAAAGAAAAACTTTCAGATCATTAAACAAAATCAGGTTATTTAAGCCTTAAAGGCCTTGATATATTTCAATAGAACTGAGTTTTTCTATCCCTAGTACAGTGACATCTTGTTTTCCCTGAAAATTTTTTATGAAGAAGCCTAATGTCACATTACTAAAATTCCACAAAGTAAAAAAATATTTTTTAGCAAGAAAAAAATACAATATAGATTCATGTCATTAGATTGAACCTCCAACATCATCTACCACACTTAAAAAAAAAGAATTCCATGTAGCAAAATATTCATTAGGAGAAGACACACACACACACACACACACACACACACACACACACACGTATATCAGAGGTCACCTGGAGGGTGAGGGCTCTTTTGTCACTGAAAAAACATACAGTGTAAGAAATAATGGCATCATTAAAAACTGTCATTTCTGCAAAGCACAATAATTGCTCTGCTTGTCCCTTGTACATTTCCCTATGAACCTGCATAAATGTACCATGTTGGAAACCTAACTTCTCCTCCTGTGTGTTTGCAGCCGTTGATCTGTTCATTACTGTCATCACTGTGCACAGTTCAGACATGCCAGGTGTGTACGTTGTCACCTGCCTGACGTCCTTTCCATGTGCAGACGTTTAAACTCATGAGTATTAAAGCAATAGATCTTCATGACAACAAAAAGCTGACGGTGATAGAAAGGAAATGCTTCTGGGAAAAAGCCTGAGTGGCTTTGCTAGCTGATTGTAGGCAAAGGGAAACTGGCTAAATAGCCCTAACTCTTTCAGTTTGGGTGGGAAGAAAAAAATGAAAAAAAAAAAAAAAACCCAAACTAGATTGAAGTGTATTTTATCTAGTCTGAATAAATAAGAAGAAAAACATGGAGGAAGGTTGATAAAGACAAGACCCAGGGAAGAGAAGTCTTGTAACATCGGGATAGATTGTAGATGATCTCTCCTTGCTAAGCAAGCCTTATGGAGAATGAATGATATGGAGTGGTTTGGACTTTATGGCATTCACTTGCTTCCTTTGTATATACAGAATATAGATATAGATATTATATACACACACATATATTATATTAATACTATTTAAAGAACTAAAATTATATTTGAAGTAATTAACAGGAAAACAATTTCCATTATAATTTCTTATGAACCATTTTATATATTCTTATTAGCTATGATTTAGACAAATTACTTATTCTTTCTTAATCTCAGTTTTCTTATCTGTAATATGGGGATAATAATAGCACTTATCTCATGGGGTTGTCATTAGGATTGAAAAACAAAAAATATATGTAAAGCATTTTATATGTCTTAAAGCACCATATATATCCTGGATCCTATTTTGTATCCTGCAGTGAGTGGTGATGGGTAGAGGAGATAGGAAAAATGACTGAGAAATATTAATAGTTGGTGTTAATTTAAATAAAAATAGCCAGGACTTAAAATAGCTAGCATTTATATAATGCTTTAAGTTTTACATAACTTTGTATATGTTATTTCATTTAATCTTCAGAACAACCATGTGAGTTAAATGCTATTGTTTATCACTTTACAGATAAGGAACCTGAGGCATACAGAAGATAACTGACTTGCTCAGAATTCAACAGTTAATAAGTTATCTGGGCCAAAATTTGAATACAGATCCTCCTGATAGCTCTTTTCCCCACTGCAACATAAATGTTAAAGTGCCATTAATATGTGGTTAGTATTTCTCTTAGTTTTTATAAGGTTGAAAATACAAATCATCTCACTTTTTATTTATAATCAGTTTTTCATATTGAGAATTTAGATCACCTAAACAATGATCACTTTTTGCATATAGAATCATGAGACCAAAAACAAAAGTCCTTAAAATACTAACCATCTTTATTTATTTCTTTTCAGAAATATTTTATTTTTTCTAAATTACACATAAAGACAACTTAATTTAATTAAAAAATTGTAAGTTCCAGATTTTCTCACTTCATCCATTACCTTTCTCCTCCCCAAGATGGCAAGCAATTTGATAGAGGTTAGCTGTTATGGGCCAGAAATCTGAACCTAAAACAAGAATTCTTAACAAGATGTTAAGTCAGTGGAATTGATGAGACAATGGTTATCTAGTTTAGCATGATGCTTAATAGTTCTCTAAGTTCAGTATGATTGATTTAATCTTACAACAAATAATGGTTTCCTAGTGACATAATGATTGGTTTATACTCAGTGTATAGCATATAAGCTAGGAGGCAGAGACAGATTCATTCCATCATCTACCTTTGTGGTGGCTGGAGGCTGAAGTACAAACTCTTGGACTCAGACTCACTTCATCTCTACTGTGGTGGCCTATCCTCCTGCATTTCCTCCACTGAAACCAAGGCCATGAGAAAGTTAGTTGAGCATCAGGTGAAGGAAACAATAAAGACTTTTGGATTTTAACACCTGGCTATTTTTGTAGTGATTACTCTACCGAAAGGAAGGTTTCTTTGAGACCTCTGGAAAACCAAACTAAGAAACCTACAGTTAGCATGTTAAATCATGCAAAACATTTCCCCATATTAATTATCTTATGAAAAAAGACATAGACCTACCCCCCCCAAAAAAAAATCCATGAAAAAAAGTGAAAAATAGTGTGTTTTGATCTGCATTTAGGCTCCATCAGATCTTTTTCTGGATGTGCATTTTTCATCTCGAGTCCTTTGGAATTGCCTTGGATCATTTGCTAAGTCATTCATAGTTGATCATTGCAGGATATTGCTATTACTGTATACATTGTTCTTCTGGTTTTTCTCACTTTACTTTTTATCAGTTGATGTAAGTCTTTCCAAAGTTTTCTGAAAATAGCCTACTTATAATTTTTTATAGCCCAATAGTATTCCAATACAATCATATACCCACAACTTGTTTAACTATTCCCCAGCTGATGGATATTCCCTCAATTTCCAATTTTTTACCACCACAGAAAGAGCTGCTATAATATTTTTGTTCAAATAGGTCCTTTTCCATTAAAAAAAAAACCTCTTTGGGATATAAATGTAGTAGTGGTATTGCTGGATTAAAGAGTCTACACAGTTTTATAGTCCTTTGGGCACTACATTTATTTATACCTCATGCCACAGAATAGCATATTAATTGATTTCTTCTTCACACACACAAAATGATTAAGATTTGAAATGTCAAGGAATTATGTTGTACTTAAAGTAAATTTTGGAACTCTAGATTTTAGGAATGCATTAAGAAATATTTGACACCTACTTTTAATATTGTGTAACATTGGCTTTTATTAGGTTGCCATATTTGGTTATTGTCAATTTATCTTTTAACATTAATTTTGTTTTTCATTTGTGATCTCAGGCACTTATTGGTTTATAATCTGGACAAGTCACTTAATCTCCATCTTCCTCAATTTCTTCATCTATAAAATGAAAATAATAGCATCTAGCTCACATATTCATTATAAAGATGAAATAAAATAAGTTTTGCAAACTTTATGATATAAATGCTAGATACTATTATTATTAGTGCTGTAAAAATTATTCTTGAGAATTTATTTCATTTTACTATTGGGACCAATAAGTTTGAAATAACAAAAAAAAAAAAAAAAAAGCTTGGTTCAAGATTATATCCCAATGCAGTATTTAAAATTTTTCTTTATGTTGTCAACATTATTTTATCTTATTGTTATTTAATAAAACCATTTAAAAGGAGATTACATGACAGTTACTATTTGAATAGTTTTAGTTTTCTTAATAGATTAAAAAGAAGCATTCCCTTGTCCTCTATCCACTGTAACCATATTATATTATCAAATGTTCATTGTGAAAGTTCTTCACATGAAAAATTTACTTTATATGTATAACCTAAATTTGGATCTGTGTGATCTGGATTGTATTGGACCTAGGGTTAGACTTTTTGACAATGCTGGCAGTTTTCCACTGGAAAACTCATTGCAAGTTGTGTGGAGCCTTCAAGTGCCCTGTTCTGTTATTGGAATCACAGAGAATCTCTGATGACTGTTGTTATAATTTTTGTTTTTATTTGGGTTCTTTGATTTCCTTCATGTAGAGAACTCCTAATGAAGGAATTCCTTTTATCAATGCAGATTGGAAACTGTTCTGCAACTTTGAATTTTAGTATATCTCTTGAAAAGGTATCCTAAACCTCCTGAGAAGTTAAACGACTTGCTAAGGATCACACAGTCAATGTGGAACAGAAAAAAATTGACTCAAAGTCAGGTTTTTCTGACTCTGAAGACAACTTTTTATTCACCATGCCACATCCTCCCTACACTTTGTTAAATATTTACATATTGATCTCTAGAGTTTCAGAAATTTAGAGTGAAAGGAACCACAAAAAAAATCATCAAATTTACCTTCTCCTTTAAATAGATAAGATTACAATACTAGTTAATGGAAGATCTGAAATTAAAATTCAAGTCTCCTGATTCTTTATTCTAGTCTCTTTCAACACACATGCAAACACAGGGACAAATCAACCAATTTAGAAGGGATATTAGTGAAACTGGTTAATTGTACATGCATAAGTAGACCCAAATCTATTATCACCATTGGGAAAAAAAAACTCAATTTAAACAAATGCACTAAGCATCTACTCTGTGCTAAGCAAGGGGAAAAGATACAAAGTTTATCTAAGATATAGTCCCTTCCTACCCTCATGGAGCACATTCTGGGAATAATACAAATAGTATGAATACGTTGCAACAAAGTGCTTGGTAAAGTTCAAAAGGAGAAAAAATATTACTTCTATGAGGTGAGGATATCAAGAGAGCATTAGTGAAGTAACATTTCGAATGGTGAACAGGAATTGAAGAGGGAAAGAAAAAGGAATTCTAAGCATCAAGTGAACAAAAACACAGATGCAAGAATTTATAGGAGATGGCAAATAATCACAGTATTATTATGGAGAGAGTATAGACATAATAAGAGATAGAACTGAAAAAGTAAGGTGATGTTGGATTGTTGCGAGCCTTTGATGTTAGGTTAAGGAGTAGGGTCTTTCTTCAGCAGATAGTAGAAAGACATTAAAGAAAATTCATTGCTGGGATATAATAAGGAGCAGAAGAAATACACAGCCAATTCAGTGCAAAAGGAAGATTAGAAGTGACAGGAAGGATGGATTGGAAAGTCAAGAGAGTAGACACTATTTATTATGGATTGTTGAATTTTAGAGCTTGTGACGGTGCAGAATAAAATGTCACTGACAATAGAAAAAGAAAGTTTGCAATGAGAATGGTAATGGAATCAAAAGTTAAATTCACTGCCCCACTGTAACATAGAGCGACATGGAGATGAGTGAGTCTCAAAAAGGATATGTCAATTGGAGCATGCTGTGTCAACTCCTAACAAGTTAGGATGGATTCAAATACAGTCCATTGATGGACCATGAGTAACAGACTAGTTAAATTTGGGTTGTTCATGATCAGAAAAATGTATGAAATCAGTCAAAGATTGTAACAAGAAGGCATTAATTCAAAATGTGCATGTGATAGGAGATTGGAGAATGAGAGTAATATATGTAGGCAAATAAATGTAAATTTTTTATAGAGAAGAAAGCAAAAGAATAACTTTTCAGAGTCATGCCCAGTAAATAGGAGTTTGCTCAAGAAACTGACCTAAAGGAAGGTTTCCTTCTAGGAAGCCACTGTTGCACCCTCTGCCCATAGTAATTAAACATGGAAAGACTTTATAATGAAAAATCATGCCCTTTGTTGGTATCTGGGAGGCAGGAAACTGAGAATTGGTTGCCTTCTTTCTTGCATCTGTGAGACTGCTTACACAGAATTAGAATGAATTATCTAAACTAAGTTTTTCTTATGCAGAAATTTTGAGTGGTTCTGCTATGGTATCTTAGAGTGAAACTATAAAGAAAAATTTAAAACACTTCTTTTTTTTGAAAGGGGAACTTTTTTTTCAGTTAAGGTAATAGTGTTCAGAAAAATCTCCTCCCCTCCCTTTTACATTTTCCACACCATAGTTTGATTATACAATTCACTTGGGAGGGGGAGCAATTTGGCAGGTTTCAAGTTATAAAATGAAGGAATAAACAGGAATGCAGCAGTCCAGAAACAAGAGAGAGAGAATCCTCTTTCCTGGCATGTACCATTAGTGTTATTGTAGCATTATTAGGAAAGAAGAATGGGTGTACCCAGGGAAGATTGGTACAGATAATGACTCTATAGTGTGTGAAATAATAATGTCATGTTAAATAATACATGCAGGTATCCAAATAAATTACTCTTTTAAAAAAGTGTTATTCAGGTGCCTAGTGCCATTGGGGAAATTACTTCTATACCCAGACATCTGGAATAATAAAAGTTCTTAATTTTAGGGCTGGGCCATTTGAAGGACATCTTTTAAAATCATATTGATCTTCTATTGCACCTAGACCTTAGTAGAATTGAAGGTAATTAAAAAAATTATTGAAACAGGACTTACTATGTCATTTGTGCTAAAAACTTATAGGTTGTCTTGGGGGTTTTGAATATACTCAAGTTCTGAGTCAGAGTCTTTATTGAAAAGAATAGTCTCTTCTTCATACTCTTTTTATCATTTGTGATCAATTAAAAAAAATAGGTACTTTCATGTTTGGAGTGCTTTCTACAGTTCTAGTCTGGTCTCAAGAAAAATAGTCATAACTGGAAAAAAAGAGAGCAGAAAAAAGGGGCAGAATAGGCTGAAAAAGCAAATATATTCAAGAGATATACATGAATTCAAGTATAATAGCTTTTTTTTTTTTTTTTTTTTGAGCTTTTAAGGAAATTTAGGGATGTTTGAAGATGCAAGTTGACCTTTGGAGGTAGGCGGGGTCTATGGACAGCAATTTTATAAAAAAAAAATTAAGTCAATGTGTTCTAGTAGAAAGTTCACTAAATTAAAGCTCAGTAGGCCAGGTTTATTATAATTTAGACCCTATCACCAACTAACTGTGCAACATTGGGCAATAGTTTAGTCTCTCAGTTTCCTCTTTGTCAAGTAAATGGAACAAATAAGGGTTTTCAAGTTCTCACATTCACTGCACTCTCAGTGGTCATGTCATAAACAGATATTTAGCTTTTTTCAATGAGATCTGTGTGAATTATTGATTCATACTCTATTAAAGTAATTTTAAATAATTCTTGATATCACAAAAGAAGACCTTCAATAAGTTTTGGAGACCATGGAGGGAATTATAGAAACAAATTTTGGTAAGGATGCATCTCATAGCAGGAGATGGTAGATGGACAGGCTGAGATATTTTTATCACTATGGATAAACTATACTAGGCTTAGGAATATCCTTTTTATTCTTTTCTAAAAGCTAAAGAAAAAGGCTCCTCTAGAAGAACAAGAAATACAATGACTCCAGCAGAGTAAATGAAATCATCACTAGAAGGAAGTCAATTTCTGAGTAATTGAAAGAACACTAGTAACCCTAGAGAATAGGACCCCAGATATAGAGCTGGAAGGACTCTCAGATACCACTTAGTCCAGTCTTTTCATTTTACAAATAAGGAATGGCAAAAGTAAAAATTGCATGTAGCTTCTCTGATTCCAGACACTGTGCTTTTTCCATTTTGTCATACTTCCTCTTTCATGGTCAATGGAATATTCCTCCTTTGTCTTGGCAAATAAGTGGGGAATTTTTAGGGCAGTGTTTTATATGTTGTATATGTTAGTCATTATGTTGGCTGTATTTGCTTAACTATTTTTTTTGTTGTTGTTAGAAGGGAGGGTTAAGTTCTAGAAAATAGGACAGGCAGGAGTTATTTTCAGAAGTGATTTAGATGTAGAAACTAAAGTCATCTATAAAACTTACTTTAATAAAGAGAGAGAAAGGATGTTATCTAGCTTGATAAAGACAAAGCTGATTGAGCTAGGGAAGGAATAATTGAGGTCTAAGTGATTCAGTCCAGGGTGTAGTGGATTGGACTTGGAGTCAGGAAAGCCCAGGCTGGAATTTCATTTCACAGCCTAGCTGTGTAACCCTTGACAAGTCACAATCTTTCGGTGTCTTAATTTTCTGTTTGTATGAAATAGAGGTTACTCAGTTATCTGATCCCATCTTGCTCTTCATCTAGGATTCCATAAAGATCCTAGAGCTGGAAGAGACCCCAGAGATCTTTATTTTATAGCTTTATTCTATAAGAGGAAGAAACTAAGTCTCAGGGAGTAGATTTGATTTGACTGAGATCTCTTAACTAATGAATGGTGGAGTAAGTAGTATTTGAACCCAGATTGCCTAACCCCAAGATCAGTATACTTTTCATTATATCATTATCATTATCATCATCATCATTTTGTGTATGTTATGCTATTATCTAGCAGGATGATGAATGAGATTACTTCTTGATTATTATCATTTATTATTATTCTCTTAATTTTGAAGCTATTTACTCCCATATCTTCTTTGAATTCTCCCAGGATATTGTCATAGCATATATTAGTCAAAACTGCTAGTGAAACTTGGTAATCAATGATAAATTGAAAGCTAATATGAGAATATTAATGTTATATTAATAGAGAATATAATATAAAATATTAATATATACTATAATATCATTCAAGTGTAATAGTATAAAAAGCTTAAGTTGTGAATTTACCATTTCTGGCAAATGCTTACACAGAGTTAATGAGTAACTTATAGAACAAAATAGTCCAGCTTTTCTTTATCATTTATTACCATTAATTTTTTTAAAATGGGCTGGCTGAATTAGGAAGCTAGATCTTTTCCTCAGGGGCAGCCACTTGTGTCTCTCCTAGTTTATATGACTTCTCACTCCTCTGAACCCCCTTTAATTTGCATCAGTCTTTCTCTGTGGATCAAAGCTTTGTTCAGGGAATCAGGTACTTATGAGAAGGGTCTAAGAGTCAATGGTTACAAAATCATGAGAGAAGATGGGACTGAAATCAGGAGGCATCAATAGCTCTCATGACTTAAGAAAATAGGATAGGTGCTGGGCTTCTCCTCTCACTTTTCTGTTACTCTGCTATTACTACTATGGCTTCTCTCTCCACTTCCCTTCCCATGCCATTGGTTTCGCCAACATTAAACCACTTTAGCAGGATGATATAACAGTTAGGTATTTTCTGGTAAGTGAATGACAATGACCATCAGTTGCCTTTCCAATCTTTCCTTCACTTGCCTCCACTTTCCATGTAGGGACCTTTTTGGAGTTGCATCCCTAACTTCTAGCACAGTGCCTGCCATGTACTTAATAAACACTGAATGACTGATTGGCAATTACAGCAGAATCTTGTACTAGGAAATTTCATCTCTTCAAACAAAGCAGTATAGTTGCATATAGCATGGAATAATAAAAAAAATTAAAATAGAAAAGGAAGTATTCTGCATATAATAGAGATTTAGAAATGGAAGGGTCAGGTAGTTCAATCTCCCTCAATTTATAGATGAAGAAACTGAAACTCAGAGAGGAAAAGTGATTGATTTATCAATCACTTTGTAATTGACAAGGCAAAGATTTGAATTCAGGTTCCTAAACTCTAAATCCATTTCTCTTGCAATTATGTCAAAAAAGACATTTTCTTCTTTATAGTCTTCAAAATACTTCAATATAATATATGGACTGAAATTTCTAAAAAAATTTTTTTATGGGTTTTTTGTTTTTGATCCTCTGTTCTCATTAGGGACATAATCTAAATTTAAGATTCCCAACTATGATTTTTTTTTTTTTGAGGGGGCTTGGACAGCTCAGGTTGTTCATCTCCATTTATGCCAATGTGTTTCACAAAGATCAAAGAACAATTCTTTTTAGGGCACAGAAATTTATAGAAACAATTATATGCACAATAACTCTTTATGAAGACAGGTTTGGAATACATTAAGAAATTAAATAACTATATCACAGTTCCCATAGATGAGATCACTGATCTAAATACAAGATTTGGGACTTTAAATGTGGAAAAGTACTTGGATACAAATGGGTCTCTGTTCCTGGGAACAAAGAACTATACTATGGCTAAAGCATCTATCTGGGCTCATGGAGGTGCCCAAGTGGCACTCTTATTGATCATTGTTTCTGCTTTTGTGTAATGTGTGTGTGTGTGTGTGTGTGTGTGTGTGTGTGTTCAAAAATGATCTTTACTGATAAGTTACCTTTAAAAAAGTTATTTGAATATTTTGACTTTGAATCAATAAAAAATAAGATTTAGGAAGAAGTCTCATTTTAGAAGAAAGAAAATTAAATAATTTTAAAAATCATTAAAAAATATTCCAGTATATTGGAAAATGCACCAGATTTAGAGTTTTGAATGCTAGGTATCCACTTCTACTTGTGTCAGTTTATCCTGAGTCTCAGTTTTCTTATGTGTAAAGTGAGGGGGGCTGAACTTTAAGTTCTTATGTGTATTTCAAAATATTGTTGTGAGGCACAAAAAAGACAATGTATATAGGAGAAAGATCGATTAATGATATTTTATGTTCCTCCTCCTCCCTCCTTTCCCAAGTTCCTAGCATATTATGATCTCAATCAAAATCTAGACCCAATCTGCCTTTCTATGTTTACTCCCTTATGTATAATCTATGGTCCTGCCAAACTGTTCTTTTTATTATTCCTTATCCATGTTATGTATCACACAGTTCTACTTGTTCTGGAATGATCTATCTGTTGCATGTAATGTAATAGGGATGCTGGTTCTGGAATGATTTAGGATGGTAAATGGATTCAAGGAGAACTGGCCAGTGTGGTTCCCAGGTTCTAACTATGATCTCATATGGAAGACATTTCCAGTGTTCCACTTTGGTTAGGTGGCTCATTTCAGAGTATGGGAATATACTTGTTAGTAATTTATGTTCTACTTGAGTTCTGGTTGTTTAGTGTCCCCCACAAGTAAATATGACGATTATGTCCTAGAAGCATATCACCAAGGTCCTATTATTCTTCCTAGAGTCTGTGGCCTGTCATCTGGTTGTTCCAAGAATAAAAGACATTATATGTGTGTGTGTTTATATATATATATATATATATATATATATATATATATATATATATATATCTGTGTGCATATATGCAAAACATATATGTACATATTTATAGGTGAATATGCATTCACCTATGCATATGCATAGTTGTGTGTTTGTGCACATATGTATGTGTGTGTGTGTATACACACACACACACACACACACACACACATAAATACATACTTTTTTGTGTGTTAGGTTAAATGATTTGCCAATAAGTGGTAAATGTCTGAGATTGAATTTGGACCTCCTGACTTCAGGGCTGGTACTCTATCTGCTGTGCCTAGAAGACCCCAAAAATAATATTTGTAAAGTATTTTGTAAACCTTAGAGAGCTATAAAAATACTAGCTACTATTATTTCTTCAAACTCAGATTAGTAAAGTAAATGTTCACTGTATATAGTCCTCTTTCCTTGATCAACGAGAATTTAGAGCTCAGCATTTCCTGGGGACATGGAAATTTCTACAATTAATGTCACTCATGAAATAACCTCCAGAAAGCCCTTTCAAAATAAATAAATAAATATAAATATATACATATATATTTCCTTACAGAGGTAGCACATTGAACCATTAGCATCTATTAGCATAAGATCCTGGAATAGTGTATTCAATTTGCTAACAAAGAAGAGGGCTGGGAAGGTCAATATTAATGAAAGGAAAGCTCTAGAATGCAGTGTGGACTTGGGTGGGGCAGTGAAAGGGAGAGCCCCATTAGACAATGGAGAGCATTAAAGCCTAGGGAGAAAAGCTTATCACAAGATAGCAATGTGAAGTATTATGGGCCATGTCAAAGACAGTATGACTCAACTTAGCAAAGTCCTGGTCTGTGTGATAAACTATTTTTCATAGCTTTCTAAAGACAGGTGAAGGAGTAACAATGTCCTTTCATTCAGGGAAAAACTGGTGTTCAGGAATGAGGGGAATTTGCCATTTTTGTTTTGCATACCCAATTCTTGTCTAATGTCATTCCTTCTCTCTCTGTAAAAAAGCAATTTTTAAACTTCTCCCATTTTCATGTAATTAAATACTTTGACTATTTTAAGTATGTTTGTTGGGAAAAGTTGAACATGGAGTTTTTTCTGATAATTCTTGAGTATGAGCTAGCTTCTGAATGAACCCAGTAACATGGTACAGTGAAATGAGCACTGGTTTTAGCTAGAATCAAAAAACTTGGGTTCAAATTCTGCTTTTGGTAATAATTACCTGCATGACCTTGGACAAATCCCTTAAATTTCCAGGGCTTCAGTTTCTTCATCTATAAAATAAGGGATTGGATTAGATGACCTCTCAGGTCCTTTCCAGATCTGCATCTTTAAAGTTCACAGCCTTCCTCTATTTCACTGCAGGACTCACCTACACCCACTCCCACACATATCTTCTGTTACCTTATCACTATATCTATACATTTTATAATATGCTGGAGACACCATAGTCTCATGCAGGGATTAGTATGATGTGGAATAGTCTCAACCAAAATGTTAATTAGCAATATTACAAGACAATAAGATGGATTGTGAGGCTCCTTTCCCTTCCACCCCCTTATGACATGAACTTCTGGGTTGTATTAGTTGTGAGAGATGGGAGAAAAAGATGAAATTGGATTCAAGGAAGAAAGGTCCATTTGTAAAAGTTTATTGTGAGAAGTAAAAATATTTGTATTTGGTAGTTAGGGAAAAAATTAATATAGGCAGGTGGTTAGTTAACACAGGTACTGGAGATTAAGCAACCACAGCAAAAACAATAGCCCTGCAAAAAGTTCAGGATGCTGAAAATTAATCCTGTTAGTCTTACTATTTTCCATCTCATAGAGCTTTGGGAGCAGAAATGAGGTAATGGCTATTAAGACCTTTATATTTCTTGGAAGAAAGCCATTCTATAGTAATATGATTTCCTAATGCATTTGCTTGTGCTGCAACTGAGTATAATTCCATTTACCTAAAATTCCATTAGGTTCTTCCAGAACACTTGACTATGTAGTATACCTGGGAAAAGAAAACATTGAAAAGGAAACTTTGCCTCGACGCCAGAGGTTAGAACACTATAGATGATGCAACCAGCTACGGCAGTTACTGGGGGTTAGGGTCAAGGTTTCCAGAAAGAAAGGAGGTTAAAGGTACATTTTACAAGGAATAAAAATAGTGGGTGAATGGGCTGGTCACAAAAGAAAACAGTAAATTTTTTTAAAAAAATTAAGATTATGAAAAATAGGAAGAACAAGTAATCTAATTTTTAAAAAAAGACAGTGTAGCATACAAAGTTTAGATTAGTATTCTATTAATTTGAAACTTATTGTTAGAGAGCAACAAATCTGTACAAAAGGAAATAGTGGTCACAAATCACCTGGATGTGTATACAAAGTAACAGCAATCATATATGATTATCAGGTGTGAATAACTTTGCTATTTTCAGTAATACAATGATCCAAGACAACTCTGAAGGACTTAAGAAAAATGCTGTCCACACCCAGAGAAAGAATTGATTGTGTCTGAATATACATTGAAGTATAATTTTTTTTAAAAAACTTTTTTTGAAGTTTTTTTTTGGGGAGATGACATATATGTTTTCTTTCATCATATGACTTTATGTATATTTTCCATAACTTCACACGTGCCTTCTCAATGAGGGAAGTTGAGGTGGGGAAGAAGGAAGGGAGGGAATTTAGAACTCAAAGTTTTAAAAATAAATGTTAAAATTGTTTTACATATAAATGGAGAAAAATAAAATAGTAAATAAAACAAACAACAACAACAATTTGCCAATATGCCTTTGAATAAGTCATACCTGCCTAATCTCATTTCCTTTTCTGACAGGGTTATTAGACTAGATTAGGAGAATGGTGCATATAAAGTTTACCTAGATTTTCAGCAAACCATTTGATAAAGTATTATTTTATTCTTTCAACAAGATGGATAGATATGACTTATAAAACAGTATTTAGATGGTTTTATAACTGATTAAGTGACAAGACCAAAAGAATCATCACTAATGATTGAATATTAGCTTGGAATGAAATCTCCAATGAAATACACCCAGAGTTTGTGATTGTCCCTGTACTGTTTAAAACATGTATTAATGACTAGACCAGTGGTATAAATGAATGCTTGAAATAGCATTTTGAAATACTTAGTATGTGCCAGGAACTGTGCTAAGCCTTAAGGAAAATTGAGAGAGCCTCTGCTCCCAAGGAGCTCATTTTCTCATGGTGGGGAGGGAGGAGGACAAGGGGAGAAAAGAATACATAAAGGAGTTGCAGGGTATTTAGAAGGTCCTACTGACCCTACAAGTGCAGCCACAAATAAGATGTCAAGGCCCAAGTAGACTTAGAGTGCATTGGCAAGCCAGTGGCAATGCCTGCCTCTCCAAAGGCAAAGTGACAGAGCAGATGATGAGAACCAAAGGGAGAGAGGGTATAAGTGACCCTATAGGGAAGCTGGTAAAGTCCAATGGGGCTTTATATAGGAAGATTATAATCAGTGACTCTCTGCTTATCCATGTGGTATAAGTAGCCATGTCCATTTGGTGGTGAGGAAATATGCTAGAGAATTCCTTAAAAACCTTCTATTCATTAGAAGGTTTATTCATTCCAGGTCAGAAAGATGACAGAAGTGGGTCAGCAGATTGGAGTCTGTAGGGAAGTTTTTTGGAACAGTAGAAAGAAAGCTGAATGTTCATGGAGTGAAAGGGTCTGGGTTTAAATTGGTATTTACTACCTATGTGACCTTGGCAAATATCTCAATTTCCTTGGGTCTTCATTTTCTTATCTATAAAACTAAGAGTTGTAATAGATACCATTTATGGTCCTTTGTAGTTCTGTATCTCTGACTCTATCCAGTTAGATACATGTGAGAATCACCAGAAAAAAGACACAACTTGCATGAATCAAGAGTTACTGAATACCTTATTGAAGTACTGGAGAAGGCCTTGATGAGTCTTAGAAAATTAATGTGAAATATCAAAATCTTCAGTTTTTAAGGTAGAAAATGCAATACACTTTATCTAGTTGCATGTATGTCCATACCAATTTAAGAAGCATATAAATAAGTAAATGAAAAAGAATTTATTAGGTACTTACTATGTGCCAAATAAATGCTGGGGAAAGGGCTAAGGATATCAATACAAAAGCAAAGTCAGCTTGTCAGCCAAAAGTGTTTATGTTTTAATAAGAAAGACATATATACAGACAGTATTAGTAGTAGCTAGAATGGGATGAATAGTGAAGGGTGAATGGAGCATCACACTTTTCCCCAGGAACAATGACAGAGTTTATTTGATTATAATTCTAGAACTGAAAGTAGGGTGGGAGGAGAAGGGTATGCACAATGGGACATGGCAATTGTGGAGATGACTGAGGAGTTAAGTGAAATATGACTTAAGCTGAACTTAATTTGTAAAGGGCTGGCAGCAAGGCCCCAGGATGGGAATTATGAGGACGAATGAGGTTAAATCCTCAAGTATTTGATTTCTGGTTCATGTATTATGATGGCTGGTAAGGATTTGGCTAGAAAATCAAACATATGCAAACTGTCATTTGAATGCATTTTTAAATTGGAACAACTCAATTCACTAGAAGTTCAAGTCAGCTACCATTTCAGTGATATTTTTCTGGTAAAAATGGTAATTGGGTCATGTTTCATTTATTTGACAGCAAATTGTGGTAAACCTCACTTGAGACCTGTGCTGTTCTCATCATCTTTTAGAATCTGAAGACTGCAGTTTTCTCAATAATATTAATATTTTGTGTAGATTTTCTTTTTCATGCTTTCCATTGTACAACTAAGGGATTAATTTGTTTCCAAATAATTTCTAAAAGACTTATCAACAGCAGTAAAGCTTTTTCTTAGGGAGGGGGAAGGGAGTAGGAACTGGGGGAAAGGCTGAGATACTATTCTTTTATGTTGACAAGTAAAAATGACTATCTTCTTTAATTTGGATTTGTTTCAGAATCGGAGTAAACGCTTGGAAAAAGTTCATGTGGTTATTGGACATAAATCATGTGATCTGGATTCACTTATTTCTGCCTTCACCTATGCTTACTTTCTAGACAAGGTAAAAAGAAAAAGGCGAATTCTAAATATTACTCCAAAGTCATGTTTGCTTTAGTTTATTGTCAGCATGTGATTAGCATAATTTCTTTCTAGAAGAGAACAGCTGCTGATTCTACTGCCCCATGAAGCAAAGCATAAATATATCATATAGTTGATTCAGAAATACAGGAATGTGTTTTGAGATTGAGTGCACTTATTTCCTCAGCACTCAGCCTTTAGCTTTTGAAAAATTCAGTTGCTTCCTGCGTGCCCCCATTTATAGTTTTCTAAAGCTGATATAACTTTCTTCTCTTTCTCCTTGTCTCCCTCATCCCTCCTCTTCCTCTCTCCCCTCTCTCTCCTTCTCTTCTTCTCTCTTTCTCCCTCTCCTTCTCTTCCTTTCACCCTCTCCCTCTCCTTCTCTCATTCTCTCCCTTTGACCCTTTCCCCAAACCCCTTTTTCTCAACAGGTCAGTCCTCCTGGTGTTCTGTGTTTGCCAGTGCTAAACATACCAAGAACAGAATTCAACTACTTCACTGAAACAAAGTTTATTTTAGAAGAGCTAAATATTTCTGAATCATTTCACATCTTCAGAGATGAGATTAATCTACATCATCTAAATGAGGAAGGAAAATTATCATTAACACTTATTAACAACAATGTGCTGACCAGGTATGGTTACTTAGATGAGATTAAAATTTAATTTTTTAAAAAAAATTTCTTTAAAAGCAGATCTTGGAACAGAATTTTTTTAATTTAACTTTCTGACTAATTTAATGAAGTAATTAAAGAAAAGTAAAATGATATATTACATTTTGTTTATATTAATTAAAAATATTTAACTGGCTTGTCAATGACATGGACAAAGGTATACGTCAAGTCAAGTCAAATGCTAGGCACTAAGTTCAGCATTTGGTGTACAAAGAGAAGTCAAAAGCAACCTACCTGCAAAACCAATCCCTTCTTGCTTATCCAATTTTAGAAGATACAAACTAGAGTTAATTTCAAGCGTAAAGAATAATCAAATTGAGAGCCAAGAAGAGCTGATAATTTTGGAATGTTGGAATGGATTTAATAAGATGAAATTTAGTAGAGATAATTTTTGTTTACAGAGAATTAAAAAAAAACCTCATAAATATAAGATATAAAGGGCTTAAAAATTATGTGGGGAATCTTGGTGGACAGTAAGCATAGTGTGAATCAACTGTGTGATATTAGTCAGTGAACATTTTTTCCAATAGTACTTTATTTTTCCAACTACATGCAAAGAACTTTTTTAGTTGTTGTTTGCTTGCATTTTTGTTTTTCTTCTCAGGTTATTTTTACCTTTTTTCTAAATCAATTTTTCTTGTGCAACAAGATAGCTGTATAAATATGTACACATATATTGTATTTATCATATACTTTAACATGTTTAACATGTATGGGACTGCTTGCCACCTAGGGGAGGGGTGGAGCGAAAGAGGGCAAAAGTTGGAACAGAAGTTTTTGCAAGGGTCAATATTGAAAAATTACTCATGCATATGTTTTGTCAATAAAAAGCTATTAAAAAAAAACAAATTCATGCAAAGATAGTTTTTAGCTTTCACCTTTATAAAACTTTTTGTTCCACATTTTTCTTCCTCCTTTCTTACTCTCTGTCAAGAGAGGAAGCAATTTGATATAAGTTAAACATGAGCAATTCTTATAAATACATTTCTATATTCATCATTCTATGTAGAAAAAGTCGGATCAAAAGGGGGAAAAAAACACAAGGAAAAAAAAGCCAAGCAAACAAACAACAAAAGATGAAAACACTACATTTTGGTACACATTCAGTCTTCAAAGTCTGGATGCAGGTGGTACTTTTCATAACAAGTTTATTGGAATTGCCTTGAATCTCAGTGACTATATACATACATATATATAATATATACCTATACCTATATATATATGCGTGTAAACTTTTTTCCCCTTAGGCAATTAGGGTTAAGTGGCTTGCCCGGGGTCACACACCTAGGAAGTGTTAAGTGTCTGAGACCAGATTTCAACTCAGGTGCTCCTGACTTCAGGGCTGGGTGCTCTATCCACTGTGCCACCTAGCTGCTCCTAAACTTTTTTTTAAATATAAAAAATCTTTTTGGCTTGGTTGTTTTCAGTAATGACTGATTCTTTATGACCCCTTTTGGGATTTTTTTTTTTTTTTTGGCAAAGATATTCAAATGGTTTGCTCTTTCCTTCTCCAGATTATTTTACAGATGAGGAAACTGAGGTAAACAGAGTTAAATGACTTGCCCAGGGCCACATAGCTAGTAAATGATTGAAGTCAAATTTGAACTCAGATCCTCCTGACTCCAAGCTGGATGCTTTATTTGCCAAACAATCTAGTTACCTCCCATTAAACACCCTCATTATATAAGCTAGACAGTGCTAAATTCTGGGGATACAAAGAAAGGTAAAAACAATCTCTGTTCTCAAGGATTTCAGTTTAATGGGGGAGACAACATGCAGACAGTTATGCAAAAAATCTTTATATGGGATAAATTTGAAATAACCAACAAAAGGAAGGCACTAGAATCAAGGGTGATCAGAAAAAGCTTCCTGTAGAAAGTGAAAATTTCACCAGGGTAGCTTAAAAAATTAATATAATCTTAGGCTACATTAAGGAAAGATATAGTGTCTAGGTCTTAGGAAATGATTGTATCCCTGTGCTATGCCCTGTTTAGACCCCCATCATAGTCATATATTTAGCATATTCAGTTCTGAATGCCATATTTTTAGGAAGAACATCAATAAGCTTTGAGAACATCTGGAGGAAGAGAATCAGAATGGTGAAAAACCTTGAGGTTAGGCCATATAATGATCAATTGAAGAATTTGGAGATCTTTAACCTGAAAATAATTTGGTGACGGGGGAGGGGAGAGGAAGAATTTTTTTTTTTTTTTTTTTTTTTGCTAAGGCAATTATTAAGTGACTTGCCCAGGGTCACATTGCTAGGAAGTGTTAAATGTCTGAGGCCAGATTTGAAGGCATGTCCTCCTGACTTCATGGCTGGTGGTCTGTCCACTGCGCAACCTAGCTGCTCTGAGGAAGACCATTTTCAAGTATGAGTGAAAAATTGAACTTGTTCTGTTTAGTAGAAGGTGACAAATTGGAACAACAAGATGGCAATAGAAAAGACAGGTTTAGGCTTGATTTTTTTAAAAAAGGGTTAATAATTAGCTCTAATCAAAAGTGGGATTTTTTTTTCTCAGATCTCCCTCTTTCTAGAAGTATTCAAGCAAAAGTTGGATGACAGGATATTGGTGCTGTTACAGAGAGTATTTTTGAATGGGAATGTGTCGGAGTAGGTGAAGTTCTTTAGGAACCTGAGATTCAATTGTTCTTCCAGTTAGGTGTAAAGACATATAGTAGGTATATAGGAAGGTGGATGTATTTTATTCTCTTGTTAAACCTACATTATTCCTCTTTTTTTCAGAAATGACATTTTTGAATAGGATATTCTTAGACTGATGTATAATTTTATTATTAAAAATTTTTTTGAGGCAATTGGATCATACAACCAGTAAGTAAGTATTAAGTATCTGAGGTCAAATTTGAATTCAGGTCCTCCTGACTTCAGTGCTGGTACTCTATTCACTTTGCCATCCAATAGCCCCTGATCTAAAATCTTAAAAAAAAAAAAAAAAAGACAATAAACTTGTATGGCATACTCACATTGGCCTGGAAATCAAACTTTGTGACCTTGCTCTAATCTCATCCCCAGCTTTTAGTGCTCTTCCTTACTAACAACTTCTTATTTATTTTGTATTTATTCTGTAGATGTTTATTTTAAAAATATATTTCTATAGGTGCATTTTGTCTCCTTTGACAGAATATAAGTTCCTTGTGAGTAGGGAACTTCTCTTCTTTTTTTGGGGGGAAGGCAAAACACTTGGGGTGAAGTGATTTGCCTAGGATCACACAGCTAGTGAGTGTAGTGTCTGAGCCCTGATTTGAACTCAGGTTCTCCTGAGTTCTACTCATTGTAGCACCTTGCTGCCCCCAAAACTTTTCTTCTTTATTTGTACATCTCCAGTGCTTAGTATATTGCCTGGTTCATTGCAGGTGAAAATGCAGTAAGCAGAATGCTTACTGAGTCTAACTTTCTTATTTTTACAAAAGAAGCACAAATGTAAGAAATGATAAAGGTGCTGGTTTTAGGAAAAAACCTTGGAAGACTTCAATGAATTGATGCAAAACAGAATTCAGAAAAATTATGAAAAACAAATAACTTTGCAAAACTTTGGAACTTGGAAAGGACTCATGATTAAAAAAATGCTATGTTCCTCTAAATGTAGAGACAGATGGAAGCATGATTGTTATATTTTTTGACATAGCTAATGTGGGAATTTGTTTTGCTGACTACACATATTTTTAATAGTTTTTTTTTCTTACTTTCTTAATGGATGAGGAAGGTGGAAATGGAAGAAAGAATATTTAGACCTCAAAACAAAATGAGATTCAATTCTTAAAAATGAGGCATAAGAGAAGTTATGTGACTTGTCCAGAGTAACAGAATTAACAAGTGACTGAGTTAGAATTTCTTTTTCCCCCTCAAGCCTTCTTTTTAAAATTAATTTTAAATTATTTAATATTCCCCCCCAGTTATACCCCAAATAATCTTTTTTTAACATTTTCTTCAAAATTTTTAAGTTCCAGATTTTCTCCCTTATACTCACTTTCAGCCCCTGTTAAGAAACTATATGCAAAGCAACATTTCCATAAAAGTCATGTTGCAAAATAAAACATAGATTTCCCACCTTAATAATACAAAGAACCTCTCAAAAAATAAAATTAAGATGGGGAGAGAGCGAGACAACGAGAGAGAGAGAGAGAGAGAGAGAGAGAGAGAGAGAGAAAGAGATAGAGACAGAGAGAGAGAGAGAGAGAGACAGAGAGAGAGAAAGAAAGAGAGAGAGAGAAAGAGAGAGAATGCTTCAATCTGTATTCAGGTATTCTCTGGCAATGTATAGCATTTTTCATCATGAATCCTTCAGAGTAGTAGTGGATCATTGTACTGCTGAGAATGGAAAGTCGTTTACAGCTGATCATCATAGAACATTGTTATTACTTTGTATATAGTACATTTCACTTTGCTTGAGTTCATGGAGATTTTCCAGATTTTTTCCTAAGAGCATTCTGTTCATTATTTCCCATAGAATAATCATATTCTATGATAATTATGTCACAATTTATTCAACCATTCCCCAATTGATGGCTATCCCCTCAATTTTCAATTTTTTGCTCTGAAAAAAAAAGCTAATACAAATATTTTTGTACATATAGGTCCTTCCCCCCTTTTTAAATCTCTTTTGGTATTTATGTTTAGTAATGGTTTTGTTGGGTCAAAGGATATGCATGCATTTATAGCTCTTTGGGTGTAATGTCAGAGAAACTGAGGCAAGATAGAAATTAGAGAGTTTTTAATATTTTATTTGGATTTCTGAGAGGGAGAGATTTTCTGGGATCCATTTTTGATCTGAGGGCTGAATCAGACTTTCATCTCAAAGAATCCAGCATCGAATATCATTAAATACACACACACACACACACACACACACACACACACATGTGGCTCTAAGCTCAGGTAGATAAAGGCGGGGGTGAGTCGTGAGGGGTGGTGGAGTCCAAACTCTGGTGAGCAGGAATTTCCAAGAAATAGACCATCAATCTGGTTCTGACAGGTTGGGGGCGGGGTAGAACCATAAATTCTTACAAATTGGGAGAATTTAGGAGGTGTTCAACTAGAGCTAGGAAGTCTGAAACTTAGAGATAATAGAGGATACCAATTAGTTATCTGAGATAGGACATCTGGAGTCTTTTCTTTTGGAATGTCAGATCTCCACAGCACTAATTATCTCAGTTCTAATAAGCAGAAAAGGGAGTTGCAACCAGGGGGATTGAGGCAGAACAATTCAAGGAACTGAGGCAGAACAAATCAAGGAAACTGAGGCAGGATTATTAAGGAAACTGAGGCAGAATGATTAGGGAAACTGAGGCAGAACAATAGAAGGAAACTAGTATAACATGGGTATAGATCATATGTTTTGATCATTTATCATGAGTTAGGATTTCAATTCAGATCTTCCTGATTCCAAGTCCAATTTACTATCACCTTCACCATATTACCTACTGTTCTGTGATTCTACAATATGTTTTATCCAAGCATTATTGTTAAAAGATCTTTGCAGATCTAAATTTTATAATAAATTCTTTCTTTTCTCATCTTTTATTGGAATCATTTAAAATATAGTTCAAAGACCACCTCCTACTTTTTTTTGATTCCCTAGACGCTAGAGCCTCTAAAATTTGCTGTGTATTTGTTTTGCATATGTTGTGTATGTAATTATTTATGTGTGTACATGTTGTCTCTCTAATGCAGTATTTGAGAGTAGGGACAGTTTCATTTTTGACTTTATGCTTTCAGCACTAATCAAAGTACCTAGAATACAATATGCTTATTGATTACTTGATTTTATGTGTCAAACTAAAAGCTATTAGTATCAGCCAACTGACATACTAAAGATTCTGTCATAATTCTGGTCCTCAACCTTGTAGTTAGTTTGCTTAATGACCCTCATTAGGGGCTATTAGCATATTAATAGGATATGGAAAAAATTTTCAATTAACTATAGGGGTAAAAGAGAGAAAAAATACATTATTAGCTCACTAAGCACCATTTTGATGTGCTAACAGGCTGTAGTGAAGATAGTTGTTATAAATTCAATAAAATGTCTGTGTCCATGGAAAATTTTCTTGATTGCTAGTAAATATTGACCTGAGTTAATAAAATAAAAGTGAATCCAAGGAACTCTTTTTTCATTAATGGTTTCTTTGCATTTTTGTGAATGAACACACAAATAGCTCATTTGATCATTGAAATATGCCCACACTTAAGGTAAAATTTTGTAGTATAAAAAGTCAAACAGCATCATATAGTGAAAAGAGAACTACTAGACTTGGAATCAGAGAACATATATTCAAATTTTGACCTATGTGACCTTAGAAAAATCACTTAACATTTCATGGTTTCAGTTTCATCATCTATAAAATAAAGAGATTGAATTAGAATGACCTCTAACATCCCTTCCAGTTGTAAATCTATCATGAATTAAGAAAGTTTAGAATTGGGAAGAATACCACCAAATAGGGTCAGCTAGGTGAATTCACTAGCAGTGAATAGACTGTGGGAATTGAAGTTGGGATGATTTGGGTTCAAATTCTATTTTTGACATTTCCTATGAAGTCTGGGCTAGCGCCCTGGAAGCCTCAGAATCAGTCAGAATCAGGATAAGCAAAAGTCCTTGGTCTTTAAAGGAACAAGTGAAGGGAATGGACAAAACTGCCACAAGCTCTCCACCAACCTCCCTTCTCCTCATCCTCCTCCAAAGTGACTTTGGCTTGTCTCACTCCACCCTCTAATCCCTCCTACGATTATCTGTATACACCAAAAGATCGAGCCAGCATGGAATAGTGAGAAGGGCCATTTTTCCAAACATATGCTAATAGAGTCATTGTCCAACAGGTAATTAGCCTTAAGTGCTCAGTTGTCTGATTCCAGCACACCTATTCAGATTTTCATCCCTTTACAACTTCTTATATCAAGCAACTTAAATTCAGCCTCAGTTTCCTCATCTATAAAGCTGGGATAATAAGAGTACTTCCCTCATAATGTTGTTAGGAGGATGAAATAAGATAACATATAAAGTGCTTTGTGAATCTTCAAACACTATATATATATTCTGGCTATCACTATTATTACTTAAATTTGAAATAGAAAAGTTTTAGTAGAACAGCATCTTTAAGTTTACTTGTGATTTTTGTAAAATGTGATGTGATTTTCATCCAAATTCTCTAGTAGCATGCTTTCTGGGCCAAAAAAAAAATCTCTTCTAAAATCATATTGTATTGGAGGAGATATAGTAGTAGGCCAGGGCATGGTTCTCATTTTTCCTAGTCTTGAACAACAACAACAAATAAGAAATAGAAAAACTGAAAACAAAATAAAACAGAAAACAGAAAAAACAAAAAACAACACAAAACAAAATCCCCTCAACAAAACACCGTATTCATTAGTTGAAGTCACCTGTTTCAATTTGTCTTTTTAGAGAAAAATTCTATATCAAATTGTGCTTCTTCACACAAAAGTTTTTTTAAAAATATGAAAAAAACCCCCCTAAACTGTCAGTAATTACTTATTGGATTCAATCAGTGAGCAGGCCTTTATTTATGGGACATCTACTATGGGCTAGGCATTATGCAAAAGAGAGGGGCAAAAATAATGCCTGAACTCTTGGAATTCTACCTATTTGTTTTTCCACTATCTGCTTGTGGAATTGAAGTAAATTTTGTTTTTATTTTTTAATTAGGGATAGACTAAGAATTTTGCTAACCTCTGTGACCTTGAGCAAGTCATACCATCTCTATCAGTCTCAGTTTCTTCATCTGTAAAAGGAATAGATTGGATTAAAAAAAAGTCCCTTTCACCTCCCTATCTGATTCTATGACCTTATATGTGTATAAGATTGCATTTGTCATATATATATACTTTATTATAATATGTATTATAATTTTATATATTATTTATTATAATATATTGTTATTTTATATATTATTAGATATAAGACTATTTAAATCCTACTTAAAGACATTAACATAAAGGGCAAATTATTTAATTACTTTCATGATGTAGTCTCTATTTTTTTTAAGTCTTTTAAAAAGGCTTCTTTCCCTCAAGTCAAATCAAATTCAGTTATAAAGAACAATGGAGGAAGCAAACTAATTCTGCTTTTTTTTTTTCATCTAATGCCACTTCTATTAAATATTTTGATGACAACAAGTTGGACAAGCCAGGGAATTTTGTATATATGAGTCAGTCACTTACAGAAAATGAGCTCATAGTTAGACTGCTCAGAAATAACTACTTGCACAGTGGTTATTCTGCATTTAGAGGTCAGATTGCTAATATGAACATCCTCCTAAAACTTTTGAGGCAGTGAAGTGTTTGAAATATAGCCTCCTTCTTCTTTATAGGGTGAGTAGGTAAATATTTTGTTCTGAATAATGATAGAAAATTGATCTGTAAATGATTGCTTGTACAAGATAAAGATACTGTGTGTGTGTGTGTGTGTGTGTGTGTGTGTGTGTGTGTAAAGCAAATATCTATACTCATCTCTCCTTTTCTTCTTTTTCAATTGTGTTGCAGTGAGGATAAAACTTTAGAATCTGCTGTTGTCAAAGTCATTAATCCAGTTGAACAATGTGATACTGGTTTTGAGTTCTGGGAGCCTTCTTCCTCCCTTGTGGCAAAAGAGATTCTTCAGGAGGCGCCTGAGTTAGTCACTGAACAACTGGCTCATCTCCTCAGAGGTGAGAGATTACACTTTCTATTAAATACTGAAAGGCTTAATGGAGTGTTTCTCAATCTGCTCATGCAGAAAGAGTGTGATCCATTCTTTGGTTAACAATCCCTTTAAAGACCACAGGAAGCTTCATAAAAGAAGCAGGGAGTAAAGAGTTTGTTAAAGAGTAACATTATATTGAATATTAAAAATGTGCATTTAAAAATAGGCATGAGGGATCTTTGCTGTTTTGCTAGACAAGAATATTAAATGGAGCTACTGCACAACAGTTGGGGAGCTGGGATAGCTCTTCGGGCTGTTTTTATGCCATCCAGGACATTTTTGGGAATGGTATGAGGACACACATACTCTGCAGTGTGTGTGTGTGTGTGTGTGTGTATGTGTGTGTATTGGATGTCCATGCTTATAAGTTTGAATAGTTTTTAACAATATCTGTGCTTTTGTGATACAGATGTAAACAGTGTAAATATATAATTTTTCTTGTCCTTTTGTTGTAAATGACTAAAAGAAAAATCATTTATTAAACGCTATGCTCCAGGCACTGTGCTAAATTCTAGAAACATGAAGATAAGCAAATAAGACCATTCTTGCCCTCAAGGAGCTTGCATTCTGTTAAATGAAATCAATGAAGTTATTTTGTATCATCAACTTCTTTGGCAATCTGGTAAAGTCTGTGGATCCCTTCTCAGAATGAAGAGTTTAAATGAATAAAATAAAATGTGCAGGATTATAAAGGAAACTAATTATGTTAGGTATAAATATCATAAAGATTTTTTTTTTATAGCTCTTCATTGGAATCCATGGCATATAGGAGGTTGTTATTAAATTGTTTTTCAGTTGTGTCCAATTCTTTGTTGACCCTGTTTGGGGTTTTCTTGGCAAAGATACTGGAATACTTTTCATTTCCATCTCCAGCTCATTTTATAGATGAGGAAACTGGGCAAACAGGTTAAATGATTTGCCCAAGATCACACAACTAGTAAGTGACTGAGGCCAGATTTGAACTCCCAAAGAGTCAGATATGATTGAAGAATAACTGAACAACAAAAGAGTTGGTGTCAAGAATGTGTTTTTTGTAAGCTATAAAGTGTCATACGAACATGAGAGACTAGCTTCATGATTATCTTCTACCTGTGATGGCTTCAGGCAGTTGGGTCATCAGCCTAGCACTATAAATATTCTACTCCCTAGTGCTTCCCAGTTTCATCTAGGGATTGAAATTGCTATCTCTACTTTGACTTGCATGCAGGATATAAAAAGAAGTCATTTCTGCTTCCTTATTTCTCATCTTGGAATTCCTCTTAAAAATTGTACAGCTTGGGGCAGCTAGTTGGTGCAGTGTATAGAGTGACAGCCCTGAATTCAAGAAGACCTGAATTCAAGAGTTACAATCTGGCCTCACACACTTAGCACTTCCTAGCTCTCTGACCCTGGACAAGTCACTTAACCCCAATTGCTTCAGGGAAAAAAAAAAAAATTGTGCAGCTTGAAATTGTATTGCTGAATTCTTTTTAGAAGTAATTAATAGAGGCAAATGACATTTCTATTGATTAATAATAAGGAAGACATAAAAAAGGAAGTCATAGGATGGACTTTTTACATATACATTTAGTAAACTGTTGTATAAGTCTTCTCCTGTTCCCCCTCTTACCAACCCTATTATGCTTGTAGTAGGGGAAAGTAGCTAACAGTGTAATGCCCTTTTAAATGTTTTAGAACTAATGGCCCTGGTAAACCTGCTATTAAATATTTTGCTGGCTCCAGATCTCCGTAGAAGTGCTGGATAGGAAGACTATGCCCTTAACTAAACCAAAGAGGGATAATCATTTATCTTTGTGACAGAATCGGGGAAGAAGGCAGTTAGGGATTTCAGGCAAAGGAATAGTAGTGTGATGAAACACAAAATCTGATATAGGGAAAATGCTGTAAATAATTTTATATAATAATAACTTATATGTCTCTTTAAGGTTTGCAATCTGCTTTATATATATAACCTCATTTTGGCTTCACAAAAACTTATTTTAGAGATGAGAAATCTGAGGCAGACCTTGTCAGGGTCTTACCCAATCTCACTCAGCTTTTTTTTTTTTTGAGACTGGAGTTTTGAATTCATGTCTTCCTGACACTAAGCCTGGTGTTCTATCCACTGTGCCCCTAGCAACTGCATGTACTAAGCTAGTCAAAACTTTGGGTTGTTTTGCAAAAAACACACAAACTATTTAGTGGGAGGGAAATGCTACCTCATTTGAGCCTAATTGCTTATCACCAAGTTGTAGAAACTGGTTGATCACATATCAGTGGTGTTTTAGGGGAATTTCTGGTAGGAGCTAAACTAAACAGACTTTAACTCTAGAATTTGATCTATGTTTACATGTATTCCAAAGATGAATAAGGCACAGTTTTCATTGGTGCTAGATAACTCACAATAAAGGCTTTTTTTGTTGTAGACAAGAGTATCATGTTCTTTAGCTGAAATACATTGTTCCCAGATAGACTAAGAGAAAGTAGAACTTTTTCTTCATTTTCAGGGGATATTAAGAATGCCATGGGTCTCCATTTTTAACTAGTCTGAGTCTCAGGCAGCAATTTGCCATCACAGACTTTCCAGATTGGTATTGCCTGCCAGAAATTGTGTTCTCCTGGGGAAGACTTTGTGAATTGGTCACTGAAAGCCATGCAATGATTAGAATAAGAATTACAGTTCTGAAAATGGACTCTGTTTTCCACAAGCCTATTTTCTGAAGAACTAGAAGCTAGTTAGCTAGCTATGGACCCAGAGAGACAAGGGTTCAACTCTTCTCTCTGCTACATGTTGGATGATCTTGGACAAATCACTTGCTTGAGGCAACTCTCTAGACCTGAATTCAGGTGTGCACCTGAATTGACAGAGAAAGTAATTCTTTGGAAGTTCTCCATGCTGATGAAATCCTAAGCCTAGTATCTATTCCAATCCTTTTCACAAGGTATGTGCTTGGAAACTGGCTTTTTGCAACTCTGTAGAGAGAAAGATAGAATAACAACACAAAATATAAGAAATCATTATATTATTTATGGGGTGCTTGGCAAAATGCTTTCCTCACAGTAGTTCTAGGAGGTAGAAGTACAAATGTGATTACTCAAATTTTAGACAGAGGGTCTGAGAAGTCAGGTGGTTTGCTCAGGATTACATAGTAAGTAATTGTCAAGTTCTGTATCTAAATCCCAGTCTTCTAACTATAAGCTGTGTCTTTTTTGACTCCTCCCAAAATGTAGTTTACATTTTTAGAGATATAGATATATTAATGGCCCTCAAAAGGTTTCATCTCTAAATAATTTCCTTAATAGTTTCCACAAATACAATATCAATAACACCTAACATTTACATAGTGCTTATTATATGCTTGGTCAGTTCTAAGTGCTTTCTTTACAAATATTACCTCATTTGCCCCTCACAACAACAATGGGAAGTAGATGCTTTCCCTTTTTTTCAGATGAAGAAACTGAGGCACACTGAGACTGAGTGAATTGTCCAAAATCATACAGCTAGTAAATATCTGTGACCATATTTGTTCTTAGGACGTTCTAACTCCAGATCTGGTTCTATCCACTGTGTCTAAGAATGCAGTGACTGTTGTATCTCTATTGAGCTATTTCATTAAAAAAATGACTGTTAAAATTGCTGTGCATCTGTCACTATAATTCGTTTGAATGAATTAAGCTAAATTGAATTTTTCTATATGTAAAATTTTCATTTTTTAAAAAATAATTGTTCTGTGTTTAATAATATCTGGCAGTTGTACAGTCAGAACAGGAATTTTCCCATAATGCCAGAGAATAAATTGAGGCTTAGAGAAATTATTTGACTTTGGCTTCAATTGAATTGAAAAAGTTCTTAAGTGCTATATGTATTCAGTTCTTTGCATTTGGTAATATAAAGATTAAATTGTCTCTGACCTTAAAAACTTCCATTCTATTGGGGATGGGAGTGAGAGGGGAGGGATATAAGTAAGGATAGGAGGAAAATAAAAGAAAAGATCATTAACAATTTGAGGGAATTGAGAGGCTCCAGCGAGGAAGCTGAGGTTACTAAGATGTTGAAGAAGGAAGAGCACTTCAAGGGCCATAAAGACTAGAGATAAAATCTTATCTATGAGGAATGGCTAGCAGAGTGGTTTGCCACAGATGCAGAGTACAAGAATAACAATAACATGAAATGTCTTGTCTTATACAGATGTTTAATACATGCTCACTGAATTTATCCACTTGCACAAAATCATACTGCTCATCAGTGGTATGGTCAGGATTAGAACAAGGTTGTTTCTCCCTTTTTTACTTTACTACTCTTCTTATTTTAGTAATTTCCTGATTAATTCCTTTCAACTGCAGATATTTTCTTGGCAGGGTTAGCTGCAGATATGATTGCAATGTAATTTAAAAACCCCCAAACTTTGGTTGTCTCCAACTGTTTTGGAAGGAAGAAGGAAACAAGCATTTATTAAGCACCTACTATGTGTGAATCACTATGCTTCACTTTTGCAAATATTATCTCATTTGATCCTCATAATAACCCTGGAAGGTAGATGCTACTATTATCCTAATTGTGTAGTTGAAGAAACTAAGGCCAGAAAGAGATGAAATTAACCAGATCACATAGCTATTAAGGGGTGATAAGATTTGAATTCAGGTCTCGACTTTAAGCTCAGCTCTCTACTGCATTTCATAGATCACATACTCATTTAACAATTTTTATGTTGACAGATATATATATTTTATGTGACTTGCATATAGAAAGCACTTACTAAATATTTGTGAGATTGAATTGAATCAACTTTAGCTAAAACAATAAATGTTGGGAAAGAGATTTGCCTCAGACTATCAGTAGTTGTGGGATCTTGGATTAGTCACTTAAGCTCTATCAAACTCACTTTCCCCATCTGCAAAGTAAGGGTCATAATTGTGCCTATCTCATAGAATTGTGAAGATGAAAGGATATAAATATCAGCTGTTATTGTTAACTATTACCCTTTCATATGGGCTGAAAGTTCAAATTAATTAAGTCTAGGCATTAATTTTATGGTCTTTTATGTCAATTATTTTATGTTAATTTTTTCTCTAAAAAATTTCCTTTCTTTAAAAAAAATTTCACTTTAATCCCCTTCAAACAAGTGGCAACATGACCTCAAGCAATGGCCTTTTGGTACAACCTGCTCTGAAAAACCACATCATTATTAGAAGAAGAAAAAGGGGGAGGAGGAGGAGAGAAAGAAGGAAGGAAGGAAAAAAAGAAAGGAAGGAAGAAAGGAAGAAAAAGAAAGAGTATGAGGGTTCCATTGACTTAAAGCTGATGTCTCTTTTTGTCCTGGGTTTATGCCAAAAGCAAACAATTAGAAAACCTGCCAGTGTCCTGAGCCTGTATTATTTTATTTCCCAAGAGATATTCATATGAGGATTGCTGCCAAATGCAAGATCTATTAAATTGCTGAATCATTACAAATGTCTTTTTTAAATTTATTTTTTGGTAGGAACCAGCTGGGAATGATGAGGTTCAGATCAGTGATTCTGAAGTACTTTGGGTCAAGACATTCCTGGGAATAAACTGCACCTCACATAGATTTGTGTAAGACCTTAGAGGATACCAAAATGGAAGCCAGCATATGGTACATGTGTTTTGTACTCTGTAGAAGAGGGACAGTGACAGTGTCTGGCATTTACATTATTGATATTAAAAAACCCATATTAAACCTTTTGGCATAGGTCTAGTTCCTTCTGTTAGTATGATGACACATTTAATAAAGAGAAGTGATGTTATTGTTTTAGTAGCTTGAATTAGCAACATCCAAAACATCCTTTTATGGAGGTCAGCTCAGCAAGGAACAATGCCAGCTTTTTTCAAGCTCTCTCTTGCCAGGGAAGTGAATCACTCTTATTCCAAAATGGTCACAAAGTTCAATTAAAGTGTGTTTTCAGTTGTTGATTTTCTGTGGGGGGTTTTAGGTGTGAGGGGAAAGGGATAATTTTCTGTGATCATAAAGCTTAACAGCTTTTTCAGTTTTAAAGGAATTTTGTTTTGTTTTGTTTTTCTGAATTAGAGAGTCAAAGCTTTCCTAAAAGCTATGTATTCTAGTTTTTTGGGCATGTTAAAGCTTCGAGGAAGGGGATTCTCTCTCTGGTTCTCTCTTTCTCTTGATCTCTTCCTTTCTTCGTTCCTTTCCTTTCCTTCCTTCCTTCCTTCCTTCCTTCCTTCCTTCCTTCCTTCCTTCCTTCCTTCCTTCCTTCCTTCCTCTCTTCCTCCCTCCCTCCTTCCTTCCTTCTTCCCTCTCTTCTTCCCTTCCTTCCTCCCTCCCTTCCTTCCTCCCTCCCTCCCTCCCTTCTTCCCTTCCTTCCTCCCTCCCTTCCTCCCTTCCTTCCTTCCTTCCTTCCTTCCTTCCTTCCTCTCTTCCTCCCTTCCTTCCTTCCTCTCTTCCTCCTCCCTTCCTCCTTCCCTCCTTCCCTCCCTTCTTCCCTCCCTTCCTTCCTTCCTTCCTCCCTCCCTTCCTCCCTTCCTTCCTTCTTCCTTCCTTCCTTCCTTCCTTCCTTCCTTCCTCCCTCCCTTCCTCCCTTCCTTCCTTCCTTCCTCCCTTCCTCCCTTCCTTCCTTCTTCCTTCCTTCCTTCCTTCCTTCCTTCCTCCCTCCCTCCCTCCCTCCCTCCCTCCCTCCCTCCCTCCTTCCTTCCTTCCTTCCTTCCTTCCTTCCTTCCTTCCTTCCTTCCTTCCTTCCTTCCTTCCTTCCTTCCTTCCTTCCTTCCTTCCTTCCTTTTCTCTGTAAGTCTGAAGTGACCTAAATTTTCATCCTATTTCTGTCTTCCTTTTCTTCTGTATCACTTTCTTCTTCTATCTCCCTTTTCTTTCTCCCTTTCCTTCACTCCTTCTCTATTCTTTTTCCAATATCTCTCTTACTCCTGTAAAGTTTAATCTTTTCTAGGGCTTAGGAATTTTTCAAGCTTGTTAAGGTCAAGATTGTTAAGACTTTGAATAAGGGGAAGATCTCTTTTTATGTCCTGAGAGAGTGAACACAATTACTTATTATTTTTTTCTCCTTACATCCTCTTTTCAAAAAATTTAGATTTTGTTTAGCTTTTTAAAATTAAAAACTTGAATAAGATGGGGAGAAGGGACTTTTTTTGCTTCTTAAAATCCTAAATTGAGCTAATTTTTCTTTTTTAATGATGTCTCTCTTCCCCTTTTCCCCTCTCTCTTTCCCTTTCTCCCTTCTTTCCTTTCTCTCTCTCTTTTTCACATTCCCTCCTCAAGTATGAAAGCTTGATCCCAGGTGAATTAGGCAAAAATTTCTAAATATCTCCCCCTCCCCACTTTTTTCATGCAGAAGATGCCTTTACTGTGCTTGCTATTTTCCCCAAACAATTTCTGTTTTCATTAAATCATGTTTAATATTAATGTGCTGCTTTTGCTTTTGGCAAAAGTGGTGTTTCACTTTTCCATTCTTTTAAATAAAAAATGGAAGAATCAATTTAGAAAATGTGGCATGATGGGTGTTATGCATGCTATTAGAATTTCTATTATTCTCATTAGTATCCACAACCTATAAACGACAAGTGGAAGGTGAATTGTTATGGCACAATTTGAGGGTACATCTGTGTAGACATAAGCATCTTAGAATGTCAAGAATCCCCTGGGAGTAGAGCCTGCTTGCTATCCAAAAACAGATTGTTGATGCTAAGAGGTATCTTTGGCTGATAGATTTCCCAATTTTGTTGTTTAACTAAGTCTGTTGCCAAATGGGCTCTTGGCACACATTGAAGAAAGTGGTATGGAAGGAAACTCTAGATAAAGTATAACTTGGGATATAATTTTGTTTTTCCCTTTAGACACAAAAAGTCTGATATATCCTGATTATTTGAATAATAGAGGCTTAAAACCTTTTACCAGAAAACAAAACGAGCATATGACTTAACATACTAATTACCGGTATTTTAAAAATTTTATTTCAGACAATCATCTCCTTAGAGGTAGTGTGATATAGAGGGCAGAAAACAGCCTCAAAATTAAGAATATCAGAGTTTAAGTCATACAACTAATTCATGTGGACTGTGTGACCCTGGTAAGGTGTCCTAAGCATCCCCAGGAGACTCTAAGTTATAGAATAGTTCCTGATCTACATTGGTTGAGGGAGTTTCCTTACTGGGGGTGCTTTATACAAGTGAAACCATAGGTTGGATCTAAGGAGAAAAATTATATCTTATCTTCAATTCAGTCAACTTTTAGCCAAATAGCCCAGAGCCCAAGACCATACACTGTTAATCTTATCGAATTTTATTGTGGAATACTAGTGTCAAGTAGGTGATGACTCCTTGAGTCATGGTTGCATATATATTTAGAATAGGTCCCAAAGCAAGAGAATGGCTTGAATTTTATATTTGATATAAACTTAGAAATCAAAAATTGATTTCATATTGTACTGGGAGAATGGAAAAGGGAGATGTAGAACTGTGTTAATTTTATGCCATTAAAAAAGGCAAGAAGAAGCTTTTACAATGGAAAGGGAGAAGGAGATGCAAGGGGAAATGAGATAATCTTACCCTCATCAGAATTGGCTCAAAGAGGAAATAACTTACACACTCAATTAGAAATCTATCTTACCCTGCAAGAAAATAGAAGGAGAAGGGGATACAGGAATGGGGGAGGTTGATAGAAGAGAAGAAGGGGATAGTCAGTAGCCAAATACTTTTGAGGCCAGGATGAAAGGAGAGAGAGAATAGAAAAAATGGGGGTACAGTTATCAGTAGTAATTGGGAAAAGAATTTTGAAGTGGAGATTTCTCTGATGAAGTCCTCATTTCTCAAATGTTTGGGAACTGAATCAAATTTAATTTTTTTTTAAAAGAAGTCATTTCCCAATTGATGAATTATCAAAAGATATGAACTATGCCCAAGAAGCTATAAAATCGTGCATATCCTTTGACTTAACAATAAATATCACTACTAGGCGTGAATCCCTAAAACAACAAAAAAATTGAAAAGGATCTATATGTGCAAAAATATTTATAGTAGTTCTCTTCTCAGGGCAAATAATTGGAAATTGAGGGTATGCTCATCAATTGAGGAGTGGCTGAATAAATTGTGATAAGTGATTATGATGGAATACTTTTGTTCCCTGGGAAATGATGAGCAGAATGTTCTCAGAAAAACCTGGAAAGTCCTTCATGAACTCAGCAAACTAAAATGTACTATGTATAAAGTAGTAGCAAAGTTGAGGGATGATCAGCTATGAATGATTTTGGCATCCTCAGCAATATAGTGATCCACAACTACTCTGAAGAACTTAAGATGAAAAATACTAGCCATCCCCAGATTGAAGTATGATTGTATCTGAATACAGATTAAAGCATACTTAAAAAAAAAACTTATTGTTTTTTTTTTGGGGGGAGTGGGGAGAGATCTCATTTTCTTTCATAACATGACTTTTAGGGAAGTGTTTTGCATAACTTCACATCTGCCTTCTTAAAGGGGGAGTGAGGATAGAGAGGAAGAGAGAATCTGGAACTCAAATTTTTAAAACCAAATATTAAAGAAATTGTTTTACATGTAACAGAGGAAAATAAAAATATTAAATAAATACTTAAAAAAATCTATTTCATAAAATAAAATACTTGTTAGTCTCTCCCCTCCCCAAAAAAAACCCAAAACCAAAAATAAAAACAAAAAAGAGGCTGAAGTTGGAGTCACGAAGCTTAGTTTCTAATTCCTGATTCTAACATTTACTACCTGTGTTACTATGGACCAACTATTTAATTTTTCTAAATCTTGATTTTCTCATCTGTAATATGGCAGCATAGGACTTGTTGATCTCTACCTTTTCTTTTATATCTAAGCCTTTGATCCACTGACTCAAATTTCAAGTGAACATAATTTCTTGTTTGAGTCTGAAAATGGTGTTTATCTGTCAAGCATTTATTAAAAACAATATGCTAAATACTTTGTTGGTGCTTGTTGTATCATTTTTTCAGCTGTATCCAACTCTCTTTTGGAATTTTCTTGGCAAAGATATTGGAGTAGTTTGCTATTTTCTTCTCCAATTCATTTTACAGATGAGGAAACTGAGGTAAACAGGATTAATTAGCTTACCCAGGATCACACAACTAGTAAATATTTGAGATCAGATTCACACTTGGGAAGATTTACCTTCCTGACTCCAAACCTGATGCTGTATCCATTGTGCCACATAGCTGTCCCCTCTTCTTGGTGCTGAGGGAGAGACCAAAGGAAAAAAAAATAATATAGTATCCCTGTGCTTAAAATCTATGTCTCTGGTTTTAGATTCATAAATATATGACATATTATAAATGTTAAAGATGAAGTTCTCTTAGTTTTACTATCAGGGAAAAGGTAAAATGGATAGAATTTTTCCAAGGTCCTAGGAAATGTTTTTATACCAATCAACAATATACACATGAAGCATACAGTCTCTGTGAACTATAAAATTTTACTTTTAGTCATTGACAGCTGGTAAAAACAACCAACAGCTGGTTACATTGTCAGCTGTCTTTGTCACTCACAGAAAAGATTCTGGCAATGAATGGAGACAATTCTCAATTTAATAGTTTCTTGGCTATGTTATCCTGGGCAAGTCATACAACTCCTCAGTGCTTTGGGCAACTCTCTGAGTATAAATTGCAGAGAACACAATAATCCTTATTTATAGAGGGAGATTCTCACCTGGGAGTTCCTTGTATCAATGAAACCACAGATCCCATCCCTATCCCTTTGCCTTTTGTTAGTAATATCAAAGAATTTCAATTTACTTTACCTTGTAGGTAAAGTAGTTTACAAAAATGATAGCTCTCCTTCAGACAGTGCTGTTAAAGTTCAATTATGTTGTTACTTGCTCATGGTCACATGGGTATAAGTACAAAGCTAGATTTCAGCTCAGATCTTGTGAATCTTACTTCCCCTCAATATTCTATTATTCAATGGTGTCAATCTAGATGGATGGTAATAAAGATCTCTATTAGAGTATAAGGAGTGGGAGTAGACAAGAAAAAATGGAGATTTTAGGAGTTATAAATATTATTTTCCCATTTAGAAACATCAAGTTTAACTATCAAATCCCCTGATTTTTCTTTCCAATTTGTCTTTTTATGCTTCTTTCACATCTTGTATTTGAAAAACAAATTTTCTTTTCACTTCTGGTCTTTTCATAAGGAATGCTTGACAGTTCTCTATTTCATAGAATATTTATTTTTCCCTTGAAGAATTATGCTCAGTTTTATTTGGTAGATGATTCTTGTTTGTAATTCTAGCTCTTTTGCCCTCTAGAATATCATATTCTGAGCCCTTTACTCCTTTAATGTAGGAGCTGCTAAATCTTAACTATGAATGTTTTTAGGTTCTTGCAGTATTTTCTCCTTTATCTGAAAGATCTGGAATTTGGCTAAAATATTCTTGGGAGTTTTCATTTTGGAATCTCAGGAGGTGATCAGTAGATTCTTTCAATTTCTACTTTACCCTCTGGTTTTAGAATGTCAGCCTAGTTTTCCTTGATAATTTCTTAAATTTCTATGTCAGAACTTTTTGATTGTTGTTGGATCTTTTCCCAGAACATTTCTTGACTTTTAACTCTATTAAAATGGGGTTCTGCCTCCAGGATGGAGGGGGCATTATTCTAAATTTCAGGTTTTTTGTGCAATTGTGAATCTTACTTCCCCTCAATATTCTATTATTCAATGGTGTCAGTCTAGATGGATGGTAATAAAGATCTCTATTAGAGTATTAGGAGTGGGAGTAGACAGGAAAAGATGGAGATTTTAGGAGTTATAAATATTGTTTCCCATTTAGAAACATCAAGTTTAACTTTGTCAAATCCCCTGATTTTTCTTTCCAATTTGTCTTTTTATGCTTCTTTCACATCTTCTAAGGTGATATGATCTAGGGAGAGGTGTGTTTAGTATTCTCCTGTACTGTGCAGTGTTTGCGAGTGACCACAAGCACTCTTGCAATCCTGGAATTGTGACCAGGACCCCTGGTCTCCTGTGGCTACAAGCTCTGTTATGCTAGTGCTTCCCCTTACACTGAGATTAAGCCCCAGGATTTTAACTTGGATCCAAGTACAGACAATATAACTGAATTCTGCACCTGGTGCCAGCAAAGGGACTCATGTAAATCTCCTTCTGACCCATTGTCTGATCTCTTCACTATTTGTGGGCTGAGAGAGACTTTAACTGCTGCACAGATTCAGTAGTCCTAAGCCTGATTCTTATTTTGCAGGAGCAGGATCTGTGATGGTACAAACCTGCTCTGGATTGCACTCCTCTCTCACCTTGGTGCAACAGAACTTTCCTGCTGATTCTTCTAAATTGTCTTAGACTGGAAAATTGGTCCACTCTGTCTTTTTATGGATTTTGCCACTCAATAATTTGTTTATAGAGTCATTATTTAAAGATATTTGAAGGAGTTTATGGGAGAACTCAGTCAGTCTCTGCCTTCACTCAAAAATTTTAGCTCCTCTCCCTGATTAGGCCCTTTTGTTGGAGTTTCCATATTTCCTAGCCAAAGCATCTCCAAATGCCTTGAATATTTTGGTAACTCAGCAGTGGGAATAGAGAGGACTCAGGGTACACGTTAGGGTACACATTTACAAAACTTAAACATGGAAAAAGATTTGTTACACTAGACTATGGCTCTAGCAGAGTTAGAGATAAGGTTAGGATACTGCAACTCTCCAAATTTACATCCATTTTGGGGTATGACAGCTCCAAAGAAAATTGCCTAGCTCTTTTCTTTTGTAGAAAAAATGTCCTAACTTTAATCCATTTGGAATTTGTGGTGCTGGTGTTAGAGTTGCACCTTCCTTTTCAGGAATTCCAAGATGATGATTATCTGGGATCAAGATGTCATATGCTACCTTGTTTCCTGATCTATGTTCTGGGATCATGGCATACTGTAATTAGTTGAGGAGGGTGAGAATGCGAAACTAATGTTTTTCACTGTACTTAAAGTCGACTAACCAAAATGTTGTGGAATATCTAATGTATGTTCCCAAATACTATGGGGCTAGGTGGACCAAGATGGACTCTTACCTATAAATTTTTCAGATATGAAATAAGTTAAAATTACTTAGATATTCAAGACATAGCAATGTATATAGACATGAATTATAACAGGTGGTTCTGCCTCTTAAATTGTTTGGCCAGTGCCAGGAAAATGGCCTTGGTTTGATTGTTCTCTAAGAGTGAGTATCAAAGATATTTAAAGACAATTTATTCTTCCACTTATAAATTTAGTTTACTTCAGGACTTGACATTATAAAGGAAATATTAGCTTAATGAAGGTTATGTGTGTGCCATATACTTTTTTAAGAGGAAGAGCATGATCTCTTCTTCAAATGATAAGAATAGCTTGACATTTAATTGGTTCTGATTGAAATTTCTTAATCAATTTGTCATCCAAATAATAATGCACGTAAAGCACTTTGCAGACTTGAAAGCCCTGGGTTACTTGTCAGGCCATGTAGGTATCACACCAAGGAAGTTGTGAATTTTCCCAACCTGAAGTTATTTGACAATAGTTTCCCAAGAGCTCTAGTGGAAGAGAACTCAGCCATCTCGTTCAACTGTCTCTGTTTTCAAATGAAGACACTGAGTCCCAGAGAAGGCAAACTTCCTTGCTTAAGGTCATAAAGGCAGAAAATTCTGCAGTCCCAATTAGAACCTAGGCCCACTGAATCAGGCTGCTGTGCATTTCCTTAGGCCATTTTCCTTGAGGCAACTTAATATTGTGGGTAGAGCACTAGACTTTGAATCAAGAAGTCTGATTAGACATTTATTAACTATACAAGTAAGTCATTTAAGCTCTCTGTGCCTCAATTTCCTCATTTATAAAATGTGGGACTGGATTCAAAGGTTTCCAAGGTCTCTTTCAAAAATAAATCTATGAGCTTCAGCTCTTTTGTTTTCTGACTACATGACTACCAAAATTAAAAAAAAAAATCATGGATTTCCATCCCCTCTCTGCCAAGATTCTAATATGCACAAATACCCTTCAAATGAATAAGTAACCTTTCATAAAAATAATTTGCAGAAAGTAAATAGCACAACCAAGTTAAATGGACAGGGTTAAGGGTTTGGTTTGAATCCTGGCACCATTATTTACTATTTACTGGAATGACCTTAGCAAATCATTTACCTTTCTAGGGTCTCAAACATAGGGGTGGATGAGCCATCCTCTAAAATCCCTTTCTGCTCTGATTCTACCATATAATTAGCAAAGGGGATTAAAACTCACCTTTTAAAATCATTTTTTTGTTACCAATTGTGAAGCCCCAGGACAAAAAGAATTTATGGAGTGGAAGCAAGAAGCAGGCAGGGCCTCGTGTTCCCCTAGTGGAGGAAAAGGAAGGAAAGAAAAAGTTTATAAACTGATGAGGATGATGAACCAGAAAGAAGTTTAAAAAAATTATCTTTGTCAAAGTTGGGAAACATTAATCGGTCCACACCTTATGGATATCTTTTTCTTTTCACAATATTACCCCGCCTCTGTGCACCATGCACTCAGAACTTTTCAAGGTACTTTTCACATACATAATCTCATTTGAGTTTCACCTCAGTCTTGCAAATTAATCAACCAATGAGCATTTATTAAATCTACTTAAATTAATGCGCATTATTTAACTGGGTCTATTGTGCTTGAATCCATAACTTCTTAATTATAAGCCTTAGTTAAGTTGGTGTGAAATGAACTTTGGCAGAGTGCTCATTCAGGAGATGGATTTTCAATGCTATCTTGAAAAGGAGCTTTTAATTAATTAATTTTTAATTTTTAAAAATTCAGGTTCAGAATTAAAAGTGGAGAGAGGAGAAGAAGACTATGAGGTGACTCAAAAAGAAGTAGGTTCTCAAAACCTACCTGGTTGCATTGCAGTATTTAGAAGCAGTGTCTCTTTTTTATTTTAGGGAGTATTCTTTTCAACTGGATGTCCATGGAATCTGAAAAGATGACAGAGAAACAGGAAGAAATTCTTTCCATTCTGGAAGAAAAATTTCCCGATTTGCCTCCAAGAGAAGACATTATCAGTGTTCTGCAAGAGACCCAGTGCAGTGCTCAGGGTAGGTATTGACATCATGCAGACACATCACAACTCCTGTGTGGATATGGGGGATAAAGTATTACAATTTGTGTTTCCTTTGCATATTTTATGCTTGTAGATGATTTTCATTTAAATAATTGTGACCTGCTTGGGTACAGGCTTTTATTGCCAATGCTCTGAGGTACTGATGTCTGGAAATGTGTTGGATATTCATTTGACTAATGTATACTTCTGACACACCGTTGTACAATATCGATTTGTAGAGAGGGTTCTATTTTAAGAACAGAATAGGGCTTACTGCAAACTGGAGAGTATTTTATAAATAAACTATATTTTAGAAGGATATGAAGAAGTAAAAGAGAAACACTGGATCGATGAAAATGTTCTATTGATGAGAGACTTAAAGGATCACTTTACCAGGCTTCTTTAAATAAATAAAATTTCCTGATAAAGATGGGCCCATCATTCATTCAACAAAAACAAACTTCAGGGTTCAGTGATTAATATGGATACATCCTCTATTGCCATGGAGTCTAGCCCCTCTACTACTGAATGTGGTGTTAGGAATGTGGTATAACTGAAAAATTCATAAGCTGGTCATGAGCTTGGCTAGACTGTTTCTCAGAAAATAGACACACAATGTCTCCTGTCCCTTATTAGAAACCTTTTCAGCTTGTTTGGAGTCATCAGAGCTTGTGTTCCACTGCCATAGATTTTGAGAACCCAGCATCACCTTCATGAGACACAGGACTTGGATTTTAGCGAAGAAAAATATACACGTAGATAGGTTGCATGATGTTTTCTAATACATACTAGCTATAAGATCCTGGGCAAATCCTTTAACCTTTCAGTGCTTTAATAATCCCCATAAGACTATAAATTGCAATAGAGGGGCTGACCTGTATTGGTGGAGAAAATTTCTCCCTGAGACCTCTCTACATCAGTGCAAACACAGATTCAGTCACTCTCTCTGTTCCTATTTGTGTGAGTGTATTTACTTAGGAAATGGATGATCAAAAACGTGGATTGGTCAGATAGAGAATGTAGGGGATAACATATGAGCAGCCTAAGAATAAAACTTGTAACCCCTCAATTTAAAATTACCTAAGTTAGAGCTTTTTAGAGTTTTTTTGGGATATGGAACCCTTTGGCAATCCAATGAATCCTGGGCACACTCTTCATAGAATTATGTTTTTAAAATGTATAAAATAAGATACTTAAAGGGATAGTTTGATGGCACAATGGATAGAGTATTAACTCTAGAGTTGGGAAGACCTGAGTTCAAATCTGCCCTCGGACACTTATTACTTACTTAATACTAGTTGTATGACCCTAGGCAAGTCACTAAACTCCAAATGGCTGAAAAAAAAAAAAAAAAAAAAAAACCTCTAAAAAATAAGATACTTAAGATCGTACAGAAAATAAAATATACTAAAAATATAGGTATCAAATATTAAAAAAATTCAAGGACCCTCCTGAACTCTATTCACAAATTGTTTAGGGGTCCATTGACATCCTATTCCCCCCACCTAGGTTAAAAACTCTGATTTAGAGAAAGATACCTTGAACACTGAATAGCTCAATGGGAGAACATAGGCAAAATACACACAATGATGAAATTACATCCATTTGATGCCTAATTGGCATTTTTATTGTTGTTGATATCAATATATTACAAATAATTTATTTGGGAAACAGGACAGTGATGTGGTTTCCCATGATCTTTCAGCCTTCAAGTCATAGATAGCTCACAATCTTCCAATCTTTATTGATACCTAATTACATCCAAGTTGTGAGGTTGCAAGATGGGGAGGCACATAGTGCCCATATGTTTTTATGCATTTTCTATTTTTTAAAAAAAGTGAAGAAAAGTCACAACATACTTATAATATAAGAATTTACTCTGAAGAAAGTAACTGCTTCTTCTAGTAGGGATTTCATTTAAATCCACCAAATAAAAGTCTTAAACAATGCTGAAAACTAAAGGACTGGCGAGACTTACATGAACTTATGCTGAGTGAAATGAGCAGAACCAGGAAATCATTATATACCTCAACAATGATACTGTTTGAGGATGTATTCTGATGGAAGTGGACCTCTTCGATAAAGAGAGCCTTAATTGATCAAAGATGGACAGAAACAGCTACACCCAGAGAAAGAACAGTGGGAGATGAATATAAACTGCTTGCATTTTTGTTTTTCTTCCCGGGTTATTTATACCCTCTGAATTCAATTCTCCCTGTGCAACAAGAAAACTGTTCGGTTCTGCACACATATATTGTATCTAGTATATACTGTAACCCATTCAACATGTAAAGGACTGCTTGCCATCTGGGGGAAGGGGTGGAGGGAGAGAGGGGAAAAATTGGAACAGAAGTGAATGCAAGGGATAATGCTGTAAAAATTACCCTGGCATGCGTTCTATCAATAAAAAGTTATTTTAAAAAATGCTGAAAACTTAGAATTAGGGAATACAGTATTTACCACTGTAATTATTACTACCATAAGAATTCTTCAGAAAAGAATGGGTAACTGAACTAGAATAATTCCATCATTTACTATAGTTGCCCACAAGATAAACTGTATATTGGAAAAAATTACATGAAAAAAATTGGAAGACAGAAATGTTGTTTCACTTAAAAGCTACTGAAAATAAGTTATAAAATGTAATTTTACTATGGTATCAATATATAATTTGTGTTTTCAAATTTGTCTTAAAAATGATAATGATCTCTAAACTTGTTAATTTCATTGGTCTCCTTTAGAATGCCTTTAGGATACTGATGATTTCCTAAAAACAAATATATATTTGAGAGTTACCACATTTCTACATTGTATTTGGGAAGGAAATAATATTGTTATACAGCAATGTTTCTCTACAGTAAAATCATGCTGTTTTCCTGCTTTTTCCAGGTTTAAGTATTGAACAGACAATACTGAAGGATCTGAAGGAATTATCAGATGGAGAAATAAAAGTAGCAATTAGTACCATGTATATGACCCTTGAGGTAAGATTTGAAATAATGTAACGTTCAATATGAATCATTATGTAATGCTTGACCTTTATTTCTACAATTCTCTGTCACTGATTTTTTAAAACTTTTAAGTTGTTTCTTATGAATACTTATTTGTGGTATTATTTATATAGGAATTCATATGAACATGCTCCAATATTCTAATAATCTATGATCTCATTAATATAGGCATTACCATATTGTAGTCAGCTAGGTGGTTCAATGGATAGAATGTTGAATTTGGAGTCAAGAAGATGTAATTTCAAATCCCTCAAATACTAGCTGTGTGACAAGTCACTTAACTTCCGTTTGCTTCAATTTTTCCAACTGTAAAATGGGAATAATAGCATCTACCTCCCAGAATTATTGCAAGGAGGAAGTGACATAAACATATAAAGCACTTTGTTAACCTTAAAATGCTTTATAAATGCTATATCTATTACCACCACCATCACCACTACTACTATTACTCCCATTGCTACTGCTACTCCTCCTCTTTCTTTCAGTGGCAATGTTCCTAATCCATTCATGTCTGTCTATTCTGTGTGACTTTTGCCTTCCTATAAATCTACCACAATAATTACACTCAAAATTCTGGGGCTTTCCTTATAGTCTCTGTTGTTATAATATTTAAAAGATAAACAATAAAAAAAATCCAACTTCAGTTCCTGCAATATGCAATACCCTATCATATCTCAACGGAAAGTTAACAACAACAACAACAACAAACGTCTGCTTCTGTCCTACATATTGTATATGCTACTTAACACTACTTACTGGAATTAAGTGTCATTTCTTAAAAAATAATCTCTACTCTGGCTTTTATAAGCTCCAGAGACTGAGAAAACCTGTCATTTTGGTAATAAATCATGAAGGCTTTAGCACTAATAATAAGTAAATCTTTCCCTTTTTATTACAGGGGTGACTCATGCTTAATGTCATTCTTGTCTTTGTATGGTTCTTTGGTAAATTATCTTTTTATCTACTTTGGAAGTTTTCAGCAACTTGCATGTTAATCTTAATTAATTTTTCCTAATTAGAACTATATTTTATATAAGTACATTTGTAGCTGTCTGGAATTCTGAATATTCTTTTACAACTTTCTTGCTTTATTTGGGCCCATGTTCCTTAGTAATTATCTCCTACTCTTCTATCAACATTATTTGTATTCAACATTTTTTTTTAAAGCCTTTTTTCTTCCTGAGGCAATTGGGGTTAAATGACTTGCCCAGAGTCACACAGCTAGGAAGTGTTAAGTGTCTGAGGTCATATTTGAACTCAGGGCCTCCTAACTTCAGGGGTGGTGCTTTATCTACTGAGCCACCTAACTTCATTTCAACATTTTTAAAGTACCTCACATGTAAGACACTAGGTTAGATGCTGGATCATCTTTGTCATAAGGATCTGTGAATTTATTTCTTGAATTTTTAGAGTTGTATATTACTATTATGGTCCCTACTTGAATATCTTACATCTCTGTTTAGAGGAGGAGGAGTATAAGGAAGAGGAGTGATAGTAGTGGTAGGCTTAGATATGAGTAACTTGTTATATTCATACAAGACAGTTTTAAGGCAAGATAAAATGGATTTAGAATAAGATCATTTGAGCTGAAGGCTCTGGCCCTGTTGTTTATTGCTTGTGGCAGATCACTTTACTTCCCTGTCCCTTGGTTTCCTTGTATGTAAAATAAATGTTAGATTTATCAATAGTAAATTCCTGATATCGTCAAAGACATCAGATTCTATTTAAAATATATTTTCTTAATTTTTTGTTTGATCTAGTGAAACTATTGACCCTATCTTCAAATAATATTTTAAAAGACTAAAATAAAATACATAGGATTACAAAGGGAACCACTTATATTGACTTTATATTTAAAAGTAAAATAATTTTAGTAACAAATTAATGGACCAAAAATGCTTGGATTAAATGAAGCCTCTTTAAATTCTAACCTATAATTCTAGTATGTGGTTATTTAATAATCCTTTCATCCAAGGTATTCTACAATTTTCTCAAACCAAATATGAGCATTTTAAAATCATCAGTGTGAATATTTCCATCGTGTGTGTATGTGTGTGTGTGCATGTGTGCATGCAATTATTTTCAGTCATGCCTGACACTTTATGATCCCATTTGGCGTTTTCTTGGCAAAGTAGTTTGCCATTTTCTTCTCTAACTCATTTTACAGATAAAGAAATGGAGGCAAATAGGATTGAGTAACTTGCCCTGAGTCATACAGTTGATAAATGTCTGAAGGCAGATTTGAACTCAGAAAAAAATCTTGACTCCAGGTCTAGTACTCTATTCACCTCACCACTTAGCTGTCGTGTTTTATATATTTGTTTTTGAGTCTTTTCAGTTTAATACATAGGGATTCATTCTCCATGACCTCATTTAAGTTTTCTTAGCAAAGATAAAGGTCCCAGCTCATTTCAGAGATGAGGAAACTGAGGCAAACAGGATTAACTGGATTTGCTCAGAGGCATACAGCTAATAAGTGTCTAAGCCTGAATTTAACTCACCAAGTCTTGATACTAGGTCTGGCTCTTTATCCATTATACCACCTATGTATATAAAGTCTTAGTGCAGTTTTAAACTACTAGAGCTTCAAACTGCATTAAAACTTTTGGGGCATCTGGTATAAATCCATACACAAATAAGTTAATGTTTTATCCCCAAGTAAAACTTGTTTCTCATTTCACTGATGATTCACCCTATGAGGGTGTGGGTCCCAGGACTCAACATAGTGCTTTGCCCATAAAAAGTGCTTAATAAATACTTACTGAATTGAACTGGAGATGTAAGGTCAGCTGTAGTAAAAGATGACTTTTAACACTAATCCTGTTAATAGAGTGCCTTTGCTCTCTCTGGAGAGTTTAGAATTGATAACTACTCTAGCTAATCTTCAAAGTGAGTAGTTAACAAATATTCTCCATACAGTTTGTGAAGTGTAGTAGATAAGGCTATGTCTTAACCTCTAGGGTTCAAAGAGATACATTCTATTCAAAGATGTACAATTGGAACAGAGTCCCTTTATATTTGTACAATGTATCTTAGGTATGAGAACCTTTGTGTTTTCCCAGTACTACACCAGTTAATAAATGGCATCTTGTAAAGTTTTAAGAGCCTTCTTTGGAATTCCTTTCTAAATTCACATAAAATAGCTTAAGGAACTGTCATTTGTAACAAAGTTTGTGTCTTTAAAGATCAGTATCATTGGATTACTCTAGTCATGATTAGCCTTCATTTATATTATGCTGTGTATGTCAATGGCGGCTGTGTCAAGATATGTTCAATGGCAGATGGTTAGAAGGCTGAACAAGTGATGCAATGATAACCCTAACTTGCCAATAATTTACATTCTGGTCTATTAATTAATCAGTTGGTTAACTACATGTCTGGGAATATAATCTGATTTCTTGAAAGAGGAGGACTAATGGATATATCAAATATGTATGTCATTTAAAACTCTTACCAGCTGTGTAGAAACTATTCACTTCCTCCTGGTACAGATGTTTAAGGCAGAAATGACTAGAGCCAGAGAACTGATTGTTTCAGGATTTCCTTTTTCCGTTTGTGTTTCTAAGTTCCCTTTCTCTATATTCCTTGAGAGCAGGGATTGTTTCATTTTTCAAAACTGAATCCCCAGCTTCCTGCACAGTATTTTTTCTGCACAATTTTTTGACAAAATACTGAATTTGGGGGGTCTATATGGAAATTATTGTTAATTCTTTGGTATAATATATACTGGGTGCTTTAAAGTGCTTGTTGATTGATCTCATCATTGTTTCTTAACTTTTTGTAGATCTCATGATCTCTCTATTCCTTTTAAATCATGGTCAACCTTGCTTGTTTTCTGTTGGATTTCCAACTTGTGGGCAGATTCCACTGCTACAATTCTTTCTCCTCTATTCCCCTTCCTTACCTCTCACTCACAGTTCCTTCTCTTATATTGAAGAAGGACCCAGGGGGTACATACTTCATTCTTTGATTTTGCCACCATGTCCCTCATTCCTGAGGGTAGGTATTTCTTCCTTCCATACTCTTTCAACTCTTCTTTTTGTTGTTTTCCTTCAGGAGAAGGTAAGCTCCTTGAGGTCAGAAACTGACTTTCTTTTTGCTTATATTTGGATTACTCATTCTTAGCACAGTGCCTACTATATAATAAACATTTATTATGTGTTTGTTGACTTGGTTTTAATTATTACCCACAATTCACCTTCAAAGTACAAAGCATAAAAGAAAAAAGGAGGTAAAGCTTAAGCCAATTGTAGCATAAAATTATAAAAATGTCAGAACTGGAAGGAACCTTAGAGATCATTTCATTGATTCTCCTTGTGTGGAAAAGAAATTTAAGGCTCAGAGTGATCAAGTGAATTGATCAAGGTTGCATAATTAATAAGTGACAGAATTTTTTATCTTAGCTCTTTACTATCTCTACTAGAAAATTTAGGAAGAAGGTTGAAAATATTGAGAAAACTAGCCATTTTCAATTTTTCCATTGGTTATTTTTTTCTTCATGGATTTTCTTTATATTCTTTTTTTGTTTTTAGTTTTTTTAGTTTTTTTTAAATTATAGCTTTTTATTTACAAGATATGTGCATAGGTAATTTTTCAGCATTGACAGTTGCAAATCCTTTTGTTCCAGTTTTTTCCCTCCTTTGCCCACCTCTCCCCCAGATGGCAGGTTGACCAATACATGTTAAATATTTTAAGGTATAAGTTAAATACAATATATGTATACATGTCCAAACAGTTAATTTGCTGTATAAAAAAGTCACACTTCGAAATAGTGTACAGTTAGCCTGTGAAGGAAATCAAAAATGCAGGTGGACAAAAATAGAGGGAATGGTAATTCTATGTAGTAGTTCATAGTCATCTCTCAGAGTTCTTTCCCTGGGTGTAGCTGGTTCAGTTCATTACTGCTCTATTGGAACTGATTTGGTTCAACTTATTGTTGAAGAGGGCCATGTCCATCAGAATTGATCATCATATAGTACTGTTGTTGAAGTCTATAATGATCTTCTGGTCCTGCTCATTTCACTCAGCATCAGTTCACGTAAGTCTCTCCAGGCTTTTCTGAAATCATCCTGCTGGTCGTTTCTTACAGAACAATAATATTCATATACCACAGTTTATTCAGCCATTTTCCAATTGATGGGCATCTACTCAGTTTCCAGTTTCTGGCCACTATAAAGACGGCTGCCATAAACATTCTTGCACATACAAGCCCATTTCCCTTCTTTAAAATCTCTTTGGGATATAAGCCCAGTAGTAACACGGCTAGATCAAAGGGTATGCACAGTTTGATAGCTTTTTGAGCATAGTTCCAAATTGCTCTCCAGAATGGCTGGATGTATTCACAATTCCACCAACAATGTATCAGTGTCCCAGTTTTCTTTACATTCATTTTTAATCTAAACAGGGTATAGTGGTAAAGGATTATCTCTCCAGGGATTTGTCCTCTAAGGAGTGAACCTGAATCCAGAATATCTCTATCAGTGATCCTGTACTACAGAGATAGGATCTAATTGTTTGGAGAACAAAGTTGTAGAATAGGTAAAAATGGGAATATAGTAGGCTAATTAAAAATGAATTCTATTCACTCTGAAAATATGAAGACTGAGAAGAAAATCTGATCAAAGCTTATATAATCATGGAAGACTATGATGAAAGGAAACAATATTTTTTCATCATTTTTTGTATCATTGAACCTAGGAAGTATCTTGAAGTTTAAAAAAATTAATTTTTGAAGGGGAAAAATGGGATCTTCTCAGATGCCTATTGTTTTTGTACAAGCCTTTTTTCATAATACTTTTCTCCTCCCCATCCACAGTGACCCTTTTTTTTATTGGTAGGGTAAAGTTAGACAAAAACTAGTCAATGCAGTGAATATTTTTCAACAGTTTGTGCAGCATTCTGTAGGCATAGTTCTCTGATTCTCCAACTAAAGGCCTCCTTACCTTATTTCCACTAATGATCTTCCTTTTAAGATCTCTTACCTTACATGACATTTGTGGAAATATGTATAGAAGAATTGCACATATTTAACATATATTAAATCATTCGCCCTCCAAGGAAGGGGGTGAGGAGGAAGGGAGGGAAAAAATTAGAATACAAAGTTTTATAAGGGTGAATGTTGAAAATTACCCATATATATATTTTGAAAATAAAAAGTTTTAATTAAAAAAAAGATTTCTTGCTTTTCAGTATTGGTAAACATAATTTTGGCACAGTGGAAGGAGATTTGGGTTAATTATGGGGATTACTTTTTGGATTTATGCTTCTCTAAGACACCCATTTCCCCTCTAAATAAGTAGAGGTTCAACTTTAGTTGACTTCTCTTATCAAACTTTGTTGTCTTATTAATATCACATCAAATCTTTCCCCTTCACCACTGGCCTGTGGTCTAATCAAAGAGGGCATTGCAGTGAATCTATTTAGAGACTTTTGTGTAGTGAATGAGTCACTAAATGGGATCAAGAGAGATGGATTGTCCTGTGGCAGGACTCAGAAGGGCAGACTTAATTAAGACTAAGTTGATTTGTCCTTCTTATTGTAGTCCTTGAGAGGCAGACACTGATATTCCTATAGGAAACACATGTTCTCACTTTCTATTTCCCAGGAATGACAAGTCAAGGTGTGAACTGGTTCTGAATACACAAGTTTTGCTCTCTCTCAAGAGTCTTCTCAACAGAAACACTTGTTTAGAGTGCTGACTAATGATCTCTGTTGCTTAGCTTGTGTCTAGCCCTTCTGAAGGCATTATTCTTTCTGTTAATAATATGCTTATGGCAAGGGGTTCATTGGACAGGTGCCAGATAGAGCTTTGTCCTTTCCTAATATCTTCTCATTTATACAAATATTCTTTACAATGAGGAATATAAATGCTTTCTCTGGAAGATATAATTCATGGTGAGATTAACTAAACTTTTAACAGTAGGACCTGTAATAAATTAGTATTAGCCATTATTTCTGTTTCTATTATCAGTTATGAGCCTTGGATAGAGAGTTTACATAAGGCCAGTAACACAAAAAAGCAATGAGTATTATTATGATGTATTTTAACTTAGATGTAAGAAGGCCTAAGGCTAAACAAAAAAGCAAGCATATGGGACATAGAGGGAGAGACAAAGGAACAGAGTGGGAGAAAGATGGTAGGGTATAAGACAAAGGAAATAACTAAGTCTCAGTCACTAAAGAAGTTGATCGATAGGCTACTGGATGGGATGGTCAACAGGAAGAATATGGGAATCAGTGGAGGTCCTTTGGAGAATCCATCCTTACACCAGTATTTCCAAATTCTCCATCACTTCTCTTACTCAATGCCTGGCATACACAGTTTTTATACCAGGAAGATCATTTGAAGCAGGGTGGATTTTATATGTAAGGCGTGGATTCTCACTCAGGTGAATCTAATTGCTGTCTCATGTCTAATGTCATATCCATGGGGATACAGGATGTTAGAGAGCCAATTCATTTATTCCTGTGACTTCCCAGACTAGAATACCCTTTCTTGTCCTTAATTCCCCGCTATCTCTCTCCTATTAGAATGTGAGCTTCTTGAGGCTATATGCTGTCTCACTTTTGTATTTGTATTCTTAGCACATAATATGATACTTAGCATATTATGTTCTTAATAAATATTTTTGCACTTATTTATTCAACTAAATAGGGAGTGATTCGATAATGGGGTTTGGAGTGGGGTTGAAAGTTCCCTGAATGTGGCAGAACAAGGATGTTAAGAAGAAAGGGAATCCTTAAGCAGAGTTAGACTTCCTGAAAAGGACTGATATGTCTCAGAAAAGCCTATAAAGTCAAGGTTTCTTAAATTATCACAACAGTTTAACTAACAAGTTTAAGACTAACAAGCTTAGTCTTTTCCTTTCCCATTTCATATTTTACTATTGCCATAATAACCCCTTCTTGATTCTTATTCTTTCCCCACTTTTCTATTTACCATTTGTCCTTAGTCATATAACATTTCTCACTATGCTTCACATCCCATGGACATATGCTATGCAAAATATGCTACATGATTTTCTAGCTTTCAAAGGTTACCTCTGGAATATAGTTTTGTTCTGTTGTTTTTGCTGCTCATCAGTTTTGGTCTAGCTAAATCCATATTCCAGCTTTTAATAAGTGGCCTAAGTTCCAAGATGAGATGATATGTATATGTGTGGAGGGTGGTTAATAATATTGAGCCATTTCTATGGTGGCAGAGTGGGGAAACTGGCCAATACAGAGATGAGGTCCCAGCTAATGGCTTAGTCTTATTTTTGAACATGAAAATCTTGAAGCTGATGGAATGGAGCTGTATGCATATAGAGTCCAATTAGATGTTGGCTTCTGACTAATGGTGCCATACTGTCTGTTATCAGTCTGGAATTGGTGTCTTCTACATTTAATGATGGCAAGACAGATATAGTTACTGACTGTGCCTTAATAGATGAATCCTTAGATCTCTTGCCTCATATATTAATGAAATATATTCTATGGGATTAAATGCAATGTGATTTGGGATTGTCTACAATTTAGGGATTGTTTTACCTTTCATTTAGGCAGTAGTTGTATGCTGCTGAAATCTCAAATCTGTGGTTTTCAGCATAGGGAACAATGCATTTTGGGATCTAAACACATTTGTAAAATGTAATAGATGTGCAGATGCCACTGTAATTAAATGTTACTTTTCTAAGTACTTTGGTCTACTGAGTCCCTGTAGACATGGCAGTCAGTGCTGTAATGGAAATAAACGATCTTTGGAAGCTCTTAATCCCTGATCTAGATTTTTCTCTTTAAAGACATGTGTCTTGTCAGAGCACTCTCTGGGCCCTTGTGGACAGCAGATATTCTCAAGCTACCTGTTAAAATGGAAGTAGTAGTTATTGTTTGATGTGATGGGAAAAATTCCAAACTGTAGTAATGGCAAAAGGGCCTTTTAATTTCTGGGATGTTGCCATTTTGTCAGAGAGCTTTCTGTTTCTTTTTCTGAAGAGAATTGTTGAATTCCACATCTGGACAGCAATTAAGATTCAGAAGAAATCTGATAAATACAGTGATTTAAAAATCTTTTGCCCACCTGATTCCTTGCCTTTAAAAATGAAATTCAGATTTTGACTCGCATATCCTCACTATTTTAAAAAGTTCAAACTATTTAAATCATATCCATCATTAAAAGTCAAGTATCAGACTTAACTTCACCAGGAAGCCTCCTCTACTACTCAAATACTCATTTATTTGCTTTTCCTTTGAATTCTCATAGTCACTATAACTTGTATTATTCAAATTAAGGCCTAATTATGTATTAGTATATATTTTTCCAGTTGTTTCAAGTATATTAAACTTCTCTTCTCAACCAGATTGTAAGTTCCTTGAGGGCATGAATCCAGCTATATATACTTCTTCAGAATTGAGAGAACATAGCAGGGACTCAGCAAATACTTGCTGATTGATATATGATGTTGTATAAGCACAGTCTGGGTCAGACTAGTTTACAATTTTTCCCTTTTAAAACTTTTTTCCTCCTTTGTTTTCTCTTTTCTTTTCTTTCTTTCCTTCTTTCTTCCTTCCCTCCCTCTTTTTTTCTTCCTTCCTTTCCTTCTTAATAAAGTAGAAAAACTAACTTATTTGGTAACATTTGAACAAAATATTGACTAAATTCTCATTGATTAATATATTTTAGTCACTTTCTCCTTGAAGTCACTTTCTGCCTGAAAAATGAGATTAAATAGATAAGGAATAGCATACTTATTTATGAACAAAGTACTCACAGAAAACAATTGCACAGGATGAGGAGGGATTGATGGGTAGCCATCTGCTTCAATGATGAAACTTCCACACTCATGAGGTCATAGATCTTCTGAATCATTGATGTATGGTTGTTAAAGACCACGCCTAAGTGCGAAACCCAGAAAGCCTGCAAAAGGTTAAAGGGCACTGTACTATTAAGGGGCTAGCCTATTCTCAGAAAACCCCCACAACTGTGAATCATAACACACTTGAAGGAATTGCAAGTCAACCTTTACAGATGCTGCTTGTGAATTAGGAATGAAATAAATTGGAGGCAAGAGAGGAGAGGTCAGAGAATGCAACTGCCTCTCAGTCTCCTTGTATCATTATCATCCTTTCACATGAAGGAATGTATTCTGCTGGTCAGAATTAGATTCCCAAGCAGTCACTAGCAGGTTGGTCCTGTAACACATGATTACTGATGTTTTTGTTTGGTTTTGACTGGACCTGTAAATTCATCAATGTAGGGGAACTTGAGGTGAGAAATTATTTCTAGCAATGCAACTCTGCATGTGCTTTCCACTTCATAATCTTAGAAATTTGTAATAGGAAGAAGTCAAATGACTTGTCCAGGGTCTCATAGCCAGTATGTATTAGAGGTAGGACTTGAATTCAGATCTTCTTGGTTCTTTACTCTGAAATTGTCTCCTTTACAGGCTGCTTCTGATTGCACTTTTGAATATTAATTGATAACCTTTCAATACACTGCTGCCAATGATAATGTGTTCAAATAAAGAAGTGATGACATCTGTAAGGGGTGTTGTAAGGGGAGATTCCAGTGCTGGATGGGAGATTAACCTTCTAAAGTCTAGCATGTCAAAGGCCTGAGGTAGGACCAGATAAGTATCAGTTGGATTTTTAACCTGAAGAAGAGAACATTTAGGGAGATAATCAAGTATTGTCTTTAATAGCATTTGAAAGGCTATAATATGAAAGACAACTAGATTTATTCTTCATGGCTACAAAGGATAGAACATGGAATGGTTAGAATTGCAGAGAATTGATGAAGGAAAAATAACTTCTAATGATTAGAGTTTATCCCAAAGTGGAATGGATTATTTAATGGGTTCCCCCTCACTACAGGTCTACATATAAGAGCTGGATGTCATGCGTTGGAGAATATTGTAGAGGTCTTCATGACTGGGTATGGGTTGACCTTTGAGATTCTTTATAATTCTGTAGTTCCGTTTTTTCTGGGTGTTTTTTTTTTTTTTCATAGCTTCATTTGCCTAAAACTTTTATCATTTCTCTTTAGTGACAAATACTAAAGATTAGGAAGTTTTGTTTGTATAATTTTAATGACAACTTGGTCTTTCCATGAAGTTTTGAATTGTCAGACAAAAACTGACCATTCTACTGTTTGGGTTCTTAAAAACTTTCTGGGAATCAAGCAGGAAATTACTTGAGGGCTTTTTCCCCCATATGTTGCTATGTGTTACATTAGCAGTTACTTGAAGTGATCTGAGAAGGAAATTTATAAGGAAGTATATAGGATTTCTTAACAGATCAGCAAATAATGACTTAACTAACAATAATAAGTCAAAGACATAAGACCTGATAATGATAGGTGACATATGGACTCAGACTGAGAATTGGAGAGGAATAAAGTTGGAGCAGACAAGGCCTCAGAGGAAAACTAGCCAGAGAAATAGCATCTCATTGTCAAAGTTTCCCATGAAATTTAAATTGTACAAGTCTATTACTTTTTATTCCTTAGATATTCCTCTATGCCATTCTCACTTTGTGCCTACTGAATAGAACAGAGAACTATGCTATTGGCTTCCTATAACCCTTCCCTTTCTCAAGGTAATTTTTTTTTTTTAATTAGAATTGTGATTTCATTGGCATGGGGAGCTCCTAGTGAGGAAATGCCCTCTGCTGGTACAGTTTTGTAATTGTTCTGCAACCTCCAGAGATTTCCCTGAAACATGAGGGTTAAGTGAGTTGCCCAGGAATAGTTAGCCACAATGTGTCAGAAGCCATCCTTGAACTCAGTTTTTCCCGTCCTAGGAATATAGATCTTTTGATTATAATAGGGATTGTTCTAAAGACTCTACTTCCATGAATTCCCTTTTAACAATATTTAAGCCTTTGTTTAGAATTTTTATGTAAAAGGCCCTCCCTTAATCTGAGAAATGTCTGGAATTTTCTTTTCTTGAAATCCTGTCTTTTTCATTTAGAACTGGAGAGGAAAATTTGGCCTAAATCATGCACTCAGTCCTGGTTGTTCCTCCCATGATAAGATTGTTTGGTAGTTTAGACATAGATTCAAGACATGTTTGGTATAATCACCAGTACTGTTGATTTGTTGTCTCTCAGTATTCCAAACCATGTGGCGCTACCAAGGAAAAACACTCAAAAATATGCTATTTTCATCTTTGAGGAGTTATAATGCAATGAATTTAGCCCCAAGCTTTCTGGTTAAAAATTCCATAGAAGCCAAAATGGAAAATTACCCTTACTGGGTGGTCATTGAACCTCTTGCAGCCTATATGTAATACTTTTTTTTTCATTTAAGTATTTTTTTCCTTCTATCTTGTGTTTTTGTTTTGTTTTTCCCTTTTGATCTGATTTTTCTTGTGTAGCATGATGAATATAGAAATATATTTTGAAGAATTGCAGTTGTTTAACCTACATGGGATTGCTTGCTCTCTTGGGGAGAGGGAAAAAGGAGAGAGGGAGAAAAATTTGGAACACAAGGGTTTGCAAAGATTAATGTCAAAAACTATTTTTGCATGTATTTGGAAATTTTTTATAACGAAAATAAGGAATATGGAAAAATAAAAAGCTATTAAAGGAAAAAGAAAGAAAATCAAAAATGACCTGGAACTCAAAGCTCTGTCTGAGCTCTTTGATTGAAGATTCTTGAAACATATAATGAAAAAGTATAATGAAAATTATACTTATAATGAAAAGAGAGTTCTTATTTGTATCCCAAGCAAATTTCCCCATTACTCTGGCTATTTTTCTCTAAGTCAGGACTCAAGTAATTTCTTAAACTTACAACATGCTAGAATGTGTTGTGGTATCCCAAGGGAGCATATGTTTTTTGTTTTTAGATTATCTTTGAAAATTCCAAAGTATTTCATTGAGATACTTTTAAATGACATTCGTAGCCAATCAAAATTGGAGGCAGGGAACAAAAATCAGTGAATTTGAGATCAGAAGAGGCAGGGTGTATCGAGAGCATCAGACTTAAGTGAGGATAACATGGTTTTAGATTTTCCCTCAGATATTTACTGATTAAACTTAGACTATTACTGTACAAGTCATGTTTAATCCCTTTGAGCCTCAGTTTCCTCATCAATTAAATGAAAATAATAACTAAACACCTATTTCACTAGGTTGTAAGGATCAAGTAAGGTAATCTATATAAAATACATTGCAAATCTTGAAGTATTAAATTTCAAGTATAAATAATATGTTGTAGTTTTTGTTTTTTTATTTTTGTTGTTTTTTTGTATGTATGTGGGTGGACAGTTGATTGGACAAAGGGAACATTGAAGATAGTGATCCATAGATGTAATTTGCATTATAATTGCCCATCGGAATTAGCAGAAGTTTCCTCATCCAAGATCTTCATGGGTGAAATTACAGGATTATGCTTAAAAACAAAAAGTTATCCACTTGAAGGTCTTTTGGTATAGACTCATACTGTGGAGAAATATTTATCTCTTCTTTCATGTTGAGTATATGGAGCAGGCGGCAGGGCAAACAGCATGTAAAACATGGTGCCTGCCCCAGGCATAAACTGACTTTTGAAAAGTTTGATTCCAAAACTCAGAAATTCCCACTTGCTACCATATGCAAATATCACCAAGTGGGAATGATAGAAAACCCAGAGGCAAGCTTTTCAAGGAAGTGAGGATAGTTCAGTCAGGATAAAACCTGCAATGGTAATTTGCCTTGGTATAGAAAAGAGAATTCTAGGAAGGGCATTATGCCTTTTGTAGAAATCCCATATGTCTCAGAAATCAAAGTTAGAAACTAATAAATGTGTGTTGCTACATGCTATTCTAATTTATGCATTTTGGTGGGTTTTGTTTTGCATGCCTTAAGAGTATACACATATATCTTGAATATACACAACCCTATTTCCTTTCTTGCTATCCCTTCTCTAGTCTGTCATTTATATATATGTATTTTTTTTTCCAAAAGTATGTGTGATGTGAATGTGACTACAACATTTTTAACTTAAGGATGCTCTCACTATCTTCTCATAGAGATAAAAACTGTACTGTTCCCTTCCATATTTGTTACCCTTTTAACTCTCTTCTTGTCTATTGTCATGCTGCATATATAGACACTTTAGGCATGTAACTGATCTTTGCTAGGGACTTTCAGGGTGCAAAAATTTGCAGTTGAGAAATATCACCAATACAATCTTTCATTGTTTAGTCTGCATGATGCAGATTGACTCCTCTGTTGCTTTGGGCTATGGCTTAGGATATTTAGCGTGCCATTGTTCTTCATGAATTTTTATGTTTTTTTTTCCCTTCTATTTGTGTTTTAGTCAAAAGGCAGATAGTTGATGCTGTAGATAGGGCAATGACCCTGAAGTCAGGAGAACTTCAGTTGAAATCCTCCTTCAGCTACTTACTAGCTGTGTGATGCTGGACATATCACTTAACCTTATTTCATCTGTCAAATGAGTTGGAGAAGAAAATAGTAAATCATTCCAGTACTTTTGCCAAGAAAACCCCAAATAGGGTCACAGAAAATAGGGCAAGAGTGAAGCAACTCAGCAACAACAAAATTTTGTTGAAGACTACTTTTGCAATAGAGTTGAAACCAGAAGTTGTTCTTAGCTATAGCCTATCTACAACATCCATCTTCTTATTATCTCTCATGTATCTAGCCTATTACATGGCTATGTCCATTAAAGCTTATTTTGTTTTTCACAACATCATGTTCTGCTTATTTCCTTTTAGAAGGTAATGTATGACTCTATCCCTTGGAAACACCCAACAGAATCTGACCTATGCAATTAGTCCTGGCTGTTCATCCAGCTGAACATTATAATATTTTCTTATTTTATTTATTTACAGCTTCATAATTTATATTTTCATTTAAAAAGTGACTCCTCAAAATGTTTTCTCTATTAAAAAATTAAGTATATCTTATATAGCAACTGAATAATTCCATCTATTACTTACCCTCCTCCATTTATCTCTTCCCTATTAGTACCTTCCCATTTCTCTATTACCTTGTATTTACTTTGCATATATCTAGTATAGACTGATAAATATAATATATAAACATATAACCACATCTCTCAATAGAATATAAGTTCCTGGAGAGCAAGGACTTACTTCTACCTTCATGATTAGTGTCTAACACCATTTTGGCACATATCAGGATTGTAAGTATTTATAACTTATTTTGAATTTATAGAGCTAGATTATAGGAATTTTTAAATACATTTTGTCATAGATTCCTCTGGCAATCTGGTAAAGCCCATGAGTCTCCTCAGAATGATATTTTAAAATTCATAAAATAATTTAGGATTACAAAGGAAACCAATTATAATGAAGTACAATTACCCAAGTTTTTTTTTTTTTTTAAATAGGTTCTCAGACTCCAAATTAAGAACTTGTGGGCTAGAAGTAGCCACATTAAAATCAACCAAACAATCAAAATTTATTAAGGACTGTGCTTGACACATTTTATAAACTCATGGGCTTTACCAGACTGCCAGAGGGATCTATGACAAAATGTATTAAAAATTCCTGTAATTTAACCCTATAAATTCAAAATAACTTTGTTGGGAGGTGAATTTCACTCTTCCCCCCCACCCCCAAATATATTGGAAAGACATTTTTGAAATTTATTTTAAAAAGTTATTGGATCTTATTTATTTTGCTGCAGTTTATGGTAAAGAAAAGCATACATTTTTGGATCTTGAAAATACTAAATCCACTGCCTGTCTTCTCAGAGTCCCTTGTTACCAGTGGGTAGATTCTTTCTGTTCCTGATGAAAGAGAATGGAGTTACAAGCTCCCGCCCCACCCCTTTAAGAGGGGTAATGAACTGGGCTCCTCCGGTTTAATCCAACACCTCTCTTATTATGATCCTTCCCCAAATGTTGGCTCTTGGAATGTAAAGGGCTAAATTTCCACCTCTAATTTCTATCATCCCCCAAGAGGGCACAGAATGGGAAGCTAACTTATTATGGTAATTCCCTCTCAAGTTCCGCATTGGAGAGGGAACGTAGCACACGGCTCTTTCCAGAGTACGGCTGTGACAATTTGAACTTTCTTTCTAACAGTCTCTCATTCTGTTCCGCATCCTTCCTGTCTGTGAAGGGAAGCCCTCGGGCCAGAATCCTCTGCTAGCATGACTGCTCTAAGCACTCTGTAAATAATTTTTAAAAAGCGTAGTGTAATGTCATTTTGATGGTTTAATTTCTGGAAGGATTGGGCTAATTACTTTTTCAGGGATGTGCGCAGACCGTTCTCCGCTGCCTGGCGTTACTTTTAATAGCAGCTGTCGCTTACCTTCCCTCTCTTTTGTTTGATTTGGGGACCTGACCCTGGTTTAATTTAGTTTGTCTGGCAGCATTCCTGTGAGTCATGTGCAATATTTTAATGGTTAATTACTACATTATAACAACTTGTCAGAGAGCCCAAGCTGTGAAATAGTGGGGAGAACTGGTCGCCTTTCTTTGTGACAAAAGAAACCTCTCTGTGAAAGAAGGGTCGGATAAGAAGGCACTCATTTCATTCCAGAGGTGCTCCCTCACTCACAAGCTACACCTGCCCTGTTGGGAGGGCTTTATGAAGCAGTAGTGAGTAGTTTTCCTAGTCAAATAGAGGAAATAATGAATTTGAATAGCTAGGTCCAATTTAGGGGAGGAGGAATTAAAAATGGGAATCGTATGTGTGTGTGTGTGGAGGGGTCTTTTTTACAGATTAGATTTTATTCTTTGGGGCTAAAGAAACTCCCCCAAACAGTCATGTATGGAAGAAGCTACATCATGGGCTCTTTCAGAGATGTTGAAGGATTGATATGTCAGTGATGCAGACTAGTGGTGGAAAGACTGAAACAAAATTGGATTCTTAATTGAGATTATTTAGCTAATCTTGCTTCAGTATACTCATTTGAGTCCAAATTCACTGCATTCATTCAGTAAACTTTTATTAAATGCCACTTGTATGCCGGGTGTTATGGTGGGGTTAATCAAGTAAACAGAAGTGTAAAATAAACGAGAATGCCTCTAGAAGCTTACACTCTGATACTCAGTCCTGGCATGTTCAGAAATAACCATAATATATAACATTAGGAGGGGTGGGGGCAAAAAAGTGAGATCCAGATAAAGTGATTTTAGTAGAGAGAAATTTTTCACTGGGAAATTAATGAAACTGGATTTGGTGTATTATAGTGTCTTCATTTATAAGTATTGATTGAGTGCTTACCAGGTGTATAATATTTTTGTTAGATACTATCTTGCAGAATCTGTATGTTTTTTTTAAAAAGCTTGTGCTTCTCTTAAGAGAAGAAAACTTTTTAATTCTTGAAAAAATAAATAAGACTAATCACTTATAGTAAAGGAAGTTCACAATCTTTCAGCATTTGGATATTTTCCCTTTACATAGTAATAACAATTGCACATGCTTAATCTATATTGAATTGTTTGCTGTCTAAGGAAGGGGTGAGAGAGAAAATTTGGAACACAAGGTTCTGCAAAGGCAAATGTTGAAAACTATCTTTGCACGTGTTTGGAAAAAAATACTATTTTTTTTTAAAAAGCTTGTGCTTCTCTTAAGAGAAGAAAACTTTTTAATTCTTGAAAAAATAAATAAGACTAATCACTTATAGTAAAGGAAGTTCACAATCTTTCAGCTTTACATAGGGATATTTTGCCTTTACATAGTAATAACAATTGCACATGCTTAATCTATATTGAATTGTTTGCTGTCTAAGGAAGGGGTGAGAGAGAAAATTTGGAACACAAGGTTCTGCAAAGGCAAATGTTGAAAACTATCTTTGCACGTGTTTGGAAAAAAATACTATTTTTTTTAAAAAGGACTTTGTCCAACCTCTTTATTTTATAGGTTAGGAAACAGGGATAGAATGAATTCCTTATGATCTAACATCTAAGATCATAATTGAGTCAAGCTTCAGACCCAGGTCCTTTGTCTCCAAATCCTTTGTCCTTTGTCTTCTACTATGCCCCACTGCCAAGACTTCTTAAATCTTAAAATATTACTCTCCTTGGATCAGTTAACTACAAGTACACATTTTTGTCTTTTAGACAAAAGTAGAAATTTTGGTAGATATAATTGGGTAGGGGAATGGATATATAAAGGAGAGAAGGAAGGTAGTAAATTTAATTTCTGGTATACTGAACTTCCAATGTCTCTATTTTCCTTTTGACTTCAGCATGAAAGATTACTATACCTTTACCAATTGACCATATGCTTAAACTATGTTCTTTTGTGCTCTTAAACCAGAGAGATTGTGGATAATGAGGACTCATAGTCTTCACACTGTTTATTGTCATCATGTTTATCAACTCAAAACAGACTCTTACTATGCAGCCTTCAGGGAGGAGAGAAACCTAGGAGGAAATGGGAAAAGTGAGGAGGGCTCAAATGTAAAAAAACCCAAATAGATATTTACCTGACATGTCTTTATTTGGTTCAGCTACCTTCAAACACTGTGGTTTAGGGTTTAGATAGGCAAACCTGAGGTCAGAACTGGAAATAGGGTCTTTATTTTATTCTAGAGGCAAGAAGCAACTCTTGATATTGTTAGATGGAGGTCCAAGAAATTATTTTGGTGATTGTGTAGAAGATGGATTGAATTGAAGAAAGATCTGAGGAAGAAAACCAATTAGGAAGCCTTTGTAACTGACTATATAAGAAATGATTAGGGATTGAACTAAATTGATGACTGCATTTGTAGAGAGGAATGAATGAAGGCAAGAGATAGTGTGAAGGCAGAAATAGCAAGATAGGCAATTGATTTGAGTATTTTAGGGGAGAGAGAATGAACGACTGGTGATAATGCTATCTTTATAAAACTGGAAAACTGAAAGAATAGCGGTACCTAGACAAAAATAGAAATTTTGGTAGATATAATTGGGTAGGGGAATGGATATATAAAGGAGAGAAGGAAGGTAGTAAATTTAATTTCTGGTAAACTGAACTTCCAATGTCTCTAGGATATTCTGTTTGAAATGTCCATTAGGTAGTGGGGGATGTAGGACTGAAGTTCAGGATAGAAACTATATCTACATGAATAATATGAGTAGAGATGATAACAGAACCCATGAGACATGATAAAGTTATCCTTACATTACACCTTATCCCAAGAATAAATGGAAAATCCATTAGGTCCTGCCTCTATCTCTGACCCCTACAAAACATGGTAAATCAAGGGGTCTAGTTCAACTGAACTCAGTTCATTAAAATGCTCTAGATAACTTCTCAAAGATCCCAAGGTTAGTCACTAAAAAAGGAGAATCTGATGCTTTGTAATGAGTACATTATTAAAATAATTATTGTTATTAAAATAATATTGAAATTATTCTTAGTCATTTTTTGATAGACTAACTTCCTGTGGTATGTATAGCACCTGCTCTAGGTGCATTGTACAAAATTCCAGCCCATGCCTTTGGGGATATTTTTCATTTTAAATAAGCTACGTAGAACAGTAAATTGTGCCAACAATATAAAGCCCAGATTTCTTTAAAACAAGATGACTTACATGCAGGACTTTCCCATGGTAAAACCTCTGCCAGTAATTGAGGGAGAAAGAAAGCTAATGGAAGAGAAGGTTGTGGTTTCAAGAAAAAAAATTTTAAACTAAATTTATGATTTCACTGGTATGGATGAACTCCATATGAAGAAACTAAACACATACACACCCATACATACACATACATGCAACTGTTCTGCAATGTATAGCTCATGTGCCTGGAACATTAAGATTAAGTGATTTTCCTTTTGTCACACAGATGGTATGTGCCAGAAGTGGAATTTTTAGTCCAAATTTTCCTGACTCCAAGGCTTTAAAAAAAAATCCATTAATTGCACTGGATTTTGACATATGATGCTAAGAGACAAGAGGCTTAAATACATAGGATCAGCCCATAAACTTGCTACCCTCACTAAGACAAGGTATATGAGATTACTTGTTATATTTTCCATATTGCTCTCGTCCTCCAAGACTCTTCTTTTGTAACTGTCTTTCCTGTTCCAAATCCTGATGATCATTTTTATCCCATCTCACTTGAGTAAAAATGTCCTCAGAGAGAAAAGGATGAGGGAAGAATCACTTAGTGTGATTTACTAGGGGCTCTGATACCTTTTTCCTCCATGAGGGCTCTGGCTCCTGAATCCTACAAGGATAACCCTGGTTATGTGAACTTGAAATTAAGTGAGGTTAAATTATCATACAAATTTATTAAGGATATGTGTAGATATCATCATGAATATTAAAATATCAATCAGTATAAGTAGCACAAATTATCCCTCATTTTGGTGTTTTTGTATAGACTTAAGTCAAAGAATAAAAGGTAATTAGCTTTTTATTTTCAAAAAGTTCAAAAATACACTCTAATTTCCAGCTACCAGCACATTTTTTCAAAGGACATTTAGAATTCACCAAGTTTCTATTTTGCTATTTAATTAAGGTTCAGTGTGGCTGATTTGAAAACTGAACAAAGTTTTGTCACCTCTCTTTTGTTTTTTACGAATTACTCTTGATCCTCTTTAATGGACTTATTTTGAAATGAACCAACTTGGTTCGTGGATTTGTTTTTGTTGCAAAAGAATCAAGCAAACATGTTAACATTTAATCTTCTAGCACTGGAATCAGAAACAAAATTCTCAGCAACTTCCAATGCTGTTGAGAGACATTTTTCTGATGCCTGTTGTGAGAAGTTAGGGTATGTAAAATAAATGATGTATGGAGCTGTAGGAATGCGACTTTTCCAGACTACCTTATGTCTAAGGAACATTAAACATAGGGTTCTCGTTTAGCAAATAAATAACCATTCATTTCAATGGCTTCATAGTCTGGACTTTTGTGCATATTTTTGCAAAGATAAGAAGAGGCCATTAGGGATTTAATATAAAATAAATCGCCAAGGGGTCTTCTTGTAGTCCTAGTCTTTCTGCCACATGGTGTGTTACTAATGTGCATAAATGGGCTTAAATGAATTTGTTATCTGTATTACATTTGCAGTATGTATATATTTATATATTATTTTTTAATTGTGTTTAAAAATAAAACATTAAATACATCATTTTGTTGTGTTGAAAACGTGTAGTACGTAAATCAATCAGCTTCAATTAAGAATCGAAAATGGCAATGTATGCAATTTGCCTGTGGGTGAATTTACCCCACAGAGTTTAATATATTAATACTTTAGCTTTGAGAATTCAGAGGTACCCTTATGGTTAATTTGTTACCTTATAAAAATGGGATATTGCAATCAAAGATAAAGCAATGAAAGGAGTAAAAACATTGATGAACCACAGAAAGAATATGTACTGTTTGGCTTTTTATTGAATTCTAAGTCAGATTTTGAATGCTCTTATAAAGATTAGCTAAATGTGACTCTTTGAAGAAAGAAAGAAAAAAGCTTCTTGTGGTGGTCTTTCCATCTCTATAGTAATAAAAAGAACCTTGGTAGGAATTTGAATGGGTTGTTCATTTGAAATTACTTAGCAATCTTTTTTTGAAATTAATTTGGTAGTGGCCACTAGGTGGTGAGGTCAATGTTCACTTTTGCCCTGGTCACTGGCATTTTGATTAAAGTTTAGCAAGTCATCCAGTTATTCCTTAGCTGAGCATTTATTAAGCATCTGAGTTAAACAAATCATTGTGTTAGACAACAAGGGACATAACAAAACTTCACGAGTGTGGGCAGTTATTTAACACTTAGCTCATTCCTGCTCAGTGATCCCTGGTATTATCTCTCTTTGTCTTTACCCCTCCTTTGGTTCCTGCATCTTCCATTCCTCCTTACTTTGTGCCTTTTGTTTTCAGAATTATCATCAAAACCATACTGCCTTTGGAAAAGAAATGTCTCTCTTGTTCCACTCACATTAGCTCCCTTCTCTAGCCACCTAATTATATATGTATTTTCTCCCCCATTTCAAAATAAGCTCCTTGAGGGTAGGCATTGACTACTTGTGATATTTATATCCCTGTTGCTTGTTATTGTTGGTGTTGTTTTCAGTTTTGTCTGAGCTTTGTGATGCCCCCATTTGGATTATCTTGGCAGATACTGGAGTGATTTGCCATTTCCTTCTCTAGCTTATTTTACAGACAAAAATAATGGAGGCAGACAGGGTTAAGTGACTTGCCAAAGGTTACCCAGCTAGTAGGTGTCTGAGACCAGATTTGCTTTAGGAAGATGAGTCTTCCTGGCTCAAAGGAAGATGAGTCGTCTTGACTTCAAAGGTCAGGCAATCCATCTACTGTGGCACCCATCCCTAGTACTTAGTACATATTAAAAATTTAATGAATATTTTCATTGGTTCAATCAATCATGGCATTATATGGTTATAATTTTAGAGTTAGAAAGAACCTCATAGGCAATTTTTTCCAATATCCTTATTTTAGATAAAGAAACTGAAGCCCATAGAGATTGTGACTTGCTGAAGATAACTTGAATAATGCGTTATATCCCAATCAGATATAACTTCTCTCACTTTGAGCCAGCTCTCATTTCATAGCACTGCATGTTTATTAAATGCCTATCAAATGCAAGGTACTGTGGTAGGTTCTGGGAATAGGAAAATAGAATTTTAAAAGCCTGCTATCAAAAAAGGTATATGTCCTTCTGGAGTGCTACATTGTGTACGCAGATATAAGATTATACATCCTGATACAAGACTTTTCTCCTTGGATTGAGGAAGTTTATTGCTCTTTAGGGGGAATAATACTTATATGCAAATATCATCAGTCCTTCCTTGAGGTATCCTTTTCCTTCCAAGTGAGTTCTTGATGATTATGTTTTACTTAAACATAAATTTCTCTTCTTTAATGAAATAGAAAATAAAAGATAGTCCTCAGGTTAATTAATTGATGAGCAGTATGACTAGGCACTCAGAAAAGGAGAGAGGATTTCTCAGAGGTAAGATTAGGAATCACTTCATGGAGGTGATGCTTGAGCAGAGCATTATGGTACTATTTCAACAAGAAGAAGGAGATGGGAAGGACACTCAGGAACAATTTCAGCATGGGAAAGAAGGCAAATAGATTCAGGTTATGCTTCTGGAACAATTTGGCTAAAGTCCTTGAAAAGGTATCATATGAGATAAATCTTAGAAGACTGAAGTCAGATTATGAAGAGCTAAGATTTGAGATATTATTTCATAGATAATGGAGAAACAATTTAATCTTTTTAAGCTTAATACATATTTCTATAGGATGGATCGGAAAGAACCCAAAGGTAGGGAGATTAATTAGGATTCTATTGTAATAATTCAGTTGAAAGTCAGTAAGAAGGAGGGAATAGAAATGTAAGAAAAGAGGAAAATGGATGAGGCATATTGTGAGAGTAGAAGCAATATAATCAAATTTTGATTTCATTGTTTGAATCCAGATTCAGACATTTATTAGTTGTATTTCCTTGGGAAAATCACATAACCTCTGTCTGGAAAATCACTTACCTTTTGTCTGCCTCAGTTTCTTCAAATACAAAATGGAGCTAATAAAAGTACTTACTTTCTAGGATTACAGTGAGGATCAAATGAAATCGTATTTGTGAAGTGTTTAGCATGGAGTTTAGCACATAGTGAGGACTTAAAGCTTCCTTCCTTCTTTCATAGAATTTAGAGATAATGTTATTTATTAAGGAAAATTGGATCTCAAATGATCATACAGTGTTTTTGATGCCATATGTTTTAAAATATAATTACTCATATTATGAGACTTGTACTGTCTGCACAATTTTAAATGTTCACATTGTAGAAAGCTCATTCTTAAGATATATACAATGAGATGTCTCTGTATGTTTTTGTATTCCTTTTAATTGTCTGCTTAATGAAATTGTATTGTTTTTGCATCTGTGCTCCATTTTTTTTTTCTGCCTCAAAGTCTGTTTTAAATATAATAGGACATAGTTAAAATCCTTGTGTTTCCTAATAAGTTCTCATTAGGAGCAAAGTCCCACACAGAGGCAAAAGCAATTCTGTCTGTGATGTGGGCGGGGAACAGAGCTTTGAAAGGATCACACTTTTAAGTGGCAGATATGTAATACCTTTATGTCTACAAATATTTTTGGATTAAAAATAAAGTAAGACAGATCCAGAATTATAGCGTTTTTAAATAAAAAAATCCTTCAACATGAGGCAATGTCACATAATACAGAGGAATTAGCATTTTTGCTAATTTTTTTTTGTTTGAATTTGAGTTCCAGCTTTGTCTAGCTCTGTGATTTTGAACAACTCACAGTAACTCATTTTCTTTATCTCCAAAATGGGTATAATAATTCTTGAAATATCTATCTAAAGATTAAGAGTAACAAGTGAAGTAAATGATGTAAAGTTAAATGCAAACTCTAAATCGCGATATAATTATAAGCTGACCATTAAGTATTCATTCATCTCCATTTTCAGATGAGGAAACCAAGGCCCTTTTAGAGAGAGGAAGTGATTGGTTCAAGGTCATACAGCTAATAAAGAATAGATTTGGGATTAAAAGACTTAAGTATCTGGCTTCTTAGAAATCTTTCCCATTATATCACACTGCCTCTCTTGGCTAATAGCTTTCAAGGTTTTTTTTTCCCCCTTAAGCACAAAATCATTGTCATAACAATTTCATACAAGTGTAAAATGTGGTAAGTGCACATGTGTGTCTAATACTTAAATCTGAGCAGTACAGAAATGGCTCCTCTAAATTTGACTAATTTATCATTTGTGCTTCCTCTTCTTGCTGTTATCACAGCTTTAGCTCAGCTATTCATGGGGCACAGGCACTGACAGCAGGAGGTATTATTTTGAAAAATGTTCCGCATAAAAATATATCTTGCAATTTGTCCACACATTATACTGTGTTTGTTTCCAAAGCTAGTTGAGTCTCTGTACACAATCATGTAGCACACATGAGTAATCTTCAATACAGGAGGATGGGTTGGTTCCTGAATGATCAGTTCAATCCTGTAGTAATTCAGGTGAACAAACAGTTCCTTGTTCATTTAAGACTTGCTCACATGAGAGGAATTATAAATTTCCTAAGACCAGGGTCCCTGACATTTGGGGTGGGGAGGAAAAAACATTATTAAGTTCCTATTATGTGATAGGCACTGTGCTAAGCACATTACAAAAATTATCTCATTTGATTCTTGTAACAGTTCTGAGAGATAGGTGCTATTAAGACCCCCTTTTACAGATGAGGAAATTGGCTTAGGTTGTGTAATTTCCCCAAGGTCACACAACTGGTGTACCTGAGATTGGATTTGGACTAAGAACTTCCTCCCTCTAGGTCCAGTGCTCTATTCCATCTAGATGCTTCATATGGTACCTTTTCATTGCACTAACCCACACAAACATTACCTCACCTCATCCAGGTCAGTGGATTGTTTCTAGAGAGAACTGTTCCCAAGAGAACTGATGATTTTGAGTGGCTACCAGAATAAATGACAGACTTTGAAATATTGTTCTGTGTGCTTTAATAATTTTTATTATTTATTTTAAAAATGTTTTCTAATATATGTTACATGATTGTATATGTATATCTCATATCAAATTGCTTACTATCTTAGGGAGGGAATGGGAGAGGAAGGCAGGAAGAAAATCTGGAACTCAAAATTTTATGCAAAATATGAATGTTAAAAATGGTTTTTACATGTAACAACAACAACAACAACAACAACAAAGAGAACGTTTTCTATTGTTAGAAAATATGGATACAGTAATAAACTGAATCTTAGACGTTGAACAAAAGGTTTTTTTCCAGCTTCATGATCTTCAATTTGCTTCCTGCAAAAGATTTTGAGTCAAATCTTTGCTCAAATATTGCCTTTGTTCAAATATCGCCTTTGACACTTACTACTTTTGTTACCTTGGGAAAATTGTTTACCCACTCTGAACCTCAATTTCTCCATCTGAAAAATGGACTTAGCCTAGATGACCACTAAAGTTCTGCCTATCTCTGAATTTATGATTCTTCAAACTCTTTCCTGGTATAGTCTTGTTTTAAGGATTATATAAATTCAGTCAAGAGTATTCCCAGAGTTTTTCCCAGGGATTAGTTGGGCAAATTATACCAGGTGCTATCCTTCCTTAAACCTCTCATCCTACCCCCATTTTTAAAATGCAAAGTCGGTCTTTAAATAAAAACATCAAATTCCTCACTTCGTTTAAAGTAAATATCAGTCAGTTAATAAGCGTTATATGCCTAGTATTTCTAGACACTATGAAAATCACCTGAAAAAGAAAAGCAAAAGGCTGCCCTCAAGGAGAGCAGTCTAATGTGAGGGACAATATGCAAATAACTGTGTGCAGAAAAGAAATATGATTAAATTGGAAATAATCAACAGGGGAAAGAGTTCCTGCAGAATTAGGATTTTAATTGGAATCTGAACTAAAACTAGGGAAGCTAGAAAGCCCAAACTGCTATCTCTTGACACATTTATTGGGTGGAACTCATTTTGTTGTTCAGTTATTTTTTAGTCATGTCTTAATCTTCCTGACTCCATTTGAGATTTTCTTGGCAGAGATCCTATAATGGTTTCATTTTCAGCTCATTTTACAGGTAAAGAAATAGAGGCAACCCGGGTTAAGAGATTTACTCAATGGCACACAGCTAATAAATATCAGAAACCTAATTTGAACTCAAAAAGAGAGTCTTCCTGACTTCAGGCTCAACACTCTATTCACTGTACAACTTAGCTACCCTTGAGAGTGAGAACACCTTTAATTATTTACTTGGTGGGAAGAAAAGGTTTGAGCTTCTATTTGAATCAATTAAGACATTTCATTTAGATGCAAAAAGAACTGTCTTCTGATTGGGTGAGGGATTTGGTTCCCCTTCACCCAACTTTGTATAAAAGAAGAAATTTGAAGAGTCTGGCATTAGAAGAGGAAGGAGTAGGGATATCAAAAGCTGAATAGGACTAAGCTGTGGTAGAGAAAGGGAAGAGTGAGGGGCTATTGGCTCTACTGGCAACCCGGAGCAGAAGACTTGGACTGACATCACTAGTTGTATTCAGAACTTCACTTTCCCAAACTTGCCTCCCTATAGCTGTCTCTCAGACATTGTAATATACTTAGCTCCTTCTTTATCCAAATATTTTCAGTATTCTGAATTTTGCCTCAACTGTAAAAGGTACCAGGGCAAGAGATAAATGAAATTTTCTTAAATGGTGGCTTAAAGAGATTATTAGTAATTCCTGACATTTCATTTAATATAAATTTCCTAAAACACCAGAGAATGGCACAATATACACTTGGGGGACCATTATGTTGCCCCAGGTTTAAAAGCAGTTAATGATTATATTTATACAGGTGAAATCTGTGAAATATTTTCAAATTAGGTGAAATATATTAAATATATATTTAGGACAATTCAGCTCAACTACAACCTATGTGCAATAGGACAGAATTAAAGGAGATGGGGTAAAGAGGAAATATCAAATAATAAAAAAAATTAAATATTTGTTAAATTTTAGGCATTCTGCTAGGTTCTAGAGACACAAAAGGAAAAATAAATTAGTCTTTACTCTCAAGGGGCTTAAAGGCTAGCAGGGAAACCCTATATACATTTAATTAAGTGCAAAATATGGTCAAAGCAATATCAAAGAAAAAGATTGAAATCTGAAAGCTGTATGGCAGGTGTTATTATCAGAAAACTTTACAATCTTTGTTTTCTTGCATGATATATATGAATGCCTGGTTTTGGAGTAGAAGGTATGGCCTTTCCTTTTTTTCTCTCTTCTTCTCCTCAGCAGTTAGTGATGTTCTTATATTTTATGCCTACTGCTTCCCTGTAAACCACCTGTTTCCCAGAGTAACATGGAACTCTGATCATCATCTCTTAGAACATAGCTTTGAATGCTGAAAACAAAACTACTACTACTTCCTACTTGACAATTGCTTGACTTCTTAGAATATTATTTCACAACCTTCAAAATAAGGGAGTGCTGAAATCTTAGGGATCAATGAAGTATAGCATAGTTGGCCTCTATGTACAAAATTATATCCATCATCTATCATTATAGATCATAGTAGAATCCTAGGTTTTACAAAGAAAATCAATTTGAAGAAAAAAATATTAATTTGTTTTTTTTTTTCAGGCACTTAAAACCTTTGTAAATCTGCGTAAGTCATAATGTTAGTAAATTGCTGTTTTTTGAGATCTAAATGAAGGGGAGGAGAGCACTGGACAAAGTGAAACAGATACTTTTATTATAGCTTGTGACACAATTGATAAACCTGCAAAATAAGACGATAGTTGATTTCAGTTACAGCAATTCAGTTACCACAACCATTGGTTGAAAAATGAAATATGCTGCCAAACAATAGTTTTGTTTATATAATGACACCTAATGGACTTTTTGATTGTTTTACTGAATTGACTGATTCTTGGTTTATTACTAATCCCCAAACCACTGCTCCTTGCCAAACTAACTGAAAGGATTTGTCTTGCCACCATGTAAATGCTGTTTTCTATTGTTCTCTGCATTTAGTGGAAAGTATACTTGGCTTATAGTTACTGACTTGGATGTAAGGTCCTGCTCACTTCTTAGTTGTGGGACCAGGAACACCCTTTCCAGAGCTTCAGATTTCTTGCAAGTGTGAAGGAAACAATAATTGCATTTCCTTCTCTGAATAATTGTTATGAAAATGATCTTTGTAAACCTTAAAAATTGTTAGCTGCTTGTTATTCTTCAGGGAAACTTTTGTTAAGATGTTGGCATTTGAGATGGGTATTGAAAAGTGGTTAGGAAATGTAATTGTAAAATATTTAACAAAATAAAAGAAATAAGTTAATATATTGCTGCTTTCCCGAGGGGTTTGGGAAGGACAGGAAAGAGAGAATTTGAAACTCAAAATTTAAACAAATGAATATCCAAAAAGTTTTAAAATGTAATTAGAAAATACTTAATAATATAAATTAATTTTTTTTTGTTTTTTTTTCAGTTATATGTAAAAACAACTTTTTTGGTTATATATACATTTGTTTTTTTACATATTTCTTTATGAATCATTTTGTGAGAGAAAAATCAAAACAAAGGAAAAAATCATGAATGAAAAAAGAAAAGAACAAGAAAAAGAAAAAAGTGATTATAGCATGTGTTGATTTACATTCAGTTTTCATCGTTCTCTCTCTGGATGTGAATGGTGTTTTCCGTCCAAAGTTTTTTGGTATTACCTTGGGTCTGTCATAGTTGATCATCACATAATCTTGCTGTTGCTATGTATAATGTTTTCCTGGTTCTGCTTGTTTTGCTAACATATGCTTTTTTTATTATAGCTTTTTATTTACAAGATGGGTAATTTTTCAGCACTGACAATTGCAAAACCTTTTGTTCCAACTTTTCCCCTTCTTCCTCCCCACCCCTTCCCCCAGATGGCAGGTTGACCAGTATATAACATACAATTTTTAAATGGAAAAAAAAATTTAAGAAAAAAATGTCTAGGATGATGACAGGAATACAGCATGAGTTAAAAGCTTAGCAATCAGAAGGTATATGGCATGTTTGAGTTCAGTTTGTGGGAATTAAGAAGATGTATATGGGAGAAGTAGAATATGAAATTGGAAATGTAAGTTGGGATTGGTATCTGGAGATCCTTGAATATCAGACTAAGAAATCTGGACTTAATTTGGTAGATAAGAAACCAATATTTTTTGAGAAAGGGAGTGACATGATAAGAACTGTAATTTTAGAAAAATTTATCTGACAAGAGAGTAGCAAGTGAATTGGAGGTTGGCATGCAGATACTGTAAGTAGGAAGACTAGTTAGGTAAAAAGATATTTCAATAGTCCAGCATATAGGTGAAGAAGGATTAAGGAAAAGCAGAGGAAATAGAAATGAAGGTAAACATTCAAGAATCATTTCAGATATAGAACCAACAGGACTTGGAAAGTTCTTTTCACCTTCCCTGGGATCACAGAAGAAGAAAAAAAATAACACATCCTATACCCTTGCCCCCATCTTGTGTCCTCTAACTAATTTCTAATGTATATAGTTTAAATCTAGAGCTCTATTCACTGTTCCATTGACCCAATTGACATACTAAAATTCACCAATGATTTCCTTTTCATCAAATTCAATTCTTACTTCCTTCCTTCCCTCCCTTTCTTCCTTCCTCCCTTCCTCCCTTCCTCCCTTCCTTCTTCCCTTCCTCCCTCTTTTCCTCCCTCCCTTCCTCCCTTTTTTCCTCCCTCCTTTCCTCCCTCTCTTCCTTCCTCCTTCCCTCCCTCTCTTCCTCCCTCTTTCCCTCCCTTTCTTCCTCCCTTCCTTCCTCCCTTTCTTTCTTCCTTGTGTTAGAAATAGCACAACACAGACTTAGAAAACTGTCACATGATTTTATGGAGTGGGCATCTGTCATGGGGCAGGCCACAGAGGTTGCCTGAGAGCTTCCAGGCAGGCTGTGTCACAATCTAAAACAGGTTGAGTGATTGCCTCACTCTAGAGACAGTCATGCTTTTCAAACCCTTCTGAGGCCTTTTAAAGCCCAGTAAGTAGTTTATTAAATGTTACTGATGTAGCCAGAAGGAAAAAAAAATTCTCTGTATGTTTCTAGCTCCCAAGGCTATATTATTTCCTGCCATTTTCTGAAACTCCTCCTTGTGGTAGTAATGAAGGTTTGAAGTCCTTTTTAGGTGGAGTTAGCAGACTGCAGGAAACATAGCATTATTTAGCCCTGGGATTCTTTAACTTTTTGTATGTCTTACACTCCTTGGGCACTCTCCTAAATTTATGGACTCTTTCTTAAAATAATATTTCTTAACACATTAAACAAAAAAAAATATATCAGGTTACAAAGGGAACCAATTACATTGAAATCAAGATACAAACAATTCTTCCATACAGCCCTTGGGGATTTGAGGACCCCAGATTAAGGACCCCTGTTCTAAGGTAGTGATCATTCTTATCTAATAACACCTGTGTGGCTGGACTTCTCACCGCCCTTATTCTCGTCAGATACTATTTTATGCAAATTCAAGAAGCTCTGGCTGCTCTCCAGTGGCTGTGTCAGACAGCTGGAACACAGCCACCTGAGCCAGTGCTGTTCAATTAAACTCTGAGTCTCAGGTAAGTCTTATGTATTGATTGAGCACTGACCATATGTTAGAACAGCAGAAGTCTATGATCCCCTCATGCCTTTAATAGGCAGGCAAAAGAGCATCCGGATGCTATGCTGATTCCATCTCTTATGCTTAGAAGTGGATACTCAGGAGATCTATGTGGGGTTCGAGGCTCTCCTTCCTAAGCAGAATGCCCTTCTTCCTGGTTTGCATTTCCCTGAAATTGCCCCAAAGGATTTGTTATTGAGAAACCAAAGAGATCTTTTATGTGATGAAATTCTTAGGAAGTAGGTCAATAAACCAAAAAGGGCAGCTAGGTGTTTTGGTGCAAAAAGCATTGGGCCTGCAGTCAGGAAGATTTAAGTTCAAATTCAACATCAGACCCTTACTAGCTGTATGACCTTGCCTTTTTTTAACCTCCTCTTAAAAGCTAGCATTTATACTGTGCCCCAAATGAGCTCACCAAGAGTTGGACATGACTGAAATGATTGAACAATGGTGAAAGAACTTGCTATGTGCCAGACATTGGACTATGTAAGGAGACAAAGAAATTAAAAAAGACATGGCCTCTGCTCCCAAGGAGCTTACTAATGGAGGATATGTGAATAATTATGTATGCATTAGATTATGAAATATAAATAAAAGGAAATTTCAGAGACAGATTGAAAGAAGTGACATAGTTAGACAGGTGCTTTAGGAAGATCACTTTATATTTGCCAGAGGTCCTAATTTTATCAAATAAGCAAGAAAATCAGAATGGCTGAGATACCCTTTACTTCATTATAAAGAATTGAAATAAAACTTAGATCTGGGAGGCCCAGAGTGATTTTTGGAAAATTACAACCTCTATGTCCAAGTTTTTTTATTTGTAAAGTGTAAGGTATTCAGGATCCTTTATTCAATATGGTGATTTATGAGTACCTTCTCTTATTTTTGCCTGCTTTACTAGCAGTCATAGTGACATCAAAAGTGATATTAACCCAATAGCAACAATATGTATCAATCTATATAGGACCAGAAAAAAGGTGGGTAGGTTATTTAGTAAGAATGTGATCCTGGAGGGACGTCTAAGTAACCTATTGGTATTTTCAAGATATGAAAACAGCCGGTAATAACATTCACTCTTTTGTATGGCTCCTCTGGAGGATTTATAAAAAGATATGGATGAGAACTAAAGGTTTAGGAACTGAAGTTGAGTGGAGAGCATATTGAAGATGAAATCATGGATTCATCCAATATCAGAATAACATACTTTTAACTGAAATCACAAATGATGTATATGACACAGTCTTTCTGAAAAAAAAAAAAACTTTTCATCTTTCTTCCTTGTTTATGAAACATCGTGATATTCTTGTTATTTGCTCATGATCTAATGTATCTCTTCCTTTTAAATCAAAGAAAATATCTAGCCTGAAGAATTGTGCTAAAGGGGATAATCTTATCATCTAATTAGAGCTGTAACATATCATTGCAGCTTCATTTTATAGAAGGGGAATTAGGCCCCAGAGAGGTGAAGTAATTTTCCCAATGTCATATTGAAATCTAAAGTGAAATATTAAGTCATAATAGTATAATATGACTATTATTATTTAATAATTCAATATCTACATCAAATATTTATTAACTGTGATGGACAAATAATTTAATATTTCTTACTGTCAGTTTCTGTCTCTGTAAAATGAAAGGGTTAACCTGGATGATCACTAAGGGCCTTTCTAAATAATCCTGTGTTGTTTTTTTTTTTTGAAAAAAAATCTAAGCCACAATCCAATATTAGATCAACAACTAGGGGCAGCTAGGTGATGCAGAGGGAATAGAATGCTGGGCCTGGAGGCAAGATATTTAACTAGCTGTATAACTTAGCAAGTCATTCAATCCTTTGGGCCTCAATCTTCATCTTAAAATGAATTGGAGAATGAAATGGCAAACTAATCTAATATCTTTTCCAAGAAAACCCCAAACGGGGTCCCAATGAGTTGGACATGACTGAAACGACTAAACAGCAGTAGCAGATCAACACTATTAATTACAGAACCACAGAGAATAGGACTTAAAATAGAGGGCAGGGGAGTGGAGATGACAGGAAAAGACAGTCTAATTCAAGAAAAATAATTCAATTATATTTACAGACATTTAAGTACCCACAATGTGCAAGGCACAATAAACAACAAAGAGGAAAACCAAAAGGTAGCTAAATGGTACAGGGATTGGAGCACTGGTCTTGAATCAGAAAGACCTCAATTCAAATCCAACAACAGACACTAACTAGCAATATGATGCTGGGAAAATCACTTTCTCTCTGTTTACCTCAGTTTGGAACATACTAAATGGAATACATAGCACCTACCTCCCAAGTTTGCTGGAAAGATTAAATTATATAATATTCATAAGATACTTTGCAATCTACATAAATGCTAGCACAGTATAAATACTAGCTTTTAAGAGGAGATTAAAAAAAGAAATGAGCCTTGAGTAGTAAAAAGCATATGCAGAAAATTGATCCTGGAAGAAAATGTCAAGTGGTATAATTTCTCATTCCTCTTGGAGTAGAATGCCTTTGGAATGGTTGCCCCAGGATCTGAATTATCCATATATAATAATAATTGACATTGATATAGAACTTTAAGGATTATGAAATGCTTATCATCTTTAAGCCATACAACAATCCTGTAAGGTTAGTGCTCTCATTATCCCCATTTTAGAAATGCTGCTGCTTAAGGGAATATGGCTAGTAAAGCTCGGAGACAATTATGTACAGGAGGTGACTCCAACTCCTGACTTTCTTGACTCCATATACAACACTTGACCCATGGCACTATTATAGAAGCAGTGACAGATTCTATTTGATGGTGGAAAAGGAGTTTACCTGAGAAATACTCAGTCTTTACCTTATATGTCTTCTAGACCAAGGTGCCCTGGAGAGCTTATTGTTAAATTTTCAATATAAGCATTTATAAATATTACAAACCAGGGATTCTTTTGTTGTATTGTTGTCTTTCTAGACTTAAAAATGATGAAGAAAATGTTAATGATGGAGCTTCAACTTAAAAGTATGTTACAGTGAGCACAGTACTGACCTTGGAGTCAGGAGGACCTGAATTCTAATGCTGCCTCAGACACTAGCTCTGTGACTCTAAGCAAGTCATTTAGTCCTAACTGCCTCCAAAAAATAAAACAAAAAAAAGTATTTTCAGTATAGGTTACACATTCTTTCCCAGTCAGTGATTAAACATTTATCAACTTTTATTGTATCATGTATTCCTTGGGAAGTCTGATAGACTTATGTTTCCCTCCTCACAATAATGCTTTTAAATGCATAAAACAAAACTCCATAGGATTACAAAGAAACCAATTGTTTTGAAATAAAGGTACTGTAATTTTTAAAAAAATTCATGTATTCTAAACTAAGAATCCTTAACTCTAGATAATCATCTAATAACTAGAAAATAGAATTATACTTATCTCTACACACATGCATTGTGTAAAATTAGTCAAAAGTAAAATCTTGAAATACTTAGCAAAAATATGAATAGTATCTACAAAGATTTGGGGCAATGGATTTTAATAGTTTCCTTTTTCTCCCCTTTCACATATTTATAAAGCATGAATCAATCACTCTTTAAACTAAAGTTCCAAAGACTAATAATAATAATAATACTAAAATGTACTTCTTTTCATCTTTAGAAAGTCTGCTCATTAACTTGCTTCCTTTTGTATTTAGAAGCATCATTGAATTTCTAACAGTGTTGTTTCTGTATGCTTGCTGGATAAGATGACATTCCAAATAAACTGAACAGAATTAATTCAAGAATAAAAAAGTCATTTCTCTTTCAGTGTGTCTCAATCTGATATTTGCCATATGGAAGGCTCAGCATTACTCTCTCAGCAGGCCTAATTTATGGCAAACACACATCCAGTAGATATGCAAAAAAACATGGCCTTTCTCCCTGTGCTTCCCCCAATTCTTTAGATTTACAAAACCCAGCACTTATCTATCTCTATCTATCTATCTATCTATCTATCTATCTATCTATCTATCTAATTATACTGATACTTATCTGATATCTATTTGTCACTCATGGTATCTGGTTGTTTTTAAGGGAGTTAGAATTTGGGGGAGGAGGTAGAGTGGTTGGGATGCAAACAGAATAGGAATTTTGTAAGGATTCCAAAAAGAGAAGATTATGACATTTCTCAGAGCTTTCATCCTTCCCGAGGAGCACAGAATAGTCAGCAGTGACTGTTTTGATGGTTTAGCCTTTTGGGAGAGGTGTGATATACTTGTAGTACTAGACAACTGAAAGTTACTGTAATAGCATCACATAACTGTGGGACAGTATCCATTTTAGTTCTCTCTAAATCTCCATTTTTTCAAGGATACGTTCTTCCCTATTTTGGTTTATTAGTATTTGAGAAGCTACTAAAACCCTGTTTTCACTTCCTTGTTTGCATATTTCTTGATCATAGTTACATTTTTTCTTTTGAATAATGGGTTAAATTTACTTATTTTTAAGGGCTACTAGATGGGATAATGTATAGAACATTGCACTTGGAATCAGTAAGACAAGAATTCAAATCCTATCTTTGACATTTCCTAGCTATATTCCTGGGCAAGTTACTTATCAATCTCAAATCACTCATCTGTAAAATTAGGATAACAATAACACCTAACTTACAGAATCTAATAAGATAACACATGTAAAATGATTTACAAACCTGAAAACACTATAAAATGATAGGTGTTTCTTATTACATTATTTTTATTATTATTGTCTTGCTCACCAATCAATCAGACTTTGAACTTCTCAAGAGCAAAAACCATGTCTAGGATTCTGATTAATACTGGCAGATGCTTACAAGTATACCTTGTTTTATTGTGTTTCATAGATTTTATGCTTTTTACAATTAAAGATTTGTGGTAACCCTGCATTGAGCAAGTCTATTGGTGCCATTTTTCCAACAGCAGGGACTCACATAATGTCTCTGTGTCATATTCTCAAAATTCTCACAATATTTCAAACTTTTCCCATTATTATTATATGTTATAGTGCTCTCTGATCAATGATCTTTGATGTTGCTATTGCAATTGTTTTGGAGCACTATGAGCCACACTCATATTATATGGCAAACTTATTTGGTAAATATTTGTGCATGGGTAATTTTACAGCATTGACAATTGCCAAACCTTTTGTTCCACTTTTTCCCCTTCTTCCCCCCATTCTCTCTCCCCAATGGCAGGTTGACCAATACATGTTAAAACAATATTTAGCATATACTATAAGAAATAGATTTGGGAAAGATGTCACCATCCCTAAAGGACATTTCTTCTTCACTTCCTTCTCTCAGAATCCTTAACTACCTTTAATGGTAGATGGATAAGAAGTCTTGCCCAATCCTCTTATTAGAATTCTCCGTTTCCCAGTTTATCTTACTTTAAATCATCTAGATGCATGTTCCACCTGCCAGGAGAATGTAAGCTCCTCGAGGGCAGATTCTGGTTTTGGTGTTTGTTTTTGTATGCCCTGTATCTAACACCATGCCTTGCACATAGTAGTTGCTTAGTAAATGCTCGCCGAATTCAAGACATTTAACAAGTTTTTGACTTATTAGTTGTTAGTTGAAGAAACTATAAGCCAAAAGCAGCTAGATGTTTGTTGTTCAAATCAGTGAATTTCCTAGAAGAAAAGACAAAATTTTGAATGAGGGTATTGACTGATTTGGCATATATTCAAGTAGCTTATGCCCTTAAAAGTTTCTCATTGCTAATTAGAGAAGTTCATAACAAGAGCTAGGCAGAGGCAGCCACTTAGGCTTAAGTGCTTTCATGCAGGGAACATTTCTGTTAGTCTGCCAGAAATCTAGAAGAGAACAATAGACCAAAGTGGAAATATATTGAAACCTCACTGTATCTCTATCCTCAGGCTCTACATTGAAATCTCACTGCATCTCTCTCTTTGGGGTCTACATCTATATCCATTTAAGTAAAGCCATAGTGAATTATTCTGGTAACATTATTAATAACCATAACTATAGTTATCCTACTATTAGTTACCATAACCAGTATTAATCATATTAGTTACTCTAGTAAATAATCCTCTGTTACCATACAGACATACCCACACAAATTGCAGCATAATGAAGTTCCAAGATTGTAAGAAAGAAAAGGGAAGCTGTTAATACTGGGTTTCCCCTCATTGGAGGTTCTTCAAGAGGCTAGACGACCACTTGTTGGATCTTCCTAGAGTGCATTCTGTGGAGCTTACTGGCTTGTATAAGATGTTGCCTTTGAAGAGAAGTGGATTTATAATCAGAAGTCCTGAGACTATATCCTGGCTCTGACATTTACTTTTTATGTGACTCCAGGCAAGTCACTTAATTCCTTTTTGGCATTAGCTCCTTATCTGTGAAAGAATGGGGGTTGAACTATGTGACTTCTGAAAGCTCTATCATTAAGTGAGTTAAGTGACTCCAACTATGATTCTGGTTTATAAGAACATGATTCAGCCAATTATTTGGGGCCTTGTATTCATGTGTGATGGAAGGAGAATTTAAAGATTCTACCAACCAGTCTACTTGCTCTTTCTTATACACAATGTTCCATCACCTATTTCCATGTCTTTATGGTGGCAGACCTCTTAGATTTTCTCACCTTTACTTTAGAGAATCCCTAGTGTCGTTCAAAACCCAGCCCAGGTACCAGTTCCTCCATGAGACCATTCTGTATTCATTATGTTATTAATTCCTTCACACACAAATAAAACCAATCTACTTACCTGCCTGTTTACCTAAATATCACTTATCTATTTTGCCAGGAAGAATTTTCATTAATTTATGATTTTTCTATTTTTTTCATTTTTATTCCTAAAAAGAGAAATGTCCAAATTGGCAGAGTCCACCTAGGATCTTGGATTTTTCTCTAACAGAAATAATTTTGAAATCACAGTTTACAGAAATCTTGAATAATTGATTGAGCTAGAGTCCAGAGTTTAAGTAGCAGTTCAGTCAATAATCTGACTCATTATAGTTTTTGAACTTTCCATACACTCTTAAAGAATTATTTTTCTACACATATTTTCAATTTACTTATATGTGTATATGTTATTCCCTCCCTCCTTACAATGGAATGTAAGCTTTTTTAGGGGAGAGGTGATGGGACTTTTTCATTGCTTTCTGTCTATTTCTAGACCCTAATATTAAAAACGAGTTCTATCTCTAAATCTATGATCTTATGGTTAATTGTTGCTTCCTGTCTATTTTATGCTCATGTGTCCATTCAACATCTAGCTTTCTTTTGTTATTATTGTTTTCTCCCGAGTCCAAGCTTTAAGACAGGATTCCTGTTTTGCTTCTGTGCTTTTATTCCCTATTCCCTAAGTATCAAATCAAAATTGAGAAATTTCCTATTCCATATCATCAATAAATGATGAGAAACTGAATATTTTGTAAAAGACTATTCTGAGAGACTTGCTGAAGTACCTGAAATGATTGGTTTTTTTCCCTTACCTACTGCCTATGTTTTCTCAGGACCTGGCAAATGTTTCCTAAGAGATGAGAGAATATAAATTCTGGCTTCCACTGAGAATTGAATATTCCCCAAACTGCCTGATGTACAGCCCCAGCTGAGTCCTAATGCAAGTATTTTGCTTAAGAGAACTCGTCAATGCGAGGTGCTTCTAACAATATGTGTCAAGCAGTGTGTAGCTGATGGTAGGAGTTAGATTTATGCATATTGTGGTTGTCCATTTCCAGCTGCTTTTGTGGAGCCAAACTTTTTTTTATGTTAACAGATCACATTATTATCACATTTAGAGAAGAATAATGAGATCTGGCAGTGATACATCATTGGCAGCTCATAGCGCCATTTGAAAACATGCTTGTTTTTAAGTCTGTAACAATGGGTCAAAGAGAAAGAAAGAGAAAGACAAAAAAATGTGCTGCTTTTAACACCTACTTCTTGCTTGCTGGTTTGGAATACATTATTGCAGTAGGTGAGGCTCTGCAGTGGCCTATGAGGGCCTCATTTTCCAAGACAACAAAAATAGAATAGTAGACTCCTGGAAGTTGGGAAAATTGACTACTGAGGATTCAACAAAGTTTTGAGGAGCATTATGGGATATTTGCAAGTGATGTGTCAGAAAAAGTTGATTTAATTTTATTGTCATCATTACTATTATTTTGGGCTTTTTCTATTGGGATAAATTCTAGGGAAAAGCTTGAAATTTTGAAAAATAAACATTTAATTTTCCAGTTATTTATGTTCCATATTAATAGTCTAGATCAGGCATTCTTAACCTGGGATCTATGGTCCACAAGTCTTAGAAGAATCATGGATGGGAATATTTTATTTCTTTATATTTATTAACCTTTAATTGAAGTTCAGTATTTTAAAAAAGTTATTCTGAGAAGAGGTCCATAGACTTCACTGGACTATTAAAGGAGTGCATGATACAAAAAAGCTGAAGAACTCTTAGCCTTTTTGAAGGATGATAATAAAAAATGAACCACTCTTGGGGTCAAGGAAATCTAGATTCAAATATCAAAGTGTGGTGGGTGGGGAAAGGAGACAAGAGAAAGAACTGGGCTTGGGATGAGGAAGACTTGGGTCTTTACCTCTTTCTTTATCTCCATGATATTTCTCTTGGATCTGTTCCCTTCTCTCTACTCAAACATCCACTACTCTAGTTTAAGGGTTTCTTCTTAAGTTTTACCTTCTGCCAGCTTGGAGAATTTTATATGATGGATTCTTATTCAATCAATGTTATACTGGCGAATTATTAATAACTATCTTTCTGAAAAAAAAGTACGGTAAAACACTCTCAAATTTAATCTGCCTTATTAACATTTTCTCTATCATTTTTTTAAGTCTAGACAGTCAACAAAGTAAAAACCAAGTCCTGATTTTTTAGCATTTTCTGATCTCTGAGGTGTAAGTAAGCTCACTGAAAATTTACAATCAATTCTTGGGAGTAAGTAGGAGTTGGTTCCAGCACATTCCTGCAATGTTTATATACTTCTCTTCTTTCACCCTACTTTTCTATATACATACTTTATCCTTTTAGTTATTTTAGTTTTCCTCCAGTTCTTTTGTATCTTTTCTAAAACTGAATGAATACATAAAAATAGATCATAGTTTTGTAAAATGATAGAATAAGATTTTATTTATGATACATTTCTTGTTGATGTCTAATACTTTATTAGCCTTTTTAGCCTAAAGCAGCCTATTATTCCATTGTTATCATGAAACAGTTTAGAATGATATCCAAGACTAGTTTCTGTCTGAAAAATGAGTAGAGTTTGGATTATTTTTGTCCCAAATGCATTAATTTAAGACTTGCTGCCACAAACTCATTTGCCATTTTCAATCTCAAAAGAGTTTCCTGAATTTTATTCCCATGGCTTTTCACAACCTTTAAAAACTTTGTGTCATCTGCAAACTTGGAAATGTCACTGCAAATGCCTTTCATTTCATTTACAAAAATTCCAGATAAAATCAATTCTAAAATGTCTGCTTTAGGTGTTCTGGGAAGATAGTCTGTATATCTCCATTCATATTTGTTTCCTATTTTAAGTCAATTTCATAATACTATAATAAGTTTACTGTATTTTGAAATTTTTAGTGATGCCTTCCTCTTCCCCCTATATCATGTTAACTTCTAAATATATCTCTAGGTGGTACAGAGGATAGAAGTTTGGATTAAAAGTTAGAAAGACCTGAGATTAAATCATACCTTTAACCTTATAATTGTGTGACCCTGTGCAAATCTAATTAACTCAATTTCTTTATAGTACTTCCTTTCAGAATTATTGGATCAAATTCGATAACATATAAAATTTTTCACACACCTTAAACCTATCTAAACGCTGTCTATTGTTGTTGGTATAAACAAAGATTTAGCAAGAAAAAATATAGTTCAGCAAAATCAACCAACAGATTAAACACATGTGACATATGCAATAGTATATATCCTAAATCTCTTTGTTTTTCCATTAAAAGAAGAAAGATGCATTGTTCCTATTTATTCTCCAGAGACAAGCTTGTAGTCATTCTGATTTTGATAATACATGTAAAAAAGATTTAAAATGCCTCAGTGTTTAGTATTTAGCCTTTCACCAAAGGTTTTCTGATTTTAAATCATTCATTCATTTCATTCAATGAGCACTTGTTAGAAATTTGTCATGTGCAAAGCACATAAGAATATAAGAGATATAGATGCCTATCTATTCCCCCATCTTTCCCTAAAAAAACCCAATATGAAAACTTCTTGAATTGCCATGTCATTAAGAAGGGCCATGTAAATTTCAGAACCATTCCATTTTTATACACAGGTTCTTTTCACCCACACACCTATATATCCCATTTAAAGAATTCTAGTAGATTAATTAATCAGATTTTCTTCAGATTTGAAGACCAAAGTGAGAACTATAAAACAGACTACAACATGTTATTCACAAAGACATAATCAGAGAAGTATATGATCAGGAAAAGGAGGTGGCTAGCCATGTAGTAAAAACAAAGGATTAGCCTACATATTGCATGAGTACCCAAAGAATGTAGAATGAGTACAAGGATTTTAACCTGCAGTCCCACAGATAGATTTCAGGAGATCTGTGAACTTGAAATTTTAAATAATTTCATAATTACTTCAATTGTAAGTAATTTTATATATTTCATTTTGAGCATTTAAAAACATCATTCTGAAAAGGGATCCATAGTTTTACCAAACTGCCAAAAGAGTTCTTTATACAATAAGTTAAAGAACTTCTGACTTAGAAGAATAACACCAATGAATTAGGGAGATCTCTGGGAATCAGAAAATCTGACTGCAAATATAAGACTCATCACTCTGCCCTTCGAAAATTATTTAATTTCTCCAAAATCTTGGTTTCCTAATCTGTAAAATACTGAACTTATAATATACTATCTATCTCATACAATTGTTAGGAGAATCAGATAAGAAGATGAATGTCAAGATTTTTTTTTGTTTGTTTGTTTTGTTCAATTTTTACTATAAAGCATGATATAAATAAAAGCTCAATAATAACCTGGATATTTGTTCTTCCATATCCTTCCATCCTAAATTCAGGATGGCTTATCATTCAAAAGGTTGGTGGCTACTTGACTCATTTTGTTGGCTATGTCAATTCATTAAACTATCTCTGCTTAAATTGAAAAAGAGTTTAAATCTGCAACAGGAAGTATATATACCAACAAAATATCAATCTTGAAGTTATTATTTTTAAATAAATTCTGAGGATAATCCCATTGTTTTAACATAGACCAAGATAGAAGAGACCTTACTAATTATAAGGCTCATTATAGTATACCTGGTACAGCACTAGGATTACCTATTATGGACTTGAGTTTTGTAGCCAGAATTCATGATTTCTTTGTGAAAAATCTTTCTTTGTACAAAACTAAGTTTATCATTTGGAATGTTAAATGCAATTATATTGACATATGGTGATAATGTGATAAAGCATTCGGGTTAAAGGTTGAAGGAACCATGGCTTGGCAATTAGCGATGTAAATGAAACATTCATTATCCAACATGCTGAGAAGTTGATGAACTGTACAATAAATCTGAGCCCACAGTCACTACTGAGATAAGTCATTTCAGACAATACAGTATTTATGAGCACCATGGACAGTGTTTCAGAATCCTTCATGAAATCTCTCGGTTGTGTGGAATCTTTCTTATCTATTTGTTTATGTCGGATGATACTATAGAATTAAGTCACTAAAGTTCTAGTCTGGAAGTAAAATTCCTAGGGAAATACATGTGAGATTTAAAATTCCACTCTTTTAAAATGCATAGGAGCAAAAGTTAGTGAATATATTGTTATTAGTCAAGAAATCCAGTTTCATGTTAATGGTAAGTAGGCTTGTCTTCAAAAGATACTTGGAAGAACTAAAAGTAGAATCTCCTGTCAGAAAGAAAGTTGGACTGTTTCTTCTCAAGTGTATGTGCATCTATCTTGAGACTGGATTATAAGATAGTAATTGATATCTCTTTCTTCTACCAAGTATGATAAAGTTTAGAAATATCTCTTGTACTCTTAGTTCTGCTTATATCTTTTAGAGCAAAGTTTTCATTGTAAATCACATTCCTTGATCCTGAGTTTTATATATGGTGAGAATCTTGTGGATAATGGTATATTTGTAAGGGACAGAACTTTCTCAAATATTTGACATTTCAATGACATGACACAAAATTCTTGAAGTTTCACTAAAAATGATCAGGAAACTTAAGGGGAAAAATCCCTAATCATTTTGATGATATGACCCAATATATTTGATATATCACCAAAAAAACCCTGATAATTGAAGAAGAAAAAAATTTTAAATAATGCTTTTTATATTCAACATATATGCAAAGTTAGTTTTCAACATTCACCCTTGCAAAACCTTGTATTCCAAATTTTTCTCCCTCCCTTCCCTCTACCCTCTCTCCTAGACAGCAAGTAATCCAATATAGATTAAACATATGCAATTCTTCTATACATATTTCTACATTTATCATGCTGCACAAGAAAAATCATATCAAAAAGGAAAAAATGAGAAAGAAAACAATAATCAAGCAAATCACAACAAAAAAGGTAAAAAAAAAATTATGATGTGATCCACATTCAGTCCCCACAGTTATCTTTCTGGATGCAGATGGCTCTCTCCATCACAAGTTTATTAAAATGGCCTAAATTACCTCATTGTTGAAAAAAGACATCCATTAGAGAGGATCATCACATAATCTTGTTGTTACTGTGTACGATGTTCTCTTGGTTCTACTCAATTCACTTGGCATTAGTTCATGTAAGTCTCTCCAGACCTTTCTGAAATCATTCTGCTGATCATTTCTTATAGAACAATAATATTCTATATACCATAACTTATTCAGCCATTCCTCAACTGATGGGCATCCACTCAGTTTCCAGTTCCTTGCTAATACAGAAATGACTGCTACAAATATTTATGCACATGTGAGTCCTTTTCCCTTTTTTTATGACTTCTTTAGGATATAGACCCAGTAGAGAGACTGCTGGATCAAAGGGTATGCAAAGTTTGATAACCCTTTGGGCATAGTTTCAAATTTTTCTCCAGAATGGTTGAACTCTACCAACAATCTAATAGCTGTCCCACATCCCCTTCAACATTTATTGTTATCTTTTCCTGTCATCTTAGCCAATCAAAGAGGTATGTATTGGTACCTCAGAACTGTCTTAATTTGCATTTCTCTAATCAATAGTTAAATAAAGCATTTTTTCATATGACTAGAAATGGCTTTAATTTCTTCATCTGAAAATTGTCTGTTCATACTCTTTGAACATTTATCAATTGGAGAACAGCTTATATTCTTATAAATTTGAGTTAATTCTCTCTATTTTTTAGAAATAAGGCCTTTATGAGAACCCTTGGATATAATTTTTTTTTCTGTTTTCTGCTTCCTTTCTAATCTTGTCTGCATTGGTTTTGTTTGTACAAAACTTCTTAATATAATCTAAATTATCCATTTTGCATTTCATAATGTTCATTAGTTCTTTGGCCATAAGTTTCTTCCTTCTCCACAGATCTGAGAGGTAAATTATCCTTTGTTCTCTTAATTTGTGCAGGAATCCTCAAACTTTTTAAATAGGGGGGCCAGTTCACTGTCCTTCAGACTGTTGGAGGGCTAGACTATAGCAAAAACAAAAAACTTTGTTTTGTGGGCCTTTAAAAAAAGAAATTTCATAGCCCTGGGTGAAGGGGATAAACGTCCTCAGCTGCCGCATCTGGCCTGCGGGCCATAGTTTGAGGACCCCTGGTGTATAGTATCACCCTTTATATCTAAATCATGAACACATTTCAAACTTATCTTGGTATAGGGTGTTAGGTATTGGTCAATGCCTAGTTTCTGCTATGCTATTTTCCAATTTTCCCGGCAATTTTTGTCAATAGTGAGTTCTTATCCCAGAAACTAGGGTCTTTGGATTTATCAAACATTAGATTATATAGTTATTATCTATTGTATCTTAAAAACCTAACCTATTCCGCTGATTAATTACTCTTTTTCTAAGCCAGTACCAAATGGTTTTGATGACTGCTGCTTTATAATATACTTTTAGGTTTTCATTTGCATTTGGGGGAAAAAACATTTTTTTAAGAAGACATGGTGTAGTAAATAGAATGCTGGATTAGAATTAGAAAGAACTGAGTTCAAATACTGTCTTAGACATTTATTAGCTAAATTATTCTGCATGAGCCACTTAACTGTTCTTAGTCAATGAACTAGCATTTATTAAGCCCCTACTATATACCAGGCACTGTGATATATTCTGGAGATATGAAGAAAGGCAAAACAGTGTCTGTTCTCAAGGAATTCACAGTTTAATGGGGCAGACAGCATGCAAACAACTATGTACAAACAAGGTATTATGAGGAGAGAAAGTTCCAGTCATAACAGACAGTCAGGGAAAATCCCAGGAATTGGGAGAGGGGATGTTATGCATGAGAAACAGCAAATATTGTTGGATTGCAATAGGAAGGTAAGGTATAGAAGACTGGAAAGATAGAAGTCCCATCATATTAAAGAGTTTAAAAGTCAAACAAATTTTATATTTGATTCTAGAGTCATGGGGGCCAATCTATTGAACAGGACTGATGATATGGTCAGATCTCTATGTTAGGAAGGTCCATTAAAGGACTGAGGGGAGGAGAAATTTGGGTCAAGCAAACCAACCAGAAGACTAGGGCAACAACAGAGACTTGAGAGGAAGAGGGCTTTAAGAATTTAGTTGCAAAAGCCTCATCTTAGCCTCAATTACTTCATCTATAAAAGTAGTGGGTCAGACTCAATGGCTTTTAAGATCCTATATAGCTCTAAATCTATGATCCCATGAAGCAACCTTTTAAAGTGGTGATGGTGTTCAGCTGTTTCTGCCTTTGTGACTCCCATTTGGGAAGGATTTGGCAAATCACTCCAGTATTTTGGTGAAGAAAGGCCCAAATGGGGTCATGAAGAGTCAAACATAACTGAACAACAACAATCTTAAGGGAGAGGAAATGAAAAATGAGGACTTTATTGTTGAACTTGCTTGTTTCTGGAAATGAACATATCTGTAACAAATCAATACCTCAGACTGGGAAATGGTGCCTTTTTTTTTTTCTTCAATGATCAGATAACTGACTATTGCAAAATTATCCAAGGTTGTGTTTCTTTTCTCTTCCAGTCTGACCTTGGTGAGAAGGGAATAGGTCTCATTAGATTAGCTTATAAAACTGATAAAATGTTATGTTGTAGCCCCACATAGGACTATGTATAACTATGGCCACACAGCTCCAAAAATGACTGTGTTAAAAACATACACATTCATTTTCTAGCATTAATTTTTTTTCCTCTAAAAGTAACCCTGAGTAGCAATGATCATTTTAAAAACATGGTACTTTATAATTTACAATGTAGTTTCTTCAAAATAACCCAGGGAAATAGGTGTTTTTAATCATTATTCCTATTTTATGGCAAAGGAAATGGAGCTCAAGGTTAAATGACTTGGCTAACGTCACATAGCAAATCGGTGACCAAGCTGGGTGGTCCTCTTCTAAGGGTGAACAACAAAGGACTGAACTGGGACTCTAACTAGATCTCATGACTCAGTCCTGGTTTCTTATCATTCTCACTCTCACTCTCTCTCCAAATATATACATATAATGTGTATGTGTGTGTATGACCTAACACTCCCAGCTGAGGCTTTTAAAAAAAAGTTTTTTAATGGATTTTTTTACCCCATTCACCTTTCTTGTGTCCTAGTGGCACTCCACTAACCCATACCCCAGTAACAAAAATAGTTAAGGAAAACAAAATCAATCAGTAATTTGGATAAGCATTTATAAGTATAAAGCATGTTCCAAGAACTTTATTAGGTGCTGGGAAAACAAAGACAAAATGAAAAAGCCCCTGTCATAAAGAAGCCTATATTTCATCAAAGGAAATGTGTGTGTATATGTGTGTGTGTGTGTGTGTGTGTATGCAAAAGGTATATATTTATATAAATATGTATTCTACACTTGTATATGTACATAAGTATTATTATAATCATATATATTACACATAGATAAACACATTTGTGTGCACACATACATACACACACATTCTTAGTTCTGTAATATTTTGGGCTTGGGATATACTGATATAAGTCTAACAGCTTTAAAAACAACAACAACAACGACACATTTTTCAGTTATTAATATTTTTCATCACTTTCTTAAATCTAGAAAATCAACAAAACAACCAATCCATTGCTGATTTGAAGCAACGTGTAAATGCTCACATTGAAAAGTTAACAATTGGCTCTTGACTCCTGGTTAGATCTGATTCCAGCACCTCTCTTTTTTGTTCTCACCAGAACGAAAATTGATCCCTGGGGTTTTATCCCTAAGGTCATTTTCTCTTTTTGATTCTTTATTCCTAGCTGGAGTTAATCTACCTCCCATCTCACCCCATTTCCTAATTAAAGTTCAGACAAAGCTCATAAAGTTTCCCTCAAATGTATAATGGAGTCTTCAAATCCTCCCAGAGGCATTTACTGTATGTAATGTGACTATTTGATATGGGACAGCCCTTATTTCACCCCACAGAGAAAGCATAAGCTTCACAGCTTGTGATCAAATATTTTAACATAAAAGCATTTGACTAGCCATCAACTTCCTTTAGAAAAGCACCAAAATTAGGGTTGAAGTTGAGGCAACCCTTTTTCATTTTGGAGACTATCATCTTTTCCACAGATTGCTACATAATTTCTCTAAGACAAAAACAAAGAAAGAAAGAAAGAAAATAAACACCCCTACTCCTGCAAGATGAACATACTTTGGAATTTATAGAATAAATCTTAAGGTCATAAGATCTGCATTGTCCAAGTAATTCATGGATTCTGCTTTCCAAGTGGGATGCTGAGCAGGAACTATGCTTTCTTTTAGGTAATTAAAAAATCGTTTGTTTCTCTAAGAAAGTCTAGTTCCTGGACTCTCAAATTCAGGAATTCTCCAATTTGATATTAACTTCAAGGTATCTCTCAAAGACATTGCTGCCTAGGCAATTTCCTTTCTCTGTCTAAAAGGGGAGAGGCTGGTTCTGATAGCTACTTATAGTACAATATCTAGTATAGTGTAATGAAGTAGTACAATAAATAGAGCGCTGGGTCTGAAATCAGGAAAATCATCTTCCTGAGGTTAAATCTGCCTTCAGATATTCACTAGTTGTGTGACCCTGGGCAAGTCACTTAACTATGTTTGCCTTAGTTTCCTCCTTTGTAAAATAAACTAGAGAAGGAAATAGCCAACAAACTCTGTCAAGAAAACCTCAAATGGGGTCCTGAAGCGTTGGACACAACTGAATGACAACAAAGCATACTATCTGCACTAAACACCAGATGATGCTTCAAGCTCCAGCCTATTTCAGCACATATGAGTGAAAACTTAGCTTCTAGTCTGGAAACCTAATTTGGAGTAATTGACTTGTGACTCGGGGTATTTTACTTGTTAGTAGCTAACTATATACAGAGAACAACTTCTCTTCCCCCTAGAAGCCTTATTCCAGAGTTTACCTAATCTAAAGGTATTATTTAATACCATAAAAATTCATAATTTGAGTGACTCATCTTTGCCCCCATTCCATAGGATCTTAATCTCTTTCTCAATTTCATATGACTTGAAAGAATTATTTAATCAGATATAGATTAGATTGCACTTACTGAAATCAAATGGAGAAGGGTATAATATTAGAATTCACTGTTATTTGAATAAGGAATGGCCAGGAATTGTGTTATTCTGCATTTTTAAATTGTGACTTTTCTTGTTCTATGTTTCGCTTTGTCATTATTCAATTAGACAACAAGCATTTATTAAAGATCAGGATTTATTAGCGATTTATTAAAGATGTGGCAGATACTCTATTAAGTGTTGGAATATAAAGATAGATTTAAAAAAAAAAACAGCCTCTGTGCTCAAGTTCCTCACAGACTAATGGGAGAGACAATGTGTAAAAATGTTGAGAGGGCCCCATTAAGTTGTAGGAAAGAGAAAAAGTAGCAAAAGAAATGGGCCAAGGAAAGTCAAAAGGGAGAGGACAGTGTCATGAAAGCCAAGAAAGGGAGAGTTTGTAAAAATCCATTATGCCCATCAGTGCTACTGAATTGTTAAAATTAAGAAAGATTATATTGGAAAGAGTACCAGGACTGGGATCCGAGAGCTTTCATTCAAATCTCAATTCTCTTATTGTGATTTTGGACAACAATACTCAATAAACATTTAGTAAGCACCAAGATAAATAGAAAATAATTGACTGAAAGGAAATACTAAGATTAAAGGGAATATGAAAAGCTTCCTGTAGAAGATTGGATTTCAATTAAGACTTGAAGGAATTCTGGGAATCCAGGGATGAAGATGAGGAAGAAAGAATTCCATACATGAGTAACGTGAAATCAGTGAAACATGAAAACAGTGAAAACAGTGAATGGTGAAAATGTCTGGAGTTGGGAAATGGATTATCTTATTTGAGCAACAGTAAGGAAGCCAGATGACTTGACTATGTGGGGCAAGGGGTGCATGCAAATTATAAGAAGACTGAAAAATTTGTGGGGGGAGTTTCCTAAGGGGAGAGAGAAGTTGTCAAGGGCTTTGCAAGACAAACAGGATTTCATATTTAATCCTAGATGGGATAGTAAAACAACTGGAATTTACTGAATAGGGAGGGATGATATGATCTGACATACACTTTAGGAAAATAGCATGTTACCAAAAATTTCTTGGTTTCATTTTCCTTAGTGGGAAGATTAAGGTGGTAGAGTAAATATCTCTAAGGTTTCTTTCACCCAAATTTATGATCTTATAATGATTAGATTTGTTTAGGTGTGTATCATCGATGACTTTAGAGAGAGTATTAGATAGGAAATTAGTAGAGCTGGGTTCTAGTTCTAACTCAGATACACATACAGCTGTGGTAAATCACCTAATTTCTCTGGACTTTAGTTTCTTAACTGTAGAATGGGTTGGACTAAATGATCTCTTAGATATCTAAGTCTTTGAAGTGTACATTCTGAGTGATTTAGAAGGGAATATAGATAGTCATGGATCTTTTGTTCAAAAGGCGAGGGAAAAGGGCATGAGAAAAATAAAATGGTGACTGGATCAGAGCGGGAAGAACAAGTGATGGATTGGTTCAGGTGCCTTTGTAGTTTTGTTTTTTAAAAGGGGGAGATTTGAACTGTTTATAAATGAAGGTCAAAGGCAAGGAACCAAGTGGAAGCAATTGGAAATGGTAAAAATAAAAGTGATGAATGTAATATCAATATCCTTAGGAATTGAAAGAAATGATCAAGAACACAGAGTATGTTTCAATAACCTACAAATGCCTTTTTTTGCCTTAAAACATATAGACATTAATTCTAGTAGTACTTTAAAGAAGTGATAAACTATGTCTAAGGAGAAGAGTCCTATGACATTTCAGTGAAAAAAATTTCACTTCCTTCTTTGGGGTTAATCTGAAAAATGACTAGATTTCAATGATTCTTTGTTTACATATCTATTTACCTTTAGGTAGCCCTCTAAGGGAAGGATAAGTCTTTGGTCAAGCTTTGAATTCCATATAGGACCTCATATCTATTTGATTAGTTACAGAGTAATAGTTCAGAAGATGAATGTCTAGTCCTTTTTTGCTTCCTCCTTTACAAATGTAGTATACATGTACTATATATAATAAAAAGAATTTGGGAGACATTATGGCATAGGAGGAAAAAGTGCTCTGAATTTGGAGTGGGATGACATGAGTTCAAATTCTAACTTGGATACTTATTTCTTGTATGATGTGGACAAGTCACTTAACTCAATTTCTCCCTCTGTAAAATGAGAGTGACCAGGTGGTCTTTCCCTTCCAGTATATATATATACATATATATATAATATATATACACACATACACACATGTATATATACATATATGTATATATGTATACATATGTATATACATATATAAATACACACACACATATATATGTGTATATCTAGAAAAGCTTAAGGAATTTTTACATAATTATTCAGAAGTCAACTTAAAGCATTTGAGGAAGACTAAGGAATAGTTACCTCATTTTAAATATTTATTTATCATTTTTAATATATAAGTATTATATATAAATATATATATAACACCATGTAGTAATTCCATCTGAAATCCTAAATTCCTTTCCCTTCTGGTTGTAAAGCTTTGATCCCCCTAAGTACATATATGACCATATGAACTTCCTTTTCAATCAACCTTTATAGCTTCTAGAATAAAATATAAATTCCTCTGTTTAGCTTTTAAAGCCCTATACAACCTGTCCTCAATGTAATTTTACGGTTTTATTGGTTATCACCCCATTATTACCACTACATTCTGTGATCCAGCTTAATTGATCTCTATTCCTTATGTATTACTCCATCTCTCAACTCCCAATTTCAAGTCTGTACAGGCAGTTCTACATGTCTAGAATGCAGTTCTTCTTTACCTCTATTCCTCAGAGAAAGGGATTTTAGATATCATGTGAACCAACTCCTTCATGAGAAAATTTAGGCCCAGGATGGTTTATTTGTTAAGGGTAACTTGGGGCTCTGATTTTATTTGCACATATAAGTGTGCATGAGTATATATGTGTGTTTGAGAGAGACAGATGAGACACAGAGAAAGACAGACAGAGACAAGAGAAACAGAGACAAAGGGAGAGACACAGGGAAAGAACAGAGAGAGAGAAAAAAAAGAAAAAAGAGAGATAAAGAGGAAAAACCACAGAAAGTAAGGCAGAGAGAGACACAGAGACAGAGACACAAAGACAGAAAGGGTCTTAAAAGGAGCAAAATAGAAATAGATAAAAGATAAGAGCCCCTGACTTCTAAATTCTATTCTCTGTCTATGGAGAGTTGTTACTGGCCTTGATGTGAAATGAGATTTGAGTGGAAGTCCAGCGTCTGTAAGCTCACTAGTTTGCTGTGCCGGGCATCTATTTCTGTATAATGGCAATTTAAAATAATTGCAGTAACTATTTTATGGAGTTTTTATGAGAACAAAGTGAGGAAATATATAGAAAGCACTTTGTAAAATGTTAGCTATCATTAAATCATTAAATTGTGTACATGACCTAATGGTAGAATTCCAAGGCAAATGGTCATTCCCCCCCAAAAAAATTTCTCATTCAGGCACAGAATTAGGGAATTTAGAAATCATCTAGATGTTTACAGGTGAAGTTTTTTAACTCATTTTATAGGTGAGGTTAATGTAGATTGCATGAATATTAAATAATAGAAACAAGATTAGAACTCAGGTTCTCTGATTCCAAACCTAGTAGTTATTCTATTTTCTCATGTTGTCCTTTAAAAGGAAATATAAGTTAAATTAAAATGTCAATATTTTATGTCATAATTAAGCCAGGTAGGAAGGTCAGATTAATATTTGGTCATTCCAAACTCTTTCTTTTTAAAACAACATTTCTTAAATATATCATAACCATTGTCTCCTAGTTGGTTCTTTGCCTTTGGCTTTTAAATACTATTATTTTCTCAATAGTTTATTGTTTATATTCATGAAGCTTTGCATAATCAATGCAATATTTTTTTACCTAACGAATATTGTCAACCTCAAATTATGAATCACTTTGTAAACATTTGAGCTTCCTTAGACACCTAGGAAATTAGACATTATTGGAAATACAACTGCCTGATGCCATGTTGTTCACACTTGAGAAAAATTAAAACATAAACTATGCTATTTTTAAATAACATGTCTGTGTCCAAAATCTCAGAACAGATGGTTTTACTATTAAGATATTTTACTATTAAGATACCTAATAATTTCTGACAGGGAAGATTTAACCATAGGCCCAATTTTAATCTGTGAATTGATTTGGTACAAATATGTACTTTGTTTGCTAAATACGCCATTCGAATTTCATCAGTGTTGTGTTCTTGTAAAATCTTGTTATTTGGGGAAAAGTAGCATTGTATTGATTTCTTTCTCAAAGCTTTCCCCCCACATCCTGTGGAAAGTCAGAGCCACCTAGTGACCAAGAATAAAATAATTTACATGGTAAATGGTAACAAAAAGATAATTCACTCATGTCAACCATGGATATGTAATGTTTGGTGGTTTTCTTGTTCAGATTTACAGAGTAAGATACCCCGCTGCCTCCCCCCCCCCATCCCCCCCTCCCCCCAGCAAACAAAACAAAACAAAACAAAACAAAAAACCAAAATTACACTGGCTAAATATATGATTGTTTTGCTGGGATTAAAGGCCCTAAAATACCAACATATATAATGCGCGCTTCAATAACTTCTCCCATAGAGACTATGGAAACGAAACCATTATTGTATATGTAATTGGGAATGAAATTCTAAATGCTTTTCATCTTGGCTGTTATCTTTGAGTCTAAGAGAAGCTTGAGAGTTTTACTTATCATTTTAGATGCTTAGATGTCATAACTGAATAGAGGATGAACCAGGTACAGAAATAAAGGACTGTGAGAACTTTGCTGAGAGGGTGACAACTATTAGGGAGAACATCTGTAAAAGCATTTCTTGATAAAAATGGGTTTAATCCTTATATCCTGAAGAAATAATTTGAAGAGAGTTCTTTTTTTTTATTTCATAGCTTTTTATTTACAAGTTATATGTATGGGTAATTTTACAACATTGACAATTGCCAAAACTTTTGTTCCAATTTTTCCCCTCCTTCTCCCCACCCCCTCCCCTAGATGGCAGGATGACCAATACATGTTAAATATATTAAAGTATAAATTAGATACGCAATAAGTATACATGACCAAACTGTTATTTTGCTGTACAAAAAGAATCGGACTCTGAAATATTGTACAATTAGCCTCTGAAGGAAATAAAAAATGTAGGCAGGCAAAAATATAGGGACTGGGAATTCTATGTAATGGTTCTTAGTCATTTTCCAGAGTTCTTTCACTGGGCGTAGCTGGTTCAGTTCATTACTGCTCCATTGGAACTGATTTGGTTCATCTCATGGCTGAGTCCATCAGAATTAATCATCATATAGTATTGTTGTTGAAGTATATAAGGATCTCCTGGCCCTGCTTATTTCACTTAGCATCAGTTCATGTAAGTCTCTCCAGATCTTTCTGAAATCATCCTGTTGGTCATTTCTTACCAAACAATAATATTGAAGAGAGTTCTTGAAAAATTTGGCTGCTACTCAGAGAGCTAAATCATGAGCCTGTGTTTTTAGAACTGGGGAGAAAGAAACAGAGAAGGTAATAGTTGAGGTGACTCTGGCTGATAATTATTGTATATAATTGTGTTTCTTTGGATCTTTATTATCTATTTACAAAATAATGCAGATAGTAACCTTAATAGTAATGCAATCATAGAATATTGGAGGAGTGGTTTTTAATCTATGTACACATATATAAATACACATAAATATGAGAGGCTTTTTTCCTCCAAATTACTTAATAAATAATATGTAATAAACTGTAGTGGAGGTTCTAAGTTAACTAATTAATTTGCAATTCTAGTCATTTATGAGAAAATACCATTTTCCTTATAGCTTTAAAATTTGGGATTATGACTATGATAACAGATCCAGTAACAGATTTAGGGGACAGAAATTTAATGTTATTATTGATGGGTACATGGATCTAGAACCAATGTGGAATACAGGTATAGTAGTCAAAACAACAACAACAACAAAAACCCTGCAATGTATACAATAATTCTTTTGATTTTTGTTTTGACTTATGATTTCATCATTGTTGGGAGCTCCTGATGTGCAAACCACCTGCAATAATTCAAATTTTCTACTTGTATATAATTTAGACATATGGAGTTGCCTAAAGCACCAAAAAAAATTAAGTAATTTGATATAAGATTACATCATGGACTATGATGAACTGCAAATTTTGAACCCTGGTTATCCTGAATCCAAAGTTATCCCTCCATCTACAATATTAGGCTGCTTCTTGAATAATTATTAGAAAATTATAAATATAAAATCTTCTTCATAGAATTGTATTTCCATTCTTGATATTTTTTATAAGTAGAATAATGGAATTAGTACTAGAAGGGATCTTCAGAGGTCATCAAACCCAATTTTTTTCATTTTATATATCCACAACTTGAGGTCTTAGGGAGATTAAATAACTCACCCACGCACAAGCAAATATTAACAGTACCCAGCTATTCAAACCGAGGACTTCACCCCGAATTCACCTAGTGCCTTTTACTTCAAAGTTGTTAATGGATTTTAAATCTGTATGGCCCTGATGACTTTTTAGTTAGTTCCATATTCTTTTTCTATTTTATTTACATTAACTATAGAAGCAATATGTCTGGTACTAGAATAGAATATTGACCTTCAAAAAGAACATTTGCCTTTCTTGCTCTATGGGCAAATATCATTGTAGATCATGATCATTTAAATAATGTTCCTTGCCCAAAATTCCATATGGATTGAAATAATTATGGATTTCACCATCAGAAGTAAACAATAACTAGCAAGCCACAAGTTTCAAATAATTGGTACAAAGGTAGAGCTGATGTATCAAAGATCTCAGATATAACAAAGACTAATCAACACTTTTGAGGAGTCTAGCATGATCAAGTAGTCCTTCTCTTAGAATTATATATCAAGATTAATATTAATTCATGGCTAGGTCTTCTTGGTCACTTTCCATGGTTAGATTCCTCCAGGAGGCAAAGCTGAGTAGCCTGACATTTGCTACAGTTCTGTGATCTTATCAAATTCAAGACCCCAGATCAATGTTTTTGAGTGCACAATTCTCACATGTTTACATGTATTATGAGGTCAAGGCATATGGCAACCATACATCTTATCTCTGTTAATTTGATTTTCTGTTCTGAATTCTTTTCCCTACCTCCTCCTTCCCCACCCACTGAGAAGGCAAGATAAACAAAATTCTTTACAGATATGCATAGTCAAGCAAGACAAATTCCCACATTAGCCATATCCAAAGGAAAAAAAAATTATCTGCTTCAATCTGCACTCAGAGTTAATCAGTTTCCTCATGAGTCCTCTGGTCTTTCAAAGTTGTTTGTCTTTACAGTATTGTTGTTATTATATAAATTGTTCTTCTGGTTTTATTCACTTCATTTTACATAAGTACATAGACAGGTTTTTCTTCATTATTTCTCATAGCACAATAGCATTCAAGTACACTTATATATCACAATTTGTTCAGTCATTCCCCAAATGATGAGCATCCTCTCCATTTTTAATTCTTGGCCACCATGAAAAGAGCTGCTAAAAATATTTCTGCACTTATTAGTGCTTTTCATCTTTCTATGTTCTATTATAGACCTAATTACAGTTTTGCTGGGTCAAAGGTTAAATTAGTAGATTTGGTGGCATAATTCCAAATTGCTTCCTAGAAAGACTGAACCAATAATAAATATATTCTAAATTGATATATTAATCAACTAATATTAAAAATCATACCATAAAATTATTAAAAAGCAGATCATATACTTTTTATGGCTAAGGGGAAAAGATATATTACTAAACAAACAAAAGAGGGGGGCAATTACAAAAGATCACAGAGAAATTGAAAAGCTACACAAAATTATTAGGAATTGATAAGGATAAGAAGAAAATTAATCAAATAGATAAAATAATCCTTGTTCTGAATTCCTCTGATACGGATTTAATATCTATGCTATAAACACAATTAACTTATTATATATATATAATATAGCAAACAATAATACAAATTTAATATTAATATATGTATAATTTATGTGTATGTATGTACATATACATACCCATACATATCCACATTCATACACATACACACCTCCCCCCCAAACACACACATACACCAAAGTCATTCTTCAATTAAGAAATGGTCATATGATATAAACAATTCTTAAAAGAATTATGAAGTATTAAAAAACACATGAACACACCAAATCACTAATGCACATCAAAAGAATCTTGAAATTTCACCTTATATCAGCAAATATTGTCATCTTTTCCTATCCCCAAAAGAAGGGATTGATCCTATTGGAAGGGGTGTGGGAAGAGAAATACCCTAGAGTACTGTTTGTTAGTAGATCTGTGAATCAGCATAAATGTTTTGGAAAACAGTTTGGAATTACATTTATAAAGCAACTAAAATGTTATTCCTTTTCACCCAGAAGGAATTGTTCGGTTTTGACCTTTATATTCCCAAAGCTTAGCACAGAACCTTGTAGATAGTGTTTGTTGAACTGACCTGAATTGAACTGTGTTATTCCACTAGAGACTTTTCTCCTAAGTTGGCAACAATTCATTAATGATTCCATTTGGGGTTCAACAATTTCTAAATCCATCTGACAGTAATATCACCTAGCCCAGGGATGTCAAACTCAAATAAAAATAGGACCACTAGACCATATATAAAGATCCTTGTGGGCCACATACTGAGTTGGAAAAGCAAATATTAACATTACCTATTGTATTTTCATTGATTTTGTTATATACTTTTCATTGCCCCACTAGAATGTTCCTGCCTTAATGCATCTTGCTAGCTATATGTTTGACACTTCTGATCTAGCCCACATCTTCCCATTTTGTCCATAAGGATAGCAGGAGACATTTTGTCAAATGCTTTATTGAAACCACTAAATGTAATTAAGCTTTTATCACAAACATAATAACTATATCCATGATTTGGATTTGCATTTATAGCTTATGATCAGGGACATAGTTTAGTGCCTTGTATTATGAAATGATAAGGATCATGTTCCATCATGGAAAATCAGTTTTCAAAATGAAGACTAAATCCAAATACAATTGTAGTTTAGACAGACTATGACACATACATTAATGGATGATTTCTTGAAGTGTTCTATATTTCCATATAATGAACTTGAAGTTTGTAGTTATGTTATATTATTGAAATCACTGTTTGATATTCTGACTTGATCGGCCTTACATATGGTTTTTGAAAAGCATCAGACTATAAAACGTAATTCCCTTGGAGAGTTTGCATTTGTTCTGAATGAATTTATCACTATATCTCCATTTTTCTCCCAATAGTTCCCATTGCTGATCTGCATTGGTAGAGGGAATCTTCATACCAAAGAGTTTTCTATACTAATGAAATCACAGCTCTGGACCAAAAAGTTCCCAGTCTCTTTAATTGCTTTCTTATAGTATTGAGTCAAAAAATCCAAATGTCCCTGTATATAGGTACATACAAGACATATACCAAAAAAAAAAAAAAAAAAAAAAAAAGGGTGAGATGGGAGAGATAAGGATATTAAATATTGATTGGTTCTACTTCCTGGTTTTCATTAAGCCTATTTCTATAGTCCTCTTAATTCTTATGTTTTTAATAGGTGGTGACTTGTCTACCAATTCCATGATCAATATGAGAACTAGATTTACCATCTATGAGTGTCTTGGTAGTATGATTTATTTACATTACCTTGCTGATATGTATAGTGGACAGAAAAAGTATCAGTCTTGAAGTCAGAAAAACCTAAGATTGAGTCCTGCTTTTGACCAGGCTACTTACCTTTTCAGATAATTCTCAATTAATGAATAAAAAAGTAATTATTAAGTACTTTTTTATGTGTCAAATTCTGTGCTAAGTTGAGGATACAAATACAAAAACGAAAATGGTCACTATTCCCCAGGAATTTAATTTTAATCAAAGAGATGATACATAAAAGGGGAATGGTGGCTTGGGCAGAGTATTTTGATTTGGAACATTAGAGGGATAACAATTAGAATCATAGGAAAAATATATTCACATACATTTTCACAGTATCAATGGCAGTTCTGAGTTACTATGGCTCTATAAGTAAAGGAAGAGAAAAGGAAGGGTGCTAATTGCTGATCTGCATTGGTAGAGGGAATCTTCATACCAAAGAGTTTTCTATACTAATGAAATCACAGCTCTGGACCAAAAATTTGACCTTCACCCACATTGAACATCTACATCAGCATGGTGTGGTGGGAGAGAGAGTGCCCTATTTAAAAAATTTTAGGTTTAAATGTCCATTGTGCACAAGAACCAGGGACTCCTGACTGTTTTTTAATATCCACACAATGTCAAGAAAACAACAAAGAAGTCCTTAAAGTGGACTCTAAGGCTAAATTGTAGAATGATGTGAACCAGAGTTTCACAAGATAGCTAGCAGAATAGGTTGCAATCTAAATTGTTGGAGAGAATTCCTACACTGATGAGATAAGAGACCCATTGGAGAACCAGCACATTGAAATATTAATTTATAGATAACTAAACACAATGTAAGCCTACCAATGCCCCTGAAAATGAACCCAAAACCAATCAGTAAATTTTTTCTTTTGGTTCACCAATTGATAATATTTATTCTAGTAGTACTTAGTAGAAGTAAATATTAACTAATTAATCTAGCTTGTAATATTCACTGCTGGTTTCACTGAATGAGGTGGGAGTTGGTCAGATCTACAGACCACTCACACTGAATTCGAATGTGCATAAAACAGCATTTGTTTGTAGGTGGAACCAAATGATTATAAATGAATTGAGGGCCTTCTCCTGGGATTGGACATAAAGGTCCTGTAAACGGAAAATTGTATAAACAAACAGCTGTTGGGAAAATACTATTATGCTATAATAGCTGCTATTAAAATCCATTAGCAATCTTGATGGCCTGTTTGAATTTGATGCATCATTTGCTCTGAATAGCATTTCTTCGTAAAGTTTTTTAGTAAAAATTTATGCAGATTTAGAAACGGCAGCAGCGACAGACTAGCAGATTAATACCGATTACGCACTTTATTTGCACCTGCTAATCAAGCGTTGATGGACGCTGGCTGTATTGCAGTTGAAATATCACTGCGGGAGAATTTGTAGTAACTGAGACACCCTTCCTTGGTAGAAGGAGTCCAAAGCACAAATTTTATTTGTATGATATAAACTCATAGATTAAAATTGAGTTTTTGGTTAGATCTAGTTTCTCACTTTTAAAAACTCAGTGCCTTTCCTCTTAATAGCACCTTTTTCACAGACCCAGAAGAGCCCCCCAGAAGACGAATTCCCCTCAGGGCGTATGCTTAGGCTGAAAACATTAGATGTCTAATGAGATTTTGAAAAACGCATGTGCTGGCAAATAGAATGCAGCTGTTCTGGTCTTAGAGGAATAATTCAGATGTGAGAATTAAAAGGCAGTTATTGTTTTTAGACGGGCGTGTAGTTCCTGGGCGTCTGATAGTGTGAGAAGAGCTCCATCTACCTGAGGAGTGTGGGCATTGCTAGGGGATGTGTACGTGATTTCTAGTTAGAGTCAGAGATTCCTAAAACATTAGAACGGGAAGGGGTTTTTATTAATCTAATCCAACTTCCTCATTTTACAGAGGAACAAACCAAAGCCTGAACTCTTGCCCAAGCTACACAGTGAACTAGTGATATAACTAAAATTAGAGTCGTTTTCTTCCAGTCCTGTTGAGCTTTAACTCTAAAATTGCTTCCTTGTGTTCTTCCACTTCTAAAGCTAGAACTCTATCTCAGGTCGGCTCTCAGAAACCCGCAGAAATAGTTTCCTAATGTTTTACCTCCATATAATCCCTCTAATCCCTCTCTTACAAAGCTATCAGAGTATTCTTCCTAATGCGTAATGTTACTCACCTGGACAGCGAACTCCAATTCCTTGTTGAAGCTGGGGAAGAAAAAAATACAATCGCTCAATCTAATGTTGAATGCCTTTTACAACCCGAATCCAGCCTAGGATTCTAGCCTTATGATTTTGAAGGCCCTTTCAGATACACTATATTGAAATCACACTATTCACCATTCCCTGTCCTTTTCTTTCTTTATCCACTCCTTGTGTCTATAATGGTGGTACATCGGACCTGGAATCAGGAAGACCTGTTTAATCCAGCCTCAGAATGCTTACTAGCTGTGTAACAGCTCACTTCACCCTGTTTGCCTCAGTTTCCTCATCTGTACAATGAGCTGGAGAAGGGAATGGCAAGATAATACCAAATGGGATCACAAAGAATCAGATGTGACTGAAACAATTTGATAACAACATGCCTACAATAGACCCTTCCTAAAAACATTCTCCACTTAAGGCTGATGACCATACTTTTCTTTTTTTTAAAGCCCCAGCTCAGTATCTACTCCCACCATAAAGCTCTAACTCTCTTGCCTTTGTCTCCTCCTAACAAGGAGTGATTCTTCTTCCTTGAACCTTTTCAGGCTGCTTTGTTGACCTATCCTATACAATTAATCACAACTTAAAATAATTTGGGAACATATTTCATCTCTTTGATTACTTACAAACTTCTTGAGAGTAGAAATGTTAACATCTTCTCTATGTAGGCATTTAGCATTTGTTGAGCTGAACAAAGAAGTTACTGAAGGAAAGGATGGAGTACTGGATAAAGAATTGGACTCGGAATCAGATGTATTTGAGTTCAAATCTTGCCCCGGATACTAGCTGTTGAGCAAATCATTTAGATAAACTTTCTAAGTTAGCATTACTTCGTTATTATCTATTTATCTATAATCTATTATATATCTGACTGTGGACTCAAACTCAGTTCTTTCTGATTTCAGCCCTGGCAGTCTGTTCACTGTGCTACCTGTGTATCATCTCTGTTACTTAGGAAATATTTCCAATGTACATATACATGCAGATTTTTTTTCAGTAAGAAATAGATAAATGAGTATACATCTTATAAACATGATGTAGATTAAACACTATAAAAAAGTACTTTGCTAGTAACAAGATTCATGCAATTCCTGATGGAGAATGATTTGCTTAATCAGCTGTCACTACCCTTTTCTCACATTATTCTTTGTGTCTGAAATTCAGGCTCCTGCATAATTCAAAACCCAACTTAAATGCTACCTCCTGCATGGAGTTTTCCCTATTTTCCTCTAACTGGAAGTGTTTTCTTCCCCTTATTTGATACCATAGCCTTTTGTATTCTTATGGATTTTTCTCATTGCAATATATTTTGACCTGCATTACATGTTTTTTCCTCCCCCAGATTGTAAGCCTCTTGAAAAGAGAGTCTTTGAGATCTTTTTTATTTCTCCATAATACCCAACAGAGTGCCTTGAATTTTGTATTTATTTAGTAACTATTTGAATGATTGAATGAATGACATTTGAACTAACTGTATTGACTTTGTGCAATTTCTGTCCCTAGTAGATTTTCTAGCTTACTCTGAGCCAGGTACCACTGTGCTGCCAGGTTTACTTAGGTCTATTTGTCTCATTTGGAGATATATAGACCTTCTATCTCCAATGTCCAACTTCAACAGTTCTGCATATTTTATGTGTCCCATAACTATTTCTGGGGCTCCATTTATCTTCTTATATGCAGTTCTGTTCACTGTAGTGGACAAAGACAATGTAAAGAGGAGATAGAATGTTGGATCTGGAATCCAGAGGGTCTGGATTTGAGTAATTAGCTCTATGACCTTGAACCTTAGTTTCCTCATCAATGAAATGGGAATAATAAGATATAAATATTCATATTGCTCAAAGAGTTCTCAAAGATTTTGTGAAAAACATGCTTTATAAACCCCAAAGAGCTACAGGAATGTGAGCTTTTGCTGTTTTATTGCCAAATTTCATCTCCCAACCAGAGACCATAGGTTTGAACTGCCTGATATTTTCTATTGGTGATACCCTTTCTTTTACAGTTTTATCATTAATATTCAGCATTAACATTTAATCATTTAATTAATACTCAATGGTAAAATAGGCACTAGATGGTGTGAGACAGTGATATCAAACTCAAATACAAATAGTGGTGACTAATCTATACATACGGAGCCCTGGGTCACATATTGACATATTTTTTAAAATGTAATATTATCTATGTTATTGTTTTTTATTTATTTTGTGAAATTTTCTAATTACATTTTAATCTATTTCTAGCCACACTTGAGAGGGTTGGGGGCTTCATGGCCATGTAATACGCACACACATACATATGTGAATGTGTGTATATATACATGTGTTCACACATATACATATGTAGACATTGTATATAATATGTATGTACACAAAAATAATATATGTTATCTATTGCTATACCTCTGATATGATAAATAAAGCTCTGGAGTTGAAGTCAGGAAGATCTAAAATCAAATGCTATATCAGCATTTACTAGCTATATGTTCTCAGGCAAGTCACTTAAACTCTTTAGGTCTCAATTTTCTCAGCTGTAAAATGGGATGATAATAGCACCTCCCTCTTAGGGTAGTTGTAAGTATCAAATGCTGCCTCTTACAACCATCACCTTCACCACTACTACTACTACCACTATCACTTCTACTACTTACCACTTCCACTACTGCTACTACTACTACTTTTACTCCTCCTCCTTTTTTCCCTTTGACTACTACTGCCTCCTGTAATCCACCCTCCCTTTTATCAGCTTCTCCTTATAACATACACACTTTCTCTCTTAACCCCTTCCCTTTCTGCTTTCCTATTGGAAAAGATAGATTTCTATATCCAACTGATAATGTATAATTTTTTTTCTGTTTTAAACTCTCAAACCTACTGCTTTCTTTTATTAAAAATACAATAAACTATTTTATTTTGATCTTAATCAATTAACAATCACAATTATTTCAATCTAAAAAGAACAAGAAGATTGAAGTTGAAACTGTGAAAATGTGTGCCATACCATTTATTTTTTAAAAATATGTTACATTTAACAAGATAGTAACAACATTCCTATATTTGTGTATCTTTCTGCATTTTTAGTTTTCATCTGTATAGTTTAAAAAGTTTTATGGATGCTTTTTTTTTTCCTACAAAAACATCTCATTTGATCTCTTACTCCTCAAACCAGAGCCCAAATGGATTGACTTAGTTGTCTTTTGGCCATGTCATGACCATTTTAAGGATGAAGAAGCAGGTTTCCAGGAAATAATTTTTAAATTAAAAATTAATTTTCAGACATTTTTTACTTCTAACTTAGCAAACCAAGAGACTTCATTGAAAACATTGTGAAAAAAATTTTTAAGTTTTGGATGTGTGTGCAAATTACATTTTTTGCCACTAAAAGAAATATTCTTGACACATTTTACAATCTTTGTTAAGTAGTTAAAACAAGAAACCAAAGTGCATGAAGTATACAATTGGAGTAGTAGAGGATATTTTTTAAAAAAGAAATAAAATTATCTTTTAAATAAGAAGGTTGGACAAGATGATCTTTGGTGTATTTTTAAGCTCTAGAATTATGGTTCTATAAAATGATTAATTCAATCCCAGAGAATGGCAATGATTTCCCCAAGATGTCCTTGGCAGAAATTGGTTTCAGGATACCCTCTGTCCCATTTCTTCTGTTGGCTCATTTCCACTCTAGTGGACTTGCTGTTCCTTACATAAGATATTCTGTCTCCTGTCTCTGCATACTGGCAGTCTTAGCTGCTTGGAATGTTCTATTCCCTCCCCTTCACCATTTAGCTTTCTAATTTCTTTTAACACTTAGCTCCAACCTCACCTTCTATTGGAGGCCTTTCTCTCTCAGATTACCTTCCATATACTTTCACTATAGCTTATTTTTACCTAGTTATTTTTATGTTTGTCACCCCATTTAGGATATTATCTCCTTGAAAATGGAGATTGTTTTTTTTTTCTTTATATTCCCAAAATTTAGTGGAGTGCCTGGCAATAAAAGCTTAATAAATGTTTGTAGATCTCTTAAATTACTGATAGAGATTGAGAAGGAAGAAGAAAGAAACAGGAGCAGGAGGAGGAAAAGGGAGGAAAGGGAGGAATTAGGAGAGAGAAAGGAAGGGAGGGAGGAAAAGAGATAGAAACAAAGAGAGAGGATGATGGTGATGATGATGATGATGATGAATTGAATTAATAAGATTCATAAAATTAATTATTAAATCACAGTTGGCTAGAGGTAAGCATGAAATCGACTTGATAGCTATTTACAAAGGTCTAGTCATATCACTTGACTATTTGAAAAACTCCAATGAATTCTGTTGCTTATTGATTGAATTTCCTTTGTCCTACTCTCTGGTTTTCAAACACTCCATGGGCTTTTCACCATTCTGCCTTTTCCTTATACCTAATCTTCCTCCTAGTTCTGTTGTATTTCTGCCTATAAAAAAAAACAAACAAACCACACACAACACAACTGAAATATCTCCTCCATGAAGTCTTCTCTGATTTCGTCTTCTTCCTCCATAAAGCACTTTGTTTTGAAGCTTTGTGATGCTCTTATTCTGTATTGCTGTATATTACAACTAGTGGTATTCTGGTAAATATTTAATAATGGCTTTCTAAATATGCTTTTAAATTTAATCTACGTTATTTACATTTTCTCTATCACTTTCTTAAATCGAAACAACCAAAAAAGCAAAGCAAAATAAAACCAAAAATTTGCAGTGCTGCAAACTTCCAAGGTATAAATGCTGACAATGCCTTTCTTTGTATCTTGGGAACTTAGTACAGTGCCTTGGCAAATAGCAAGTGCTTAATAAATGTTTATTGATTGTGAAAAAAAATTGAAATTAAGTAGTTGAAGAATCTTGTAACTGTTTCCACTTTTGTAAATAGTCATGAGCCTCTTCACATAAGCTAAACTTCTTGAAGTCACTTATATGGCTTGTACCTTTATTTATTCATCCATCCTCCATTACAAAGACTTTTGCCAGTAACCTGGCTATAAAACCAATGTAAATGAATAATAGAAAACTACTCAGCTAGGTATCAGAATATCTCAATTATAATTTCAGCTCTACCTGGGACTTACTTATATAACTTTGGCAAGTCACTCAGCTTTTCTTCATCTGAAAAATGAAAGAATTGAACTGGTTCTTATGGTACTTTCCAGCTTGAAAATTTTTAATGGATTTAGTCACTTTAGCTTTTCTGGAAAGAGGAAATTCCAAAATGTGTGAACAAAAGATGATTTGGGCTTTCTTGAAACAAAAATTCATGGACCCAAACTTTGAAGTTAAATAAAAAAGTAGAGAACCACACAGGTAGAAAAGGGAAATGGCATTGAATTGAATTAATTTGGTAAACTTATAGTTGCATAATAATACTCTAATATGCCTATTACAGCGTGAATCTGTTATTTATTTTAATATTCCTTTTAGTAAAGCAAACCTATATATGTCTTCCTTAATTTTTTTTTGCAACTCTCATTCATATCTTATAACCATGACAAATAGGGTCTACCCCAAATAGGAACTTTCATTGAATTATCTGAATATAACATGAATACTAGTGGAGCACATAGGCTCTCAGTTATTTGTTTTTTGCTATGTGCTAATCCATCTTTTTTTTTCCTGATCATCCATTTCTTTGACAGTATTCTTGATCTTATTTCTGTTCTGCAATTTTTTTGTTTGTGTGGCAATCTTATCAAGCCTAACATGCTCTTTTCCATTACCCTCTAGGTGATCTCAGCTTCAATTCTTTGGAGATTGTTGCATTCTATGACTAATGGCCATGCATCATAGTAGAAGAATTTAAGTTAGATCATTGTTTCAGGAGAAAATATGGATTATTTAAAAAAAACAACAACTTGATAACTTTCCCATAGATAGTTCTGAGTGATCTGTTCAATTCTGGAAACAGGTCATTGGCCATTAGCAGTATCTATTTTATATGTGCACACACATACACAAATTAGATATATATGTATTACTACACATACATATGTATACACATACATACACATATGTGTATAATTCAGTGATATGCTACAGCCAGCTCATATTAGCTCATGAAAATGATTTAAAAATTTTCTGAATGAGCATTTACATTTCAAAAATTAGCAAACACTAAAAATTGGAGCTTGATTTATATGTGTACTATATAACACATGTATGTGTATGCAGTTAAATGTAAAACATGCACACATACATGTGTGTTCATGTGTGCTTATATCTGTATAGACATATAGACTTGAAAACTCTGTGGATTGCCCATCCAACTGCTTGTATCCATCTGGACATATTTCTTTGTCCATTTGATATGTCCTAACTGGATAATTAGGTCATGTTCTCTTTGAGTGATCATGGATCTTATATGTCAAAAACATAAGCAGGATATTCTTTTTCTTTCTTCTATGATAAATTAGCATCTAAACAATATTTTTCTGGCTGTGTGTTTTAGGACGAGGCATATTAGTCAAGGCTTTACATAATATTATCTTCTATAAAAGCTTTTCTAAATGTGATCTTAAAAATTAAGCAGTAATTTCCTCACATAGTTATTCATAGGTAGCCTTGAAGACACTCTTCACACAAGTAAAAGTTTTTAAAATCCATGTCTTATTTCCAGTCTTTGGACTGAGTACTTCTGGGAGCCAACGGCTAACTTAATTGATTTGTCACAAATTAAGAAAAATAAACATCCCAGGTTTGTTTTTTAAGGGTTGTCTTTTAAGTATTATGATCAGTTCCTCAGCAAATTTTCCAAATTTCTGTGTTTCCATTGATTAGTACAAATGTTACCAACCTAAGGGTTTATGTGCTTAGACCGTAGGGAATTAGCTGCCATCTGTCCATGAGGTACGTCCAGCATTCTTGCAGAGAACAGCTGTTTATCCATTCAGACCAGTTAGCAGAGTTCATGATAGGAGGCTATTTGTGAGAAGAAAGGAAAATCTAACATATTCCTTTATTTCATCATGCAGTTTGTTATATGTACATAACTAAAGATTAACCAAGACTAATATGGATCATAGAAAAGAACATTTAGCAAATTTATTACTTAAGAGTCTTGTTTATATTTATTTCCGTCAACTAATTATTTTGTTTGTTTGAATTGAGTATTTTTGTTTTCTCTAGAGTCATTAGTGCCAATCAATAAATAAGTTATTTCAATTGTCATATTTCTTGAATTTGTAGCAAGGATTTAGGCTTAGTCAATATATACAGATATTTTCAAACAAGGCATAGAATATTAAGTGAAGATGATTAAACATAGAACTTTAAGCAGAACTCAAATTCTGAATTCATGAATTTGATAATTATTCTTCTATATTTTAAACATAATTCACATATATATCAAGATGCCATTACCAGGAGCCAAAGTATTCTGTATTTCAATATCAGATAATGATTACTCTTGGAACTGTGCTCTTATGAAAAAAAAAGTCACAGGGTATATTTTCTTTTTCCTCTGAAGTGAGATACTTGCAATGTATGCAATGCATAAGAATGGCTGCTTTTCAAAAGTACCTTAATTCTTAATAGCATTATCAAGATGTTTTGGGTGAGTAGAAGTGCTAAAAATTAAGAACTCTGTGTATAAGTGAAAAACTTTCTTTTCTCATATACATAGATTTCAAGTTATTCCTTGCTTTCCACACAGGTATTTCAAATAATTATTTTTCAATTTTTATATGTACTTAAATTGATGTTTATTTGTCTTGTCTCTTCACTTGGATTGTAAGCTCCTTAAAGACAGTGAGTCATCTCTAATCTATACAAGTCATTGTAATCGACAACATTTTTTGAATATTTACTCTTGGTGTGGAGTTGAGGAGGCAAGTTGGGGTGTGGGGCAAATCAAGTCAAAGATGAGTTCCCTACCTTTACAGAACATCTCCAAGTATGTACTCAATACATGCACCTTCTGAGTTCCCAAATTTACTGCCTGCCTGCCAGATTGATCAGCCATGGGGATTCCCTTTAAAAAAGGATGAAACAATTGAAGTTCAATAGAACAGAGATTTTACATCTCAGTTGAGACATTCAGTTCAGTAATAGAGAGATGAGTTTCTTCATCTGTAAAATGAGGGTCTTGGACTAGATGCTCATATAGGTCCCTTCCAGCTCAGAAATTCTATTATAAACCAATTCCTGGGGCATAATTTTCTGTTGATAATGGTATTTTTTTATGGTTAATACTTAAATTGTTTTCCTTTTTAATGGGCTATGTTCTCCCTGGTGACTTGACTGATACTTTGACTTAGAACTCCTTTATTTCTGTGACCTAAAACATTTGGTTTGCTCAGTTTTTTAATCTCATAAGGTTATTTGCAAAAAAAGAAAAAAGAAAAGAAAGGAAAGGAAAAATAATAGTGCTGCAGATTTAGAGCTTAACATAGGATATGAAACGGGAATGCAGTATTTTTTTTTTTCTTGTTTGGCTAGATAATGACTTGTATTTCATTTGAAGGAACTGACTGTTTAACAAATGAGTTGCTGAAGGCATCTCATTCAACTCTCATAGTGATGAGTGCTTATTAGTACTCTTATACAAACTTGAGCATATTAGTCAGAATATTTACAGTAATTTAAAATGGAAGTTCATAGGTCTTTTGTTTCTTAAATTCTTTTAGTGGAGCACAAAGTTTGAATGACCTGTGTGAATCTATAGGTAGAGTTTGAGTTCTTAGGAAGTAAATATTTCCTGTAGCTAGAGGAGCTCTTGGGAGCTCCTAGTACCAAAGCAGGTAACCTGTGTTATCAGTATGATACTGGTATAGAGAAAAAGGAAATTCTAGATTTAGAGTCACAGATCTGACCTCAAATTCTGGCTCATCCACTTAATGATTGCATGACTATTGACAAATCATTTAATCTCAGTTTCTCCATCTCTAAAAATAGAGATGGTAATTGCTAACACTTATATAGTGCCTTAAATTTGCAAAATACTTTAATACATTATTACACTTGATCCTAGTGGGGTGGCTGACTTGTGACAGACACTTAATAAGTGCTTGTTGATCAATCCTCACTTATAGATTGAGTTTACCTACATATAGTAAGTAGGTACATATACACACATTATATGTTCAAGTAATATGAATTATTTGAAAAGGAAGGCATTACTTTCAATTAGAAGGTGAAAGAAGAAAGTCTTCATTCAAGAGTTGACGCTGAATTAGAAATTCCAGGAAGAGTTTTCCATTTCCTTCTCTAGCTCATTTGATAGCTGAAGAATTGACTCCAACAGCATTAAGTGACTTGCCCAGAGTCATACAGCTAGTAAGTGTTTGAGGACATACTCGACTCAGAAAGAATCTTCCTTATTCCAGGACTGATGCTCTATCCCCTCTGCCACCTAGCTGCTCCAGAAGAATAACATAAGCAGCAAATTATATTCACCAGGAACAAAGATGTGATTTAGTATTAAAGGCTACCAGTGATACTATATTGAAATATAGGGCCATGATGGAAACCAGGAGAATAAGAGGATTGAGACTATAGAGATTTTTAAAATTTAAATTCATTTTGAGAGTGGGGAAGGATGCTTTTATTTGTCATGGATATAAATGATTCTAATCAGGATACCAGAAAACTTGACACAACTCAAAGTTTGATGTCAGAGAATTAAGAGGAAATTAAAACTGGACTACCAATTGGCCCATTCCATAGTATATGTGCTCCAAGAAATTATTATCCAAATGCTACATCATTTGGATTCTTTTCCATGAGCAGAAGAATGTGCAGGAGAATTGGGGCTAGTTTCAGGGACTGTCAAGTAACATAACAGATGTCAGTCTGTTATGACCATGGCATCCCTCTGTTCCATTCTTTGGCTTACCCTGCCATAGTGCTTTGCATAGTTTGAATTATTTAAAAAAATGCTCCTGGGAGCAGGAAAAGTGTTAGAAATGTATCTAGGAACTTGAAATGACTTAGGAGACCTTCCTTCGGTTCTTGATAATAGATGAGGAGTGTGATTTATGGTCTTTTTTTTCTAGTATTGTGTTATTAAACTTCTAATATTAAAGTATTTTAAACTGGATTTTATGATGCAGGAATACCTATTATAGGCATTGTAATTAAATAAGATAATATATAAATGAATGAATGAATAAATGAATTTTAAATAAGAAAAACGTTGGACTTATTTGAGTAGGCCAGATTTAGACATAGCCACAATATTAGGATTGGTGATAATGGGAAAGTCAGGCAGTGAACCAAGCAGACAAAATATATTGTATATACACATATATACATATGCACATATATACACAAGCACAGAATACACATATTTACATATTGAATGTATTGATCTTTTTTATGTGTTGGTTATGAATATATTACTTGTTTTCAATGAGAGACAACTCCACCCATTGTATAATGATTGTATATCATTTATTTCTTCTAATAGAGATTATGATATGCATTGGTAGAGGGAACTTCCACCTTGAGACTTTCCTGAAATAATGAAATCAATAGTTTTGGGTGGGTGGGTAGGTGAGTAGGAAATGTGTAATTTTTTTTTAAAGGAGCCTTCCTTGGTTTCCACCACATTCCACTCTAGGGTCAGATGAACATAAAGGAATCAATTTTTAAATTTCTATATTCAGAGAATCTTACCAAGAGTCATAGAAATAAAATATTAAAGTATTTTGTCGTTGTATCCCTAGCACCAAGTAGAGTACCTGGCACATACCTTAACACCTGCTTTATTTTTAAAGGTTATTGATTCAATCAAATGTATAAGTATGGATAGAGGCGTGGGGAACAGAGGAAAGAATGGGAAAAGGGAAGAGCCAGAGTAAAGATGAAGCAAACAAGTTTATTTTAGTGATGGAAGTCACTGTAAAATTACCTTTAAGTTGGAAATGACTGAGAAGTCATTTCATTCATCTCCCTTACCTTTTGGAAAATAGCACATTTATAATGCATAGAAGTTTAAAGAAGTACAATTCTATTTTAAAGCCCTTCCAAAGAGGCAATTCACCATCCTTTCTCTGTAATTTCCTTATTTCAGCATTCAACAATTTATATAGTGTGGATATTCTTTTTTGTTTTACCTAAATCCTTTCTTCTCTTGTTTTATTTTCTATTTTCATTGGTTCTCAAAAGAAACATATGGTTATAGCACAGTAGACCTAAGGATATTTAACTCTGGCTTTGGAATGATTCATTGACAGTGATGTCATGTTATTGGTGAGAAAGCCAAGGTATTTGATTTAAAAACTTAAATCATCAGGAATATTACCAAGAGCTCTAAATGTACTATCTGTGCCAGTTCTTAAGCTACTGATGTGGTATAACAGAAAGAATTGCTGATTTGGTGTCAGAAGGCTTGAATGAATCCTAGCTAGGTTAGAAGAAATAGCTATACTACTTTTTTTTTCTTTCCTTACAAATTTTATTCTGAACTCAAATACTGCCTATTTCCAGACACATAGAAAAGCACAAACACACACATACACACACATAGACAAAGAGTACATGAACTTGGTTCAGCTGAGAGGATCCTGACGCTGTCACACAGCTTATTTAAAAACTAACACTAAAGCGAAGATATCTTAAGCTACAATTTCCTGCCTCTGGTCACTTTGCTGTGCTACTTTTAAAATGTATATCTTTAGATGGGTCATTTAAACTTCTTTGAATCTCAGTTTTTTTCCTCTTTAAATGAAGGGATAGGGTCAAATTAGGTGACTTTTGAGGTCCTTATAACTCTAAATATATGTTTCCACATAGAATTTGCAAAATTTCTCTGCTGTAACCTTTCCACTCAGCTACCCCAAGAAAGTGCTTAATTCTGAAGCATCAGTAAATCAACAAATACTTATTCAGTATCTATTATATGCTGGACATTGTGCTAACCAAAGAATGCAAAAAAAAAAAAATAACCCCAAACCAAAACAAAACCTGGAATAGTACCTGCTCTCAAAAAACTTATGTTAATAGCAGTGTAGTCACCTCTGAAATCTGAAGTTTATGCAAGGAAAGGAGTTTATTTGCAAACAAATAGATCAAAGCCTCAGTAATTCCAACAGACTAAGGAAAGTCAATTTGAATTAGTGGTTTGTGACTTGTAAGTTATTTTATAATAAATATATTTTCTTACTCAATTAGATAAAAGAATGTTATAAAGTTGAAATTTTCTAATATTTACATTAATGGAAGGAAATTGTAAATAACATATATATTATTTATATCATGTATTTGTCTTTTAAAAATGTTTCATGATAGTTTTTCTTATAATAAGTATTGTTCCCCTGCAATCTTTTGACACTATCTTTTATTCTTGCAAATCTTTTTTGATATATAAGAGAAATACATAGTTTCCCAAAAGTCTTGGCACATGTTTAAGTTATTAAATCTTTCATCAGGCTATTGTAAGATAAAATAATTTAATAACAAGAACCTGCACTAAAACTTCTGGGACCCTGTATTAAACTTGTCGTCCTCATGTGAATTATTAGAAAGGGTATATTAGGTTCTGAATTGTGAGACTTTTTTTGCACTACTTTAGGATTATATCCAAGTTGTATAACAATTAGTCCCTATTATTTTACTATGAATGTTTCTTAGAAAACTCAGTGTTTTCTTATTTCATTGGGTTAGTATTGTAAAACTTTCACTCAATTTTATGAGATTAAAAGTGGAGTAGATAGAATATATTATATGTGGAATTAAAAAAAACTGAATTCAAAACTCCACTATATATTAGTTATTAGATCTCCTTCATCTTCATGTAGATGAAGTACTTTGTTAATGGGCCGTCCAAATGTTAGTTGTTGGTCATGCTCTTTTTGCATGTGGTATACATAGTCATTTTATAAAAACTCATCATAAATCTATAATTATTAATATTTTCTCTATAGCACCTTGACATTCTGTACAAGATAAAAATGAGGGTTTATATTGATTATATATTTTATTAGCAAGTGCTTTTCTGTTCTTGAAAAGCTCAGAAATTGATGATTTTCAATGAAAAGTAGGAACTTTCTGTCTTTTCTAAAGGATAAAACAGTGGTGCATTCTCAAAAGGATATGGACACTATGATTTTGGGGCAAAGCATTGTACTATGCCTATTTTTTCATTTTAAATCGATGATAATGATACCTGGCTTTCCTGGGATTATTGGGAAGTTCAAATGAGATAATGTGTATAAATATATTTCCAGACATTTCACATTTCTTTTCTTCTTGCTCTCTTTGATCAAACTGATCTATTAATCTACTAGCACGGATTCTGCCTCCAAATATATACAGTTTCCCTGTCTCACATTCACTCTTTCCCACCTTTTAGGATCCTTAGGTTCCTTCAAGGCTCACTTCAAGGTACTGTTTCCTTAAGAAATCCTTTCCTGATCCCTTTGATTCTTAGGGTTTTGCTTTGTTTGCCTCATTTTTTTTTTAATCCATAAAATGAGCTGGAAAAGGAAATGGCAAACTACGCCAGAATCTTTGATTAGAAAACCCCAAATGGGGTCACAAAGTGTCCAACATGACTGAATATGACTGAACAACCGCCCAACAGTCTTAGTGTAGTTTTAAGCTATAAAAACTTTATTACTTATCATGTTAGGGAAGAGGAGGGAAGGAAGAAATGGAGAAAATCAGAAACTCAAAATTTTATAAAAAATGAATGTTAAAATTGTCTTTACATATAATGGGAAAAATAAAATACTATTAAAAACAATGTGATATGACTCTGTATCCCTCTGATCTTTGGAGGAATGGGCCAGAGAAGAGCAAGGGAAGATTTTTGGGGGGATTCAATGGCTGGGAGAGGTTGAGATTCAGGATTTTTGCAACCCAGGCCCACCTCCCCAAAGATCAGAGGGACACAGAGTATTATTACATTATTAACTTAATGAATATTTAAACTATTTAAGCTTTTAAAGCCTAAATCTGCACTAAGACTTTGGGGATACTGTATAAGCCATGATTATAAGCAACCCATAATAAGCATATAACTTCAAATCATTAAAGAAATCCTTTCTGGACATGGTACCTTGATTTTCAAAATACCATTCCAGTATTATAGATTTATTTACTCTTGATAGAACAAACCTAGAATTATTCTTGAATATAAAAAAAGGTCCACACACATTCCTAGCATCAGTGAAAGATCATTGAGATCAATGAATCCTTTTTAATGAATTCAGAGGCCAAAGTTGCTACTCAAGAATAATATGTCATTTTGAGAAAGTGCCAGTTCTTTGGCAGAGCCGCAGTGGTTAAATCAATAGTTAATGATGTTCGTCATGTAATTCGAGTCTCTAGTTTGTTTATGCTAGACCAACTTTATCCATACTCCAAACAAATTATCTCTTATAATTACCAGCCCGAAGATAAATCTCTAAATGTTTTTCTGATGATAGTGCTGTGGTTGGCAGGTGTTAAAAGTGCCTCCCAGGGACAAAGATTGAAGATGGGCTTGTTCCTACAAATCCTTCAGGCGAGGATGTTTAGCTCTCGATCCTGTCATGTGCAAAGGAGCTTTGTATGGTGCCCTGCTAATGAAATCTAATAGGCAAAGGTCGTCTATCTTTACAAAGAAAAATGCAAAGCTGGGGAGTGATAGATGGGCTTCATGGGGCTCCCTGGACGAGGTATGGTGATAAAATCCATGTTTAAATAGTGTTCCAGTCTGTTTGGCTGCTCTATGTTCTTTATGTCTTAAGTACCTCCTTCTAATGATCCTCCTTACCTGGCAATATGATTTAAATAAATATAAAAATAAGAACCCATATGTATTTCTGAGGAGCTTAAAAGATTATTACATGTGGTCATCTAATGGGGCTGTTAAGCAGTGTTCACCACATGTAGCCATGTCTACCAGAAAGAATTTGCTTCTTTAATGAGAAATGATTCTCTTTCCAGACTTCTAATTTTCTTACACTTTTAGTAGCATCTCTGAGCCCAACCTCTCTGAAACCTTTGCAATCAAATGGACAATAAAAGAATACTTAGTAGTAGATGTAAGGAGTTAAGGTATCACCCAGAAAGCTAATCTATTCAGAAACAAATTGAAAACCACTTTTTGCAACTCAATCATCTCCTACAAGTACTAATGAGAAGTGTTTATGAAACAAAGCTCTCTAACTTTCTCTGCAAGCTGCAAAGAGTTAAATAAACCAGAGAGGGTTGAATCACTGCTGGTTTGAGGAGAAGTTACCAGTTCATTTGCTGGAGTTGTACTGCTGAGCTCTGAGACAGTTCAATAAATCAACGCAAGCTTGATGGATTCTTCAACTCATTGAAATGAGTGCGTGGAAGAGGAAAGAAATCTCTTAGTATTCCCTCTTTGACAAAAGGGTATGCAAAGAGCCTGAATGGATGAATGGTTGATTAATTTTGCCAGAAATTTTCTTGACAGCAGGAAATGTGTTTTTGCATTACTGTGTTTGCATGGGATTTATTTTGCAGAATATGAATTGTTGCATATCAATTCATACTTGAGGCTATGCTGCTAAAGGAGATGGCTTCTGGTCAGATTTTAAAGTGTGGTATTAGTATATTTCTGAGGAGTCTAGTGTACCACACCCTCTAAATTGCCTGAATACTTTTCCAGTCAGTTCTTACCAGTCTGTCATTGATGAAGTCAGGCACTACTGATGATTCAATATTGATCTTGATGTGAGTAATCATCTGTGCACCTCTCAAGAATGTCTAGTGTTTGAGAAGAAACCCCAAGGTATCTTCAGCTAATCAAACTGGAAACTCACCTAGAATTTCTTAGTTTTAAACAAAGGAAAACATTTTTAATGGGGAGCCATTTTACTGTGGTTTCTACTTACAGATAGCCTATAAATAAACATATTCTTGCTCATATTTTTCTTCCTTTTGCTTGAAGGCTTCTCTTCAAGAGATTGCATCTTGATTGTCACACACAGGTGCTATTTTTAATGACCAATTTCAGTACGGCTTTGTGAGAAAGGGAATGACAAGGGGAGGTGTAGAAGTTTGCCTCACCACATGCCCCGCCTTTAGCTCCCATTTATAGAATTTTGGAGTTAAGACACATTTTACAGACAACCTACTCCTATACTACCATCATAGTCCATTTAGGAGTTGAAGAATGAGCCTTGGTGATGGTAATGATGTTATAATTTTTATCTAGTGCTACCATCTCTCAGACAATAGCTACTGTCTCTGATAACTCATTTTTAACACAGGTGATTCAGAAAAATCCAAAAATAGAGCTATTTCAAAAGCAATTTTTATTTTTTCTCCACAGCAAAATTATTTATTAACTTCATTCGGAAATATGGTTATTTGATCTTTTTTTTTTTCCTGCAGACTCACACCTATAGCTTTTTTTTCTTCTGGTAATTATAATAATAAATAGCATTCATTTTTTCAAAATGCTTGACTTCTCTTATGTGAACTTGAAAATAACTTTGTGAGGTATATGCTACAGGTATTATTATCCTTATCTTTACTGAGGAGGAAACTGATAGAGGGAGATGACTTGGCCATAAATACACTTTAGTAAATGGCAAAAGTAGAAGTTGATCTTAATGCCAGGTCCAGCATGTCAGGTCATCTACAGGCCATTTCCTCTCAAGTAGCAGAGGGAAAATAGATTAGATAGTCTATTGATGGTCCAAAGTACTTTGTAAACTACTGTCCAAAACTGACGATATATTCTTATTTCCTTTCTTCCCAATACTGATTTTGATAAAAGTTTTTGTCAATTTCTTTTGTTTTTATGTAAGACATTTGCTGATTCACCATGATTCCCATTGAACCTTCTAGGAAATGATGAAAATTTGTTAAGTAAAAGCAATTGCTGAAGGAATTATGTCCAGGAATGGATAGAGCATTCCACACTTTTTGTTCCCACTTCTCTGGAGAGAGAAGGAAAATGTATTTCATCATCTGTTCTGCCGTACTAAAACTGGTCTCACAATTGATCAGAGCTTTATTGCCTTTCTCTCCAAGTAGTTTTTCTAGAATGTTCTAAAAGGTGCACTATTTTTGTTTCCATTCAGTTTCTAAAAAGTTGAGGGTAATTGAAATCCTACTTTTCTTGACTTTTTAAATGTCTGTTTGTAAAGTAACACTGGTAAACACTGGGACTGCAAAGTATTTTTGTTGAGATGTGCGAATTTATGAATGTCATAAAGATAATAGTCAATACTTTATTTTCATCTTTGCTTATAAAAGAGAAATAATTAACATGTCTAGGAGAGAGAAAATATTGAATAAGTTAAAAGAAAAATGTTTTGTGTTTCACCATAGCAACACAGAGTACTCAGCTTTAATTTAATGAGGAAGTATGTTACAGGAAAAAGAACTCTAATCTAGAAGTCTCAGGACTTCAGTTTCAATTATAGTTTTGCTACTGACCAGTAAAAACTGTCATATTAACAAGCAACCTAATTTTGCTGATGTTCAGTGTCCTTTTCTGGCAGTTTGTCAGTCAGTCAGCAGCAATTATGTACTGAGCTAAGCACTGGGAATACAAAGAAAGGCAAAAACAAATAAAAGCACACAAAATAAAACAAAACAAATATGCTCCCTGCCCTCAGGAAGTTCACGGTTTAATGGGAAAGACAACATGAAAATAGCAATTTTATATGTAAAAAATATAAACAGAGTAAATGGAAGATCATTTCGGAGGGAAAGGACTAGTAATAGTAGTAGTAGTAACCAAGAAAGATATCCTGCAGAAACTTGAATAAGGTCAGATGGGGATGTCATTCAGTTTAACTCAACAAGTGTTTATTGAGAGTGTATTATATGTGCAACACTATGGTAGGGAGCCAGGGATGTAGATGATTAAAACAATACTTGACTTTAAGAAGCTTACATTCCAGTAGGGGAAAGAAGTAACACATGCACAGATAAGTAAATATAGAAAATATACAATAAATCAAATTTAAATAAAAAATAAGTGTAGGGGAAAACAATAGTAATGGAGGAATCAATAAAGAACTTGTGAAAGAAGAAGCAATTTGGCTGAACCTTGAAGGAAGTTGCAATTTAAGAGGCATAGTTGAGGCTGGTGTGCATTCCAACGATGGAGGCTTGCGAGTGGGAAGCAGCTTGTACAATGGCATGGATTGTTCTGCCTTCCTCACAGGTTTTTTTTTTTTTTTTAAGGACCAAATACATTGTCTTTGAAATCATTTAAGTAAATGTCATGTCTTGCATGGAACAATTAGAATTCAAAAGCTTTCAAAGATTTACAAAGATCATTCTTGGGGAAAAAATTGTTTTGCCTGCATTGATGCTCCATTAGACCATGGCTTTAGGATAATTTGTAACAGGATGATGTATGAGATAGAATACTGGACTTAGAGTCAAAAGAAATCTGAATTCAAAAATTCCACCTCTGACTTTTAATAGCAGTACAGCTTTGAACTACTGATTCATTTCATTCACTCTTAAATCAAGAATTAGAAGGGACCTCAGAGGCCATTCATCCCAACACTCTCCCTCATTTTACAGATAAGAGACTTGAGGTCTAAAGATATTAAGGGATTTTCCCAAGTTCACACCTATAGTTAAATGTGAGAGACAGTATTTGATTTAGACCTTCTGACTCCAGAACCAATGATCTTTTATATTCTACATTGCCTGAAATTTCTTGCTATAAAGTGAGGCTAATAATACTTGTCCTGTCTATCTCATAAGTTTTTTGTGAGAATCAAAACGAGCTAAAATGCAGCTTGTCCCTAAAATCTTGTGCAGTTTTAAGCTTAGGCTTTTAAAAGCTGCACTAAGACTTTTGGGACACTCTGAATTTAAAACGCATTGAAATACTTAAAGTACCACATTAAATGTCATTATCATCATTATCATCATCATTATGAATTCAGTTTCTAAGATAGCAACTTTGTCCTTCTCTATTTGACTGGAAAATATCACCAACCATCAGAGAAGAGCTTCCCAACTCAAATTCATCCTCCCATTGTTAACTTGAGAAATTCATTGTCAGTATATCTCAATCCCAATCCTCCAAGAATCTTAAACCAGGGAAATTAAAAATAGCTATTTAACAATCTATTATTACCAATGGTTTGGGGCCATTTCTGTTTGTAATTGCTTATTTTCCCATTTCTTTTTTGCATGGTAAGTTTTTATAAGCAAGGAATTAGTCTATTAGAACTTTAGAAAACAACTTTTCCTTTTTCTTTAATAGGCAGCTAAGTGGAACAATGAGACAACTGGGCAGTATATTGGATAGAGCATTGAGCCTAGAATAAGGAAAATCTGATTTAAAACCAGTCTTAGATACTAGTTGTGTGATCCCGGGCAAGTAAGTTCACTCCTATTTGACTTGGTTTCCCATCTGTAAAATGGGATACATTGGAAAGAGAAATTGTAAATCACTTCATTATCTTTGCTAAGAAAACCCTTTGGACTTTGTCCATGGGATCATATAGAATCAGACACTATTAGGCAACAATAACAGCAACTTTCTGTGGTGGTTAGAGCACGAGACTTGTAGTCAGGAGTACACAAGTTCAATTCCTCCCTCAGACACTTACAAACTGTATGACTCCAGGTAATTTACTTAACTTTAGTATACCCCAGTTTCTTCATCTGTAAAGTGGGGATAATAATAGCACCTATCTCCCAGGATTCTGTGAGGATAAAATGAGATAATACTTATAAAGTTCAATACTTTAAACATTTAAAAATATTAATTATTACTTTTAGTTATTAGCTCCTTTTTACTATTTGAACTAGGTAATACTATATTAACCACTGGCAAGGAGAGAGTTTATCTGAAATTATTGAGTGCTCTAAGAAATAAACAAAAAATATTATGGTAGGGTCACATAACTAATTTGTTATAGGACTTGTACCCAGGTTTTCTTAGTCTTGAGGTCAGCTGCCTAGACACAATCCCATGCCACTGCCTCTCATCAATGTATTAGATCTTTTTCTTTAAAATGTAAAATCATTTATATATAAAACTTTTTAATAAAAGGAATTTGTTTTTGTCTACTTATTGATGATTAACAATAATTCAAATAAAAGCTAAGAGTACAAAATAACAATTATTAGTCCTGTGGATTATATTATCTAAATGGGTAAATTTGGAATCCTGTACTAAAGGTTAGCAAATTAGGATTTTGTTGGAACTGGATAGATTTTCTTTTACTAATATATTTTTATATTCATATTCAAAAATGTATTCGTATTTTTTCTTGTCATAGTTATTTCTGGTTATGTCCTCTTCCTCCCCTTACCTATATATTCAGTGAGTCTTCTCATAGCAAAGAGTATAATCAAAACTAATCAATTCGGTGAACACATCTGACACTCCAAGTAACATTCTGCACCCAACAATCCATCCTACTCTACTAAAAGGAAGGAGGCACATTTCCTTATTTTTTTTTCCCTAGGGCCCAAAGTTTATACATTACAATTACTCATAGGCTGGCTTCATTTTAACATTATTTTCATTTACATTATTGTAGTCTTGTGTGTTGTTCTGTGATTCTGCTTCACTCTTCCTCATTTTAAATAGGTATTCTCAAATTTCTCTGAATTCTTTATACTTGCCATTTCTTATAGTACAATAATAATTTGATTACATTCATAAATAACAATTTTTCAGCCATTCCCCAATCAATAGGCATCTACTTTATTTCTGATTTTTTGCTACCATAAAAAATGCTACTATATGTCAACACATATAAGTCTTGTTTCAGTCATGTTCAAATATCTATTGGACATCCAATTAGATACCTTGGAAAAGCAGTTGGAGGTACAAGCTTGGTGAGAAAGCTCACAGAGAGATGGGGAAACAATTGGTAAATCTGAAAATCATCAGCATAGAGATTGTGATTAAATCTAGGCAAACTAATAAATTCACTAAGTGAAGTAATATAGAGGAAGTGGAGAAAGAGATCCAAAAACAAAACCCTGAAGAACAGATAGAATTAAAAAGCAGAATCCAGAAGAGAATCTGGCAAAGGAGACAGAGGAGTAGTCAGATAGGAGGAGAACCAGGAGAGAAGAGAGTATCAAGGAGAAAGTGATGCTGGATCAAGTTTCACTAATGTGCTCAATGAATGTCATCTACAGCATGTGAATCAGGAAATCAGATGCTCTTAAATATTTTAAAGAATCACGATAGCTGACATGGACCCAAACTTGGAAAGTTTTAGTCACCTAAGACTTTTGTCCATTTTAGTGTTTTTATTGTGTCACTTTGTAGTTGCAGCTACTTATGTATTTCTATAATAAGAAGAGATGTGATATGTATGCTACAGTAGAAAGAACATTAGATTTGAAGTCAGAGGGCCTGGATTCAAGTGTTTGCTCTTGGTTAAGTTGTTTACCCAAGCTGGTCCTCACTTTCCAAATCCTTAAAATGAGGAGAGTTGAATTAATTGATCTCTAAATTTCCCTTACAATTCTGTATTCTGAGTCTATGATATCCAAATAGGGAATCTAAAAGAGTAATTTATTGCTCTATTTCACATAAGACATTTTAAATTTGATGCAAACTCTGTGAGGGAAGAAGAAAACTCATAGTTTTTGCAGTAATTCTTTTCTTCAGTTTAGCAGTTAGGGGGACTGAGGACCTATTATGGGGAAAAAAAAGCAACCTTTGGGGCTCCTCTTCTCAAAAGTGGGATGAATACTGACTCTATTGTCACTTTTCTGATGCAAAGATATATCTTGCTCTCTGGGAAAGTTCAGAGGCCTTGAAAATCCTTGTTTCAAGGAAAAGAAGGAAGGTGGGAATGGAGAGAAGAGAGGAAAAGAAATATTGTCTTATCCCTTCTCCAAAACCTTCCTCAGAATCCCATGGTGTTTTTCTCCCCTACCATCCTATTCCTTATAAGCAGAGAGTTAAATGTAGCATATAAAGAAAACTTCATTGCTAGATCTGTTCCAAATTTACACAGTTGGAAATACAGTTTAATTTTCAGTTTCAGGTACTTGGTGATCTATGTGCTGGTTAAAAGTTGGGGCAAATATGACAAATTAAACTGATAGTTTGACTCAGAAACCATGTGATATTAGAATTTTCCATTTACCTTATTTAAATTCTTTAATGGTGCTATCATTTCATTGCTCCTTCTATAGATGTAGATTGCAACCTATTCTCTGCTTGCTCATCCTGTTTAATTATTGTTCGTGTTCTTTCATAAATTCTACAAATCTGGCTGATGTATCGAGGGGTTTTCCTTAAATCTTTTTTTTTTTTCATTTAGCAGATAACAATGAAAAATTTGGGCCATTCATCTGTTATGCATATACTTGCTACAAACGAATCTTTTCCAATTATATTTCCTGAATGATAACCCAGCTCATTGTTCATCTGCAGTGTCTGTTCCAGATATGTATCTTGATGAAGGTGCATAATAGACTTTCTTACTGCAAGTCATTAGCTATACGATACAGTAGATGGTTTTTATGCTTTTTGTTTTTCCCATATGAATTATTAGATGGGCCGCTTTTGAGTAATCAAGGATTTTTAGGAGGAGGCCCTATAATGTATGAAGATTTAGTGTTTTTTTCCTGATTATCCTTCTATCTGATCATTCCTTCTCTGTCTCTTTTGCTGCATTCTTTTCCAGTTCATGTCCTTTAAATAAAGATGTCTGCCAGGTTTTGTCCTCAGTCCTTTTTTCTTCATCATGATCTATACCTCCATGGACTTAAGTACCATTTCTATACTGATGATTCTTAAATCTACCTATCCTGCCTCAAACGTTAACCTCCAAACATATCTCCCACTGCCTTTCAAACATCTTAGATTCTAGAAGACATCTTAAACTCAATATGTCCAAAATGGGATTCATTATCTTTCCCCCAAACTCTCTTGATTCCTACCTGTTATTATAGAGAGCAACACCTTCCCCCCAGTATCTCAGGCTTGCAATTTAAAAGTCATCCCAAATTCTTCAATGTCTTCCACCCATCATATCAAAGCCATGACCTGTTGATTTTACCTTTGTAACATCTCTCATATGTGTCCCTTAATTTCTTCTGACACTGTAGCTACTCCAGTACAGATCCGTATCACCTCATCCCTAATTATTGTAATAGTCTGGCTTCTGTTAATTATCTCCTACCTTCTATATAGCTTGTTTTGCATATATTTGTTTACATATTGACCCCTCCCCGGCAGAGACTGTCTTGTACCTCTTTTCATACACCTATTGCTTAGCACGGTACCTGGCAGATAATAGGTGCTTAGTAAATGTTTACTAATTGATGCAATTAGTATTATATTATCCACTTATTATTAGAAAGATATTCATTTATTTAACAATAATTTATAAATATACTTATTTATGTATTGTAGCTTGTGTTAGGTTATTATGAGAAAAATGAGATTAAACAGAAGGCATACCCTGCTTACTGTCTACTAAGATTAACACATAAAAATTTATTAGAGAAAAATTTGAAACACTATAAGTGTTGCAAGAATTCATAGAAAGGGAAATGAAGCAAATTAATAACAATATTTTTCAACAGAAATCCATTATAGACTATCTATTGTTAGATTTGCCATCTTGTCATCAGCATGTTGGAATTCCAGATTGCCTTCTAGGCTGAATGCCAGAAGAACTGAGAATAAAGGAAAAAATCTGAAACAGAAAAATGATTTTTTAAACCGTGAGGCTCAACCCAGCAGTTAACTGAACCCTTGATGTCTATTTTCTCTCCTATTCCCTCTGTCTCAGCAGGAGCCTTTGACATAAGAACTGCTGGAAGCTTTGAATAGCAAAGATGGATGCTACCTAACCCTCACTGGCTATAACAGTTTAGGTTCTGGGTTAAATATGTGGCCCCTCCACACTTTTTATCTAGACATACTCTTAACGTAACAGGACTGGATCATAGGAAGAATTATGCTATTTGTCTTTATTAACTATAATAAAATTATTACTATGTTTAACAAAATGGGATAAATCAAACTTCCTATCAAGCTGAACATGGAAAATCCTTGAAATTCCAGAATATGTGGCAGATGTATCTGTTGTATCTCTTTGGTACTTCACATAACTACACTGTTCTCTAGTAGACCAAGTCTATGATTTTTGTATAATGTTGACACCATTATGTTGTTTCCCTTTGAATCTGTTTAACTTCAGCCATCAAACTAACTTTGCTGAACATGCATGAATAGTATTTTCCAGCATTTCAATTTCCCTAAGAGTTTAGAAAACTCTTTTTCCTAGATAATTTTATCCTTTTAAAAAAATTCCCACTTCAACTGACTCAAAACTTTCTGTATTTTGTGGCATGATTGCAGATAGTAAATATAATCCATAATTAAGAATCACTTCTCCGAGTGTGTGTGTGTGGAATTGATAGCTTTTAGCTTTTTTTTTTTTTTAAAGATTTCATAAGAAAGCAGAAGTATATAATTTTTCAGTTAAAAAGGACTTAAAAGTCATTTTCTTTGTGGAGTGGATTCCTAGTTGGAAAGAACTTTAATAGACATTTAGTCCAACTTTAAAAGAAATTCCCTCTAAATATTTCTGACAATTAGTTGCTCAGTTCTGACATGAAGATTTTGAATGATGAGAAATTCTTCATTTTCTGAAGTAGTTCATTATACTTTTGGACTGCTTTTAATGTTAGGAAGATTTTCCTTCAATTATTAAATATGGTTCTTTGTAACATTCTAGTACTGTCCAGAACAAATATAATCTATCTTCTAGATGTCAGTTTTCCAACTATGTGAATACAGTTGAAATTTTGTGTTACTATCAGACAGAGATATTTGTCAACCTTCATTTATACCTTAGAAGCCAGTAAGTTGATGGAAACCAGGGCTTGATTCGTGGATCAACAAACTATGATTCCAAAGACCAAATATAGCTACTGCTCTGACTCACAAGTTCAGAATGGCTTTTATAATTTTAAATGCAGTAAAACTTTATTTACTTTAAATGGTTTAATTAAAGTGGACAATAATTTTTTACCTTCTGATTTCAACTAAGAAAGAAATGAAGAAAATACTCTTAAATTCCAGGCTATACTATTATCACTCTTGTAGTTGCTTAACCTCCTTCACTAAACCATTTTTTGTGCTTAAAGTTCTTTTAGCTATGAAATTCTATTATATATGTCTAACTTGATTAATTCCTACTATAATTAAGAGAAATGCTATGTACACATTTTCATGAGAAATATGATTGCTGCCTAAAAAGATGGCTAAGAAAGAATCATACCATTCTGAAGGCTCATTCCTATGAGAATGCAGAGTCATTTAGGACAGAAAATTCAATTTTAGAATCATTCATACATTTTAGAGAGAGCTAAAGTTGTAAAAATCAGAATCATTTTTGAAGTGCAAAATAGGCTTGAAAATATGAATTTGGGTACTTGATTTTTGCCAAATAATCTTAACAATGACCTTAAAGAATGGATGGTGGTGAATATAAAAAATAAAAATGATTAAAATATACAAACCATATCTATTAGGCATAAATGAAATGCTGTATATGAATACAGATTTAACCTACAAATAGTATTGCTAATCACTCACCTAATTCTATTCCCCATAAAAATCTGATTCTGTGACAAGTTCTATTGCACACTAAGGAAAAGAGTCAAGAAAAACACTAAGAGCTAATCTATTCTCATAGAACAGACAAGTTTCTGTCCTTGAATTCCAAACTTCCAGGTGGCCATTCTCACTATCAGTGCTAGACCTAGCTAGACTTCTGCTCAACAGCATTCTTAACAGTGATCATATCGCCACCTTTAGTTCCCTCCTCTGGTGATTTAGCCTCAAACCTCCATTTGAGGAAGTACATGTACCAATTGTGTTCATCTCAAATCTGGTTCAGCCAGTGATTCCCAGGACTTTTGGACCTTGTTCCTGTACAGGTACCTACCTATGGGCACACCCATCACCCTTCCATCTCCATTTCATGTATTGTCTTGCCTTCTTAGAATATAAACTTCTTGAAAGGAAGAACTTTTTTCTTTCTGGTTGAATTTGTATTTCCAGTGCTTATCTTAACAAAATGCCTGGCTCATGGTAAGTGCTTTCCAGATGATTTATCTATCCATTTGTCTGAGTATCCATCTATCTATCCATCAGTCTATCCATTCATCCATCTATCTGTCTATCTACCTTACTCACTGAAAATTCCTCCTTTTCCCAGAAACAGCTATGTTTTATTAAGTCTTTATCACACATTATTGGCCTCTTGAGGGATCAGATGGGAATACTTTGTAATATTTTACTCTTTTTTTTGGACAGAATCAGTGAAATGAATTAAAAAATAGATAAAATAACATTTATTATGCACCCATATGGCCAGAACTTGTCCTAGCCCAAGCCAACCTCAAGTAGGCTGTGGAAGCCAAAAATTTCAGAAGATATCTTCCATCTGTTTAATTCTTCTGTGACCACTCCTACAAAGTGAGTGAAAGAGTCTAAGAAATATAGCACAGTTCTTAACTTAACATGTAACTCACAGCATCCTCCATGGCAAGCTATAAAGTCCTGAAGAATTGTGATACTGAGTTTTGTCTCTCATAGCAGGGAATGTCTCTCATAGAAGATGCTTAGGAGCATCCCTAAGCAGAGGGTCCTTTAGCAAGTACTTTCCTATCACTGCTATGATCCTCAGAAAGATTCTTACCATGACTAGCTCATTCTTTATGGAAAGCAGGTCTTAGGAAGAAAAATCTTGTTTTCATTCCTCCTTGGTATCTCTAACCTTCAATTCCTGATCTCAGTGGTCCAGAGCTATGTTATATATCTCCTCATAGTAAGTATTTGATAAATTCATACTGACTGAATGCTTTAGTAAAACAGATGCACTCTTGAAAAACTTCTCATTAAATCAAATTTTGGCAAATGGAATTACATTCTAAATATTGGGACATAAAATAATGCTCGACATGGGAGAGAGAGCATATCTTACCAAAATATTATGTCTTTGCCAGAATAATATAGGAAGTAGGTGCTAATAGAATCTACTTCTTTAATTGAATTAAATACACACCAGAAAATCATGTTATCCTTTCATACAGCAATTATCTCTATTTGTTTTGTTTTGCACATCCTAACTTTGGGATACTTGATTTGGGAGGCTACTTACTGATTCTGAGATTCTGTGATTCTGTAAACACCTGTTCTCACTACTACTTGTATGAGATGATAATGACTAAGGATTTCTAATTAAGCTTTACTTGGGCAAAGGGTTACTCTGATTTGGATTGGCATGAGGATTTTATTGGAAGGCTGGATATAACTAGTAGGAATGTTTCTAATTTGAGGTATTTATATTTCAAGAATAGTCAGTGCAAAATAAAAAGGAAGATTGACAGATTTAGGGAGAATTTATACACCTAAAGAATAGAAGACCTCCAAATCCTTTTTTCTCATTTATCTTGAAAATTCAATCTAAAGAAGGGTTTTTTCTTCCTCTCCTTCCTTCAAATCATTTGATTAATCTTTCTTTTTAAAATATAGTCCATTATTCATTCCTAAAATGCCACTCTGAGTTTGGTTAAGTATGAATTTCAACTGATAATACACAGACACACATATATACCCCTACATATACACATATGTAGTTAAATGTCATGTTTCTGAGGCATACTACTCATATAGATATTTTTATCTGAATATGATAGTTCTCCCTTTTACTCATGCTTATATGACTTAAAGCATATTTGAGATTTACTAATTATCCAAAATTCATGTAAAACACTGTATACAAATAAACCATATTATTGGCAATTTTTTATTTTATATCTAGGAGATGCAACCTTTCAAGTAAACTACATAGAAAGTGGTTGATTAGATTTTATGGGATCTGTCAAAAGTCTTAGTTCAGTTTTAAGCTTTAAGAAGTTAAAAAATGCAATAAAACTTTTGGGATACCTAGTATTCTTAAAAGCAATGATTACATTTTATTTTTTTATACATCCTAAAAAGTAAAGCAAAAAGATATTTCCATGGACTTTTGATTTCCAGGAGAGGATTTAGGTCTGATTTTCATTAGTGTATATAGCCAGGTCATAAAGAGGCTTGCTTCATTACTGCAGATCAATTTGCAAGAATTTATTGAGAGCCTGCTATATGTTAGACACATATACTTTGTGATAATATTATCAAGACAAAGAAAGGAAGGGAGCAAAAGAAAGAAAAAGAAAAGGATGAGAAAGAAAGAAAGAAAAAGGAAAGGAGAGAAAGAAGAAAAGGAAGGATTAAAGGAAGAAAAAGAAAAGAAGAAAGAAAAAGAGAGAAGAGAAAGAAACAAGAAGGGAAAAAGAAGAAACAGAAAGAAAGAAGTAAGAATTCTTACTTGCAATTTCTAATTGCAGATTATTGTCTATCAGAAGAGATAACACACAGAATATTTATGGAATAATCGCACATAGAATAAATAGAAATAAATACCAGATACTTTGTATAAAGTAGTTAAAGAGAAATGGCACTCAGGAAAAAAAGGAAATCAATGGGTAGAGATAAGGAAGGAAGAAAGGGAGGAAGGGAGAAAAGGAGAGAAGGAGGGAGAGGAAGAGGAAAAAAGAAAAGAAGAAAGGAATGCATCATAAACATGGAGGGAATAAACCAAGCTGTGAAGTTAAATGACTTTCCCCATGGTTACAAAGGCAGAATATCATTTTAGTCCTTCCTCACTCTAAGATTGGCCCTCTCTCTAATAAGTGCTCTGTCCTTCTAATTTATGCTAACATATGTTCTTTGAACTTTTAAATTTGTTTTACTTTTGATAATTGCATTTCACCATAATAGGTTATCTTTATAATCCTGTTTTATTTTGTGCATTTAAAAACTTTATTGTAAGAAGGAGTCACATGCTTTACTATACTTATATCAGGGTTCATAACATAAAAAATATCAAAAATCCCTACTCTAAGCAACATGGTAATTTTAGAAATGTGAATTTTTCCTTTTTTCCTCAATTATATCACCTGAAAAGTTTTATTTACTTTTAAAACAACACCAACACTACTTCCAGACTCTCCAAAGACCCAAAGTGTATCAGTTTTCAAGAGTTGGTGGGGTTCTGGTAATTAGCATAGATTTTCCACAAATGGCATACACAGACTGTTGGCTCGGCATGTGTGCTATAAGATTGGTGTTTACCCTATTATTTTCCAATTTAAATATGTCATAAAGTTTATCAGTGAGCAAATGGAAAGATCCAAGATAGCAAATATGACTAGTAAGTAGTGGCCTTGATATAAACATTGTCCTGTCCCTTGAATCTTAGACTTTGCATCAAAAAATAATTACTCTCATTGTAAGGCTAGCAATGGGAACATAACCATATTCCCCATTTATACTTGGTGATGGTTGGGTATTTTTAGCAAATGAGTTGTCAGCAGAAAGGCTTCATTAGACCCATCAGGATATCTGCCCATGAATAACTAATCCCAAACTGTACTGACAGTTTCCTTGAGCCAAGATGATGGAGCACCTCTGACAAAAGCCATATTGTGCTCTCCATGTGAGGAGTGGGAAGAACAAAAGAGACAGTTTGCTCTTAATTTGGTCAGGTTAATATTGACACAGTTAGCTCCAAAAAATCAGAAGTGTGTGTAATATATATTTATAGCCATCACTCTGGTAATTGACTGTTGGGTGCCATAAATCAGAAAGTGTTACCAGAGAAGGAGGTAGGATTTGGTGTTTTCTTGACATGTTATTTAAATGGTTTATTTTTAAAATGGAAAAAAAGACAGCAACTTACCCTATTTTGGCCTAACAATTCAGACTGGATTTCTAAAATTAATCCATACCACATTTCAAGGGAATTTAAAATCACTGAACTCATTTTTAGACATATATTTTTCTCTTGGCTTTGACATTTTTCCCTTCCAAAATGAAAATGTATTAAATTAAACTTGTGAAGTTTTCTTTTTTTTCCCCATTCTGTTTTGTGCACTACACCTTTCTCATCTCTAACTTCTTTGTAAAATCAGTTGTGAATACATAGATAATAGAGTCTGGAGAGTAATTGAAGAGGTAATAGAAATCTAGTTATTTTCTCATAAAAGATAGATATTTACTTTTTTCCATTTTAAAAATAAAGATGAATTTTGGAAAATTCTCAAAGTCTTTGGATAACTTTACTTTTTTTTTTTTGAAAAGTTCTCTGAAAGAAACTGGAAACTGAGTAGATACCCATCAATTAGAGAATGGCTGAATAAATTGTGGTATATGAATATTATGGAATATTATTGTTCTATAAAAAATGACCAGCAGGACGATTTCAGAAAGGCCTGGAGAGACTCACATGAACTGATGCTAAGTGAAATGAGCAGAACCAGGATATCATTATACACTTCAACAACAAGATTATATGATGATCAACTCTGATGGACCTGGCCATCTTCAGCAATGAGATGAACCAAATCAGTTCCAATGGAGCAGTAATGAACTGAACCAGCTACACCCAGTGAAAGAACTCTGGGAGATGACTAAAAATCATTACATTGAATTCCCAATTCCTATATTTTTGCCTGCCTGCATTTTGGATTTCCTTCACAGGCTAATTGAACAATATTTCAGAGTCCCAATTCTTTTTGTACAGCAAAATAACAGTTTGGTCATGTATACTTATTTTGTATTTAATTTATACTTTCATATATTTAACATCTACTGGTCATCCTGCCATCTAGGGGAGGAGGTTGGGAAAAGGAGGGGGGAAAATTGGAACAAAAGGTTTGGCAATTGTCAATGCTGTAAAAATACCCATGCATATAACTTGTAAATAAAAAGCTATTATTAAAAAAAAAAGAAAGAAAAAAGAAAAGTTCTCTGAAAAAATTCTAGAATCTGGCTCCATAACTGTCTGGAGTTTATATTGTCATCTTGTAGAACAATTGTTGATCAGTTTCTATGATAGATGTCTGGCCTTAACTCAGAATTCTGACTAAGCCATGAAATTCATGAAATATTTTTAATTTTTTTGATCATTGCATTTCAATAGAATGCATTTCCTTTGTAATCCTATGTATTTTATCTTATACATTTAAAAACATCATCCTGAAATAGAATCCATAGATTATCTGACAGCCAAAAAAGGTCCATCATATACAAAAAGATTAAGAACATCTAAGGTAAATTTTTCCCCTAAGCTTCATAGTAAAATGTTACACCTACTACAAAAGTCCAGTTGAAATTTTGTGTTACTATCAGACAGAGATATTTGTCAATCTTCATTTATACCTTAGAAACTAGTAAGTTGATGGAAATAGGGCTTGATTCATGCATCAACAAAGTGATTCCAAAGACCAAATATAGTTACTGCTCTGACTCACAAGTTAAGAATGGCTTTTATAATTTTAAATGCAGTAAAACTTTATGTACTTAAAATGGTTTAATTTAATTTAAATTAATTTAATTAAAGTGGACAATAATTGTCTACTTCCTGATTTCAACTAAGAAAGAAATGAAGAAAATACTAATAACACCTTTTAAACTTAAAAGTGTATCATACATACTTTTCGAGAGCTGTTTGTTAAATATTTACTACCTCACCACTACCAGACTACTGGACCATTACTCTATTAACAGACTCCCATTCATGCCCTCAGGAGACAGATCAAATAGCAATTATCCTAAAAATTTAGGCCATTGTGCTAATCTAGGTCCTGGTATAGTGCCTTGTCCACCGTGAGGTTATAGTTCTGCCTCCCTTGTCTTTAATTCCTCTGACAAAGAACATGATGCTATGATTTAATCTTGTTGCTATACTCTTTTAAGATAGCAAAGACTATTTGCCCATCACTGCCCTTAGAATTGCCGCCTGCAGCAAAGGTGTGAGTGATATTACCTTAAAGATTTCCAACATAGAATAATGCTGCCTGTAAAGGCCTGGGTTACCATCCATTAAAAAGTGCCACAGATATTGTCTGCCCTCATAATTCCTTGTCTTCAAGGAGAGTTAATGTTAAAGGCCTTTCTCAGTCTCCCCAATTACTACTGCCTTTCCCTCTGATTTGACCCTCTATTTGTTCTTTATATCTTGGTTGTTGCTGGTTATTTAAATGTTATCTTCCTTAATAGAATATGAGCTCCTTGAAAGCAGGGACTATTTTTGCCTTTCTTTGTAATAAATCCTCAGTACCTAGCCCAGTCACACAATAAGCATCTAATGAGAGTTTCTTAATTGACTGTACTTGCCAACTTGCTATGGAAAAAAAAAAAGCATCTCTTTTTTGCTAAGATTCATCAGACCTTCAAGTCCTTAAATACATTTACCTATAGTCTGATTCTCTGATCATAGTTGGTTATGTTGGTAGAAAGATATGCCGTAAATATTGGGGGCAATATTATCATTATTCAACCTTGATATAACCAGTTATGACCTTGTCCATATTTGTCCATACAATTTGGTCCCTTTGAAATAGAAGAATATGAATTGATGAAGACTGGAGTGAACAAAACCAGTACTATTAATATTATATGGTTAATAATGTAAAAGTGAACAATTCTTAAAGACTTAAGCACTCAAATGATCAACCATGATTAGAGAATATTTTAAAGGAAGACTGCTACCCATTTATAACAGAAAGATGATGGACTACATATTTTTATGTAGTTTTTTTAATGGACAGAATATTTTAAAAGTATTTTTGAACAACATTAAAATGGGAATTTATTTTGCTTGAATATGCTTATGTAATAATTTTCCTTCCTTCCTTCCTTCCTTCCTCCCTCCCTCCTTCCCTCTGTTCCTTCCCTTTCTCTCTCTCTCTCTCTCTCTCTCTCTCTCTCTCTTTTTGTCTATCTGTCTTTCTTTCTTTGTCTTTCTGTCTTTCTTTCTTCTGTCTTCTTTCCTTTTTCTTTTCCACTTTTCTTCCTTCATTTCCTTCACTCCCTCTCTTTCTTTACCATGATTATTAGGTTTTGTTTATTTACACTGCAGCTTTTTCATGACATCTAATACTTTATGAAAAACATTTGTTTCTGTTACTATTCCTCCAATAAATTGGGCCATCCTAGAAGGTCTGCTTTCATAGACTTCCCTTCTAATTATCCATTCTGCCCCATCTCTGGCCAAGTGATCTGAGCAAGAAAGACAGATCTTTCTTAGTTCAAATGCCTCTCATGGGAGATTCAACCATGGACTGTTGAATTCAGGTTGACTTACAAGCAAGAAATCCATAAGTAGATCAAGGTAGTACACCACATTCAAATAAGTAGCAATCGCTGGGGGAAGTTCCTAGAGACTGGGGGCTGTATGGTTCTTCCCCTACTTCCTCTATTCTACCTGATTTGAAAAATTTTTTAAGCTGCTTTCTGAACATTCCCAAGGTCAGCAATAATGACCTGCAAAACATTGCTTTCTTGCATGATAAAGATTTACCATTTTTCATCACCTCCCCAACTCTTACTGCCAACTCAATACTACACTGCCCCTTTAGCTTGCATGTTTCCATATGGGTGAAAAATTTTGAAGAATCAAGGCTTCAGTAAAGAAAATGTTGATTCCTTATAAAGACAATAGAAGGCAGTGTGGTGTAACTGAATGAGCATTGAACAAATGGCCATAAAACCTAGATCCTGGCTCTGGCACCATTTACTTACTTTGTGATCTTTGGAAAAGGCATTTATCCTTCCTGGACCTCAATTTATTCATATAAAAAAATGAAGACCAAGAAGGTCTCTGATTCCTGTCTATTGTTAAAATTCTTAATATTCCATTTTAAGAGCAATTCCAGGATTCAAAGACCAACATATAAATTGCCTTCACTCCAAACTAGTGAGAATTTTCACTACCTATATCCAGCTATAGAAGCTGATCAGAGGGTGTCTGGAGGGATGATGTATGAGGATATATGGCTGATGGTTTATTATCAACCTTCTAATCCTGAACCAGTGAGATGCATTTAATAATAATGACCTCAGATAAGGTCATTGACCCTGGCTGAGCCCCCTCCCTCTTCTCTACACATTCCCATCCCATCTGCCTTGACATGTGTTATATTTCTATATAGAGTATGTGTGCATATATGTATGTATACCTTTATGTGTATTATATATAGGATTATATATGGTTTACATATTTTAGTACTTTATTAAATAATTTTATGAAGGCCTCCAAATAGCCCTCTCTATCTAAATTACATTATATTCTATATTTTTCATACTAATTTCAAAGTATAATAACTAAGATTATAATTAAGCCTGAGGTACTGAAGTATAATGAGTAACTTTTAATAAATCCACTGAAGTTTTTTTGCTACTAAAATGCCTTGGCTATCACATAAAAGTAAGTGTGATATAGTACATAAGTGATGTGTGGTAAAAACAGGGAAGATATCTTTGCTTACCAATTAAAGAGTGAAAGACTAACAAAATAAACAAAATCTCTTAATTTATGCATTTTGTGTTCTCATAAATCATTTCCTGTCAAAATTATCAGACTTTATTATTGCTGAATATTTTAAACATCATAATGGAATTTTGGTAGCATAAATCATAAAGCTTTCAGTTGGAACATTTGTGTACATACCTCAGCATTTTTTCATATATCTTTATAAAAATGTCCTCAGACTAGAAATAACTTCATGCAGAGTATAAATGTCAAACTCTGCTCTTAAATTTCAGAAACTCAGCAATCCACAGTGAAGACTGTGCTTGTAAGCTAGTTGTGGGTTGTCAAACCAGGGTACCAAGCCATACCATTTTTTAAAAGATGGAAATATTATGTATCATGCTTTAATTTACTTCTGACTACAGATTCTCAATAATTATTTTTTTCTATTTATTCTCTTTTAGATTAGGAAAATATCAATTGCAAAAACAATCCATTGGTATATAGTTTATTCGATTTTCTGTTCCCAAAGAAAAAATCATTTAAAATATGAGAAAGATTTGTCCGTGACATTATAAAGTTGTCTCCCGACCCACAGAATAGTCAAGATATGAGATTATCTTTAATCCAAACATTATCCTAATCCTGAATCCCATTATAACATCACTAAAAACTAAAAACTGGTCATTCTGAATCTATTTACACTCTAGTAGTGAGGAATCCATAACCCCTCAAAGTAGCTCACTTCATCCCCTAATTGCCCCAATTATCATTAAATTTTTTCTTTTAGTTAAGCCAAAATCTATTCCTGTTCAGTTTGAATCCAGAGTTCCCAGTTCTCCACTTTGGAGTCAAGAAAAGGAATCACATTTTTAAAAAATCTATTTCTAGTCAATATGTTCAACACACACAACAAATTAGTGAAAAAATTGAAATTAGAATCTACATCTTCAATTAATCAATTGACAAGCATTTATTTATTTAACCACTACATGCCTAGCATTGTGCTACACATTAGGGATGCAAAGACAAAAGTAAAAACAGTCCCTTCTTTCAAGAAGTTTATAAACTAGCAGGGAAACTACATTTACATAATATAGGTTTATATAAATAGATACAAATTGACTTTGGTGAGAAGGTAAGGGCAAAGGTTGGAGCAAAAGTTCCCAATTTTTCTCAGGTTTACCTTTAGTATCTTTAGTGAAAACTTTAAGTCAAAAGAATTATATATATGTATAGTAACTAAATCCAAACAACTTATTAAGTATTTATATCTTAACAACTTGAAAGTTACTTTAAAAAATGAACACTGAGATTTTTTTAAAAATCCTATCATAAAATAATTACAATTGCTTACTAAAGGGACGCATTCATCTTTTAAGCATTGAAGAGATTCTCAAACCTGGAATCTGATTGAATACTTTCATCTTCATTTCCTTTTTTACTTATTTTTGTAAAGTATTTGCTTTAAATCATGGCAAATTCTAAAAATCCAACTTAGCAAATAAGAAGTCTGAGAAGTTACTAGTGAAACTGAATCACAGAAATGAAAACACTACATAAAACATTTGATTTAAGGTTATTGAAAGAAATGTGATATGATCTAATCCTTAAAATTAGAACTACCTCAAATTAGTACTTTGTTTGGTATTTGTCTGGCACTCAGTACAGTACCTGGCACATAGTAAGAGATTAATAAATATTATAATGGAGCTAAGAGGGATGAAGAAAGATCTCATGTAGAAGATATATTTGAGCTGAACCTTAAAAGAAACTAAGGATCATGAGAGAAAGAGAGGAGGAAAGAATTGCCATTCCAGGCATGAGTTGGTGATGGTAGTGGTCAATGGAAAAGTATGGAGAGAAAACTTGGAATGCCATGTATGAAGAAAAACAGTGAGAGCTATAGATTGGCTCAATTCCAATAATGTGCAATAAAAGTGAAAATAAGAACTTTAAATGACAAACAAAGGAGTTTGTATATGAGTTTATGGGTAGTAGACAGCCATTGGTGTTTCCTTAGTTGGTGAATGACATCAATTTTTCCCTTTAGCAAAATCAATTTGTTAGCTGTTTGAAGGGTAGATCAGAAAGGGGAGACAATTGAATTAAGGAAGACCAATTCAATTAAGAGGCTATTGCAGTAGACTAGGCAAGAAGCCATGAGAGCATGAACTGTTATGGGGATTTTGTGAGTAGAAAGTAGGTACAAAATATAATAGATGACTTTTTATTACAGCACTCTTTTCTATTATATTTTTTCCTCTGTTTCATTTGATTAAAGTCTTAATTGAAATTTATTTCTGATTATTAATATCAAAATATCAAAAAATATTAATTAATAAACAGAGACATGTTTGACAAAAGTGTTTGTCACTTTAACAGTCACTATCTTGAGCAGACTCCAAATAGAAGATGATGTTGTATAAATGGTGAGGTCTCCCACATGGTCCTATTTGCAGTTGACATTGCAATAAACCCAAGACCATTGCATAACCTCCTAAATGAGATCAATAATCGCTTAAAAGAATTTATCCTATTTACATAAGAAAAATCACATAGCTGAAGAATGCTTATTGCCAGCTTATGACTTTTAGTTTCAGAAATGTACTAGCTGTGTGCCCAAGATAAGACACAATCTTTGTTTGCCTCATTCTCCTCAAACATAAAATGGGGAAAACAATAATATACATATCTCTGACTTGTTGTGAGGATTAAATAAGATAATAGTTGTAGAACGTACTTACACAGTGCATGAAACATAGTAGATGCTATTTATTCCCTTCCTCCTTTTATGAATAATCCATAGTTTTTTAGTATGTATATTTTCCAGAGAATATCATTATTGATCTGGCATCCTTATGTTTCATACCTGAGTCTTAGAAGAAAATGTAGAACATTAGGTGACTTCATAGAATTGAGAGTTATTTTGTGTCATTCTGTTTTATGGATTGTCCACATATACCCTACTCTGAGACATTATTGTGGTACAGAAGTTGCCCTGAGTTCTTGAAAGTTTTGATAACAAAACATGAAATCTAGAATGTTCTATCAAGTTGAAAAGATTGTGTCTATTTTCTAAAGACAAACCTACCTAACCAATGAGAAGATCATCTTCAGCAGATTGGATATTAAGGGATAAATTCTTTGCCAGTAGCATCCAAGAAAGGAATATAAATACAAAATGGGTCTCAGATTTTGGCGGTCCACTTTGGCTTTTTCACTGAACTTTGGCAGATTGGCAGCACAGTAGGTAAATAGTTCTAATGATCACTGTTTGCTGATGATATTTTATCCTTAATATAACTATTAGTATTCCAAATGTGAAACCTTGCTCAGCAACCAACAAATTGGCATACTACTGAAGAAACAGAGAGGAAACAAGAAATAAGGTATTTCATTAGTACGAGAAACTCGTATTCTTATCATAATTAAACCATTTTAACATAAATAAAGACATAATAAAGTCTTATGGATCACATATCCTTTTTGGAGAGCTAAATAAGAGAGTTAGTAAAGTTGATTTTATTATGTACTCAAAAGCAACAAGAAAGATAATTTCAACAGAAGGTTTGCAAGGATCAATGCTAAAAAATTACCCATGCATCTATATTGTAAATAAAAAGCTATAGTAAAAATACTAATCTATTAAAAAAGAAAGATCATTTCAATGGGTGTTTGATCATTTTACCTTCATAAGATCTTTATGAGAATAAATAATGAAGATAATCAAGAAGATAATTGCAGAGATGTATCACACAGAGCATGTATTGCAGAGCATGTATAGGTAGATGTTCTATAAATAACTTGATAAGGTCAAGGCATCATATAACTCAAGTTCAACAAATATTTATTAAGCAACTGTCAGATACAAGGGCCTGCGCTTGGCACTTGTGACAAAAACATAAACAAAATAGCCTTTACCCTCAAGAAGCTTAACCTTTTATATATTCTTATCCAGTAATTTCACTAAGAAAGTGGGAACAAGATGGACAATGAAAAAATATTGGAAATATTATCTGGATGAAAGTAGTTAAAGACTTATAAACTATTTTATATTATAAATTCTATTTATTTACTTATTTATAATTTTTGTTGGATATCCTTTGTTTTTACATCATCTTCATTTTCAAATATATCCCTTCTCAGCCTCTTATATTGCAAGCCATAATTAATTTTTTTAGAGAAGAGAGTAAAAAGGTACTTGGCATAGTGATCAACAAATATCATTAAAAACAACAATGAAACTGACCGTGACTAGACAGAAAGGAAATTACTAACTATTAATGTGGGAAAAATTATAGATCAGTCATCAATTAGTTTAGAGCAAAAGTCAAAATCAGTATCAAACTAGAAGAATATTTAAAGATGAGAAGACAACATGCCATTACAATAACTTCAATCTGACATATTCAAAGTTACTTATCCTTATAAATTGCAATTGGAATAAAAGCCAAAATTAGGATATAAGTTTATTTATGAAATTTTACAATGGAAGATTATGAAAGTTTATGAGCTTCATAAAACAGCAATGAACAGTGAAAGAGAAAATCTGTTTGCTGAAATCTTGATTTGAGATCCAATTAAGCAAGACTACCCAAAGATCATTTATACCAGAAGATATTAAATAAATAAAAATGGAACAGATTTGCCAGTGTTTCCATAGTGATGTATATTTTTAGTCAACAATGTAATTGATATTAGCCAAATATAATTAAAATACTACTCTTACTAAATTATGTCTACATTAAAGTCTACAAAAGGTTGTAATGTTCTCTCTAAAATGTAATGTTCTCTTGTTGGTTTTTTTGGGGATCTCTGGAGACAGCCTTTGTTTCAGTTCGGTAATCACCACAAGTGCATCCAGGTGTTAAAGTCCAAATTCTTTATTGTCTCTTCCAAAGTCCTATCTCCTTCATTTGGGGCTGGGCTAGTTTTCTGGAGGCCATCCTCTCTCCTTGGTTCAGTGAGCTTGAGCTCCCGCCGGTCTTCTCTGGCTTCTGAATCTCCCAGACTCCAAAGGTTTGTGCTTCAGCTTACAGCCACCACAAAAGTGGACAATGGAATGAAACTGTCTCAGCCTCTGAGAGCTTCTAGTGCACTTGTCCTTCTGGTCCTGAGAGCTTCTCCCTTATATCCTTTACACTGAGTATATGCTAATCATTATATCATTAGGAAACCATTATTTGTTGTAGGATTAAATCAATGCTAAATTACATTTAACCACTGTCTCCTCAATTGCACTTAGTACCTTGTTTCAAGTTCTGGCCCATAACATCTCCTTGTAGGATTAAATCAATCATACTGAAACCATGCTAAATTAGATAATTATTGTCTCTATCAATTCCACTGACTTAGTATCTTGTAAGAATCCTTTGTTTCAAATTCAGAGTTCTAGCCCATAATAAAAAGTTGCAAAAACTTTCACGTATTTATTCCATTTGTCTTCACATACATCTCTTTGAAGTAGGAATGAATTGGTATGATCAACCCAATTTTATGGAATTGTGAAGATAAATTATTAAATATTCAAAACTGGGCAAAGGACACATAAAGAATAAGAATAATTTGAACTTTTTTGCATAATGCATTCACTTTCTTATTGTAGCAATGAGAGATTGAGTATTCTGGCTCCTGTACTTTCCCATTGGGATATAGTTATATATTACCCTGGCAACTTCATTTTGGTAGGGGCCCATATTGGCCCCACCAGTTCAGTAGCAAGTATAGCAGGGACTCTCAGTTATACCCATATAAATGCTCAGTTGGCAGAACTGCTCCACCAATGTAAGGCCCATCTTCAGTAACTTCTTAGGAAGATGGGGAAATGCAACAAAATAATATGAAAAACTCTAAGCATGTATCAGAGCCCTTATAGAATTTAATGATTGCTTATTGAATAAATAAAATTAGCTGAACCAAGATTTGACCCTAGCATTTCTGACTCAAATCCTTTGCTATTTTGTTCATTTTATAGAGGAGGAACTGAGGCATGGAGAAGTTTCACAGCTTTCCTAGATATACAACACTAAGTGAAATTAGTATTTAAATTCTAATTTTCTGATTAAAAATCTAAGACTTTTCCAGTATATGACATATTTTCTCTTTCTCTTTTGACCGAAAAGTTACAAAGATCATTTCCTTAGTGATCTTCATGGATCACAGTAGAAAATGAGTTTAAAAAAATCTTAAAAGACAATTAATGAACATTTAGTTCTTGTCTAAGTCGTGAAATTCATAAAGTGATGGAAAATAAGAGCAATATCCCTTCTTCCTAAACACAGGACATGGTAGGGCATCTTTGCCAATAGATTACTAAGTTCAATGCCTAGCAAAGAACTATTTACTATGTTCCATACAGCAGTTTAAGAGAATAGATCCATATTTCAAATGCAGAAGGACAGAGGGAGCTGGAAAGGAAAAAAAAAATAAGACAAAGCAAACCCACATCATCACACCAACCTTTCTATTTTCTAAACATTTGACAAATGGAGTATTTTTTTACATTTCTAACTTAAGGGGGGAAGACACATTTTTGGACACATTTGAGCAGATTAATAAATAGTATTTGTATACATGTAACTAAAATAGTAATTTATCAGGTAGAAGGCAGATGGGGAGACTAAAATGCCAACCTGAATATACAGTTGTGTTGCACTGATGATGAACTGCTGTTTATTCAGGGACAGCCTAGCTTGGCATAAATAGAAGCACCATCCTAGCACATGACTGTGCTTTGCTAGAAGACAATAATAAATTATCTGCTATGCAAACAGCGCCAGCATAAAGGAAGAGCAAACATGCAACACTGGCCATGTTCCTCGACTCTCACTTCTCAGGTTTGCCTGTAGTGCAAATATAAATCTCGACATTTTCTTAGGGCCAGAAAGATATCATGATTTGGACAGTTCTGTGTGGGGAGAGAGAACACAGTTTCCTGGCCATTTAATTTGGAATTATTTTCAGACTCACATAATGGGTTTCTTGCTCAACACTGTGTGATTCATAGAAAGATGGAGTTTACCAGTATTCCATTTAATACTATGGTGCTTACATCATATGAAATAAACTCTAAAGTGGTATCAAACTCAAATAGAAATAGATTCCTGCCAGTCAGATTTTTGACTTAGAAAACCACAAATTAACATCATCTATGTTATGTTATAGTTTTATTTATTTTGTTAAACATTTCCAATTACATTTTAATCTGGTTTGGGCTGTGGACTGAGACTTTGACAGCTCTGCTCTAAAAAACAGGTCAATGAACATCATAGAGAAAAATGGGGGATCTAAAATACCAGCTCATTAGCAAATATATTGCTACATAAATACTTTACAGGATTACTACTAATACATAGCAGAGTAAAAATCATTCTCTGCATATGGATTAACAAAGACAAACTGGATTTTAGTAATGACAATTTCCCTGAATCTTGGTTTTGTGCTTGTTGGTCATATAAGCCTCTTTCTCTTAACTTGATAGCAGTATTCTACACACAGAAGGCACTTAATAAATGTTTTTGGATGACTGAATGTTGAATTTTCTAATCTGACATTTCATTATAAAGGTTCTTACTTGTAACCTCATTGATAGGGATTCTCTATCCCATTGTATACAAGTTTGGTACTTGTATTCATACAAATCCTCCACTGGAAAGGGGTAAAGTGCACTCTAATAATATTTTGAAAGATTTTTCTACATCTTTTAGCATTTTATAGATGCCATTAAAACATAGAAGCCAGCCAAAGATTGTCCCTTGCTTTCTCTAAGTGATTAGTCCATCCTTTTCTTAAGTCATACATTTCTCTAATGACATTATATGATGACTTCTTTTGCAAAATTCCTCTTCATAATTTTTTACAATTTACTCATTGCCACCATGTCCAGACCAAGGTCTGCAGTTGGGTATAATCTAGTGACTTTTTTTCATGAGTATAAATATTGTTAGATAGATAAACAAATAGACAAAACAATTAGATGATAGATAAATAGATGGGATAGAGATAAGAGATAGAAATATAGAGCTATAGACAAAGAGACATAGCTATAACTATAAATACAGATATATACATATCAATGTATGTAGAGTCTAGATGTAGATGTAGTATGTCTATATCTACATCAATTTAGTTATAGATATAGACAAAGATATAAATATAGATATAGATTTAGATACAAATGCAGATGATATAGATACAGATATTGTTATAGATACAGTTACAAATAGATAAAATTACAAATATAGATATAGATGCAGATAGAGATAGATACAAATAGATATGTATTCAGATGTAGATACAGATAAATGTAGATCTAAATCTTGGAACATACACTGGGGATAAAAATGATGAATCAGGTCTAGAACTGAAAATAAAGAGAATGCTTTGGGAAAATTGTGCAATTCTTTCAATGACTACATGTTTCTATTCTAAGTAAAGGGCCATCTTTTAAAATCCATTATTTTCTGGTGATATTATATGGCTATAAGCTAGAACTACATCATTCAGGAATTGAAATTGAGCATTACCCAGGGGTAATGGGAAAATGCAGTTTATTAGGCTATAATACATAAATGTTTTTAACCCAGGAAAATCTCTGAATAGTCTACTATTTTAAACAAGTGCATAAGAATTCATTTAGCATTGTTGTATAAGTAATAAGAAACAAAGCATAGCCCAATGTAGTTTAAGCCACTGGATTTAATATCAAGTAATTTTAGAAATTAGAATTTAGAAAGAAAAATTAGAAAAGTAATTCCAAATAAATAAGAGGAACATGGAAAATATTATCCATCAGAATTATGAATAAGAAAAGATTTTATGAATAAACAAGAGATGGAGAGCATTGTGGGATATAAAATGGATAATTTTGATTACTTTAGAATTTAGAGTTTTTATACAAATAAAACCAATGTGGCCAAAATTAAAAGAAAGGCAAAAAATTCATATAGGTCTTCCTGAGTTTTTCTGAAATCACCCTGCTTGTCATTTCTTATAGCAGAATAGTATCTCATCATAATCATATACCACAACTTGTTCAGCCATCCCCCAACTGATAATCATCTCCTTGTTATAGGTCCCTTTCCTTTTTCTTCACTGTCTTTAGGATATAAACTTAGTAATTGTATTCCTGAGTCAAAGGTTGTGCAGTTTTATAACCCATTGGTCAGAGTTCTAAAATGTTCTCCAGAATGATTGGACCCATTCACAATTCCAATAACAGTCCCTGCTTTCCCACAATCCCTCCAGTATTTGTTGTTTTCTTTTTCTATCATGCTAGTCAATTTAATGGGTATGAAATGGTACCTCAGAATTGTTTTAATTTATATTTCTCCAATCAAAAGTTTTTTTCATATGACTGTAGATATCTTTGATTACTTTATCTGTAACCTTCCTATTCATATTCTTTGACCATTTTATCAGTTGGAGAAAGGTTCTTATTTTTATAAAATTGACTCAATTCCTTATTATATAAGAAATGAGACCTTTTTCAAAGAAACTTGCTATATGTTTTCCTCCAATTTTCTGTTTACCTTCGAATTTTGGCTGTATTGATTTTGTGCAAAACCTTTTTAAATTTCATCTAATCAAAGTTATACATTTATATTTTCCATTATTCTCTCTATTATTTGACCATAAACTCTTCTCTTATTAATAGATCTCACAGGTAAAAATTTTTATGCTCCCCCTAATTTGTTTGTGATATCACTTTTTGTGTCTAAATCATGAAACCATTCTAAATTTATCTTGATGTACTTATGTGCGATATTAGTCTGTGTTTAGTTTCTACCAAACTGCTTTCCAGTTTTTGTTCAAAAAATGAGTTCTTACTCCAAAAAATTGGATTTGGAGATTATCAAACACTAAGTAAACTATGGTTGTTTGCTATGTCTTTCCTCCTTTCCTGGTCAAATTCTTAGAAAAAGCCACCTCGCTTCAATTTCTTCACATTTCACTCATTTTTCATCTTCATGACATCTGGCTTCAGACCCTACCATTCAAATGAAAACGGTTCTTTCCAAGGTTATCAGCAATCTTTTAACTAATAAGTCAGGTGGCCTTTCCTCTGTTTTAGAAGTGAATTCTTGTTCAAGTACAATGAACTCCTTTGTTGGAATTCTCATAGACCCTGTAGTCCCTTCCACCTTTAAGGTTCTGTGATTTTGTAAAGGAACATGATCTCGCTTGCCATCTGGGGGAGAGGGTGGAGGGAGGGAGGGAGGGGAAAAATTGGAACAGAAGTGAGTGCAAGGGATAATGCTGTAAAAAATTACCCTGGCATGGGTTCTGTCAATAAAAAGTTATTTAAAAAAAAAAAAAGGAACATGATCTCTATTGTCCCTGTAAATTCTAAAATTTTCTATCTCTCATCATATGTCCATTCATTTTCTATTTCTAAAGCCTTTAACTAACTTAGTGAGAAGAATTAGTGCTGAAAATTTTAATCTTTTTTCTGTTAAATGATCAGTTTTAAAGTTTTTTTTTTTATTAAAGTTTCCAAATAAACAGATTGGGACAGAGTCTCGGGGAGTGAGAAATAGAATGTTAGTTAATTTCTAACCTAATTCAAGCTCTGCCTTTGACTATTTTATATAACATTCCTCATGTAATCTGATCAGAACAAAGTAGTATGAAACTAGGCTCTATACAATATGCTTCTATGTTACACCACATTGAGCCTGCACTGACTGTGTGGAGAGTCGTCACTTAATAGCCTGTGTGTTATTGCTATGTACTTGTGTAATATCTCCTATGCTGATGGATTTGTGCATACCTGTTTCTAATAAGACCCTTCAGCCCAGAAACCCACTAGCAATCCCCACTTTCCTTTGGTGCTTTTCATCTCCCTTCCTAGACGTCAGTGAGGGTGTGATCATCTCCTTTTTAGTGCTTTCACCTCTTTCCTGAGAAGTCAGGGAGGGCATAATCACCTCTCCTTGGGGTCACTTCCTTGAAAGGTCAGGGATGGTGTGACCACCTGTGTTCTAAAACAAAAGAAAGCAGGAGATGTAATGGACTGAAACTGAGCGATGCACTGAGGTTCAGACAAACAAGCAATTAAGGCTAATTACCAGTTGGACAATACTCTATTAGCATTCGCTTGGAAATATGGCCCGCCCCACCATTCTGTGCAGGCTCGATCTGTTGGTGTATAGGGAGAGGAGGAGGGGGGGAGTAAAGGAGAGAGTAGGACAAGCAAGGTGACTTCAGGTGGGAGAAGGAAGAGGAGATTCCTGTGTCCACTCTCTCTTTTCTTGCTTCAACAAATAATAAAAATCAAGGACCTTTGCTTATCCTGACTCCAGCTGATTTTAAAGTATTCAGGGTGCTAACGTGGTCATCACATTTATAGTAATATAGTGTAAAATCACATTAACTTATTTGACAGCCACATCTCATACTCCTTCCTTCTGGCCCCAATCTTTTTCACACCTGTCTTTTTCACACAAATTCCTGTATAGATACATTCATATGTTGAACATCTACCATCTTGTATATGAGCAATTCTTAACTGTTTAACCTATAGAGATCTTTTAGAATCCCATTTAAAATTTTTTTAACTTTTATTAATCCTTTCCAATAACTGAAATCTAATTTCAGGTTTTGAATGTTAATAGAAAAGAAGACAGAAAGAGAGAGGCTATTGTGTTAGCATGAGGTACAGCCAGAGAAAACACTTAGAGACATGAAGTGGGACAGCAAGGATACCCATGTCATTCCATCAAAGAGTTCATGGAAGAGGGGAAAGTGTAACAGATCAGAAAGCTGTGGGCAGAGAATTAGAGGAAAGAGGTTTGAAAGTCTTTGAGCTCCCAGTTGAGGATTTTGTTTTTAGTCCTGGAAGTGATAAAGAAATGCTGGAATTTATGGACTAGGGAGGTACTAAGATTGAAATAGTACTTTAGGCAAATTACTTTGGTGGCTAAATGGAAGATTGACTAGAGCAAGGTAAGATTCACAGCAGTTAGACTCACAAGAAATCTAACAATTGTCCAGGTATGAGATGATGAGGGCCTCAACACATTGCTGGCAGTGTTTCTGAAAGGGAACAATAGGATATTTGTCCACTAAAGAAAGACTGCTTACATGTTCATAAGTCACATTCCTAGATCTGTGAGCTGAGAGCTCCATAAACAACTGGGTTACTTCTAAGGTCTGCTCCTGGTTTGTTGGGTTCCAGTCTTCACTGTTATGGCTGGTACTGGACTGTGTTCCACTCTCACCCTGATGTTCTTTCCTGCTGATCTAAGTTTTCTTGGGCTGGAAAATTGTTTCACTTCATCCTTTTGTAAGTTCTGCTACTCTAGAATTTGTTGTAGAGCATTATTTAAAGATTTTTTTGAAGAGGTTTTGGGGAGAGCTTTTCCCTACCATTATGACTGCCCCTACTCCTTCTTAGTTTCTTAGTGACAGAATAATATAATATCAGGGTTGTGGATGAGCTGATAGAAACAGAGACAAAATATTTATTATTTAATATTTGGGAAATAATTGGGACAGGTTAATGTTTTAAATGTTATTTGCCTGAATTGTTGGTAATGATAATTAGTTTTTGCTATTATAAGAAATATTGTAATTAAGAAATAACAATAGTGACACTTTAGAATTATTCTCTTAGAAATACTTCAGTTGATTTGATCTTGTCAGGTTTCATCAATGGCAACTTCCCCTCATTATCTGACTAATTTCTGAGAACTCTTGTACTGTTCAAAGTTTAGTGCATCCTCTTCTAAGGGATCCTCTTCCAAATTCAAATAAGCCCACTCCATTGTGCAACTAGATTACTAGTATAGTCAATTGTACTATCATAGTACTTAATAATTATTTGTTGAATTGGCTTGTCAATAATAGGTTAGTATTCCAACATTTCAGGAAGGTAATCAGGATCCAGAAATGAAAGAGATTAATTTGTTTCTTAAACTAGCCAGTGGATTACTTTAAAGAGTAATTGAGTATTTTCTATTTTATTTATGGATTTCAAACTAATTCAAATTAGTTTTAACAGATTTTTTAATGGTTTCCATAATCCTTCAATCTTTTTTTTAACCATGGTACGTACAGTGTTTAATTCAACACTAACTTCTGGCCTTGTTAAATCAGAGCTAAGGAATCATGTTCACCAGTCCTAGGATTTTTCCCGAATCCTTTGTTATTGGGGAGAGAAGGCAAAACCAGAATGAATTGCCTACTACAACTGTGTAGCCAGAATCGTTTTCTTTTTCTTAGTTACTGACTGCAAATTCATTCTCTCCCTCAGTGTTTTGACAGCCATTTTCATATCCTATATGTGCTTATGGAATTCCTTTAAACTCTGCATACTCTGCTTTAGCAGATATATCCTCTGGGCATCATACAAAAGAAGTATGACTTTTTCTGAGTGGCTCCATCCTATACCCCCCAAGCTTACCTCCCTTTTAAATGTCTTTATAGCTGCACCACATTTTAACTAGAGACATCAATGACAGATGATCTTAATTATGTAGGAAAGAATTGTTTCTTTCATTGCAAAAATAATGATTCCCAATCCTGACTTTATAGTTTCTCTTTTGTCTTAAGAAATGGTATGAAGGGGCAACTAGATGGCACAGTAGATAGAGTACTTGCTATGGAGTTAAGAGGATCTGAGTTCAAATCCAGTCTCAGACACTTAACACTTCCTAGCTGTGTAATCCTGGGCAAATCATTTAACCCTAATTACCTTGCAAAAAAAGGGAATGGTATAAAGTTCTTTAAAAATTATTGAGATCTAATAAATTTAAAAAGTTGAATATTTAATATTCATCATACAGTACTTTTTAGAATTAGACCATATGATGTGTGTATATGTGTGTGTTGTGAGTATTTTATATCACTCTACCCAGTCTCAAATTGGAAAATCCTCTGATAATGTCTACATTTTCCTTCTATTACAGGACTGCATGTTTCATAGAAATATTGCCACTGACCTGAAGATTTTTACAGAAAAGTATGGCTTTGATGTACTCATTCTTTTGACCAGTTACTTATCAGATGAACAACAGACAAAACGTCAGATAGCTGTATATTCAGAGAATGTGGAATTGTGCAACCAGGTGAGCATCCTGCCACAGTAGTTTCATTACTTTAAGAATATGTTATAGAGGAGAGAATTCTGAATTGGGGGCCCAAGGACCTGTGTTCAAATTCTGCCTTTTCTACTTATTACCTGTGTTACCTTGAGAAAAATGCATATTCTCTCTGAATTCCAGTTTTCTCATCTGTAAAACAAAGGGTGACTAGATGATCTCTAAGATATATTCCATCTATAAATTAGTGATCCATAGAATGCTCGGATAAATGGTTCATGTGGAAGATAAGCTTTTAACTTCTTACTAGAAATAGCAAAAGACAGTCCTACACTTGGCTTCAAAAGATGTCAGGCATTAGGTTAAAATAAGTCTTTAAAGGTATTGCCATAGATCCAAAATATAGTGCCCCCTCCTCCAAATAGGAAGTGTCTTATGGTTTTCAAACACTTCCCCAGTTGGGATTTATAATAGAAAGAAAATCTAAGTCCTCTCCTTTTCCCTAATGTAACTTGCTGGCTGAGCTATGTCAGTCTAAAGACACCCAGTGAAGATTTTACATTTTCATGCTATACGTCTCCTTATTCTAATGCTGATATATGGGAATACTGAAAAACTTTATAGTGGTCCTGGTTCCTTCCTCCCAATCCCAGGGGTTATGGGTTTGAGAATATAATTACTGGATCACTGTTCTGTTTATATTAGAATGTTAGTGAATGTTACCAAATCCTCAGGCTATTATTTAGTGTCTCTCTTATCATTCAATTCTTTGTAACTTTCTCTACCAAAAATATCCTTCTCTGGCCACCACCACTGCCCTATATGGTTGTTTCTCTATTTAGAAAGAGTTGCTTTTGTCTTTGTATCCCCACCATTTAGCACAGTGGTAAGCAAATAGTGAATACTTAATAAGTGCTTTTTTATTCGTTCTTTGTATATGGCTTGAGCTTAGAAGAAGAGGTGTGTAATGGAAGTAAATACAACACCTAGAGTCACTGTATTTCCAAAAGGGACAGTGTCTCTCCAAATACCCAAAGATGGTACAATGGAGGTATTACAATCGTTTCCCTAGGAGATCCTTGTACCCCTCTGGTTTTGTTTTTGTTTTGTGCAATTTAGGTTTTTATGGGTAATCATTTGGAAACAGATCGATTGTGTTTCACTGAAGTGAGTATTGGTTTTTAACTTATCCTCTCCAGCCTGTGTAGTTAAGCAGGTTTGAGACAGGTATGCTGCAAAGATGATTGGGGCGAATGATCATGTTCATTTGAAATGTTGTGCTTTCCTGACAGATCTGTTGTGAACTAGAAGAGTCTCAGAATCCTTGCCTTGAGCTGGAGCCTTTTGAATGTGGCTGTGATGAGATCCTAGTGTATCAGCAGGAGGACCCTCTGATTACTTCTGATCAACTGGTTCTCCTTGTCAAAGAAGTCATTAGCAGAAGGTGCTCAGAAATGGTCTCCAACAGTCGGACATCCTCCACCGAAGCTGTGGCTGGCAGTGCACCACTCTCTCAGGGGTCTTCTGGTATCATGGAATTGTATGGTTCTGATGTAGAACCACAACCCAGTTCTGTGAATTTCATAGAAAACCCTCAAGACCTCAATGGTTCCATTCCAGCTCAGGTGGATGTCAATGTAGACCTTGTGAGCCCTGATAGTGGGCTAGCAACCATTCGCAGTAGCCGGTCTTCCAAGGAGAGCTCAGTTTTCCTAAGTGATGACAGCCCAGTAGGTGAAGGTGTGGGTTCTCATCATAGCCTTCTCCCAGGGTTTGATTCCTATAGTCCCATTCCTGAAGGAGCTGTAGCTGAAGAGCATAAGCCACAGTCTGGAGAAGATGGTGAACATTTTGACCTTTTCAACTTTGATTCAGCACCCAATGTTTCTGTGCAATCCCAGTCATCTTCCCGTTCAGCTGACTATTCCCCAGCAGATGACTTCTTTCCCAACAGTGATTCATCAGAAGGACAGCCACCCACAGTGCCAAAGGGACTTGATGAAATGAATCTATTAGGGAGTGACATGGATAATTACTCAACAGGTTTAGTGATGACAGTGGCTGAAAAAGAAAATCTTCTGGAATTTGATGGGGAATTTGCCCAGAGGCAGGAAAGCCCTGGAGACATCTCAGAAAGAACTTTGAGCCTCCCTGATTTTGTGGGAGATGATTCTCCTCCTTCTGAGAAGCTGAAAAATGTTGGGACAAGAGTCCCACCAACTCCAATGAACAGCTTTGTGGAAAGTTCACCACTCACAGAAGACCCAACTCTGCTCTTCCCAGAAGATATGTTACAAAAAATAAATGACTTAGATTGCACAGGGTCCACTCAAACCCGCATGAGATGCAGCAGCTGGTGGGGTGGTTTAGAAGTCGACTCAAAAAATACTGCCCTATTGAACACTGATGCATGGAGTTCTAGTGAACAGGAGTCTGTCTTCCAGAGCCCTGAGTCCTGGAAAGATCATAAAGCAAGTCCCATTGATAGGAGGGCCTCAGATTCTGTATATCAACAAAAGCAGTCCAAACATGGTGACTATTCAAAGCTGGGTCTCTGGGAGAATCAACTTGAACAAGATTCAGTCGGTAACATTGGCACCCACCTCCAAAGTGAGGGCAATCCAGAACACCTGAAACTGCCTTCTGAGAAATCACCTCTGTCTCACACTTCCCCTCAAGGTACATGCCACTTGATAGAAGACTTTGCCACTCCATGGCAGCCCAGCTCATCTTCTGCGGTGGAAACAGATCCATGGGAAACTCCTGCAGGTGACAGTGGGAGACAGGAGGATTCAGAGCCTTTCCCTGCCTGGACTAAATTTAGTAAAGAAGACAACACCACTGCTCTGAAAAAGGCCTGGGATGTGCATCAGATGGACAGAAATCTACCTCTCAAAAGAGACCATAATGACTGGGCTTTTTCTGCACAAGTCCCATCAGAAAATTTCCCCCAAACTTCAAACAATCAAGTGACTTCAGAAGCCTGGGATGAAAACAAAGGTGATCCCAACAATATCCACATTAAGTCTGAAAATCCCAATCTTGATTCTGATGTTATATGGAATAATTCCAAGTTGCTTAGGGAAAATCAGGATGCATTCGATGGTTCTGAGATCAGGGGGAAATCATTTGAAAAGGTAAATACCTGGAACTTGTATGAAGCAAATGATAAGGAAGGAGCTCCAGCTCCTTGGGAAGATTCCTTCTTAGCATATAGGTGCTCAGACTTCAGCACATCCAATGTAGGTGAAGATTTGGTTGCTTCTGAATTAGATACCAATTATTCTACATCAGATTCATATATATCACCTACATTTGTAGGGGAAGAGAAAGAAACTGAGGACAAAACTTTTGATCATGATGCTAACATAGCTACAGAAGAGATGTCACTGAATAAGTCAAATGATGCTGAAAATCTTCCTCAGCCTATGGAGCCAACATCCTACAGAAATCGAATTAGCTCAGGCCCTGGGACCCTACAGATGTGGACAACACAAACACCAAATGATAGCCAAATTGTTGATGCAGAAACAAATGTCCTTTCAAATCCACATAAAGGTTTGCTCAAGTTAGAATACCCAGATGGTAAAAATTTCTTGGCCGAGGATGATGCTGGGGAGAGTAGTCAATCTAGCTATGATGATCCTAGAATGATGCAGATATATAACGAAACAAACCGACAACTGACTCTCATGCATAGTGGTACAGAGCCCAGGCAAACAGCTCCTGAGAATGTTGACTTGTGGAATAGAGTTATCCTGGAGGACACACAGTCTACAGCAACTATTTCAGATCTAGATAACGATTTAGACTGGGATGACTGTAATGGGGGAATGGAGACTTCCAGAGAAGGACAAGCCCAAGGATATATGCATGAAAGTACAGAACCAGAAACTCGATTTTCAGTGAGACAGCTAGAACCATGGAGTGTTGAGAGTCAAGAGGATAGTCAAGTAGGATGGGAGCATCATATGCTTTACAATGCCTCTGAAGAAGGAAAAGATGCCACTTTCAATGATTTCAATTCATTGGATGAGAAAAGTGGACAAAAAATCCTTAGCAATATTTGGGATACAGTCATGAAAGATGACAATGTGTCATCCTTAATATTACCTGACTCATCATCCATTGTAGATTCAGATGAAAACAAATCACCACAGGAAACCCTGAGCTCATCAGAAAACATTAAGGACAGCAACATCCCAGATAAGCTAGAAATTTTAGAATATGATCAGAAAGAAGCATTTACACCTGTCACTCCTCTGGCTGAGTCTGTCAGCCAGGAAACACAAGAAAGTACTTTGGTGAACAACGAAGGATTCTTTGCAACAAGTCCTGAGAACAAAAAACATTCTGATCATTCAGACATATGGCAGGATCAGAATTATAAACACAGTGAAGATGATAATAATATACAAAAAAATACTGATAAAGAATATTTAGTTGAAGATGATACAATAAGTTCTGAAGTAGATAGTGCTTCAGGAAGTTCAGGAAGAGAAGAAGGTAACCCAGAACTATACTTTCCTGTTGCATTTGAAAATCAAGGGACTCATGATGACTCTGTTAAAAGCAGCTCTCCTTCAGTTGCGTCTAGTCCCCACACTAATGAAATCTCAGAGGAGCTAGTGGAACTTCAGGGCAATACTATTAACCAAGAGACAAGTGATGCACAAGCTAGAGCTTCCACAAATAATCTAAATATAAATAATGCCTGTGAAAAGCATTTTGTGGATCAGGGAAATTCAGTTGACACTGCTAACACTTTATCTATTGAGAATCAAGATGTAACAGATCACTCATTATCTGAAATGAACCTTGAGAAAAATGAAACATATAAAATTTTTGGTTTGGAGAGTGGATCCACAGAGAATGTAAATAAGGTACCTCTTCTTAAGACTCCCCAGAATAATGACATTTGGAATGAATGTGTAGGTGTTGACCCACCTCAATCCAATGAAACAAGTCTTGAAATAAATGAAGAGCATGAAATGAAAAATATTAAGAATCATTTTGCTATAGGAGATTTTCAAAAGAGAAATGATGAGGATGATATAGTGTCCAGTGAATATACACATTCGAGCGCATCAAGCCCTGACCTAAATGATCTATCTGCTGCTATGCCCAGCTTGGGTGATACAAACTATCAGCAAAAGAATCAAGATGATTGGAGCACAGGGAATAATGAAGACTATAAACTTGTTCCCAATGATGATCAGTCAGAAATGGTGCCTGAAACGGGAGACTTACAGGGGAATATGACAGATGAGTTCCAAAAGGTTGTCAATCACAAAGTCCCTAAAATTTTAGATATCTGGAATGACCAAGTGGAGGATGATAACTCTCTCTCTTCTTCATCAAGCCCTGATGAAGGCAACACTCCTCAAAATTCAGGATCTGAGGAAAGAAGTTCAGCAGTTAACCATTACCAAACAAATGAGCATGAAATTCCTGAAACTTCACTCAATAATGATACTAAGTCCATTACAACAAGCTCAGAGATTAATAGCAGGGATAATTGTCAAGATAAATTGGAGAAAGAAGTTCATTTGGTCACTTCCCAAGCAAATTTGCAGAAGGATTCTAGGATATGGAATATATTTAATGAAAAAAATGTACCTTTGACCATAGTTGACCATGAAAGTCAGGGATTTTCTGAATATAGAGATTCCTGGGAAACAAGCAGAGGTGAAAGTCAAGAAAGTCCATCCTATGAAGATCAAAGTAGTCCTGATAATTGGAATTTCTCACCTATAAACAAAAATGATGAACAATCAGCTAGATTTAGCGAGGAGACAAAATGCTGTCCAGAGACATTGAAGATTAAAGATGTAACTGAAGAGGCATCATTGCAAATGTCGCCTAAAAATGAATCAGAAGTAAACCATAAGTCCAAAGTGGAAACTCTTGGATTTTCAGCTGAGAGAGAAGAATGGTGTAACACCTTGTCCCCCCAAAAGAGTCCTGAAGAGATAAAACCTTCTGATTCAGATGGTGTTTTAGGAGAGACCTCTTTTGGATACCAAAAGGTAGATCCATGGGATATGCCCATTCAGGGTAATCTTGAATCCAAAGAAGCATTTTGTGTTGATCCTTTAGCAGATGAAAACCAGCCACCCTTTCAAGGTAACAATGAGGTGAACTATGAACCACCTTGGGATATTCAACCGACTCAAGTGGCTTCAAATTCTGTACAAATGGAGCAGTCTGATGAGTTTGATCCAAGTCAAGAAAAAATGGATTTTAAAAAGCAAATTTTCATATCAGCTGCTGCTTCTGAGTTTGTGCCTGAGAGTCATACACAAGAACAATGTCAAAACAGAGTGTTACCTGTTTTGGATCAGCTAGACTCAGAAATTACTCATGAAAATGTTTCCATTGCCATTAGCCCTAACTCTCAAGTGACAAATAGGTCCAGCCCTGGATGGAGTAGTTCTCCACCTGGCAGGATGCCTCAAGATACATTTGTCCCTGATATTTTGCATGACAATTTCCAAGAAGACAGACAAATTATCTCAGCCCTGCCTGATCTGTGGACTGATGCTACACAATCCCTCAGCTTAAAAGTAGATGGTGAAAATCCAGACATATTGAATCACTGTGATCAGGACAGCAACTCCCAGTCTTCCACCAGTCCTGATGTATGTCATGAATATGACATGAAGGAAGAGGCTGGGCAGCATCTTGCCCAAGCTTTAGGCAGCCCTGGAGGGGAAACTAGTGAGTTTTATCTCACTGAATCAGAGCAGAATGAAGTACCTAGACAGAAATTTGTCATTCACAATATGGAAATGCATCCTGAAAAACAATTTTCTTTGCATCCAAACAATGAACAAACAAATGTTGATAGATTAGATTTTTCAGTCTTTCCCAGACCTTCTTCTGAACCTTCTGAACTGGTTGGTGACAATGATGCAAACTTAGGAGAATTGAAAAGTGAAACCATCCTAGAAAAAGCATCAGTTTTGGACCCAGTCAAAATGGAGGATTTGACTGTTGAAAACATGGGAGCCTATGCCATCTTGACTCCCCAGGCATCAACTACTGTTGATTTCAACAGTGCTCGTATAACAGATGATATCTTTCTTGCAAGTCAAGAAGATACAAATGTCTTGATTAAGGCTGGACATCTTTTAACTGGTGAGGAACCAGAAGGCAGCACTGAGACCCTAATAGCCATGAGCCCTTTTCATGATAGAAATGAGGCTATTATAGGACACAATTTCAATGATGCAATGAACATTTCAGATGGAACAACGAAGGACATGAAAAAATCACCATTAGAAAAGCACAACCCTGAAAATTCTATGGGAAGACAAACTGTCTGTCTCTCAGCAGCCTCTTGGGATGATTTTGAAGATAGTTCAATGGTTACAAATTTTGACGAAAGAGCAATAAAAGAGCCTGAACACTTCCATTATGGTGGTGAGGGTCTCCTGGAGGAGACTTCCACCAAACATTCACTTATGCCATATACACCTCCCTTTGATTTGTCATTCCTCACAGAGGTGCCCCAAAGCTCCAGGCAGGAGGAGAAGGAAGTGTTCTCAACTGAGGAACAGTCTTCTGACAGTGAAATGGAAGAATTACTGTTCCCTGCACCAATGTCCAGAAAATATAAAACAAGCCATTCAGAGGAAACAGACGGTAAGGCCAGGCACCAGTTGCTTGAATTATATATACAGGAAGATCCTGAGCCAACATCCTTGCCATTAGAATCTGGTTCCAATCTTGGGTCAGCTCTTTCTTCCAATGAAGTAGAATCACGTAATTCTGGTTCACCAGCAGGTGGAGACATGAGACCACCTTATGGTAAGACATGTTGCCTTAACTAACAAAACATGGCTTTCCTGGAATGATTTAAGAGACTGCATGTGTGGGATTCATCCTTCCTTCTCCCCTCTCCCCAATAGTTTGCAAAAACTTGGAGATAAGAAATGCGTGTCATATATGGGAAACAGAAGGTCAATTTGACAGAATCAGTGTCATGAGCTTCTGAGTTTAAAATGCATGTTGAAGCACCAAAAGACTAAACTTTATGCAGTTTTGCCAAATAAGCAGTCTCTATAATTAAAATAGCTTGTAGTGATTATTCCCAATAACACATATAGAAATAGTAACAAAACCAGTCACTGTGAAATTTTTAAAATTGATTTTTAGAAAAATGTTTTTATTTTAGAGGGATCTTTTGAAATAGGAAAGTTACAGAATACCTCTAACCAAAATGTCTCTGCCCCTTTCCTCTACCCCCTTCTTCCTTATTCGTATATAGGTGTCATCCAAAACCCACTAAACTTTGAAGTAGAATTTGTTTCTAGCAAGGATTCTGAATTAAGAACAGAAAATAAGGAAGATGCCTGCATGGAGATGAATGAGGACTCTAGTGCACTACAAATGGATTATATTCTTGTTGATCATGAAGAAAACTTTGAGAGAAAAGTTGTCCCTGAACCAAAGGAAAGTGAATCTGAATTACAAGAAGGCAATGTTGGGTCAGAAGAAATGGATCTTTCAGGAGAGTTTTCAGCATGCTCTCAGGAGATATTTCAGTCAGTTGGAATAAATGAATGGAAAGGCCAGTCTACAGGAGGACCTTTAATAGAGAATGATTCTTACATTGTGCCTTCAAAACTGGAAGATGAAAGAAGACCTTCAGAAAGCCCTGGGCAAGACCCAAGTTGGATGGTCTTAGGCCAAAGTGAGGTTTACCATCCGTTACCTGAAGAAAGTTCTAGACAGACAGAGACAGTGGCCCTAGGGTCTGGACATTCCATCATGCATGTAGACCAGAGACTGAGAGAAGCTGAACAGACTCAGGTCTGTGCAGAGACAATGAAAAATAGTTCTCATGAATCTTCAGGAATGGAGAAATCCTCTTACCGAGGCAGCCTGGCAAAGAAGAATAAAAATAAGAGCACAAGTGATGTGGATGGAGATGCTCTTTTGCTAAAGGTGGTTGCCCATGATAATGAATGGGAAATGCTTTCACCACAGCTTTCTGAACATAGCATGGCCCCAGAAAAGGAAATGGAGGAGGAAACAGAGTTCCTTGACTCTGAACCAAAAGAACCAAAACCACGAGGGTAAGAGAAAATGCATATTATACCCCATCCACTCAACCTCCCTCCCATTTATTAACATTTTAATAACCTGAGAATACGAATTTTTAAAAAGAAGTAAACCCTTCAAATTATAGGCCAGCGAATTTGATGATCGTTTGTCAAAATTTTAAAATGTATTATTAATGAGAGAAATTGAAAAAGGAAGCAACAATAATTATAATGCTTTTGTTAATAATAGCAATTACATGTTTAGTAATAATTCTTTATTAAAAATACTTATTTAATGATAATAACAATAAATAATAATACCTAGCATTTATATAGTTCCTACATACCATATGCTGGACACTATGCTAAAGGCTTTACTAATATCTCATTTTGTTCTCATAGCAACACAGGCAGGTAGATGACATTATTATTCCTATTTTATAGTTGAGGAAACTAAGACAAACAGAAGTTAAATGACTTGCTAAAGTTCATAGAGTTAGTAAGTATCTGAGACCAGAATTAAACTCATGATGTTTTTCCTAACTTTAGGTCCAGCACTCCATCTACTGCACCATTAGCAAATAATACCAGACTCAATTTATTTCCATTTCTATGTTATTAGACTGATATTAGTATTCCTAGATTTCATCAAGGCCTCTGACATATTTCTTGATCTTTTTGAAGATAAGAAGAGGAAGAGATGTGGGATTGGATAATAGTGCAGTTAGGTGGATTTGAATTTGAAACTGGACAACTCAAAGAGATGATTTGGGGTTAGTATCAAACCAGAGGGAAGTTTCTAGTGGTGGGTCCTGAGGATATGTCCTTGGCTTTGACCTAGTCAAAATTTGCATGAATGATTTAAATAAACCCATAGTAAGCCATTCTATAGAGGCAGCTAGATGGCCATAGAAGATAAAGCACTGACCTTGGAGTCAAAGATTCTGCCTAAGACACCTACCAGAATTATTTAACCTCTTGTAAACTCACCTTCTCCCACAGAGATATTGGGGGGTTTTTTGTTTTGTTTTTGTTTTTTGTTTGTTTTTTGCTGAGGCAATGGGGGTTAAATGACTTGCCTAGGGTCACACAGGTAGGAAGTATTAAGTGTCTGAGGCCACATTTGAACTCAGGTCCTCCTGACTTCAGAGCTGGTACTCTATCCACTGTGCCACCCAGCTGCCCCTCCACAAAGGTATTGTTAAAAACAATACCTTTTATATGGCCATATAATATTTAAAGTGTGGTTTACATTAGCTATTAATATTGTCAAATTTATAGATGAAAGAATTTGAGAAGGGTATGTTAAATGACAGAGTCAGAATATTAATTTATTTCAATAGGCTAGAATAATTGGTTGAATCTCTGAAGGAAAGATTTAGTAACACTAAAGTTCTATACTTAGGCATGTCAACTTAAGATATGCATATTGAGGTTCTACTCTACTCATTTGCTCAGAATTACATGCTGATTTGTAGCTTAAACAGATAAACCAATTCCTTCCAAATCCTCATAATACCCAAATGGTTATTATTCTCAAATCTGCTCACTGAAATATTGTTCCTAGTACCTGAATGTCCGTGAATAGTCATAGCAGGGAAAGATCCTGATGCTTTTCTTGTAGTCCTGGGAGAACAGGAAGCCAGTCCCTTAAGCTGGGTAGCTATGAGGCTATTTTGGCTGGGCTCTCAGTTGTCAGTTCCCCAATTGGACCAAAGTAGACTAAGTCACTGCCCATTCCTCTAACATTAAAATTCTATGAAGTGCATGTGATTTAAGATTCCCCGTATTTTCATCTAGAAGTAATCATCATCATATGTATTCAGAAACTTTATATGATTAAGTTAAATTTTGATCTTTCAAAAAGGAATAGGACCTCTTTTCATTTCCAGTCAAATGCTTCCCCATTGCTTAAATCATTTCTCTGTAGTAATGTACCACCCTAAGTGCCTGACTGAGAATTGTGGAGAATAATCTGAGTATGTTTAAGATGTGGAATGAGCAAATTCCTCTCCTGGGAGGGAGAGAATTCTTTCCTCATTTGGGAGGGAATTGGCTGAACAACTGAAGGGGAAAAACGTAAAAATGCTCATGTCCTGAAGCTCAGGAATCTATCTTAATGAGTTAAAGGTATAGCTCTTACATGCTCATCAACATGTCAGCATCTTCACTGTTCTAGACATTTTCTTTGCTATTCTGATTTTTCTTGCCTCTTTTCAGTCTATTTTGTTCCTTGGAGATCCTCAATCTCTCCCTTACTATAAAAGTAGCAGCAGATGGAGCCCAGCAGCCTCACTGGTAGGGTTACACCCTCTTTCTTGGAAACAAGACAGTTTTTAGTTGAATGAGCAATTGTTTGAGCTCCTGTACACTCAGGCACCTGCCCCTGAAATCTAACATTGACACCATTAAAAATGGCACCGACACTTTAATTATTAATTTATTTTTTCTTTTAATTATAAATGTCCACATAAAATATTGCTGGAAAAGTAATTCAAGGTAAAAAAATAAATAAAATTCTTCTGTCAGACACAAAAGTACTGAATTTCATGCTTAATCAATCTAACAAATATTTATCAAATTCCTACTCAATATGAGCAATTAAACTTGATGGTGAATAATATTAAAATTTATAAAACAGGATCCTTGCCTTCAAGGAACTTACCATCTGATATAAGAAAAGAGAAAAGATAATCATGAGGTAGTCCATGGTTGAATGCTTCCCAAAATGGTATAGATAGTAAGTGGAATTTAAAAGGAGAGAGAGGTTTATAATGGGTCAAAGTAGTTCAGGAAAGCTTTATAAAAGTGGTGCATTTGAATGTGATATGGAAAGGAGGATGACATTTAGAATGGTAGAGAAGAGAGATCTCTGTGCAAGGCTATAATATGAGCAAGAACATATGGAAAGATAGAAAATTTGTTTAATATATGTAAAAATATGTAACAAAACGAGAATCTAAAATTCAAAATCAGATTTCTCCAAAAAATATTTTGGAAAACAATAATCTAGATTTTCACATTTTTATCTTAGAAAGCAGCACGTCCTCTCCTGTCATCTACCAGCCTTCTTTCAATTGTGTGCTTTCTGACTCTCCTAATGGAACATACTATTGCTATGACAGTCTGAAAGTTTCTACCCCCACCCCCACATTCATGGCAGATCTCAGAATATGCAAGTAACCAGAAAGAAACAGAGACAGAGAGAAGTAGAAACCTTTGATTTCCCTACTAGATCACATGAAAAGTGAAAATAATTCATTTCTTGAAATGAGACAAAATTTTTTTTTAAAGGAAAACTAGCCATCATTAAGAAAGGAAAACTGGATAAACAGAATGCTCAGTACTTTGGTCCTTAGGATTTTTAAAATTATCATTTCAATGATAATTTACACATACACACACACACACACACACACACACACACACACACACACACACATATATATATGAGTCTGTAGTCCGGGGCGGGGGGTGGGGGGGAGAGAGGGGAGAGCGGAGAGAAAAGACAGAGAAGGACTAAAAGATTCAAATGAAGCACTATACTCAAAGCATATGTAGGCAGAAAAATTTTTATTTTTTGCTTGATAAGATGTGGTAAAAGGGAAAAAATTATCCTGTGCCCTCATATAGCTCCCATTTTGTGATCGTTTGGAAAAATTCTCATTGTGATAAGAAACTGTATCAGGGGAAGCTTTGAAATAAAGTATTTAAAATTAAGTTGAACCTTAAATTTATTAATTTTTTGTATAAAGTGAGTGATTTTATATTTTAAAAAAATTAAATAATCTTGAGGTTCAGTGGATTTTACTGCTGGCATATTTCCAGCATCCAACTAGAGAAAGATGTTTTTCTGGACCTTCCTGTCCTATCCAGACCTTTGTGCATTCTTTTGATTTTTTTTTTAACATTAATCATTCTTGGCTTATTTTCACATATGACAGGCCCTACAAAAAGTCCTTTTATTTTCTGTGAGTGACACACATAATATGCCATTAGCTCTTCCTGCATTTTTCATGAGGCCCTCTAAGTTTCAAGCTTATTATTTCTCGGAACTACTGGAGACAGTCGTTTATGGTCATGTTTCAAGAGTCATTATGCTAAGGTTCTCTGTTCTGTAGATTTCATAAATCCAAATACAAAATTATTTTCAATTTCTCCCTTACTTAAAAGATGGAGAACTGTGGAGGAAAATCCTCCCATATGAATGAATACTCAATCTAATTTTTAGAATTGGTTTTCTTTTCAGTTCAACATATATATGTATATACATGTGCTTACATGTAGATATATACACATCTACATATGTGTATATATTGTGTATGTGTATACACACACACATATTTTGGAGGCAACTAGATGGCTCAGTGGATAGAGTGCTGAGCCTGGAGTCAGGAAGATCAGAGTTCTCATTATCCTGGATAAGTTACTTAATCTTTATTTGAATTTAGTTCACTGCAGAATGAAGTGGAAGACTAGTAAATTTGCCAAGAAAACCTCAATAGGGCCACAAAGAGTCAAAAAACAATCGAACAACAAACCTACATATGTATATATGTATGTAGATACCAAGTTAGGTGTTGTGGACATATATCCCCAGAGTTAAGCATCTGTGGCAAAGCTGTCTCTCCCCAAACTGTGGTTCTTCACTGAACCCTTTTCACTGAACTCAATCTGGAAGTCTGGGATTTGACACCAACTTTGATTTTTTTTAGTTGCAAAGTTTAATTTCATATATTGATATATTTTTGAAGCAATGATTTTCAAATATTTTTGTTCATATACATTCTATGAGGAGTCACAGCATACCCTGAGAAGCCAGAGAGATTGCCCATGTACATATAATGGCAAGTATAAATTCCATGCAATCTGAATTTCACACAGTGAAACTCAAGGCATTTTAGTGTGCTAGGAAGCACATTTTTTGAGATCCCTTACCTCAGGGAGCTGAAATATTATTAAGCATGAAAAAGAGTTATTTGTAATTATAATCCTGTGGCACAGGGACAAACAGGTACTTAATAAGGATATATTTGAATGACAATAATTTAGAGTAACTTCATAGGTAGTCTATACATTAGGATGTTCTGCTGTTTCCATTTTAGCAAGGAAAAATCCAAGGTACAAAAAGATTAAGGATTTATAGGGATATAATAAAGTGCAATCATTTTAGATTTTGAGCTCCTGGCCTTAAAGATTATTATTTTATATACAATGTTGCACTGATGCCTGAAGCATAGTTGGAATGGCACCAAGAACAGACAACTTAGTGAGAGTCAAAGCCATTGTATCATTGTATTCTCTGTTACATGTGGTTTGTAACAAGTATTTATTAAGTCAGTCAACATTCATTAAGTATTTACTATGTGCAAGCCCTGAGCTAAGCATTGGTAATACAAATATATAATCCTTACCTTCAAGGAGCTTATACTCTAATAGGATAATATAACCCATGAAAACACATTGAAAACTGGTGGGATGTGAGAAAGGTTATTAAGGGGTCCTAGAAGAGAAAGAAGTCTAGAGACTCAGGAACAGAACCCAGAGAGGAATGGAATGGATATGGCTTGTCTGAATGCCTTCCTTAAAATGGAGGCTCCAGGAGGAACTGATCAATTAAAAAAAGGACCATAGGGATAGAGCGATTTTCCAGATTGAGGAGACCCCCAGGGAGAGGCTGTCTATGGGCAGACAACTCCATTCATATACATAGTTAAAAGACTGAAAGCTCTTAAGCACTTATTTTGGATTTTTCTGAGTATTTAGGAATGTGATAGGGGGGCATCTTTGGGGAAGACATAAGCAGGGTACATTCTGTGAATGATGTTCTACAGCAGGTCACAGCTTTACAATTATACATCTAACTGTAAGGTAGTGACAATAGAAGTTCAGAAACTGATAGAATAAGAAAAGATCTAGAAGAAAAGGTATATGTGGATGGTAATCTGCACATTGGAGGGTATATAAAGAGTTATGTAGATCAATGATATGTAGAAATGAAGTAAATGAATTGGTGAAGTAGCTTGGGAAAGCTGCACACAAAAGTTGACATGGTTCAGTCAAGGAACTGGTTAAGCATCAATCTAAGGGACTTTTATGCTAGAAAATGTAATTGTTCAAGATGAATGACATTGATCCATATAATGTCATTAGTATTTTATTCCATTTTCATTGTCTTCTGGTTCTAAGAGATGTGAGTAGTTTTCTTGAAATATGGTATCTATATATCTATGTAGTCATGGTTTTCAGGTCATTCTGAGAGTCTCTCTCCTAGATCTGTCTTCTGGGGTTTTGTTTGGTTTTTGTTTTTTGTTTTGTTTGTTTTTTGATCTTTTTTGATTTTGTTGTAATGTGTCTTTTTTTTTTAAAAAAATGTTTTTTCTTTTCAAAATATATGCAAAGATAGTTTTTAACATTCACCTTGTGTTCCAAATTTTTCTCCCTCCTTTCCTTCCACTCTCTCCCCTAGACAGCAATAATTCAATATACATTAAAACATGCACAATACTTCTATACATATTTCTACATTTATCATGCTGCACAAGACAAATCATATCAAAAAGGGGGGAAAAAGAAAGAAAACGAAAAGCAAGCAAACAACAAAGGTGAAAATCCTGTGTTGTGATTCACATTCAGTCTCCATAGTTCTCCTTCTGGATGCAGATATCTTTCTCCATCACAGGAATCACCTTAATTGTTGAAAAGAGCCAAGTCCATCACAGTTGAGCGTCACATAATCTTGTTATGTACGATGTTCTCTTGGTTCTGCTCACTTCACTTAGGATCAGTTCGTGTAAGTCTCTTTAGCCCTTTCTGAAATCATTCTTGTTTTAATGTTTCCTGTTGTTTTGTGACATCACTGCTTTCTATTTCACCCATTTTAATTTTCAGTGATTTCAGTTATTGGATAGAGCTGGCTGTTGTTTTAGGCTATTAATTCTTCTTGTCATTCTTTCTAGCTGTCATTTTATTTAATAACTTTTCTTGTATCTCTCGTTTCATTTTATGTTTTCCATAGCCAAGACATCCTTTTCTCTGGGGACTTCTGAAATTATTTTCTTGTTTTGAATTTAGCTCTTGGGTTTCTCTCAGTCCATAACATTGCATTATAGTCAGTATTTTCTTGTGTTTTTCATATCTCCAACTTTGGTTTCTAGACTGGGACTTTGGGTTTAGGGCCTCATACTCTTAGTAGGCTTTGCTTAGTTCTGACTTTGGTGGCTAAACTTCAGCCTGTCATCTGTCCTATGCTTTTACTCAGTCTCCTGGTGATTAGAATTAAGTTTTGGTTTGTCTCTTTCCTTCTCTCCTTGCTCAGTTCTGCATTCAAAGCTCTTATTGTGACCCAAATAGTATCCCATCAAATGTCACAGGATACATTGGTTGCAAGCTCCTGCAGGATCTCAAGTATTTTGCTTCCCAGGTTCCATTCTAGTTATTTCTCCTTTGCAGATCCAACTTTAGCTTAGACACAGACAATTGATAGGCTGGGCTATCTGGGCATGGTTCTGGACTTTTCTGTTCTGCTATGGTTGGGAATGGACCTCCTATGCTCTAGATTGGGCCCAGCTGTCTCAGTACTGAATTGGGAATGGGCTACCTATTAGCTGGTCTGCCCTACAGCAGCTTTTGCTTGTGCTAATCTGGTCCTTATCTCTTGCTGTGAGACCTGGCTGTTTATGTACTTTGCCTTCCATTATTCTGACTTATTTCTGCTCAGGCCTTCTGGAGGATCTATTGTTTTTTTTTTTTGTTTGTTTGTTTGTTTACAATCCTGTACAACACAACATAGTGTTTGTCTCTTTAGTTTCATCATTATTCCTTCCAGTGCATTTTTAGAGTTCTCCTGGGTGTTTGTAAGAGAGGTGGGCTCCTCTAGTCTTAAATTATTGCCACCTTTCCACAATTCCTCTCATGAACTAATGGAAAGTAAAGATAGTAGAATCAAGGAAACAAAAAACACAATCATTACAAAGTTATAAATGGAAAGAACATTACCTAAATTATTGAAATTGAATGTTGTTTCCCTAAATAGTCCTCTTATTTCTTCTATCCAAAAAGTCATCTAATTTAACAAATATAGAAAAAGAAATAAAAGGGAAAAGGAAATTCAGCAAAACCACTGAACAAACCTGAGTTCAATAGTATATTCAATGCTTCAAACCAATAATCTTTTACTTCTTCAAAGAAAGTTGGGAAACACAATCTCATTATACAGAAATACAATTTCTTTAGAGTTAAATTTAGTCATTATAATAACAAAATGTTCAGTTGTGAGGATTATTTAATTCTTTCCATTAAACTTGTTATAATTATCATGTATATTGTTTGGTTCTTTTTATGTCACTTTTCATTACTTCATCTGTCTGTCTTCCCATAATTCTCTGTATTCTCATATTCATTGTTTCTTATAGCACAATAATATTCTATCACATCCATGGATGACAATTTGCATTTTCAGTCAAAAAGCATCTGCTTTGTTTGTACTTTTCTTTTTCTTTATTTGTTATATAAAAAAATGTTATAATTATTGTGGTGTGTATGGGAGTTCCCTTTCCATTTGGTCCCCATAATTGACATTCTTAGATTTCAGCCTCATTATTTAGCCAAAATGTTCTTTGAAAGTGCCAGTGATCTCCTAACTGCTAAATTTAGAGCTTTTTTCCCCAGTCCTTATACTTCTTGGATTCCATAGCTGTTGCCTTCTTCTCCTTTATATCCTTTATCTCTAGGTTTTCATTGCACTACTCTATTCTGGTTCTCTTTCTATCCAACTTGCCATTCCTTCTTAGTCCCTTTTGATGAATTTTTGTCTCATGTTAGGTAATATCCTCAGGGCTTTCTTCTGGATCCTTTTCTCTTCTCCTTATGTTCTATTTCACATAGGGATCTAACCAGCTCATATGGACTCAATTATCATCTCTATTCCAATGATTCTCAGATCTATTTATGCAACCTTAACCTCTTCTCTAATTTCCAGATTTAAATGTCTAACTGCCAATCAAACAATTAGATCTGGCTATTCCATAGTCATCTTAATCTAAATTTGTCCAAGATTGAATTCATTGCTTTTTCCACCAAACTTTACCCCTTTGCAAAGTTCCCTTTTACTGTTGAGGGCACCACTATCCTTCCAAGCATCCAAGATTGAAAATCAGATTTCAACCTAGATGCCTTACTATTTCTCTCATACCCATAACTAATCTGATTTCAAGTCCTGACTTTTTCTGTAATACCTCTAGAACATATCCTCTTCTTTTTGCAGATACTATCCTGGTGTAGGTTTTTATTACCTCATAGCTCGATTATTATAATAGCTTGATGATTGATCTTTCTTCCTTAATAGTCCATCCTCCACTTAGCTTTCAAAGTGATCTTAAAGAACAGAGCTGAACAGCCTTAATCAATAAATTTTATTGGCTCCCTGTCACTTCCAGGATCAAATTTAAACTCCTTAGCTTAACATCTGAAGTCCTTCTTAACATCTTTCCCTACCCATTGTGCAGTCTCCTTTTATTCTCCTCTCCACCTCTTACATGTACTTTGTTAGTTAGTCATATTGTCCTCCTTATTGAGGACCTTACATCTCTTTTATGCGATTTTTACTGACTGTCCTCATGCCTGAAATTCATACCCCCTTTTCCCATTTCCTTGGCTTCCTTCAAGTTGCAGCTAAAAGTCCATCATTTACAGGCTTTTCTTATCCTTTAAATACTGGTGTCTTCCCTATATTGATTACCTCCAAATTGTCATATATATGTATATATAGATCTGTATATGTATATCATATATGTGTATATATGTTTTGAGTACTTTGATGTATTAACTCCTAAATATTTACTTAATTTTCATTTTGAATGACTTTTTCCTTTCTATTATTTCTTCTATGCCTTTTCCATCAATATGATTTTGATGTTTAATTTGTGTACTTTTAATTTATTCTTAGCATTGAAAATATATGACACTGGTAATAGTAAACAAAAATTTATGGACCAATAATGGCTATTAAATCTTAGATGTGATAAATTTTGTAGAAATAGTATGACTGGATTTTGTAAGATAGTTATCAAAATGTCTCATGACACATTTGCAAAATCCTCTTTCTTCTAATTTCTGTAAGGAAAAAAATGAATAAAGGAAAAGGAATACAGAGTCAATTAAGAAAAATGGAAATTATATTTCTGATTTGGAGGGAGTTTAAAGTAATAAAGTGAGCCATGGGTTACATTTTGAGAGGAGAAATTTGAAAGAAGTGAAGGAAAATTGGATAGAGAACATTCTCTAAGTCTAGATATTGGCCCCAATTCGTTGGTATAGGCCTCTAAAGGAAAATTTATAAATTATTAAAGATGATCAAAATAATTAGGAATTAAAATAAAAAGGTAGACTCAGGAAAAAAATGAGGAAGTAATAGGCATGATGAGGCAAATTTGCAAAAAAAATGTGGAACAATTAGAAGGCAAAGTAAATTTACATTATGGATACTTGTGGAAGAAGCAAATTGATGAAAAAGATAATTAGTGAAGGATGAAAGGGATATAGACTATGGTTGTGGTGGTTTTTATACTAAAAAAAATAGGTAAGTAAATGCTTGTCAAATTATTAGGAGGCGATAATCAGGTAAAATAATTTTAAATAAGAATGTTTTTAAATGGCTAAAATTATCAATCTATATGGAGTAAATTTTACATAATGGCTTACATCAAGCATGTATTCTTTGAATTTCTGATACAGTTGGAAGAATGATATTTGTGTTCTAAGTATAAACTGATCATTTTCCTCTTAGAAATGAAAGTGAAGAAATTTTAAAGATGCTTCTCCATACTCAGGTTAGTAGTGACAATAAAGTGTTATAGAAAGAAATAGAAGTATGGCATCAATGGAAGCAAAGGGAAGGATCTCAGGTAGAGGAAGGGAGACTTGAGATGTTGATGTTGTAAAGTGCAAAAATATTCCACAGAGGAAAAAGGAAAGGAAGAGAATAACTATATTTTTAGAGTTTTAAAGACATTTAAGATTCTTCCTTCAGAGGATAAGCTGGATATTCTAAGAAGGAAGCTGCTGCTTGATATCCAGAGAATGATATAATAGTGTCATCAAGGCTTTAAGGTGAGAGATTGTCCAGTAATAGTGGTTGGTGATTTTCTTCTCAGGGCTTCTGAAGTAACTATTTGTCTACCTGAGAATAAAAAAGAGATAGGGCCGTTGTCTTCTTGGGACCTATGTCTAAAACATTGCAGAGAACCTGCCAAGATTAGTGAAAACAGATGACTAGACTCCACTTCTGGTGATTCATGTGGACTCAAATGATATTGCCAGAAGGACCTAAATAGTAATTATTAATAATTATCAAGTCTTTAGGAAGAAATTTAAAGTGATAGAGAAACAGGTTTAGTTTGCTCTTTGAAAGCAAAGGTCAAAGAAAACAACTGACTTAGGAAGTGAATGATTGGCTTAGAAGATATGTCTAAGAATGGGGTTTGTATTTTTGAATCAATGATTAAAACATAGAGTTGAGAAATTCCCAGTCAAAGGGGGAGTGTATGTATGAAGCCTGATAAGAGTATATTTGCCAGGAGTTTTAAAAATCTAGTTAAAAGAGCTGTAAATTTAAAAAATGACAGAGAAAAAAAAAAACAAACAAAAAAAAAACATTGCCTAGGAATGTCATCCAAATTAGAGACCACAGAAAATAGCTATAATGAAAGAAAAAAATAGGAAAGTAGGAGCTAAAGGTACTAATAGAGTCGGATCTGATCTCAAAGTATAACTGAGGTTTTCTAGAATAGAACCTATGACTGGAATATGGATCTGGATATGTATATCATATTAAAAAAAAGTATAGTAAGAAGTGCAGAGTAGCATTGCATTTTAAGAAGATAACAAGGAATTGGAAACAGGAAACATTGTGAAGGGAACATTTGGATAAAGGTCAGTGAAGGTAGAAACAGTGACTATTTTCATTGAAATTTACTGCAGATTATATAGAGAAGAGAAGTAGATAAAGAGCTTGGCATAAAGGAATACTGTCATAATTAATGATGAGGGCTTCAGTAATGCAGACATCTGCCAGTGTTTGCTCTTTGCCAAAACCAGACCAGCTAATCATTTTTTAACTTGTCTTAATAAGAATTTCATCCTTCAAGACAGTAAAAAAAAAAAAATCCCAAAAAACAAAAAATCTACTAGGGGAAATTCTGTTGTGGATTGCATTCTTTCTGATAGGGAAGAACTAACAGAAATGATGAGACGCCTTAGGGGCAAATGAACCCTTCCTCCCAGAGTTTGTGACAAAGAAAGAAAGAAAATAATGGGTACTGTCTTGACAGGCATATTATATTTGGGAAAATCAGATTTTAAAGGATTCAGAGGAATGATAGATAGAATCCTGTGAATCAAAATTCTAAAAGGAAAGTCAGTCTGGGGAAAATAGAGGATATTTAAGAATGAGATTATTAAAACAGACAAAGAAACAAATTTGATGAAGATTAAAAAAAATAAGATTTGACTAAAGATATTAATGTTCATGAATGGTGAATTCACCCATTAACTTGGATCTTAAAAAAAATGCACATATACACACACAAAGGATGAAAGTAAGTCCAGTTAACAGAAGATAAAAATACAATATTTTACAAAAAAACTTCAACAGCTTAAAACTATAGTATAAGAGTATGGCACAGTTTTATCAAATAGTATCAGCTGTACTAAAGCTTAAAATGAACTAAGTCTGGCAAAGAATGTTCAAGATAGCAAAAAGCCTCTTGTTTTTAAAAAGATATATTAGGTGTCATAGTGTCATAGTGAATCAATCTGACCTCAGACACTTGATATTTACTAGTCATGTGATCCTGAGCAAGTCACTTAACTTTGGTTGCCTTGCCAAAATACATACAGAAATATATACATGTGTATATATGTGTGTTTTACATAATATATTTATTCACATAATTTCTATAAATTTCTATAAATATATGAAATTTATATTTATATAAAATTTTATATTTCTATATTGTATTTATTTTATATGATATATTCATAATATTATATGTATATGAGAGAATAGAGGCAATCGAAGAAAAGGATAGGTCCTTTGCTTGAAGTAGATAAAATGATTGTAATTGACAATAAAAAGAAGTCAGAGATACTCAGTTTTCATTTTACTTCTGTTTTCTCTGCTAAGGAGAGAATGACTTTTTCAGTGGAAAAGAGAGAACAAAAAATGATTAATAGGGAATCAATATCCAAGACAAATTAGGAAATAAGTAGAAAGTATCTAGTTGCCTTTGATGAAATCAATAAACATAATTGCTGAGCCTCTATTAGTACTATTTATAAAACTGTGGAAAATGATAAAGGTATCTCAATATTGGAGGAGGGCAAATTTCATCCCAATTTTCAAAATAGGGAATAAAATAGTTTCCAAAGCTACTGAAATTGGCTTTGGTTCTTGGGAATATTTTAAAATGGATCTAGAAGGCATAAAAAGGAGGCAAACTAGTGTTGATTAAACACCAACTGTGTGTCAAGCACTTTGCTAAACATTTTACAAAATGAAAATCATTTGATCCTCACCACAAACTTGGGAGTTAGGTATTCTTATTATGACTATTTTACATTTAAGGAAACTGAACCAAGGCATACAACTAATCCAGTTTGTGGCTGGATTTGTACTGAGGTCTTATCACTGCAGGCCTGATGTCATATTCAGTGTACCACCTAGCTACCTCTTTAGTTAAGAGTGATTGCAAAAAATTAGAATGGTTTCAAGAATAGGTCATGACTAATCTCATTTCTTCAAGTTGATAGATGAGGGGGAGGCTATAGATAGAAATTCTCTAGATTTTATTAAAGTCTATAACCAAGTATCTCGTATTGTTTTTGTGAAGATGAAAAGATGCCGACTAAAAAAAACAAAACAAAACAAAGCCAAACCCCACAATTATATGAATTCAGAGATGGGTTTAAGACCAGTATCAAAAAGTAGTTAATAGTTCAATGTTAACCTGGCAGAAGATCTCCAGAGTTAGTATAGCAGGGATCTGTCCCTGACCTTACTATTAAATGGCATTTCTGTAAACTTTGCAGATGTAATGAAAATAGCTAACATTTGCCTGACAGAGTCAGTATCCAAAAAATATCTTGACAGGTTAGCACATTGGACTTTATCTAATAATGTACAAATTCAGTCAGGATATGTGTAGTCTTACACTTGAGTGGGAAAAAATCAACTTCATAAGAACAAGTCAGAGGAGTCATGATTAGGTGGCTGTCAGAAAAGGATTTGAGAGTTTTAGTGAGCCTTGAGCTCACTACAAATCAACTAATTGACATTGTGGCCAAATTAAGGTAATACAATATTGTGCTGCATTAAGAAAAGCATAAGAATGAGCAGGTCTCTGCACTCTGCATCATATTTCATCTATGATATTTTGTCCAGTTGTAACAATTTTAGAATGACTGACAAACTAGTGACTATCCAGAGGACTGTATCAAGAATTGCCAAGGACCCTCAGTCTATGCCATATGAGGATTAGTTGACAGAACTAGGGAATGTTTAGTTTTGAAAAAAGAAGATGAGGTCAGGGAATAGGGAGAAAAGGGAAATATGTTTGCTGTTATTGATTATTTAGGAGACTGTCACATGGAGGAGAGATTAGGCTTGTCCCCTTTGGTCCCCAAAAGAAAGAACCAAGAGTAATGGGTTAAAGTCTCAAAGAACTAAGAATGAATGAATTTTAAAAAAACATGTGCTTACTGTTTGCCATGAGTTGTGCTAAGCTCTGGAGATACAAACAGAAAAGCAACACTTTCCCTGCTCTCCAGGAGCTCACATTCCAATGGATAAGATAATACCTATAGAAGCTTTCAAATGCAAATCAGATGGAAAAATTCCAAGATCCTTAGAAGCAAAGCAGATGCTAATGGATTACCCAATCATATCATTTTCATGGGGAATATCATATTCATTTCTTATGCTGAGCCACTTGACAATGCTGGGCACTTTGATAGCAAGAACTTTTTAGTTCTTCAGCATCTGGCTGCTGAAGAAACAGAATGTAGCACTCACAGAAACCATTGTCGTGTTGCTTCTCTTACAACTTTGGCTTTGGGGAGTGGGATAGAAATAGGATGGTGACTAGTTTGTGGATGCTGCTATTCTTAGGGCTTTTATATTTCAGTCATACAGTTGGTGGTAGTTGGTCAGAAGTTGATGTTATTGGTATTTAAGAAGGTAGGTCCCTTCTCCACATACATTTCTCTCCTAAAAGATGGTTTTAGGGATAGGCTGAAAGTCTCACAAGTTATAATAATAGCTAATCTTTATGTGGCATAGTGTTTAGAACTTTATAAGACACAGAGACAGAGTGGATAGAATGCCAGTCTGAAGTCAGGAAAACACAGTAGTGTCCAACTCTTGGTGGTTCTGGGTTTTCTTGGCAAAAAAAAAGATGGAATGATTTGCCTTTCCTTTAAACAATTATAGAACTGACTCTTTGCCTTTCCTTCTCCAGCTCATTTACAGATGAGAAAACTGAGGCAAACAGGGTTAAGTGACTTGGTCAGGGTTACATAGCTAGTAAGTATCTGAGGCTAGATTTGGATTTAGGAAGATGAATCTCCCTGATTCCAAGCTCAGTGCTCTATCCACTGTGACTCCTAACTGCCCTTGAAGTCATATGATCAAGGTTCAAATCCCGCCTTCCTTAAATCCCTCAGCTTCTGAGTCTCAAGTTCATTATTTGTAAAATAAGGAGATTGGATTTAATAATTTCTGAGGTCTCTTCCAAATTTAAATCTATGTTCCTTGTTCGGCTTGTATATTATTAAAACACACACACACACACACACACAACACACACACACACACACACACACACACACACACACACAAATCCAGGACTTTAATAAAGAAGGCCAAAAATAGATGGAAGTCACCATAAGCAGTACTCTACAGGCATCCACATCTAATCTTATTTGGACTGAGGAATGGAATGATCTGCAGCTTTTCTGAGCAGTTCCCTAATTCCATGCCTGAAAGTGGAGGGAGCATCCTCTGAGCCAGCACCACCAGAGCCAAGAGTCTTGCAATTCCCCAATGAAGCTGGGCAGCCTCGTGTCATTTCCCTTGCTGGGGTTGCTGTGATGGTTGGTACATGCGGGAGGTTTCTCTGGAGGCAGGTGATCATCCTTATTTAGCTCTACCACTGATCATGTGATCAGAAAATGGTGGAGGAGGATGTGTCTATATTCCTAGTTAAACTGTTCTAGAAGAAGGATGCTAAAATGCACTTATAGGACATTTTCTGCGTTCTCCTATTAAAAAGCCTCTGCTTATCCTTCGGAGGTAAGTGATTCTGTAGGGGGGAGGAAGAGGGGAGGTTGAATCTGCAAAGAGAATGTGGTATAGAAGAAAGATAGTGACAGTTTGAAATGAAAAGTATTCTTTTAGATCAATCTATTACTATTGTTACTTGGGAGGGGGTGCAACAGAATAGGCAGGGGTCCGACATGGTATAAAGCATTCTGTCCTTATCTCTGACAATGGGGCAGCTGCGTGTGAATTCTGTGGCTACTCTTTTATTCAGAATTCTTTGCTCAAGGAATAGACTCACTGTGGGTAATTGGGGACAAAACCTTACTGTTCAACTGGATTTATCAGCCCCTCAATTCATTTTCCTTACCATTTGTATCGCTAAAGTGGAAATGGATAGAACGGACGCAGAGTCAGTTCTGTAATTGTTTAAAACCATTGCTAAACCCGGAGCCCAGCAGTGAATTGACATAGACAGCAGAACAAGGCACAGCCCTAGGGAGAGATGGTTAGGTTTTTTTTTTTTTTTTTTCCCCTGTTGGTTGTTGTTTTGTTCCTGATAGAAATCAGGGCACATGACTTCCCTCCTCCTTGGTAACACAATCTATTTTGTTTTATTCTAATGAGGCTTGTAAGGATCACCTAGAGATTCCAGTTTGAAGAGAAAGAGCAGGATTATTGGTGTGATATTGCATATTAGCGTCATGTCCCCCAGATTTTAGATTTCATGAACTTATTAGTATTGTTCATCTATCCCACTAGAATTCCATTAACTAAAGGAAAGAGAGGGAAATTGTCAACTGGGCTAACACTTGGGCAGGAAAGAAATATGTAGTTTATGGAATAAACTCCTTAGATAAGTAATATGGGAAAGAAGATGCATTTCTATTTGCCTGAAATTATCTCACTGTGGCATTGGCTAAAGACAGAAGTTTGGACTTAAATGATCCTTAAAGGGTTGATTTCAACTTTATTTTTATCAGAATCTTTTCAAACTCAAGAATGGATTTCAGAATTCATGCAACATATAAAATATTGGCCACTAAGAAAAAAGATAGAGTAAGCAAAAGATGTGTTTGCGGAATAATTGTTGAATCAAAAATATTTTTATTTTAATAAGTAACATACCTTTTTTTGGGGGGGTTGTTTTTGGGGTCATTCCTTCATTGTCAAGTTAAATGTTTTAATAAATATATTGAACATAAGCCCAATTGCTTCCTCTGCTCAAAAAAGAAAGAGAGAGAAAGAAAGAGAGAAAGAGGGGAAGGGAGGGAGGGAGGGAGGAAGGAAGGAAGGAAGGAAGAAAAAGAATAAAAAGAAATACAGTGAAAACTTTAGGCTTTTCAACTGCTTATTTAACAAAATGGGAACAAGATTGGTAATATGTACTAAAAGTTAATATAAATTTGAGCATGACATTTAAAACAACTGACATCTTCAAAGCTATATTCTATATGACAGTTGAGATCTCCTGGATTTTTTTTTTTTTTAAGTATAAATCAGTCTCCTGAGAATGATTGTTTTGAGAGCTAGAAAGGACCTTAGGGGGCATCTTGTCCAGATTTCCTCATTTTATAGATGAAAAAGTAAAGACCCTGAGAAGTAAAGGCATTTGTCCAAGGCCATACAGGAGGAAGCAGCAAAAGAACAAAAATTTGAACTCCAGATCTCCAGCTCCAATTCTACTGCTGTAGTTGCTATACCAGGTCACTTTTTCAAGTGACCAAAGAACTCTATAGGTCATAACAATGAATCTCCTTAAATATTTCCATTGACTTGATATCATCAGCGTTCTTCACTTTGGACTAAGCAACAATTCTCTGAGTGATTCTGAGAGGAATTTTCTATATTGCTAAAGCATCATATCAACTCTTGAGCTGAATTGGCAATTACCCAAATATTTTCAGAAAGTCTTCTTAAGTAGATGGATGGCAAGACTAGGAGTCTGAGATTATAGGATTAGTTTTTGTTCTAAGTGGAAATGAAAGGGCAGGAATTGTGTAGTCGGAAGCTGACTTGAGTGCCCTCCCTGTCTGTCTCTGTCTATCTCTATGTCTTTATCTATCTGTCTATTTATCTATCTATCTATCTTTTTCTCTAACATAGCTTTAAAAAAAAAAAAAAAAGGACTTTCCTTTGGCCATGTTGGAATTTTTTACATGCAAAGGATTTTCATTCAAAACTTGGACACTGGGTCCAGCTGATTGTTCCCATTATGAAAATGGTTCTTTCACTAGGACTTTGTCACATATTGGGAGGGGGCTGGAGAGGATGAGTGAGGCATGATTAGTGCATGATTCAAGAGGGAACTGCTCATTATAATCAGTAACCTCTCCCCATTCCATTTGACAAAGGGTCTGTTTGTGTCCCAAACTGGGTAGTGATGGTAATAAAAATGGCATTAGGGAACAGGCATTTGGCAGGAAGAGGGCCATAAGACTTAGTATCTTGTCTCAACACTGCTTCCCATCTCTGAGCTTGAGATAACTATCAGAATGTCAATGTCACATGCAATTTCCAGGGGACCCACTTCTAGATAGAATCATAGCATTTTAGAGCTGAGAAAGTCCTTAGAAATCATTTAATCCAATCTTCTTAGTTTAGACATAAAGGAAATTCAGAGAGATTGTTTGACTTGCCAGCTTTGTCAGAACCCAGAATCTGGGTTGCTACTGCTTTTCTTACTCCTAGAATTTTAGCAAAATCTAGTCAATACAATTTAAATTTATTAAACTTGTTTATTCATTCTAAATATTCTAAATATCAAGCGGCATTTTCTTTCCTAAGGTTTGTCTTAATGAAAGCTTGGAAATGCAAATACTTTGAAAACAGAACAGGTAGGGTACCTTTAAGAATATACAGTTAGGAGTATAAGGATCATCTTTACCAAACCAAAAATCAGACATGTGGCTGCTCAACACTTCATCATTGCCTGCATCATAGCATCCATGCTATCATCACTTACATGTTCACTATATGGGGGGGAAGGAGGAGACAGACCAGAGAGACAGACATAGAAATAGATATTAGATGTAGATATCTTTGGACAATATACATTTTGTAATAGAAATACTCCTATTTCTATTAATAGTATCTTCCAATCATCCAGGTTTGCAATTCAGGAGTAATTCTTGATTCTTTACTCTTATTCATTCCTCCTCTACCCATTCCCATATTAAGTTAATTTCTAAGGTTTGTCCATTCTACTCCCACAAAATTTCACAACTGTCCCCTTCTCCCTACTCATATAGCAACTATCCAAATCCACGCCCTCATTACTTCTCTTCTGATCTACTGTAACAGGCTCTTAATATATGTAGTCTTTAGTCTCTCTTCTTTCCAATCTATTCTTAATGTAACAGCCAAAATATCAGCATTATAAATGCCCCTCCCTTGTTTAAGAAACTTATAAGCCTCACAATGCTTCTGTGAAAACATTCATATTCTTTCTGTTTGACATTTAAAACCCTTAATAGTTTCTCTCTAACATATCTTTACAAACTTAAACTCCATGATATCCTTTAAGGCTTAGCTCTGGTGCCATTTCCTAGAGCCTTTTCCTGATTGCCCCAGTTTTTAATCCCATTCCCCATTGCATTTATTTTGTTTGTTTTATAATGACTTATCTGAGAGTGTGTTTTCCTTAATGGAGTGTAAGCTCTTTGACTTCAAAAATTTTAGTACCTAGCTCACTTCAGACATTTAAATATTCTTGTATAATTTAATGCAATGAATCTTTTAAAAAAAAATTTCAATCCTATTCTATTTGGAGAATATTCCTCCTCTATCCAAAGTGTTTTGTAATATTCTTGTGGAACACATCCACATCCACACACACACACACACACACACACATATATATTCACCCCAAAGGATATGGAGAAAGGTGATAAAACTGACCAATGTATACTTGAAGGATAAGTAACAGAGCTAGGATTGAAACTCCTTCTTTGAAGTCTTTCCTCCCCTCCTTCCCTCTCTCCTTCCCTCCTTCCCTTCCTCTCTCCCTCTCTTCCTTCTTTCCTCTCTCCCTCTCTTCCTTCTTCCTTCCTTCCTTCCTTCCTCTCTCCTTCCCTCCTTCCCTTCTCTCTCCCTCTCTTCCTTCCTTCCTTCCTTCCTTCCTTCCTTCCTTCCTTCCTTCCTTCCTTCCTTCCTTCTTCCTTCCTTCCTTCCTTCCTCTCTCCCTCTCTTCCTTCCTTCCTTCCTTCCTTCTTCCTTCCTTCCTTCCTTCCTTCCTTCCTTCCTTCCTTCCTTCCTTCCTTCCTTCCTTCCTTCCTTCCTTCCTTCCTTTCCTCTAAACCATGCCTTCCTCTTCTATAAAATTGGGAGGTTGTACTAGATGTTATCTTGGGTCCCTTTCACTTTGTCATTGTATGAGTCTATAAGAGAAAGGGGGATAGACTGACTGTATGACCTCTCAGGATTCCTTCTTCCCTAGAATCATTTTTTGACAGTGACTGCAACAGTAGTTTCCTGAGTTAACTCTTCTAGTCAGAGACTAAAAAGAAACCACACACCTAAATCACCCATTGCCCTGGGAACCAGGTAACCACTGAAACAAAAATATGACTCAGCATCTGCTTTTTATCTCCTCTGGTTCTCAGAATTGTTCAGGAAATGATGATGAAAAAAAATCCAAGGTCTAGAAATACACTGTTCCAAAAGAAAATCTAAGTGAGACAATTGTTATATAGTGGAGAAGCTTCCCCAGTAAGATCATGAGAGAACAGCTGAGCATGCATTATAGTAGGGAAACAGGTAAAATAAAGAGATACAAGGGACACTGACCAGCCCTGTGACCCTGGGCAAGTCATTTAACCCTGTTTGCTTCAGTTTTTTCACCTGTAAAATGAACTGGAGAAGGAAATGGCAAACTACTCTAGTATCTTTTTTCAAGAAAACCCTAAAATGGAATTAGGAAGAGACAGATATGACTCACATGACTGAACAACCACAGAGGAGAACTGGATTTTGAACATATGAGGCACTCCTTCCTTGGTGTGCTGTTTCTCAACTAATGGATGAAGTAGGGGTAGGGAAATGCTGTTTAAAGGCTTCTAATAGTCTTAACCCAGCAGTATAAGTTTTCCTTGAAAATTTACATTAGACAGTGAAATCTATCTATCTATCTATCTATCTATCTATCTATCTATCTATCTATATATTATACACATACATACACATCCATATATAGTGCCTAGTCTTTGTTAGGTGACTCTCGTTGTATGGACATTAGTAGAGCAGAGCTTTCTAACTCTTTCTTTACATAATTTGGTTCCAGCCTACTGGCCTAGATTAATTTCACATGAATTACTTCTCATCACTTAGTTCAAGTGCCATCTCCTATATAAGATGTAATCTGATTTTGCTGGTGACTAATGCTTTGTCTCTTCAAAATAACTTTGTATATATTTTGAACTGTATTTACTTATCTATTTGCATGTTGCTTCTCTGCAGTAAGATATAAGTTCCTTGAAGGAAGGAAGAGTATCATTTTTGTCTTGTATTTTGGCCCTAGCACTGTGTCTGGTACACAAGAGTAATACCTGACTATTGAATGATTTAACCCCAGTATAGAACTGAGCTGAGGAACTAGACTCAGCTGACATCACAAATGTCATCATTCAAACAGCAATCCAATAACAAAACATTTTGAGTCCTGAATCAACTAATCCTTTGAGCATCCTCATATTACTGTTAATCCATGAAATATAGATGATTTGACCAATAAGGTCACATATTCATCTTCTGGAATTACCAACTAATTCTATAAAATTAGCACATACCAATTAAGGAACTATAGTGAAATGATTTAGATATATTATTAAGATTAGTATATCCTTATAGTCACTGAGAATCTCCCTCAGGAGATTGTAAAATTAATCAAGTCTTACAAATTAACTTCATAAAATGTGATTATGCTACTTAGGAAGGAAGAAGGAAGATGTAAATAAGATGATAACCTCTCTCTCTCTCTCTTTCTCTCTCTCTCTCTCTCTCTCTCTCTCAGCTTCAAGACACTTACTAGTTGTGTAAACCTTAGCTCTTTTCTACCTCAGTTTCCTCAACTGTAAAATAATGATAAGAGCACTTACCTCCAAGGGATGATGTGAGGATCAAACGAGGTAGTTTGTTAAAAATCAAATCTGAGTTATAGATGAGCTGCACCTTGTATGCATTTTATAATATGTGCCCATGGTTGTCTTCCTTAATTTAGAATAGACTTGAGATCACAAGAGTTTCATTTTGGTCTTTGTAATCCCATTGCCTGGACACAGTACTTGGTACATAGAGAGCACTTAAATCCTTGTTGATGATTTGAAAGGAGTGCCCACTTTGAGGTAATCACAAATCCTTAAGTAATAATGCAGAGCATAGTGCTAGGCACTTGAGTGAGTTTTAAGCATCAGTACTTAATTTTCTTAACTCTAAAAGAAGGTCTACTCCCCAAACCAAGTGCTTTGAAGCTAACTGGGTTTTAACAAAAGCTACTCAGGAGTTGGTGGAAATAAAGGAGGAGTAAGAGATGCAGAGGTTTTAAAGTTGCTTCAGAATTTCAAGTTTTCAACAGCATTGGGCAGGCAGCCAGATGCCATATGCAGTGGTCCTCAAAGTGTAGTCCAAAGAGTTGTTGGGGTCTCTGAAACCCTTTCTGAGGGTCTACAAATTCAAAATTATTTTTTATTTCTAATATAGTAAATAGCTATAAATATAACCCATGTGAATAAAAACTCTTTGAACAGATCCTCGATAGTTTTTTAACAACATGAAGATACTGAGAACAAAAGTTTGAGAACCACTGCAGAGGTTAGAGGACTGGACCTGGAGGTTGGCAGACCTGAGTTCAGGTCCTGTTTTAGATGCTTACTAGCTATGTGAGCTAGTAAGTCATTTAGCCTGTCTGCTTCACATAGAGAGAAAAAATGAGGATTACGTTAGTATTTACCCCTCAGGGTTGTTGTAAGAAGCAAATGAGATAACATATGTTAAGTTCTTTTCATATCTTAAAGACTTGTTCAATAAATGTTATCTATTTTTACAAAAAAAGGAGCATCTTCTCCACTTTACCTTTCTTCCCACCATGTCCTGCTCAGCTAAGCTGCTACTTTAGTAGCCATATGATATAATATTGGGAAGCATCTATTTGTAGCCTTTAGTATTGTTAGAGACAGCCCACTCTGAATGGAAGAATCTGGCATGTAGTAGGTGTGAAATAAATGCTAGGACAGCTAAGTGGCACAGTGGATAAAGCTAAGAAGATGTGACTTCAAATACAACCTCATATACTTACTGTGTGACCTGGGCAAGTCACTTAACTCTGCCTCAGTTTCCTCATCTGAAAAACGAGCTGGAGAAGGAAATGGCAATCCTGTATCGCTATCAAAAAAACCTCCAGAGTGGGGTCACAGAGACATGACTGAAATGATCTAATAACATATATATGCTGCTGCTTCTTCCTTTCCTTCCCCTTCCCTCCCTCTCTTCCTCCTCTTCCTTCTTCTCATACACACACACACACACACACACACACACACACACCTCCTCAGTTAGGGCTTAGCACAGCATCTAGTACATAGTTGATACTTAGTTATTGCTTGTGGATTTGACTCTTGTCCCTCACAAATTACTGTATATTTTTTCTTTGTACATCTTGAATTGAATTTTCCACTAGAATGCAAGCTCCTTGAGCACAGGAATAGTTTAATTCTTGCCTTTCTACTCCCAAAGCCTAGCACAGTGCTTGATACACCAGTACCAGGAGTCTTCAAACTACGGCCCAGGCCGGATGCAGCAGCTGAGGACGTTTATCCCCCTCACCCAGGGCTATGAAGTATCTTTATTTAAAGGCCCACAAAACAAAGTTTTTGTTTTTACTATAGTCCCGCCCTTCAACAGTCTGAGGGACAGTGAACTGGCCCCCTATTTAAAAAATTTGAGGACCCCTGTAGTAGACATTCAAAAAAAAATGCTTGTTGAATTGAATTGAATCCAAGTCCAACAAAATCATCCACATATATTTAAACTGCTTTGGCCATTTTCATCTCTAGGGCCTGATACCTATTTGTTCTTTTGTAGCGCCCTCCCTCCCCATCAAGGTTCCCTCTTTCCCCATGTGTTGCTTTATGCCTGTTTTGTATCAAAAATTTCAAATCATACTTCCTCACCTCCCTTTTTTATGATATTGCTTCTAAAGCTGTGATTGCATTCTTCTGATTTTCATATATTAATATAGCTGTATGACATAGCATTGTACCTACAATGTGTGTGCTGGAGCCCATCTAACTAGGTTTGAGAACCAAGTGTAAATTTTCAGTGTATTTGCAACTTGGAAATCGCCAGATTTCATAAGTCAGGGCTTGATTTATTAATTTGTTGATTGTCTAGGTTTTTAAAAGTGATGTAAAAATGTTAATAACAATGATTAAATTAAAAAATATGTCAGGTATACATTCCCCCTCTCTTTTCAGAGAGTCAGTTGTTAAACATTTGCCAACATATTTCTGCCTATGGGATCTCAACTGAAAATAGTCAAACCTGTCTGATTTTATATATAGATAGCTGTATGTGTATGTATATGTATATATGGATGTATGGATGTATGTGTGTGTGTGTGTGTGTGTGTATATATATATATATAATTTAGCTTATTGAATCCAGTTTCTTAGGTTTTTATGATTTGGGAAGTGCGATCTGGATTTCTATTTTATTCTGTGTAATATTCTCAGTGTACAGACTCCTCCCTCCATCTCTCCTGAATGCAGCCCATTGCAAATGTGTAAATCCCAAAGTTGGCCCTAATGGTAAGGTGATGGGCCCTATCAAAGTTGTGCTTTTTTGTTCTCCATGATTATGTGCATACTTGGACTGATAGTGTTACCCCCAACATATATATGTGTGCACACACACACACAAACATGCACATACACCCCATACACTCCACTATAATCAAAATATATACCTCTTAATACTCACCTCTTCCAGATTAAGCAACTCAGGGATGTTAATTGTTGCCTCCCACAGGAGAGTTGGACAGCAAGCAGTCCACAAATCTTATGGCACAGATGGCTGCCTGTTTCACTTACAACATTAAATTGGCATTGACAGATCCTCTCTACCACTCCCTGTACTATAGAAGGCAAAAGCAATCTATTTTCCTATTTATTCATTCTACTACTGAGCCATTTGGAGAACAGTAACCAGATTGTGAGGAGCAGCATGGGAAGGTGGATAGATGGCCTTGTTGCAGTCAAAAAGACCTGGATTCAAGTCTAGCCTCTGACACATAGTAGCTGTGTGACCTTGAATGTCATTTCACTTTTTTATTCAATAAATATTTATATACTCACCACATATCAGTCACTGTTAGACTCTGGGGAAAAGAAAAGAAAAGAAAAGAAATAGTCCTCACCCTCAAGGAACTTAATTCTTTTGGAAGGAAGCAATGCAATAAATAGATCAATAAATACAAAATATATACAAATAATTTGGAATGTGAGGCATTAAATAACATAACATCTAGAAGTCAGTCCTCTAAGATGAATGGTGTGGCTGATCTGAATTGGTGAGAAGATGGAGAGAAAAAGAATGAATTTGTACACTGTGATAAAAAGAGAAATGAAATCAGAAGTCCAGACCTTCCCATTTCCCCCCAAAATCACAAAACCCCACATAACTTATAGAACTGATAACCTATTTTTATAGTGTTATATATAGAAGTGAACTGAGAAGTTGTCTTATTAGAAATATACCAGAGAGCAATTTGTTTATTTTAATTTCTTGGACTGCTTCAACTCAGGGAGAAAAAAACCAAGAAAGAGTGTAGGCCCAGAAAGTACTCCAGTTAGTGGGACTGTTTTTCATGAGAAAAACAAGGAGCTTTTCATCACAGCAAAATTCCCCTGAGATACCATTAATGTTTTAAATTTAAATTTGCCAATTTTTAGGGACTTAAGACAAAAAATGGCAAAAACCCATATTTGCAATTTTAGAAACTCTTGAATATTTTAAAATACACTACTGCATAAATATATTAGGAGACTTTCTTAGCTGTAATAACATCAGGAACTGTGTGCATCTATGCTCTATGAGGTTGAGAGAGTATTATTTCCGTGGGCTTGTGTGCTAGCCCTGAGTTTCTGAGACATCCTTTTCACATCTATCTAAAAGATAAAGATCTTTTGAATTTCAGTTCCTCCATCTATTGGGTTGTTTCCTACATAAATCAGCAGAAAGTCACAAACACCCCTGGATCTTTTCTCTTTCATGACACATTTCCTTTTACTTGCTGTGTCTCCTGCTATTTCTGTCTCTGGCTCCTTCTGTGTCTCTCACAGTCATTTTCTTAGCCTTTTCTCATTTCCCACTGTTCTGCAAGCCCCAAAGGGTCAGCTGGGTGACTTTTCTTAAAGTATGATACCACTCATTTCTTTTTAGAAACCAAATAATTTTTATCTTTATTTCCAATTTGTACCTGGCAAAAAGTCTCTCTTAAAAAATTGACCTTTTTTTTGGGGGGGGGATTTTTCTTTTTTTTTAATTTTTAATAGCTTTTTATTTACAAGTTATGTGCATGGGTAATTTTACAGCACTGACAATTGCCAAACCTTTTGTTCCAATTTTTCCCCTCCTTCTCCCAACCCACTCCCCTAGATGGCAGGATGACCAGTAGATGTTTAATATATTAAAGTATAAATTAAATACAAAATAAGTATACATGACCAAACCATTATTTTGCTGTACAAAAAGAATCAGACTCTGAAATATTGTACAATTAGCCTGTGAAGGAAATTCAAAATGCAGGGAGGCAAAAATATAGGGATTGGGAATTCAATGTAATGGTTCTTAGTCATCTCCCAGAGTTCTTTCGCTGGGTATAGCTGGTTCAATTCATTACTGCTGCACTAGAACTGATGTGGTTCATCTCATTGCTGAAGATGGCCAGGTCCATCAGAATTGAACATCATATAGTATTGTTGAAGTATATAATGATCTCCTGGCCCTGCTCATTTCACTCAGCATCAGTTTGTGTAAGTCTCTCCAGGCCTTTCTGAAATCATCCTGTGGGTCATTTCTTACTGAACAATAATATTCCATAATATTCATATACCACAATTTATTCAGCCATTCTCCAATTGATGAACATCCACTCGGTTTCCAGTTTCTGTCCACTAGAAAGAGGGCTGCCACAAACATTTTGGCACATACAGGTCCCTTTCCTTTCTTTAAGATCTCTTTGGGATATAAGCCCAGTAATAACAAAGGATCAAAGGGTATGCACACTTTGATAACTTTTTGAGCATAGTTCCAAATTGCTCTCACAATTCCACCAACAATGTATTAATGTCCCTGTTTTCTCACATCCCCTCCAACATTCCACATCATCTTTCCCTATCATTCTAGCCAGTCTGACAGGTATGTAGTGATATCTCAGACTTGTCTTAATTTGCATTTCTCTGATTAGTAATGACTTGGAGCATATTTTCATATAGCTAGAAATAGTTTCAATTTCTTCATCTGAGAATTGTCTGTTCATATCCTTTGACCATTTATCAATTGGAGAATGGCTTAATTTCTTATAAATTAGAGTCAATTCTCTATATATTTTGGAAATGAGGCCTTTATCAGAAACTTTGACTGTAAAAATGTTTTCCCCGTTTATTGCTTCCCTTCTAATTTTGTCTACATTAGTTTTGTTTGTACAAAAATTTTTCAATTTGATATAATCAAAATTTTCTATTTTGTGATCAGTAATGATCTCTAGTTCTTCTTTGGTCAGAAATTCCTTCCTCTTCTACAGGTCTGAGAGGTAAACTATCCTATGTTCCTCTAATTTATTTATAATCTCATTCTTTATGCCTAGGTCATGAACCCATTTTGACCTTATCTTGGTGTACAGTGTTAAGTGTGGATCGATGCCTAGTTTCTGCCATACTAGTTTCCAATTTTTCCAGCAATTTTTGTCTGACAGTGAGTTCTTATCCCCAAAGCTGGGATCTTTGGGTTTGTCAAACACTAGAGTATTAAGGTTATTGACTATTTTGTCATTCGAATCTAACTTATTCCACTGATCAACTAATCTATGTCTTATCCAATACCAAATGGTTTTGGTAATTGCTGCTTTCTAATATAATTTTAGATCTGGTACAGCTAGGCCACCTTCATTTGATTTTTTTTTCATTAATTCCCTTGAAATTCTTGACCTTTTGTTTTTCCATATGAACTTTGTTGTTATTTTTTCTAGGTCATTAAAATAGTGTTTTTGGGAGTCTGATTGGTATAGCACTAAATAAATAGATTAATTTAGGTAGTATTGTTATCTTTATTATATTTGCTCACCCTATTCAGGAGCATTTAATATTTTTCCAATTGATTAAAAATGAACCCATTTTAAATAATGTATGGATTTATCCACACTTTTCTTTTAAACATATCTAAGTACTATTATTAGAGAGAATTTTTGCTTGATATTGTTTTAAAAATCATTTTAATGCCTATGTTTTACTTGATGGTTTGGTGTAATTATATTTGCTATATTTGTGTGTATGCATAAACATGAATATGTAAGGAACATAATCTATTTGGAGGAAGCAATGTGTAAAGAGATAAGTATATATAAAATATATACAAATGTATGCATATTATATATGCACACAATATACACATATGTCTATCTATGTATGTGTATATATATATATATAAGTGCATGTTTTAAATAAAAATATATACCTATAAATCATGTGTGCATATATATATATATTCACATCTATACACATATATATATTCTCAGACATGACTCTAGGCAATTCACTTTTGTTTGTCTATTTGCTTCAGTTCCTCATCTGTAAAATGAGATGGAAAGGGTAATGGTAAATTGGTAATGGTTTCTTTGCCAACAAAATGCTAAATAGGGTCACAAGGAATCAGGCACAATTAAAACGACTAAACAACATCTGTGTGTATAGATAAATGTGTATAAACATATACACACAAATTATATATATATATATGTTTATATATATATATATACACACATGTGTATATTGATAAGATATATGTATACATAAGATATATGCATATGTGTAAATGTTTGTGTACATAAACATAAATATATGTAGACTTGATATATATACTTATGGGTGTATAGACAAAATATATGTATATGTTTATACATAAATGTGAATATACATACATGTGTCTATGGACAAAAGATATAAATGTATAAACAAGACACATGTACATGCAGGTTTATACAGAATGCAATACGTGTGTACACACATATATAGACAGATGAGATGTGTGTACACATGTGTACATGGACAAGATATGATTACATATTTGATCCTTTCTAATAAATCTTATATTTAGAGCCAGGGGCCTTTGGATATCATTTAGCCAAAGCCTGTCATTTTTCAGATAAGGAAACATCTGTGGAGAGGTCCCACCATAAGAATTGAGTTGGGATTCAACTTCAGGTTCAGTGATTCCAAGCTCAGCATTCTTCCCCTCCCCCTCCATTTCCACAGCATGATGCTATGGCTTAAACCAGATGTGCATTCATACAATTAAGGTTCTTCGTTGACTAGTTAAATTTTGAATATTGCCAAAGAAAACTGGGGCAATGGAGCAAGAAAACAAATCTCAAAATATTTTTTTCTTAGTTTTGAAAAGTACTTTTCATTACTTTTAATCGTTACTAATTCACTGAGTAAACTTGAAAAGTTATTTGTCTTTCTTGGATTTCAATTTCCTCATTTGTAAAATAAGGGGATTGAGCTTGAATGATCCCTTACTCATCTCCATCCCCCATTTCAAATATTTCCCCTAAGGTGGCACTGTAGAACTGAATTTAAAGGGAAGAAATAAACACACTCTACTGAGAAGGAAGACTTGACTTTAAATCTGGCATCGGATCTTGATGTTTTACCCTGGATAGGTCACTTAGTTTCTTACAACATGGCAATAATAATAGCTCCTATCTCACAAGATTGTTGAGAAGATAAAATTAAATTAATATTTGTAAAAATAGTAAGCATTATATAAATACTCTTTTTCATCTATTTTCCCAGTTATATTCTATTCCAAGTTGCATTTCACAAGGCCATCAGAAATTGTTTATGGCAGAGCAGTTCAGTAGATCAGGATCTGAAATACTTATGTGAAAGACTTTCTCTAGCCTTAAAATTCATAAGATTATCTATTTAGATTTAGAATATACTTTGGAGTTCATCTAGTCCAACATTTTAAAGATTGGGGAAACAAAGACATAGAGAGAAGAGAGGAAATATGATGAAACTGAGATGATAAGAGAACATTATGAGTGAATAGAGCATAAGAATCTGGGTTCTAAATTTATGTGCACAATTCATTGTAGGACCTGAGGCAAATGACTTCATTTTTGTACTTTGGTTTCTCATCTGTGAGGCAGGGATCTTAACACCTGCATGACAAGAATGTTGTGAAGTTTGATTAGACTAATAAAAAATGTGTCAAGCCCTTTGGAAATAAGTGCTATATAAAACCACAGTGGTATCATTGAGAAAAGGGGGAAAAAACCTTCACTCACACACATGCATACATAGATTTGAGCATGCACACACACAGAGATGCAAATTTGAAAAATGAACAGCATGATTTCTAGAGTAGAGAATTCTTAAACTAAGAAAAAATATCAAAAATGGAAGTCGAAAAGATGGAAAAAACTGCAAAAAAAAAAAAAAAAGCAAAAAGGAAAGAAAAAAGACGATGTTAAAAAGAAGTACATCTTAATTGAGCCTAGGTTATACTATTTAAAGAATGACAGGGTCATCAAATTTAAAAATTGAAAGAGACCTGAGAGATTTTGTTCAATCGTTCCATTTAATAGAGGAGTTAAATGATACAGGTAGTTCAATGATTCAAAATATTCTAATCTCTCTGACTCTAAATCAGTTTTTATACCACTCTACTGTTCCTTCTTCCCTTGTGAGTAGAATCTGGAAATTTTAAAAACTAGCCACCAGGCCTGCGAAAGATAATGTTCCCTTGCAACTGAGTCGACTGCTCTAGGAAAGAGAAAAGGTGCTGTGATAGAAATAGCTCCAAAGGCAGCTCACTGGGTATAACCCTCCGTGGAATGACCTTATTAAAACCTGGGTACCACCTCCTTCATTCTGAGAAACTTGAACATTGAGGGTAGAATTTTCTATTATTTATTCTTCTGCCCACGCTTTATTATGTTTATATATAAACGTATATGTGTATATATGTTTGTATGTGTTTATATAGTTATATGATTGGTGTTTGGGGAATGGGTGGTGATGGTGTGATGTTCTTACTAGTAAACAACTTAAATCCTGGTTTGCTAAGTGTTCAGCTTTTTCTGAAGATTTCTTGGTGCCTAAAGTTCTCTAAATATTTGTACAGAGTTTAAAAGATATAGAATTTAAAAAGCAACAATCTAAGGAAATTGTATTCAATGCAGTTTCTTCTCTGGATCACCAACAGAGAATTTGTACTAACCAGTATAGTCAGGTTTCATGAATTTAATTAGGATTAGGAGAAGAATGATATTCCTGGAGTCCTTCAATGTTTCTCTCAAATTTCACTTTCTGCAAGAGACCTTTCCTATCTCCTCACCCCTTTCTGTCCCCCTCCCAAAGTGTCTTCCCAAGTGATCTATATCTTGCCAATGGATCCAGGTAGCTCTGGAGGGGAAAGTGAGGCAGGTAACCTTGGATAGCCCTCCCTTACTTAAATCCAAATTCACTTCCAAGTCATGGCACCTTACTGATGTCATGGTCCTCTTTAAGAATGAAGGCTAAACAACAATAAAAATATTTCAATTATGCTGTATGTATCTCTCACATACACAATTATTTTGCATGTAGACTCCTTCATTAGAATGTGAGCTTTTTAAAGGCAATGGGCCAGTTTTTATCTTTCTTAGTGACTACTTACAATAATGATCGGTAAATAGTAAACATTTAATAAACATTTGTTGATTGTTTTAAAAACTGATTATTCCTTATTCAGGGAGAGGATTTATGCATTCTCATTGCTGTCAGTATTTCTAAGGACAATCATACTAATTCATAGTGCAAGTACATTTGCAATCTATGAGGATATTTACTACATGATCAAAATATTGATTAATGATTATTGATTCCCCAGGGAATAAGTCATAGATAATGAGTCTGTATTAGAATTTGGGTAGTACTTTGCAAACATAATTTATTGAATCCTTAAAGCAATTCCAAGTGAGTTTCCTTTCCTTATTTTACATCTGAATGATGAAAGATTGAAAATGTATAACTTTAGTTTTAGAGGAAGAAGAGCTATTAGATCAAGAGCCTAGATGTTGTTTAATTTCTATCATCATTTTCATCTGCTTTTTCAATTTCCCCTGATTTTTACCATTGTAGCTCCTCTCATGTTCAATTCTCTCTTCCTCTGCCTTCTGACTTTACTACCCTTATCTGTCTGAGAATGAGGCAAAGAGGCAATGCTGGATAGTTTGGACAACTGACCACTGGAATCTAAAATATAAAAATAACATAGACATGGCTTATTGTCCAGAAGCATATTTCTTCCCTCTTGATGCTGCTAAGTGGCTAATTAGACTGAATGTTGGGGAAGGGGAGACTTAAGGCAATTCTTGAAAGAGACTAGGGATGCAATGTAAAAGGTTCTTTGACATTTTTAACTCGCTGGATAAGTCTATGTGATTTGACTAGAGATATCAAAGGATATAAGGGGATGGGCGGATAGAGGGATAAACCAAGAGATACTACTAGAATTTGCAGAGATCAGGGTATACAAAGTTCAGTTATAGGGACCAGTGGATAAAGTTAGAATCAAAATCCTGAGGGAATCTTGTGTTCCAAGGCAGGAAGAGGAAGTTTATGATAGGCTTGTGAGAGGCTATTTCCAGCACTCAGGGTATCATTAAAATACACTCTTTTTATTCCTCCTATAGTCATTCCGTGTGTTGAAACGGCTCAGGGATGCAGAAAAAGACTGAGTATTTGACAGGAAGGGGCAGGGTCTGGATCAGGAGGCACAGAAGCACCAATCAGAGAGGGCTTCATAGAAGATGGATAATTCAGGCATGGAAAAGATCCTATTTCAGAAAAGGTGGGGAAAGACTGCAATAAGGAGAGGAGAAACTGTCCCAAACAGAAATAGCCTTCATAAGAAATACTAGTCTTGAAAAATCCATTTTACTTCAATTCTTGCCTGTGTTGCTTCCTGTGCTAATAATTTGAATTCTTAGAATAATACACTTTCCTTTCTCTGCATTTACTATCTGATACTGCAGGATGATGACATCTTAGGTCCTATCCTAGGGCAAGGCACATAGCTGATAGATAAATTCTTAACTGAATTCTTTAAGAGTCGAGTTTTGAAAAGCTTATTTTGCATCATCCTAAGGAAGTCATTTCATGTGATATTTATTTTCACTTAGTCTCCAGAGAAAATTTTTTTATCAGTCAAACATAGGAAACATAGACCAGAAAAGCCCCCAGAGAATACAGTGGGAATTCCCTCACTCCACAAAGGAACATTAAACTTTGCAAAAACATGTTGTCCTGAATATATCCTCAAGCCTATTATCCTTCATCTTGGCCTTGACTACTTTATGTTGCTGCCCATTTGGCTGAGTGGCCTACAGGATGCTTTATTCCCAGTAAAGTTTCATTGACCACTGCTCATGGTACCTGCCTATCAGGAAACATTACCATCCAGGGACAGGATTGCATTTTTTTCCCCCAAGCTTAATTCACTGCTCATTTCATATTAAAGGAAATTCAATCTCAAACAAATCAACTCAGTCCCACCAAAAAAAAAAAAATGCTGATTCCTTTAAATTCAGAAATGCTGAAAGAACACAAAATGTGCCTTGCTTTGATTTTTCTGTTTGACCTAATGTCAAGATGGGATGGGGATTAACAGTGATTGAAAGGATTTCCCAAAGTTTGGCTATCTCCTCATAATATTCACTTGTCCTCCATTTAGTGGACATCTGACCCAGTTTATCTCCAAACCTCCACACAGCTGCTGTTAGAATGCTTTATTATGAGTATATTAGCCAGAAATGCAAATTTTCACTTCATGTAATACATTAATCTCTGCTTTTGATCCTTGTCCTGGTGATTTACCTTTTATGTTTTATACACACACACACACACACACACACACATGCATGAATGCCTCACGCACACTACACACACAGAGACATATAGCCATGAGTCTGATCCTGAAAATGGGTTGAACATATGGGAAATAATATAGGTCAGCCAGGGCATAAAGCAGTGCATCTCCCTGGGTATGTCAGACATCTTTAACAAATCACAATATTGGACATAACCTCTAGGTGGAAATAAAGATATAGTTATCTTTCCTTAGCAACCAGGACAGTGCCATTGTGTGTTTATGGACTCTGCTCTCGTTTCTCTGCTCATGCTTACCTCTGTTCTGCAGTGACACTTTTGAGCCCAAGGAAGCTCAAACTCTAATCGGTCGTTCTGTGTGGATGGAGGAACTTGCCTGAGTAGTTTCTTGGTGAGACAATGGCAAGATTTTTTACCTGGGTCTAAGAAATTGCTCTCATACTCTTCACTAAATGCTGTATTTGCTGTTTGGGAGACATGGTAAAATGGCTGAATTAACATAATCATGTTAGAGGGATTAGAGTAAGTACAATTCAGATCTGTTTTTGATTATACACTAGCCTCAAGTCATCCCCTCTTCTAACCCTGGTCCTAATTTCTCTCCCTGTTCTTTAGCATGGTCTTCATTTTTTCCCTCATTTTTCCTACCTCAATTAACTACTTATTACATTACCTCTTCCACCTTTCTTTTCCTCTCCTCTTTTATTTCATGCTCTACACTTTCCCCTTTCTTTTCCATACGAGCCATTGATTTTCCTGCATCTCCTTGATAGAATATGTTTTATTTTGTTTTATTAAGGATTTGGAAAATAAAAATCTTTACTCCCATCTACTCCCCTTTCAGCACACACATTTGTCAGCCCCTCTAGACTGTGTTCAACATTAAAATTTTCACATATGTGGACCAATATCCAAGTGGTGGCCATCTTAGCTGTCATTAAACTTTTTGTCAGGCTATATATAATATTATAGGCATCTGTAATTAATGAACCATAATAATGAAAACTACAGAAGGACCTAACTTTCATCTTAAAAATATAACCTTTTCAAGGATTCTTATTCTGGAGTCCATGAACTTATTTGGTATTTTGATAATGATATTTCAATATAATTTGTTTCCTTTGCAATTCTGTTTTTTATTCAGTATATGTAGAAGCATTATTCTGTGGAAGGTTTCATAAACTTCAATAAAATGTCAAAGGGGTTCATGACATGAAAATGATTAAGAAACCCTTTTTTTCCCTTTACATTAGAATCATTATAAGTATCCTTCTTTATTTTTGCTTGTGTGCATTTGATTTTCATTTCATTTTTATAAGCATCCTTATAATGGTTTCCATAGTTGATACTATCTTTATTAGAGAAGTTAAGTATATACAAAGAAAAAAGGGAGAAACACTTAATAAATTATTTCTGATTATTTGTTTTTGCCTCTCTTTGCACCCTTAGTGCTGGACATAATATTTGCATACAACAAGCAATTAATAAATGCTTTTTCATTTATCCATTGATTGTGGGAGTAACATCTCCTATGGAAGATTCTCTCAAATAGTTAATGTTTTCTGCCTCCTCAAATTATTATATATTTGTAGATTTGCTTGCTCAATAAAAGATAAACTCCTTGAGTAGCGAGAACTATTTTGTTTTGTTTTGTTCGATTTCTGGAGGCTCTAAGATAGTGGCTTACATATACTAAGGTTGATTGTATTGAATGGCATTAGAGTAGGGTGTGTGTGTATGTCCTAATCAGCAAAGCACAATTCAGGGACCATTAGTTAGGGCTTGAAAATATTTTCTTTATAGTGAATATATTCAATTAATAGGATTTGAGTTAAACCAAAAAAATCAAACCAAAAAAAAAAAAAAAAACAACCTAGTTACTTATTGTAAGCTATCTCCAAATAATTAGCAGTAGGCCTAAAGAGACCAAAGGAATCTTTAGATTCTGATATCCTTAATTGAATTTTGGGCCCTAAGAATGTTCCTGAAATGATATATTATAATTCAAAAGAATGACCGCTTCTTCAGGGCAGAATACATGTGAGACTTGGCACATAGTAGCTAAAGAAATGCTCACTGATGATTTGATTGATACTTTAAAGAATCATCCTAAATATAATTCAGATGAGCATCTATGTTAAATTTGGTTAATGATTTATTATTCCAACTGAGACTTTTACATTACTCATTAAACAAACATCTGTTGAACTGTGTACAGAACACTGTACTAGGTTCTGAAAGAGCTCCAAAATTGAGTCATTGCCAGTCTCTCTGGCAATGAAATTTGCAAATTAAATTATTTGTTATTCATTGTTCATAACTCAAGGCCTCTCAAATTCTCTGATGCTCCAGCTTCCAGAGGGGCAGGTAGTGGCACAGTGGATAGAATGATGGGTCTAGAGTTCAAAAGACTCATTTTCCTTAAAAAAAAATCAATAAGCATTTATTTTATATATATACATATACATATATTCTGAGCAGAGCACTATATTGGTCACATAGGAGGAAATGAAGCAATTTAAGACATGATTTCTGTCCTTGGGAACTTAATGTATAATTGGAAAGTTAGGAAATATATTTATGAAATAGCAATTTAACAAAGCAAGCATATCAAATTGAAAGTGTTAAAATGAGTGATCCAAATAATAGATTTTCTTGAGTTTTGAAAGAAATTTGAAAAAAAATTTTTTTTACTTTGGAAGCCTTTAAAAAACATAACTGTTTCTTAAATGAATGTTTAGAGTGTTTTAAATGTGATTCTGTTACATAGAATGGATTGGATACTTTCTCCAAAGTCTCTGGATCTGGCAGCAACTGCCTAGTGATTCTGTCAATCCACAGCATCATTTTAGAAGACTAATTTTCCTGAGTACAAATCTGGCCTTAGAAACTTATTAGATGTGTGACTTTGGACAAATCACTTAATCCTGTTTACCTCAGTTTTCTCATCTGTAAAATGAGTTGGAGAAGGAAATAATCAATCATTCCAGCATCTTTGCCATGAAAACCCAAATAGGGTCACAAAGAGTCAGCCCAATTGGAATAACTAAACAATAACAATCACCAGGCTTGAACCCAATATGGGGATGAATACTGTAGGAAAAAGAATATTTTACATATAAGGATCTGTCCCAAATTAAAGGATATTATGAAACAAATAGCATTCTGAATAAATACTGCTTTAAATTGAAAATATCCACAAGTTTCAGATGTAAGACATTCCTTTAATGATCTTCCTTGATTCTATCAATATAGAGGATCAATCTCTCCCCAAATCATTTATTCCTATTGATAGTCTCCTACATGTGTATTTATCTCATTGTAACAAATATACTTGTGATATATATTTCATTTTCGTACTAGACCTTTGAAATCAGAGGGTATGTCTATCTTTCTCTCTTTTTCAACTATACATGTAATATGATAGAAAGAGCCCTTGTCTTGGAGTCCGAGCATCTGAATTTGAATCTTGGTAACAACGTTTATTAGTTTTGAAACCCAGAACAATTTACGTAACTTAAATCTCCATTTCTTCAACTGTAAACTGGAGATAATAATCCTTATACTTGTTACTTTTGGGAGTCATTGGGAAGGAAAATGCTTTGTAAACCTTAAAGTGCTACATAAACATGAGTCAGTGTTATTATATTCATCTCTGAATGTCCAGTTTCCAACACTGATTTTTTTCTTTTTAAAATTAAAAAAAATTGTTTTAATAACAATTTTTCTTTGCATCATAGTCATTTCCTATCCCCTCCAGATTTAACTTTTCCATGTGATAAAGAAAAATAATTAGGCAAAAATGTCTGATATAAAAATCTTGTCTAGAAGTATATATGATACTCTGATCTAGTAGTCTCTCCTCTCTCCTCCATGAGGGGGAAGGAAAACTTCATCATCTTTTCTTCAGGACTTCCACTGTTTTGGAATGGTTTAGGGTATTTTTTTCCTATATAGGTAGCTAAGGTGGTATAGTGAATAGAATTCTAGGATTGGAATTAGGAAGACCTGAGTTCAAATGTGATATAAGACTCTTATTAGCTGCATGATCTTGTGCAAGTCACTTTACTTCTTTCTGTCTCAGCTTCCTCATAGGTAAAATGGTGGCTATAATACCACCTACCTCCCAGGAAAGCTATGAGGATCAAATGATATAATATTTGTAAAGCCTTCATATGGTGCTTGACACATAGTGGGTGCTTAATAAATTCTTGTTTCCTTCCTTCCATTAACTATTCAGAATTCAAATTGTTTTAATATTTTGTAGTTGTATATATTGTTATTTTGGTTCTATATATTTCATTTTGCATTCATTCATATACATCTTCCCTTGTTTTTCTGTGTTCTTCAAATTCATAATTTCTTATTGTAAAATAATATGAATTGTATTTATATGCCATAATTTTTTTCATCTGTTTCTCAATCAATAGATGTCTATTTTGTTTCTAATTCTTTGCTCACATAATGAATACTTTGGTATAAATTAGACCTTTGTTTCTGCCTCTGTCTTCTTTGGGCCATGTGCCCAGTAGTTGAAATGCAGTGTTAAAGCTTGATTGTTTTATGATTTTTTTTGCATAATTCTTATTGAAATGCAAAACAGTTGAACCACATCTTCACAGATCTATGTTTCTTTAATGTAAACACATGTAAAGTTTTTTCATAGCTCCTCTAAAATCTACTGCTCCCATCTTTTGTGATCTTTCTCAATTAGCAAGAAATAAGCTAAAACCTGACTTTTTAAAAATTTGTATTTTTCTTACTATGATTGATTCTCATCATGTTTTCATGTCATTTCTTCTAATAAATCATTTCAAAAACTGTTTGCATATATTTATATGTGTGTGTATATGTTACACACATGAATTGTATGTGTATGTATTTGGCAGGTGCCAAATATTGTATTATACATACAGACATATGTTGTATATATATATATCCATATATATTTCCAAGATGTAACAGATGATAAATAGCATTATGCTAGATGCTGAAGGGAAAGTCCAAAGATATGATCTGTGATGATATTTCTATATAGTATCTTAAATATATCTAGATATGATGAAAAATAAAAAGCAAAAGTAATATCCACACTCTACTTCTAAGATATTCTTTATGACAAATCTTTAAATTTTTATATAACTTAGATAAAATGGGATGACTAGATCTTTTATGTAGAATATAGAAAATAGTCATAGGTTGTTTCTTACAATTGGAAAACATCTTAAAACCTAAATTAGGCTTAATTTTAGATTGTGAGATTTGGTTTGGGCTGGGTAAAATGACTAGAGATTTACCAAGGGTAGGGCATCTGGAATAAAAGGCAATGAAATGGAGGGGTATAAATGTAAGAATGATTTTTAAAGATTGTATAACTTTAAAAATGTGTTACAGTTTGACAGCATTTTTACTCCTTTGGCAGCTTAGAAATTAATTAGCAAGAAAATTAATTACATTTGGAAGCCTCCAAATGGAACCCTTCCTTTTCCTAACAAGTGCCTGATTCTTTTTCTTTATCACAAGAAAGAGTTTAATTTGGAAGACAGGGGTAAGAAATGAATTACATAAGTCTATCCCTGCCCTGACCCAGCTCTTCCTGGATGTATTCTGCTACTGCCCTGACACCTTTTGAAGTAGCCTTAAAGTATTCCAAATTTCTGTCTTTACCTACCTCTTCCATGAGGAGAGAGAGAAACATTTAAAGAATCTTTGGGAAACTTTCAAAAGAAAATGACAACCAAACTAGTCATTATTTTTAACTCTTTGTTTTGCCTTTTTTCCAGACCACTAGCAGATGATGTAGGAATGGACATCCCCTTTGAAGAGGGAGAGCTAAGTCCCAATTCTGCAGACATGAGACCTGGTGAGAAAAACATTAGTTCATTCTCCTAGCAGCATTCCACACCCAAGACAGTGAGAATAATATTTCCTGTGCTTTTAACACTTTCTTGCTAGGAAAAAAAAAAAAAAAGGAAGGGGGGTGATATTTGCTAGGAGCTCAGATTTATTTTACTATGTTAATTTTATAGTTGATTTAACCAATGTTAATTTGCATATTACCTCCTATGTCTTCCTTGCATCTATCAGAGTTTTTAATTGCTATGGTTACTGTCTACTCTATTGAAACTTGTTGTTCTTCACTTGTGTCCTACTCTTTGTGATCCCATAGACCATAGCATGTCAGGCCTTTCTGTCTTACTCTATCTCCTGAAGTCTGTCCAAACTCATGTTCATTGTTTCCAGGACCTCTCATGCTCTATCATGCCCATTTCCTTTTGCCTTCAATCTCTCCCCAAATCAGGGTCTTTTTCAATGAGTTCTATTTTCTCTTTATGTCATCAAGATATTTAAGTTTCAGCTTCAGTACTTCCAATGGCCTAAATTAATTACCTTAATTATTGACTGATTTAACCCAAATTCTCAAAAGTCTTTTCTCCAGCACCACAATTTGAAAGTATTGATTCTGTGATGCTCAGTTTTCACTCTAGTCCAACTCTCCCAGCCATACATTGCTACTGGAAAAATCATAGCTTTATCTATATGAATTTGTGTCATCAAAGTGATGTCATTTTAAAAAAATATGCTGTCCAGATTTGCCAATAAATCCGTAGTATACAAAATAAAAAAGCATATGATATAATGGAAAAGGCAGCTAAGTGATACAGTAAATAAAGTGCCAGGCTTGCAATCAGGAAGATTCATCTTCCTGAGTCTAAATTTGGCCTCAGATACTTACTGTGTGACCTTGGACTTTAACTCTTAAGTCTGTTTGCCTCAGTTTCCTAATCTGTAAAATGAGCTAAAGAAAGAAATGATAAACCATTCCAGTAACTTTGCAAAACAAACTAACAAAAACCCTCAAATGGGGTCATGGTGGGTTGGACATGACTGAAAAATAACTGCACAACATAATGGAGAAAATCAATAGATTTGGGTTAAGTATATGGCTCTGTCTTTCATTAAATTTGGATAAATAATAAGCCCTCTGAACCTCCATAGTATTCTTCTCTGTAAAATGAGGAGGGTTTTTTTGGGGGGGTGTTTTTGTTTGTTTTTTTTTGGGGGGGGATGCAGAGTGAGAGTGAGGAATGATCTCGAATATCCCCTGTGATCTCTTTTGGTCTGACTTTCCTCATTTCTAATAGGAGAGTAAATAAGATCTTCACCATTCCTTCCAACTTTAACATGCTGTGATTCTTCATGAAAATCTATGCTTAAAAGATGAAAATTTTACAGGAAATGTGGTAGCAAGAAGGTAGTCAGTTTCAGTTCAATGCCCTAATTATGTAAAACCACTCCAGGGCCCACCCTCAAGGGTTTGTGGATAAGTTACTGAAAATAAAGTGTGGCCCCTGAGCCTGCATAATTAAAAGACCTGCTTTAAGAATAAGTTCTCCTGAATTACTTTTCAGACTATTCATTTTTGGTTACTATCCAAGGTTTGAATGAGAATGAACACAAAGTTATAGTTATTGGGTTTATTGGTTACCCTATGTATATATGAAAATCTCTTCTTTTTACTGTTAGCCTATATGTCTGAGGGCCAGGGCTTGGACCAGTCCAAGATCACACAGGGCTGAGTAAGCCAGATCTAGACCTAAAAGAAGCAGAATAATTGGTTTAAGTATTTACTTAAATACCAGGTTAAATGGTATTTAAGAATAGCCAGAAAAATCTGGTTCCTGCTTGTATCCATCAACCTCTACTTCTGGATGTTTATCCAGTTTTTTTGATATAGGGGCATTAAAACATAAAGAAGCAATTATATCTGTAGATATTAGCAATGAGAGTCTCATCACCGTTACATTGGCTCTCTTGTAATTAGAAAAGGATGCTGTTATGCTGAATATTAGTGTTCCTAAGATCATAAATTTAGAGCCAGAAAGGAAGTTAAAGGCTGGGTATATTCCTCTCATTTACACATGAGGAAACTTGATATGACAGAGATTTATTTGCCTGGGGTCCTGTAGTTAATAAGATCTGGAGAAAGATTTGAATTTGGGTCTTCCTGCTTCCCAAGTTTAGACTCTAAACATTGTAGAAGTATTGCTATTACTAATGAGGACAAATAGACCTGTTGGTTCAGTAATTTTCTTTGTTGTATATCTGACTGTAATTAAGATGGCATTAAATAAAGAATAGCCACTTTAATTTATCTGTAATGGACAGTGTTGAACTAAGAATTAAAAAAAAGAAACCTGGGTTCAGATCTGACATCAAACATTTACTAGCATCTATTACCATAAATATTTTACTTGCTTGACTATATATATGTATATTTGTTACAAAAATTTTTTCTTTTCTTTTTTTCTCTAGTACATTTCTGTTAATTAAAAAACAGAGAGATGAGGAAAGTGGTAGAGAATGAAAATGGATGAAAATGTCTCAAAGTGGGGGTAATCTGTAAATATGTATAATGTTAAAACAAAACACTTTAAAAAAAAAAAAAACTTTGAAAGTTAAAAAAACGTTTTAAAAATTCCTCAATAGGAACTTATTTCCTAAAAAGGATGTACCAATGAGATATAACTGGCCCATGTTAATATTACTGTTCTTGCTGTCTTTGTAGAACCACCCAATTCTCTGGATCTTGATGGTTCCCATCCCAGGAGGATAAAACTCACAGCCCCAAATATCAATCTTTCTCTGGACCAGAGTGAAGGATCTGTTCTATCTGATGATAACCTAGATAGCCCAGATGAAATTGACATCAACGTGGATGATTTAGACACTCCTGATGAAGCTGATTCTTTTGAATACACCGTCCATGGTAATGTACCAAACTGGTGAGATTAAAGGCAAAAGGACATTTAAGGGAATGTAAGTGAATTTAGAACTTTAGTGGTAAAAACTTACTTTGATCAATCTGTACCTGTTATCTTTGGCTGCTTTTCATAATCTCTATTTGCTACCTTTCATATTTGAAATCAAAGGTGGTCGTAGATAATGGCATGAGATTTTGAAGAAGGAGTGCAGAGGCTCAAAATAGTCCTCTCTGGCCTAATTCCCTTCAGGAAATCTACCCTTGAACCTTGAAAAGCCCCTGTGACCTGGGGAAGTCCACACTTACAGAATAAGGGAAATAGCCTCTGATGTGATTTAACACAATGCTTGAAACTTAGTAATCACCAATATATTTTTGTTGGAATATTAATTGATTGGGGGATTCATTGCTACTAAAGTTTTGAGTATAATCTGTCAGCATTCACATTACAATCTTTCTTTCTAGCTTGTTAAAGTTTGCACCAAATTCTAACAATTAGCAATATAGCATTGTGTAAATGTAAAGCTTTTGTTTTAAGAATTACACTGTGGGACAGCTAGGTGGTGCAGTGGATAGAGCACAAGCCCTGAAGTCAGGAGGAGTTGAGTTCAAATCTTATCTCAGACACTTAACACTTCCTAGCTGTGTGACCCTGGGCAAGTCACTTAACCCTAATTGCCTCAGGGGAAAAAAAAGTTACATTGTGGAAATTCTGATTTAATAACAGTGCAATATATTTAAGATTTATGGAATTTTCAGAAGTCATGATTTTTATAAAGAAATTAAGTGAATTTTTGTCCTTTTTAAGAGAAGAGAATAGGGAAAAAACTCAAGTCTTAGAAGAGAAATAATATATACTACAGTGTTCTTTAGTTTTTTGGCCTATATTAATGCTAGTATTTTAATTGTTGTAAGAATATAGTTGAAACAGATGATTCAAGGTAATTCCAATAGAGTTATAATGGAAAGAACCATCCATACCCAAGGAGAAGATTATGAAGACTGAATGTGGATCACAACATAGTATTTTCACCTTTTTTGTTGTTGTTTGTTTTCTTGGTTTTTTCCTTTATCACTTTTCCCTCTTTTGATCTGATTTTTCTTGTATAGTATGATAAATGTGGAAATATGTTTAGGGGAAAAAAAAAAGAAGAAAAAGGATATAGTTGAAAGCAGTATGACTTAATGGGTCAAGAGCTGGCCTCAGAATCAGAAAGACTTGGGTTCACTTTCTGCTCTGGACATATATTGACCTTGTGACCTAGGCAGGTCACTTAACTTCTCAATACTTCCAGACAGGTTTCTAAAACTATCTCAAATTATAGATCAGGTGCCAACCTGCATTGGGAAAGGGAGTTCCTTATACCATTGCAATCATAGCTTTGGTCCATAAACACATAAAACCCAAAAATGTAGTTAGGAAAAGTTATATAGGAAAGGTTGGGAAGAGGGAACAGCTCACTTAGCAAGCCTTCCCAATCTTGTATGAATTTGCTTTATTTTATTAGTTCTATGCTTCACATAGACAGTAAATTCTGCTTATATTCATGAATGCAAAAGGCTAGAAAAGTATCCCATTCTTTGGGGTAAAATTTAGATACCTAGGGAAAGGTCTTCTTAGTCTCCTCTGGATTTCATAGACCTAAGATTTCCTGTCCATCCCACTTCTTCCTTTATCTTCTTTCCTACTTCTTCAAATCTCATTTAGTTGCATCTGTAGCTTGTATAGTTCAGCTTCTTCCTCCCACCCCTCCCTTCCTCTCATTGCTGGGTGCCCTAGAGGGCTGTCCTTTTTATAAATAGTAAAAATGCTAACCAAAGGAGTAATGTTTGAGAAAACTGGTAATTAAAACCATCACTTGCTGACATGCCCCTTCCCTTTATTTCCTTTGACACAGTGCTGAAGAAAGAACTAGCTAAAGTAGCAGAACATTGGGGTTTTTTTTTAACCCTAAAAATTCGACACATTTTTTTTTTTAACAAGGTGATTTTTCTAATCCTCATGGGTCTTCAATCTAGACTATGTCAACAAAACTATGACTCCAAGCCCTGATTTGTAGTTTTTTGTTTCCAACACATAAATTTTACTGCAAATTTAACATTCTGGCTCTTCAGAGTTGGTTGTTAGGTGGCTTCACCACAACCCTTCCTGTAATCCATTTGCACCTCATATCCACACATGACTTTCACATCTAGAATTTCACACAACCATAGATCAAAAAAGGACCTTAGAAACTGTCCAACCCAACTACCCTTGATGAGAACTTGAAGCTTAGAGATGTAGAAAACTAAATATTGCATAGTCAAAAAGACTACTGACTCTGAATCAGGGCACTGGGTTAAAATCCTGTTTATGATGCATCTGCCTTTGCGGTAATCTAAAATATGGAGGTTAAACAAGATAGCTTCTGTGATCCCATTTATCGTAAAATTCTGTAGGACAAGCTTATATATTTAGGTTGTGGCATGTTAAGTCCTGCTCTACCACTTCCCAGCATCACCTTTTTTTTTTTTTTTTTTAACCATAATAAGAGTATTTTAGAGATAAGGTAAATAGATCCTGTTTTTTTTTTTTTTAATCTTATTTTTATTGATGTACTTAAGTCACTTTAGTTTATGAGTCTTCTTTTCTTTTTCATTTTCTTTCATTTTCCCAATGTGTCATTTTTTATAACAAAGAATAAAAAAAGCAGAGGTAAGGGTAAAGGGAGAGGTAGTTCAGCAAAATGAACACTTAACTTTATCTGGTAGCAAATGAAGTATTTCACATTCATACCCACCACTTTTGCAAAGAAGCAAGAAAGGCAGGTGTGTTTTCTTAGCTTTTCTCTCTGCTAAGATTAACCATCAATTTGGGGTATACAGTATAGTCAAATATTTTGTTTTCCTGATTCTGTTTCATTTGTGCTGCATAACTTTACATAAGTCTTCCTATGTTTCACATTGTCATATCTTATGGCACATTAATAGCCTCATTCATTCTTATTTCCACAGTTTGTTTTGTTATGGTTATTTAGTTATTTCGATTATAACCAACTCCTTGTGATCCGATTTTGATGTTCTCTTGGCAAAAATATTGGGGTGGTTTTCCATTTCTTTCTCTAACTCATTTTATAAATGAAGAAACTGAAGCAAAAAAGCTCATATAACTAGTCAATATCTGAGGCCAAATTTGAACTCGGGAAGAGGAATCTTCCTGGCTCCTGGTTCAGAACACTATCTACTTTGCCACCTAACTGTGCCATTCCCAATTTTTTCCCCCCTACTTTCCTACATTCCCAGTTTTTCCCCTAATTTGTTCCCAGGGTTTTTTGTTTGTTTGTTTGTTTTTTAGTACCACAACAAAAAGGGATGCTATAATATTTTGAGGTCTCTGGGACCTGAAAGTGACATACTATGACATTTGAGTTAGGAGTAAAACCTGGAATATTCAGTCCATACTAACACAATGCCATCTCTATGGCAAGAATAAAATACACATTTGTTAGTTCCAGGGGGAATACTGGAGCCAGCTCTATCCAGCTAATACCATTGTTAAATTTTTAGGATGAGCAATTAAACCTTGGAAAAATATAATTGCTGTATATTGGGACTGCTTGATTTATTATTTTTATTTTCTAGACTTAAGAAAGTGTTCATGATGAAAATTAATCTTTAAAGTATATATACATATACAAAAATATTTATATCAGCTTTTTTGTTGTTGTTGTGACAAAGAATTGGAAATTGAAGGGATGCCTATCAATTGGAAAATGGCTAAACAAGTTATGGGATATTAATGTAATGGAATACTTTTGTTCTATAGGAAATGGTGAGCAGGCATTTTTCAGAAAAAACCTGGAAAGACTTAACACTGAGTGAAACGAACGGAACTAGGAGATCATTGTACATAAGAACAGCAACATTTTGCAATGATCAATGATAGACTTAGTGCAATGACAGACTTAGCTCTTCTCAGCAATATAGTTATCTAAGACAGTTCCAAAAGACTTATGTTGGAAAATGCTGTCCACATTCAGAAAAAGAACTATGGAGTCTGAATGCAGATTGAAACACTTTTTTTTATGGCTGTTTTTTCTTTCTCATGTTTTTTTTTCCTTTTGTTTTAATTCTTCTTTCCCAGCATGATTAGTGTGGAAATATGTTTAACATGATTAAGCTATATCAGATTGCTTGCTATTGTGGGGAAGAAGGAGGGAAGGGAAAGAAGGATAAAGGGAAAGAAATGTGGAACTCAAAATCTTTCAAAAATGAATGTTGAAAACTATTTTTATAGGTAATTGGGAGGGAGGAATACAAAAAAGTGCAAAATAAAAGGAATCTGTGCTAGCTAGTGAGATTAGGTTAGGTATACCTGACAGCATAATTCAATAATTAAGACCATAGTTATAGAAACAGGAAGGTTTGTCTTCAAATCTTGCCTGTGGTACTTAGCATCTAGATATCTTTAAGATGGAGTCCTTCTGAGTCTTCTTATCTATAAAGTGAGACTAATAGTGTCTATAATATTTATATCAAAGACTTACAAGTTTGAAACATTTTAATATATGGAAGTTTAAATTAACATATATTTTTAAAGTGCATATATATCATGTATAATCTATATCTATCTATCTATCTATCTATCTATCTATCTATAGGTTATATATCAGATTGCTTGCTATCTTGGGGAGGGAGGAGGTAAGGTAGAGAGAAAAACTTTGGAACTTAGAATCTTATAAAAATGAATGTTAAAAACTCTACATGTAATTGGAAAAAAAGAAAAATAATCATATTAAATATGGCCATCAATTAATTTTTTAATAAATTCTATATACATGCATTTTATTTTTCCCTTGGAGTTCCACTGCTAAACATTTACAAATACATCCTTATATTTGCTTTATAAATGCGACTTGAGCTGAGTACGATAGCAATAGAAGTCTTACTTTTTACCAGTCTGAGGAATGGTAACAGTAAGCTAAGAACTACTATAACGACAACAACAGCAGCAATAATAACTGGCGTTTTTGTAGCATGTTAAGATTTCCAGACTGTCCATCTGTTATCTCATTTGAATCCCATAATTCCCCTGGATATAACCCTGGGAAACTCACTTTCTAAGTTTCAGTTTTCTTAGCTATAAAATGAAGAGATTAGGCCAAGTTGTCTTGGAGATCCTCTCCAATTTTAGCCCTATGATTCTCTGATCCTACAGAGTGCCTTCTGTATCTATGACATTGCTAAATACTGGAGGAAATGCTAAATCTCACTCTAGTCTTACTCTCCTAAGAATTCATTTACCGAATATTTGTAGAATATTTACTCATACTGTATCACATTAAAAAAAAAATGCAAATAATATCTTCTCTAAGAACTCCCAACCCAACCTGAAGCTTAACATGGGCCATTATAGACTCTGCCTCAATTTAATTTATTGTTAATTTATACAATAATACAATAATAAAATAAATACAGAAGGGGCAGCAAGGTGGTGTAGTGAATAGAGCACCAGCCCTGAAGTCAAGAGGACTTGAGTTCAGATGTAGTCTGAGACACTTAACTCGTCCTAGCTGTGTGACCCTGGGCAAGTCACTTAACCTTAATTGCCTCAGTAAAGATAAATAAATAATCAAACAAACAAACAACAAATAAATTAGTAAATAAATACAGAAGAAGGAGGATTACAGAGAGAAATCTAGATAATGTAAAAATGTTAAATAAAATCTGTTTTTTAAAAGAAAATAAGTGCTAACAAGTTAAACAGAAATAGAAGAGTTTATTAGTTTTTGGAGACAGAAGACCTAAGTTTGAATTCCATATTTTTTTTTGACTGGCTATATATAGATTTACTTTTTTAGTGAAACTGAGCCCCAATGTCCTCTCCCAAAAGCAAAAGCTGAATGAGATGATTTCTAAAGCCCTTTTCAGATCTAAAGCCTCTGATCCTATGATTACCTGCTCTTCACTCCACACAATTTAAAATTAGAACTTCCAAAATGAAAAACATTATGTAATTTACCACCTGTCATTGTTGAGAAAATGTGTAAACAGTGAAGAAGGAATGGTGGTGACTTTAGGTAAAAGAGAAAAGCATAGTCCTCTTTAGACCTTGGAGGAGAGAAACATTAGCAGATGGGTTGGTCAGGAGCCCATTGCAGTTATGAGAAAACAGCATGGGTAAAGGAACAAAGATGAAAGATGGTGGAATAAAAACAGGAGCATAGAGGGAAATCCAATTTTGTAGGAATGAAGTAGTATGAAATAAAGTTGGACAGGATTAAGGAAGACTTTGAATACCAAGGTCAAACATTTATACTTTATTTAGTTGTCAATAGGAAGCCTCTCCAGCCTCTCCTTCAGGCACCACCCTGATTTCCCATATGACTGGATAACTTTAGATAGTGTTTACTCAGAGGATCAAATAACATGTGTTGGTTTCGGTTTTGCTTTATTTAGGTTTTTTTTTTTTTTCTTTGCTCCTGTACATGTTCCAAGAGATCCTCCCTTCCCCAGCAACTTCTTATCCCACCTATCTTCCCAAGTTGTCAGACTTGAACCATGGAGGTATGATCGTCCTCAAGACTAAATAGAAAATATCAGACTTCTGTTTATTCAGTATTTTTCACTGAATGTCCACTATTTGAAGCATCCTTTTCATTAGTTAATATAACAAATGTCTAAATTATTTCATCAAATGTTTTTGTCCATCATTTTATTTTGTTTTAGGTTTTAAAAACTCCCACACTTAATTATGCCCAAAGAGCTATAAAACTGTGCATTCCTTTTGATCTACAATATTACTGCTAGGTCTATATCCAAAAGAGATTTTAAAAAGGGGGAGAGGTTAATGAACCTATTTGTGCAAAAATATTTATTTAACTCTTTCTGTAGTGACTAAGAATTGGAAATCAAAGGATGCCCATCAGTTGGGGAATATCTAAACAAGCCGTGGTATATGATTGTGAAAAAATATTATTGGTGCTATGAGAAATGACAAGCAGGATGATTTTAGAAAAATATGAAAAGACTTATATGAACCGATTCATAATGAAATGAACAGAACCAGGAGAACATTGTATACAGTAGCAAGAATATTTTTCATTGAAGAGCTGGGAGTGACTTAGCTATTTTCTGCAATACAATGATCTAAGACAGTCCCAAAGGACTAATGATGAATTATCCTATCTGCCTCCAGAGAAAGAACTAATATTGATTGAATATAGACTGAAAAATGCTTTTTATCAATTTCTTTCATTTTTTTATTCAAGTCTTTTTATACAAAATAACTAATATAGAAATGTTTTACAAAATTGTACACATATAATCTATTCTGATTGCTTACTGTCTTAGGGGCAGGGAGAGAAAGGAGGGGAAGGAGAGAGGAATAGAATTTGGAACTCAACACTTTAAATAAATATGTTTAAAAGTTGGGGGGAAAATTTTCTAAGTTAAACTGTTTTTTTTTATTAGAGGACTTTTATTCCCTCCTGTGCAATTTACAAAAATATTTATAATTAGACAATGGAAACATTTAAATGTAAAAGTTTAAAGGTAACTTAAAAAGTTCTTTAGGGTTGTTAGAGAGGCAAAGTAGCATGATGAAGGTAATCTAACTATCTGGACTCAGGGAGATCTGAATTCAAACCTTCCTGATAATTACCAGCTGACTGTCTGACCATGGGAAAGTCACTTAATCTCTTAGTTGCCCAGGACATGTAATCCTTTATTTACTTTCTCATTTATTTATTTATTTTGCTGAGGCAATTGGGGTTAAGTGACTTGCATAGCTAGGAAATGTTAAGTGTCCTAGGCCAGATTTAAACTTGGGTCCTTCTGAGTTCAGGATTGGTGCTCTGTCCACTGCACTTGCCCTGACATGTAATCTTAAGACTATATATTACAGACTAGTGCACATTTATAGAATGATGAATTTTCATGGTCAAGAGTTTCTACATAGCTGAAATCAGAGGTGCAGAACAACAATAAAAACACATTGAAATGTCAAGGACATTAGAAATATCATATGGAACAAGGAGCAAATATCTTAGAAGGATCATCCTTCATACGAAAAAAAAATTTGCATTTGTTATAATGCTCCATTTTATTGAGCTTAGAAATTTGAAATCTCCACTGGCAGAAATGCTGATGACCCGTTTCCATTGTTGTTTTCCCAAACCGACAGCAAAGTTATTCTGTTCATGGTATTTTCCATAATTCAAATTTTGACAATATAATGATATTAGAATGCATTTGCATTTGAACTTGGTAGGAGATAGAGAAGTGAGAAGAATTTTTTAAGGCTGAATATTTCTGATAAGCATATTATGAGACTTACAGAGATTTACCCATTTGCTGTCATCCCTCTTTGTTCTCCAGATTGAAATTTATTGACTTTGCTTAAGTTACCACTTTTCTGAAGTGAATATTAGGCCATTTTCTGTGTGAGAAGGGGCACAAGTTTCTTTTCTCCATGATTAGAGAGTAAATTTCCTGCAGCTGATAGTCATCTCATAAAAATCACTTTAATAAGCATTTATTAATCACCTACCATGTGCTAGCTATGATATGTTGTTTAAAAGGGAGAAGTACTAGCACTGGGTTAAAATTCTGTCTCAGTCACTACCCATGCAGTACTTAGCATAGTGCCTAGCACATAGTAGGTATTTAATAAATTCTAATTGCCTGACTAAATATGTAAACTTACTTAAACTCCATTTCCTTATCTGTTAATGAAGGGGCTAGATTAAATTACCTTTAAGATCCTCTTTAGCTCTAAATCTATGATCTTATGATTCAAATTAGAAATGTCTATACCAAGTCCCTATGCTCATGGAGCTAGCAATATCTTAATGGGAAGGACAAGTAGACAAATGACCAGGTAATAGGAAAGGTGAAATTAAAAAAAAAAAAAAAACAGAAAAAAATTCAAAGAATTTAAAGGAGAAAATAGTTTTAGTTGGGCAGGATTGGGGAAGACTTCTCTGAGGAAGTTGCATCTAAGTAGAGCCTTGAAGGAGAGACATATTAGCAGACAGATAGGTAGGAAGCTTATATTAGGTATAGGAAAACAACATAGGTGAAAGTATAGACATTAAAGATGGTAGGAGGGACATCTAGGTGGCTCAGTGAAGACTGGGTTTAGAAGTAGGAACACTCATTTTCCTCAATTCAATTCTGGCCTCAGAGACTTACTAGCTGTGTGATCTTGGGCAAGTCACAATGAGCTGGAGAAGGAAGTAACAAATCACTCCAGTGTCTTTGCCAAGTATACCCCAAATGGAGTCCCAAAGAGTCAACAATAAAAAATTAATGAACAAAACTACAAAAGAAAAAACAGAAACATAGAAAGAACTTCGCTTTTGTACACTGGAGTTGGACAGAATTACAGAAGACTTGAATATCAAGATCAAATATTTATGCTTTCTTTCTTGTTAGTGGGAAGCCTCTTTGAATAGAGGACAGACATGATCACAGAATACATTACAAATTCAGTTCAAGAAATATTACATTGTATTTGCATGGTATTATATTAGACACTTAAGATACAAAGACATGAGTGAAACTGGTCTGCCCTCAAGGAACTTATATTCTAATGGGGGGGAGGGGAAGGTAACACAAATACAAACAAGCAACAGCAAGATAAAATGAAATAGAGAAATAATAAATGGATGGGATTAGAGAAGGCTTTATAGAGGAGATAGCTCCTTTCTGCTGGAAGGAAGATGGGAACTTTGGGAGAAAGAGATGAGTAAATTCTGGATACCCAACAGGTATAAAAATATAGTTTTATATTTTATAAAATGCACAAATAAAAAATGCTTAGTTAGGAAATGGAATATCAAGCTTAAGGAAATTTAATGTTTGAGTTTATTTAGCCTATAAAGATGCACAGTTAGGAAATGAAACATCGAGCTTAGGGAAATTTAATATTTGTTTGTTTAGAACATAAGAGTTCATGAATGACAGTAGAGTGATGTGAGAATGGTAAGGTGAATTGGAGACAAGTTGTATAGGGCCTTAAATGCTTGACTAAGGACATTGGTTTACCCTAAAAACAATGGTGACTTTCAGTTAGAGAGATGATAGACTTAGGATATAGACTGAAGCTCATATTTTTGGTTTTGGTTTGCTTTGGTTTGAGTTTTTAGGACATGAACAATGTGGGAATTTATTTTTCTTCATTAATACAAATTTGTAACAGGTTTTGTTTTTCTGCCTTTCTCAAAAGTATGTGTGTGGGGATTGCAGGGGTGGGAGGCACAGAATTTGGATCTGAAAATAAAATTCAATTTAATTTAAAAATAAAGTTAATAATTAATATAAGCAGTGGTGAGTCAATGAAATTTTGATAGCAGAGTGATATTGCAGACAGATGTATGCCTTAGGAAAATTGTTTTGGCATCTATGTTGATGAACTGGACAGGGAAGAAATTGAAAAAAGAAAGGCTAGTTAGAAGGCAATTAAATTAAAGTGATAGGTGATAGAGACCTGAACTGGAAGCCATGTGAGTGGAAAGAAGAATCAATTGTGCATTTTCTATCTCCTGTGTTGTTGCAGAAAATGCAAGAAATGTTGTTTAAGTAAAATCAGTAAGATTTATTAAATGAATGGATATGGGGAGGGGGAGGGAAAGCAGGTTAGGGAGAAGGAAGAACCATAAGGCCAAAAGATTATTAGAGAAGATGAATTAGAGTAAATTCCATGAGGAATCTTTAGTTTATGAAGATGGCCAAATGACCATCCTTTTATTAATTACTCATTAGCATAATTAATACGATTCCCCAAAACTAGGTCTCTCAAGCTTTTTATATTTCACAATTTTTCTCCATCAACACATTCTCTGCCTTGGGCAATGCTGTCTCTAATTCATCTCTCATTCTTGAGAGAGAAGAAATAATTGAGTAAAAAAGTCATAGGATAAAAGGATTTAAGGACCAATGTGACCTTAAAAGTCCTTTAGCTAATCACTTCATTTTCTTTATTAAAAAACTGAGGAGAAGAGAGTTAGATTAGAAGAGTAGTGATAAAAATTCAGGAAGTAGAAGAATGGGTATGAGGTTTGTGGAGAAATTGTAGAATTATAAAGCAGTAGTTACTAAAACCATCTGGTATAGGCTAAGAAATAGACTAGTTGATCAATGGAATAGGTTAGGTTCAAAGGACAAAATAGCCAATAACTTTAATAATATAGTGTTTGACAAACCCAAAGACCCCAGTTTCTGGGATAAGAATGCATTATTTGACAAAAATTGCTGGGAAAATTGGAAATTAGTATGGCAGAAACTAGGCATTGACCCACACTTAACACCGTACACCAAGATAAGGTCAAAATGGGTTCATGACCTAGGCATAAAGAATGAGATGATAAATAAATTGGAAGAGCATAGGATAGTTTACCTCGCAGACCTGTGGAAGAGGGAGAAATTTATGACCAAAGAAGAACTAGAGATCACTATTGACCACAAAATAGAAAAATTTGATTATATCAAATTGAAAAGTTTTTGTACAAACAAAACAAATGCAGACAAGATTAGAATGGAAACAATAAACTGGGAAAACATTTTTACAATCAAAGGTTCTGATAAAGGCCTCATTTCTAAAATATATAGAGAATTGACTCTAATTTATAAGAAATCAAACCATTGTCCAATTGATAAATGGTCAAAGGATATGAACAGACAATTCTCAAACGAAGAAATTGAAACTATTACCACTCATATCATTACCATCAAATCATTACTGATCAGAGAAATGCAAATTAAGACAACTCTGAGATACCACTACACACCTGTCAGATTGGCTAGAATGACAGGAAAAGATAATGATGAATGTTGGAGGGGAAGCAGGAAAACTGGGACACTCATGCATTGTTGATGGAATTGTGAACACATCCAACCATTCTGGAGAGCAATCTGGAATTATGCCCAAAAGGTTATCAAACTGTGCATACCCTTTGATGCAGCAGTATTACTACTGGGGCTTATATCCCAAAGAGATACTAAAGAAGGGAAAGGGACCTTTATGTGCCAAAATGTTTTGGCAGCCCTGTTTTTAGTGGCTAGAAGCTGGAAAATGAAAGGATGCCCATCAATTGGAGAATGGTTGAGTAAATTGTAGTATATGAATGTTATGGAATATTATTGTTCTGTAAGGAATGACCAGCAGGATGAATACAGAGAGGACTGGTGAGACTTACATGAACTGATGCTAAGTGAAACGAGCAGAACCAGGAGATCATTATATACCTCAACAATGATACTGTTTGAGGATGTATTCTGATGGAAGTGGATCTCTTCGATAAAGAGAGCTTTAATTGATCAAAGATGGACAGAAGCAGCTACACCCAAAGAAAGAACACTGGGAAATGAATATAAACTGCTTGCATTTTTGTTTCTTCCCGGGTTATTTATACCTTCTGAATTCAGTTCTCCCTGTGCAATAAGAAAACTGTTCAGTTCTGCACACATATATTATATCTAGGATACTGTAACCTATTCAACATGTAAAGGACTGCTTGCCATCTGGGGGAGGGGGTGAAGGGAGGGAGGGGAAAAATTGGAACAGAAGTGAATGCAAGGGATAATGCTGTAAAAAATTACCCTGGCATGGGTTCTAGCAATAAAAAGTTAAAAAAGAAAAAAAAAAAAGAGAGAAATTGTAGAATCTCTGAAGATTCCAGAGGCTGCAGAATGAAGTGGTTAAGGTGCCTAACTTGGACCCAAGAAGATGTGTTCAACATCTCAGATTCTTATTAGCTGTGAATACTTGGACAAATTATTTAATTTCCCTGAGCCTCCTTTTCCTCCTTTATAAAATGAAGAAACACAGGATTGTTGAATTAAATAAAAAGAATGTACAAGTTGCTTTGCAAATCATAAAACTAAATAAATTTAAATACTATTATTACAATCAGAGATATATTGCGACATTCTCTCTAGGTAGAACTAAACTGATTCAATACTTGCAGCTTAATAATAACAGTTAACATTTATATGGTGCCTTTGAAATTTTGCAAAATACTATTCAAATATTATTGTATTTAATCCGCATAACAATTCTGGGAGATAAGTTGCTATCATTGTAGAGATGAAGAAACTGAGGCAGACGAAGGTTAAGAAACTTTTTCTGAGTCTCACACTAAATGTCTGTGGCTGGATTTGAACTCAGATCTTCACTCTGGGTCCAGAATTCTGTCTACTGCACCACTCAGCTGCCTTTAATACTTAAAAGAGAATTTGAAACATTGATGTTTGGGAATCTGCTTATTCAAAGCTTCCTCTTCAACTGTATGTTTGTCTTCGCTTTATGTCAGGATCATTAAGGTGGTAATCATCTCTGGCATGCAGTGGGAAATATAGGATTGCAGTTCCTTAGCAAAATTGGGTTGGAAATGTGTATGTGTGTGTGTGTGTGTGTGTGTGTGTGTGTGTGTGTATGTTTGTGTGTGTGTGTGTGTGTGTGTCTAAACACACGTACAGATTTGTGACTTCATGTAGAAATTCCATCCACCTATGCAGATTAGCAATCCAGCTATTATAATTTATAATCTTAGAGAGTTTGCCTGTGGCATTGAGTAGTTAAGTGATTTGATCAATGACACAGACTTAATATATGTCAGTGGGAATAATTGAACCTAGGTCTTCACTTGCTTGGAATATTGCAATAGAGCTCAATTTAAAAGCTCCCAGGTTCCCAATTTAAAAATTCAGTGGGAGCTTAGTGTGTATAAGGAAGGAAAGGCAATACTGGTAAAAAGAAATGAATTGGAAGCAGAGGATATTACTGATTCAACAAAACTCATACATGAAGATCAAAGAAACTCAGATCTTTGTTTCCCTCATTATTGTTAACTCATACTTGCACCTCCTTACTTCCCACGTGCACTTGTAGGCATTCATACTTTTTAGTAGCAACTCTGGAGACAATGTTTCAGACTGGTCCGGTCCCATGCCCCTCTTTCCCAAATATCCCTTAAAATTGAGTGATTCCAAGGCCTCAAAATAAATCTAGGTGTAATTAAGAGTAGGTCTACAGTTTGGGCTCTCTTTAGGGGTCCCAAGGTCATGCTGCACTTAAATCTAGCTCTACTATACTATATTATCCCTACTCTCTGCAGAGACGCATTGAGCTAATATTATCTATGTCTCATGATTGACTTGGTATGGTCCTGGACCTAGATGGATACTAAGATAACTACCATTGGACCTATCTTAGGATATGGATAATGAATTTGTCTTCTCAATAACTCAATTATTATGAAATGCATGCTATTTACTAAAATAGTGGTAGGAGTTCAGCTCACAGGGTTATAGATATCAAATTGAAAGAGATCACAAAGAATAATTAATTCCAAACTATATTTTACAGATGGAACCTGAGTCCCACAAACTTGGGGCTTGTACAAGATCACACTGGTTGGAGGCCAGATTTGAACCTATCTCCTTTGACTGAAGGGCCAGGATTCTTTCCATTATATCAAAATGCGTATGCACAATATAAAGAATTATTAAATGCAAGCCATTGATAAATTTATAATTAGTCATTCATCTTTCTCATGAAATATTGCTACCAATCCCTAAACCTCTGTTCTGGATCCTTACCTGCTTGTACTTCTTATTTTCCTCCCAGAGGACCCAACATCCCTCCAAGATTCTGGCCAGGAGGCAGAGTCCATTCCAGAATACACTGCTGAGGAGGAGCGGGAGGACAATCGGTTGTGGAGGACCGTCGTTATCGGGGAACAGGAGCAAAGGATTGACATGAAAGTTATAGAACCTTACAAAAGAGTCATTTCGCATGGAGGTAGGGAACACCAGAGGGAAATGTGGAACTGGAGAAATGTCAAAGTCATATTCCATGAAGGGAGATAATTTTCTCTTTCCCTTTGGTGGCACCGTGATATCTCAAAACCCCTAGTCTGTGACATATTAATATGAAGCTGAAGCGTTGATGAGGTTTTACCTCTAAGGCTAGGGAAGCTTCTCAAGTGAAAATGTTGTTTTCACACTAAATATATGATGAGCATATCCCTTACCCCAGAGTTGTTGCAGAACAGGTAATTATCCTGTGCCATCACTCCTCGGCAGAATTCATATATATTGGATGGGAGCAGAATTTTAAATGTATGAGAGCATATAAGAACACTTTCTGAGTTTTTATGAATGCATTATTATTGAGTATAATCTTTTAAGATCTTTACACCAAATTGTCTTCTATTAAAAAAGAAAAACAAAGAGCCTTCTGGATTCCCTTCACACACTTCAGAAAGCTTTTTATAGGCTTAACCCTGATAGTTATTTTCCATGCAAAGTGTGCTTTTCCATTAGCTACCTTAATTCTCCGTGCATGGCAGCAGCAATCGCCTAGTCAGAAAATATACCTTTTTGAAAGAGGCCTCCAAAAGAAGATAATGTATGTTGCTTTTGTAATGCTTCTCTGGGGCTGTCTTCACCAGTGTGCCCTTCGTTAATTTGGAATGCAGGTGAAGCTAATTGAACACAAGTGTCTGCATTTATCACGGAAACTTTTGCAGTTTTTGGTTTTTCTATTGCATGACTTCCTCTAACAGCAGCCTTTAGGTGGTTTTCCAGTTGGTCCAGCTGTTCAAGAAAAAAAAAATTACCTCATCGAGTGCTAACCATGTAATCATTGTTCCCTAAATTCTCTTATCCTTCACAAATACAAAGCCCTAAATATCTTGGCAGGTCTTTAGAAGCTCCTGTGTCCTTTTGTCTGCCTCTGGTAGACATCATAAAAGGAAGATGAATTTTAAATGTAAAATTCTATTCTGCTGGGAGGCCTTTGAAGTTCCATTCCTTCCTTGTGCTATTTTTAAGGGTGCATTGAGAAACAGTGTTGTGTAGTGAGTAAAAGGCCAGTTTAGAGCCAGAAAGACCTGGATTCAATCTTGTTTCTGAAACATACTGACTGTGTGAGCCCTGGAAAAACCACTTAATGTCTGAGTATTTCAGGTGACTCTAGGACTATAGTCACAGATGAATTGCTGATCTGCCTTGATGGAGGGGCCAGTCACAGGTAAATTTGTCCCTGTTTGCATTGATTGAGGGACCAATCACAGATTCAACTCCTAAACAAACAAAAACACATAAAAAGGTACTTTATCTCAGAAGTAATGCAAATACGATGTAAAAGGGCCAGTAACAGTTGTGCTAACTGAGCACAGATGTCTGAGGATGCTGTTATTCCTGTAGTGACCCATGGTTTGATGCATAGTACTAAATTGCCATAAAGTAGACAGAGAATACATAGTCCCCTTCTTTATAAAGTTTATATTTTCTTATATTTCTTCCAGATTTCTCTGTAGTAAACAGTAGGTTCAGCTTTTTGAGATGTATACCAAGTTAAGGTCATGTCCAAGAGACTATTGCTATAACAAAGCACTGTGTACTTTTAAAAAAGGCACAGTTTGGCTATCCTCCTTCAATGATAATAACCTGTGCTTAAATTATTTTATCTCCCTCAGTTCTGAGGTGATAGCTGTATTTCTCAAAGGCAAGGATTTCTTTTTTTTTGTGTGTGTTTATATATATATATATCAACTCCTTTGGCAGACTGGGAAGCCTATAAATACTGCTTCTCAAATTAATGTGTTTTTGTTTTGTTTTTAAATTCATAATGGAAAAAAATGTTCAGTTTCAGTTAGAGGATGGTGAAAATGAAAATATTTTTTCCCCAACCCAATTCACAGACTTCTTGAAATCTGTCTATGAAGCCCAGCTCTAAGAAAAATATTCTTTATCAGTAACCAAGATCACAAGTCAAAATACTATCAGTTTAATGAGTATATTATATTAAGCCAATCTTACCACTTATACTATGATAAGCCAATCTTCAGGCTAGCATGGCATCAGAATCAATATGGAGTTCTGCCTCCTCTTGAGTTTCTGCTTGTTACCTACTAGAGTTAGAAAGTATCCTTGCTTCTGGCTGACAATGTTAAAACTTCAGGATAACCTGGTTTGCTGAGCCTCAGCACTTTCTTTTGCATTTATTCCTTTTCTTTTTGTGTTGTTGACTTGTTTTTTGGGTCTGTCTATGTTTGTTTGTTTGTTTTTTGTTTTTATAAGAAGGCCTCCCATCCTCTCCTTGGCACCTCACCTTCCTCGGGGCCACTTGCATGTACTCTTTTAGCCCTACACATCCTTGAATTTGGGGATCTGCATTATCATGCCTCTTACCCTTTTCTAAAAAGGGGAACATCCTTACTACTCTGTGAGTAAAACAACTTCCTTAGTTGCTTTCAAAGTTACCAAAGTGAGACAGCCTAAGCTAATGAATGTCACTATAAAACCTTACAGATGAAATCACCCAAATAATGGATGGCAGAATTGTCTGTTTTCACTATTTCTTGATGAATCCTGTTGAAAAATTGAAAATCAGTACTTTGATGTGGATAGTTTTCTTTTGAATGGTTCTTTGCATTGTGGAGAAACAGTCTAATATAGTGGGTCAAGTGCTAGGCGTGGAGTTGGATGCTGAATTTAAATGCCAATACCAAAACTTCCTGTGGACTGTGGACAAGTCTCATCTGTAAAAGTAAGGATAATGATATCTGAAGTATTGGAAAAGGCTGATATGAGAAATAAATGAGATAAGGTATGCAAAAGTTTGCAAACCTTAAAACATTGTATAAAATAAACTTTACATAAAAATTATAAAATAAACTAATATGTAAATAAATGTTACAACACTACATTAACAAGTAGAAGTAACAGTAGTAGTAGTAGTATGAAGATGCTTTTTGTATACAATTTGACATATCTCTATGTCAAATTGCAAAGTGAAGCATTTTATATAGTTTATATAATTTGTAATTGGAACTGCCTGAAACTTCTGGACCACACCAAGTATTCAGGCCCATGGAAAGACTGGTGAATGCCAATATTTGAGTGTCCTCCATCACTGATAAGCTTTGTCCTTCTTCTAAAAGGACAGAATAAAAATGATACATTAGATGTAATTTGTTCTGCCAGTCTTATTCATTATATGATGGAGCAGGTTAAGGTGAGGACCAGCTCTTTTATATTAGGAATGGGAAATGCATTTAAAGAAATAAGGGAGAAAAGAGTCCCAAGATTTATAACAAGAGGCTTCCTTTTTTTTTTTTTTTTACCTCTCATTTCATTTTAGGAGATTCAGGTAATCTGTGCAGTGGTCCTGGAAAATGGTCCCCACGATCTGAGGAGAAAACTTACCTGCTGGTGTGTGTGTGCGTGTGTATGTTTTGGTGTGAGACTGTGACATCCTTTCTTCTCTCTCCATTTCCATTGCTGGCCAGCAAACTTGTGTTACATTATTTCATGCTTCTCTTTGCTGCTGCAGGTAAGGCTTATAGTTACTGCTATAGAGGCTAAAAGGAGCCTCAAGAGGGGCTTGCTACTGGGCCTCAGCAAATACATTCCTTGTTCATTCCTCTTGTTAATGGAACAGAGAGATGTTTTAAATTTAAGGGAAAAAAACCCACTCCAAACATTAGCTGAATTGTAACACCAGTTGCTAGCATTGTTTAAATAAAACTGTATGCTTTATAGTATGAATGAAAGGTTTAGCTCTAATTTTGAAAGTAGTCATTCCATCATTCCAGGATTTGCTACTTGAAAGATTGCCAAAGCAATGAAAGGCAATGCTAGCATCACTTAATATAAGAGAAATTTTTTCTTGTAGAAATTCTCATTCATTATCTCCCTCTGTCTCTTTTCCCATACCTCTTTTTCCTTTTCTGTCTCTCCCTTTCTCTTTGCCTTTCGTCCTCTCTTTCTCCTTTCCTTCTTTTTCCCCTCCCCCCGCTCTTATTTGCTGTCTCTTTTCCTCTAGCTCTCTTTCTAGGTCTCTCTCTTTTTCTCTTCACTTTTCTTTTTCTCATTTTTTTCCCTCTTCTTTTATTTCCTTTTCCCTCTCCTCTTTCTCTTCCTCTCTTTCTCTTTTCTCCACCCCCTGTTCTCCCTCTTCTTTCCTTCTCCCTTTTCCTATATTCTTATTTCTCCCATCTCATCTCTCTTCTCCCTGCCCCTCTCATTCTTTTCTTCCTCATCATCTCACTTCAACTACATATATACAAGAAATAATTCACCTTCATTTATAAATTTCAGAATTCCTTTTCTAGAAAACATATTGGGAAGCTAGATGGTTCAGTGGATAAAGTGCTGGCCTGGAGTCAAGATAATTCATCTTCTGGAGTACAAATATGGCCTTAGTCACTTACTAGCTGTATGACCCTGGACAAGTCACTTTATCTTGTTTACCTCAGTTCTTCATTTATAAAATGAGCTGGAGAAGGAAATAGAAAACTGTTCTAGTATCCTTGCCAAATAAACTCCAGATAGGGTCACAAAAAGTCAGACATGACTGAAATAACTGAATAACAACAAAAAGAACATATATTCATGACATAATACAAGAATGGACAATGGAATAATTTAGGTGAACCATAATTACTTTGTCAGTTGGGTAATTTGGAGTTAGTTACGCACAACTTTATTATATAGAGAACATTGAAATATATGAACAAGTTGAATTTTAATATCCCTTATGAGGCAGTGTCTATAATCCCCAGACTTAAGTTTTGTTAATGCCCCAGAAGATTTCCAAAAATAGAAAAGAGAAGGCAAGAATGACAGATCAATTTCCTGAATTTATAAATATCCCAAGACCCCCAAACCAGCCAGCTGCTTTTAAAACTGTCTTTTCTGAAGTTAGAAACATTGCTGCTCAGAACATTAATGTAACTCAATATTTCAGAGGATTTTTCTCTCCCTATTTCTCTATTAAAATCTTTATGTTTTTAAAATTAGAGTTAGAATATTAGGTAGACATTTCTTTGGCAAGAGTTTTTGGAAAAGAATCTTGTTAAAAATATATGTAAAGAAGTAAGTTTAGCATGTAGGGCACATAGGTCTTTAAAACACATCTTCTACAAATCTCCTAATTTTATTTTAGTTATAAATATTATCAGGTTTTTGTTGCTATTGTTGTTAGAAAAATCTATAAACATGGTAGAATCAGTCAACAAGTATTTATTAAATATCTATTATTTGCCAAATAATGTGCTTGGTAAAAGAGATTTAATACAATATATAAAACAATCCCTGCTCCCCAAGAGCTTATATTCTAAGATCAGAAGCAACAAGTATAAATATATTGTAATGCTGGAGAAACTGAGGCAAGATAGAAATTAGAGAGTTTTTAATATTTTATTTGGATTTCTAAGGAGAGATAGTGCTGAGGGCATGTTGCCCCCAGGGCTGATGTCCAAAGCATCCAGGCTCCAAGCTACCCGGGGGTAGACCAAGACAGGGGCAGAGTCAGAGCACTGAGAGTGGAACAGACTATCAATCCAGTTCTGACAGCGTGGGGGGAAGCACCAGACATTCTGATAAGTTGGGATCAAGAAGAACAATGACAGAATGGGGGAAAGGCACTGGATATTCTGATAAGTGGGAAGGTCTGGGTTTATGATGTCTAAGATAAAAGGTTTTTCTCCTTATCTGGAATCATGATGATTAGGGGAGGGGGATATCGCAACCAGGCAGAACAATTCAGAGAAATTGAGGCAGAACAATTTAGGGAAATAGAGGCAGGATAATTAGGGAAACTGAGTCAGGACAATAAAAAGGAACTGTGGCACAACAATATATGGTACAAGTAACCTGAAGAAGGAAGCTATAACAATCCTCTGTCACAGATAACAGTTTTTATAACTGTGATCTTTCTGTCTGGATGGTGGCCAGCATCAAAATCTTTTAAAGAACTTACACCTATTATTCAATATATTTTCAACCCAAGTCAAAAAAACATTCTGAAGGTTTTATCATACACTTTGGCACTGAGCATACAAGGACAAGGAAGAAATGGTTCCTGCTCTCAAAAAGCTTTCATTTTGCTGAGGGGAAACAAGAGGGACACAATTAAATACTGACTATAAAGATTGGTTTCTTTATAATATGTCATTTACCTTGTATAAACTCTAGTCCTTGTTAAAGAACCAGCCTTAGAATCTATTTTCTGAATCAAAAGTACCTAAATATACTTCAAGCAAGCACTCTCTTCATCCCTTTTCTCCCAATCTCATGCCCACTCTCATGTGCACAAATTCTTCTCATATATATTTATGGGCTTTGAGGGAATAAAGCAATGACTCTTAGGATGCAATAAGATCAGACTTGAAAGTGTGGACTCTTAAGTCCACTCAAAGAACTATGACAATAGTTTAATTTAATGATTGAATTGTCATTTATCTAGGAGTAAGCTTTAATTCAGAGATAGGCTAATGATAAAGCTTGTAATTTTTTTAACAAAACACTTAAGCAGAAGTGCAATCTGAATCACCTCCATGATAAATGTCTTACATAGGACACTTGCAATTTCCTCTCTTTTAGCATTGATAAATATTGGTCAACATTTAGCACCAAATTCTGAGGGAAAAGTATGAAAGCAGAAGTATAGACCTTGCTTGTTTTTTTTTTTTTTTTTTTTTTTTTTTTAACATTTCTTGTGCTCAGAAGTTAGACCCTTCTCTGGAATTTGTTCTTCTAAATCTTACAAAAGAGCCTTCTTTGGAGTCAGGAAAACCTAGTTTTAGCTTCTGTATCTGAAAGGCACTAGCTTTTATAACTTAGGCAAGTCACTCAGTTCCTTCTCGTCCCTGAGCAAATCCTGGTTCTAACACTAGTTAGAAGACCATGGATAGGTCACTTCTTGGAACCTCAGTTTTTTCACCTGTCAGATATGGATAATGATGCTTATATACATAGCCTCACAAGAATATATTGTGGGGAAAATGTTATAAACCTTAAAGTATTATGTAATTGTTAGAAATGGAAGTTTTTTCCTTTACTTTCTGAAAGTATACTGAAAAAAATAGTAGTTGGTTTCTTTCTTTCTACAATTTTATCCAGCTTTTTTTTGTTCCTATTCTTTGATAAAAATTTATACTTTTCTTGTTCCACTTATGTGGGACTATATGTGTTTATGCAGATGTATGTTTATAGGAGAGGTAATAAGTTGGAAAGTTAGTCTCCAATCCAAGAAGATCAATATTCAAGTCGTGCTTCTGACACCTACTATTGTGTGACCCTTGATCTCTCAGTCTCACAGAAGCTCTCAAATTGGAGAGAAGATGCTGATTTGTATTGGTAGAGGGACTTTTTTCATCCAAAAAAGACAAAACAAAACAAAAAATATAAAAACAACCAAGAAGTATGTCTGGGTTCCATTCCCATATGCCAATAAATGAAGTATCTGACTTTATTGATATCTGGATATCAGCAACATAAAATCACCATACTTATAGCTGTACCTTAGGTGCATCATAGTCACTTGAGACTCAGAAACACTAAGTAATTTGCTTGTGGTATGAAAGGCAAAAGTTGAATCCATTTGACCACAGACAAGTCATAGCCTCATTGATCCTTGATTTCCTAATCTGTAAAATTAGGATGTTCCCTGTCTTTTGAGGTTATTACAGGAGTCACATGAAATGGCATCTGTAAAGTAATTCACAAACTTTAAAAAGCCCAGTAGAGTCTATTAAATATTATCTTGTTAAGGGTTTTTTCCCCTCAGTTACAAATGTCTTTTTGTTTGTCCCCCAGGATACTATGGGGACGGTCTAAATGCCATCATTGTGTTTGCTGCCTGTTTTCTGCCAGACAGCAGTCGGGCTGATTACCACTATGTCATGGAAAATCTTTTCCTGTGAGTGATGCTTGTGGACACTGGAACAAAGTGCTTTGAATGAATGTCTGTGACCATGTAATGACAGATGGGATGCCTTGAATTTGATGAACTATTTTTGGTATACTTTAGAGGCTTGATAAAACATTAAAGGAATCTGTCAAGGTGAACTACTCATAGAGTTGGGAAATTTTAGGAAAACCTTCTGTGCAGAATGGATTAAAAACCTTTGATATTTTTTGCCAGAATAAGGAATACCTACAACAAAATTTTTTTGGCTTAAGCATAGTTTTTCTTCCTGAAGTAACTTCCTAAGTCACTCACAATAAATCTAGATTTCTCTTTAATTACACTAATTCTATCTTAGGTCCTCTCATTATTTTAATTATGCATATTTTTGAAAGTCACGCTTATGCCCAAATCTAATCAGTGTGACTACTCTCAAAAAATATAATAATGATTTATAATTAATGTTTATTTTCTGCTAGATAAAATTAGTAAAGTAACTATATATCATTTTTGTTATTCTGAAGCTATTAAGGTCATATGTTAAAAAGCCATTAAATAATATACTGGATAATCAGGCTAGTTGTAAACATGTCCTATATTTATGCTCAACTAAAATGGTAATTGGTATAAGTATGATGGAAGGTTTTCTATAAATTTCTTTTAAAAGACTTTCTTCTAATGATTAGATATGTAATAAGTACTTTGGAGCTGATGGTAGCTGAAGATTATATGATCGTCTACTTGAATGGAGCAACTCCAAGAAGAAAGATGCCTGGACTAGGATGGATGAAAAAATGTTATCAGATGATTGACAGAAGGTATGCAAGAAAATTTATTTCCTGTTTGAATCCCTGCTCCTATATCTTTGCTCTTAACACCTTTATTGAATGTCCTCCCATCTGCACACTTTTCTTGTGATTCTAATTGGCTTAAAATCTTTCCTATATTACATGATATTTTCTATGGAATGCAATGAATTTTTCCTTTAAAGGAAAAAAAAAAGGTAAAAGGAGAGAAGTGATTTTTTTTTTTCCTTCTTTCAAAATAGGTTAAGGAAGAATTTGAAATCATTTATCATCGTTCACCCATCTTGGTTCATTAGAACAATTCTTGCAGTGACCCGACCTTTTATAAGGTAGAACATTTTTTTATTCCTCTTTATTTAGCCCTAGAATGCATTCCTAATAAAACCTTAAAAAACAGGTCTAGAAATATATAAATGCGCATATACACATGCACATACACATACTCATCCCCCCCATATATACACACACATAATACATAAATATATGCATATGTGGAGATGTATATGGATGTATTGTATAAAATTGTACATGTATATTTTATATACATACATACATACATATATTTCAAAAAAACCTTTTCTGGAAAGATCTTTTGGCCTAGTCATAAATAAATCCTACAGAACTGAGAATAATATAAGAATAATTATTTCTTCCATTTTTCTGATCTGTATCTAATAGCATCTAATATTAGTTAGCTCCTAAATTAGGCCATAGAATAGGCTAATTGAATCAACAAATGAACAGTGAATCCAAGATATCCTGAAAAATATTTAACAACTATCAAGGGGAAAAAAAATACACACACAAACACACACACACACACACCCCAAAGTTTTAAGTTTAATCTGCTTTAACAACATTTTATTACTTTCTTAAATCTAGATGACCAATAGAACAATAAATCAAGCCCTGATTTGTAGCATTTCTAACTTCTGAAGTGTAAAGCTTACAGTAAAATTTGATAATCAGCTCTCTGGAGCTAAAAGGAGCTGACTTCAGCACACCCCTAACATTAGGTCTTTCTTCACATTTAAAGTTTAAAATAATCAGCAAAATAAAATTACTATATTTCAGAGAACAGAGAATCATGGATGATAAAGAAAAAGTAAAAACCTGAAGATGAAGAAAATTTTGATTTACTGAAGTCATAAAAGAAACCTATTAAAAAGGATCAAAATATTTATGAGCATAAAGTAATTTAAGATAAAGTTTCTAATAAATGAGTATTTTATAGAGCCCTCAGATTTAGAAATAAACAATCCAACTCACAAAAGGAGAAGTATATTTTTAAAAAGCTTAGCTAAGAACTAGGAAAATTTGATTGAGAGAAAGGAAATCCCATTTTATGGAGTTCTTTAAAAAAATAGTCTCGACAAACATGGCTGGTATATATCCTTGTTTGGAATCAGGACTCAAATTAGGTAATCTTTTAAAAGCCCTTTCCATCTTCATGATTCTATGTCATAAGTTAATGTCCAGAAAATAATCTGAGAAATAACTTTTGAAAGTTATAGTTATCTCTTCTATACCTATTTAAATATTTTTGATTATGTCTTCCTTCTATATATTTGTTCTGAAAAAAAAAATCCATAACTTTATGGTTAAAATGGAGCAATTAATCTGCCCTAATGAGCTCATTAAAAGCTCACTCTGTACAAAAATAAATAGTGATAGTGATATTTATTAACTGATGTTTATTTAATAACAACACAATTATTTGAGACCAATAAAATATATCTTGAAATATAAACGCTGAGCATTCATGGCATTTTTGAAAACTATCTTTACTTATCAAGTAATAACTCAAATCAGTTTGAAGAGCATTTTTGCTGTTGTTCAGTTGTTTCGTGTCCAACTCTTTGTGATACTATTTTCTTGACAAAGATACTAAAGTGATTTGTACAGATGAACTCATTCGATCGAAGAGTAACTGAGACAGAGTTAAGTGACTTGCTCAGGGTCATACAGCTAGTGTCTGAAGTCATATATGAACTCAGGAGGATGAGTCTTTCTGACTTCAGGCCCAGCCCTGTTTCCACTGTCCTACCTAGCTGCTCCATTGAAGGCGTTAGAGATTCTCAATAAAGAAAATGAAAAGCAGACTAGTAAAACAGGAAATGCTGATCAATCATACATATATGAAACATCCCAGAGTTTTCTTTTGGCTCAGCTACTTCTTAGTGGAATATGTCAATATAACTCCAAGTATCAGGAAACTGACTCTAAAACATTTCATATTCTCACACGTTCTCTTGGCTACCAAAGAACAAACTACCGTGGCTCTCAAAAGCAAACCAGGATCATCAGTGCAGTTGTCTTCAAATCCCTCTTCTACTTCACATCTGGTCAACAAGGATTTAAGGGTCTGCTATGTGATAATCATTGTGTTTAAGTATTGGCGATATAAAGAAAAGCAAAACTAGCTCACAGACTAATGGGAGAGGCATGTGTAAACATCTATGTAAAGATGAATGTATGCAGGATAATTTGGAAATAATCTCAAAGGGAAGGTACTGATACTAAAGAGAATAAGTAAAAACTTCTTGCAGAAGGTGGAATTTTAGAGATTTAAAGGAAGCCAAAAGGAGATATGAGAAAGGAGAGAATTCCATGCATGTCGGAATTCAAGGAATTCTATTCAAGGATTGGGAGGTAGAGGCTTGTTCCAGAACATCATGGAAGAGCTCAAAGTTACTGGATTATAGAGAATATGAAGAAAAATTAACTGTAAGAAGAATGGAAAAGTCAGAAGGAACCCAATTATGAAGGATTTTAGAAGTCAAACAGATTTTATTTTTGATCTTAAAAACAATTTGGAGCCACTAGAGTTTAGTGAAGAGGAGGGATGTTGAAGTTAGTAAGGGGACCCCAAAAGGTTGGGGAATCACAGACTGGTGTTGTGAGGTGTCTCAAAAGAATTTGCAGTCTTGAACCCATATCCAAGTTAAGGGACAAAGTTTATTATCATTGTAATGCCAGTTGAATTAGGATAAAGTCCAAGGATTTTAGTAAGGAACCTGGAGAAAGGAGACACCTTTATGCAGTTCTTTATGTCTTTGATATGCTACTTTTATAGCCTAGAGGCAGAACTGAGGAATTGTCTCAGGAATTTAGTTATCACTTACCAGCAGACATAAGACTATCCTAAAGCCAGAAGACTTTAGAATCTTGACAGAGAACAATAGTGCTCTAAAGTCAGAGGGCCTCAGGATCACTAATATATCTTCTCTAAAATCTAAGGGAACAAATATTATTATATTCCTAGGCCAGAGGACATTTATAATCACTGACACACAGATTGCCAGGACAATCTCAGGATCACAGATTCTAAAGCCAGAAGATTTAGAATCACTGGCAGATTGTTAGGATTGTTAGCACCCTAAGGTCAGGGGATCTTAAAATTATTGCTGTTTCTCCTAGGAGCTATATTCCATCACGAAGCCACGATCAGATCTGCACTTTCAGATGATCTCTGACATCTCAGTATAGGCTGGATTGCAATAGAGACTTAAAGCAAGGAAGCCAGACAAAAGGTTATTGAAACAGTATAGACATGAGGTGATAATGAAGTAAAAATAAAGGCACCATGTGAAGTGACAATATGAAATGGAGATTTGGGAGAGCATAGTGATTAGCAACTTGGAACAATCATGACACAGACATCCATCAGAAGTAACAGAGATTTGCATTTATTATATGAAATAGCTCACAGACTTAATAAATCATGACTAAGCAAGGCAGAGTCAGATATTAAGCATCTTTTGGGGAGAAATGACTTTTCAAGTCTCAGGGAACCAAGGAACCAGAGAGGAGTTAGGTTATTTGAAGATGTGCTAATTAAGACAGTTTCCCAGTTTGAAGTACTAACTATGGAAAGCCAGATGAGCTCCAGCTTCACATCATTCTATGCTAATAGATCAATCGGAGAGAACTGATCTGATTATGATTAATAATACGAACAGGATGGGCTCATTTTTGCAATTCCTGAGAATAAGCTGTTTTAGTACACAAGCTAGTTTAAAGTTCTCATCCATAAGAACCTAAACTGGTGGCAGTGTCAGAAGAGAGAAGAGGGCATATAGGACTGATCTTTGAAAATAAATTGGTAACTGAAATCTGATTTCTTGAGTTTTCTCTTTTGATTTTATATGTAGTATGATGAAAAACATATTGGATTTTGTGGCAAGAGGATCTGGGTCTGACTTCCCACCTTAATAGCTATGTAACTTTGGTTAATTAACTTGTCTTGACTTATTTGCTATTCTGTAAAATGACTGGGTAGTAAGTACTAAATGATTTCTGAAGTCTCTCCTAGCTCTAAATATATGGACCTTATGATGGCCTGATTCTTTTGTATCTTTGCCCAAAGTTCAGAGCTCTGGAAACTTATCAAGATTTCTCTGCAGGAATCCTTCAAAGCTTTCAGTTCCTCCCAGCACCCACCTACCCAAAAGTCCACTGCTGTAAATCCCAGAAACAGCAACAGAGATAAAGTGGAGCTATCATCTTTGAGGCCTTTTGTGAAGAGAAAAAAAAAATCTATCATATAAACTTCCCACTCCTCACTCCCAGGGCACCCTCTGCTTCAACAAACCACACTTTAGAGTCTGGTGAGAATTAGAAGGGGGAGGGAGAATGAAACAGAGTTGTTGAATTGTTTTCATTTGTGACTCTACCAGATTTGGCATTTTCTTGGCAAAGATACTGAGTAATTTGCCATGTTTTTCTCTGGCTCTTTTTACAGATGAGAAACTGAAGCAAACCAGGTTAAGGGTTAAAGGATTAACTACACAGATAGTAACCATGAGGTCAGAACTGAACTCAGCTAGATGAATCTTCCTCATTTTAGGCCTCGCACTCTATCAATTATGGCACTTAGCTAGTAGGAACCAACTAAATCTCTGTAAAACCCCAAAAAGTTACTAGAGAGAGCTGACTTCTACCTTGACCCCTTCCAAATTAAAAACAAATAAAATGAAGCCAAGTGACAGAATGAACAAATTCAACCCATATGAGACTTCATATCCTCAGAAAAATAGAAGATATTTTCCTTATTCTGACTTAATTTCCTTTTCAAGGAGAGAGACAACTTAGAAAGTGATCACTCAACCCTTCCTCAAAATTAAATTCCAAATCTGCTTTTCTTTTCTAAATCTTCCTGCCCTCAAATGTACTCTAGCAGTTGAAGGAGTGGAAGGGGAACCACTCTATCCAAAACTTGCTTTTCTTTTCATTGTGAAGAGAATCTGTTATAGCTACCTCAGGCTAAAGAATATCGAAGAAGTCTTTAAAAAGATAGTGCTAAGTTAGATTAGTAGTCAGATCAAAGAAATGAGATTTGGTTGTCAGAATGAAATGTCCTATCCGAGAGTCATGGTTCATAGTGGGTTTGAAAGAATTCAAAGAGATTTTCTTATGATCACAAAAGACTTTGTTAATGTGAAAATTTAATGAATCAAATTCTGAGAGTATGTGGTAATTAGAAAAAGTTTGGGACAGCTTTATATACTGAAATTTAATGAGTCAGTCAGCCAGCATCCTATGTGAGGAGAGCAAGATAAGGGAGGAGCAAGGATGTCTTGTAGTAAAGTATTGTTATTCAAGAAAAGAGACAGGTAAGAAGTCTGCATGTACCTTTTATAAAAAGACAAATAAGGAGCTACAGATAAGAGGTTTTAATGTTCCACATTCCTAAGGTAGATAAGCAGATTCGAGTAGATCCTACACTCTGACCCATCATCTCCCCCAATCTGTCTTTTGGGGAGAGGAAATTCTGGGAACAAGGACTGGGGCCCCATAAATGGTGAGTGGTAAGACTTTGGGTAATTTCCTTAATCCTTTTTTTTTTTTTTTTTTTTTAATCTACAAAATTACACAGTTGAGTTGATTATTTTTGAGCTATTTTATAATTCAAATTCTAAAATTCATAAAAATTTGGAATAAATCTATTTGAAGAAAGTATAAGACCCAATGTGGTTCCATTCATGCCTGACACTTGACAAAGAATTGTGGTGATAGTACTCATGTTTGAAAACTGAATAAAACTGATACTTTTAGCCAAATCCCATTCTAGCTAGTTATCCAATGTCAAAACTAAATAACTTCAGTATGTATTTCATGAATACATATATAAGAAAATGAAACTCAAAGTTTCCTGGCAGATTATGATCTACATAAAGATTTCATTTTAGATGTTTTATTTATTACTGTGATTATTACATACAACTAAGTCCCTTGGTAACTATCTAGTGTTGAGGCTGTGGTATCTGGGACATTCCAATTCACAGGGTCAATCCCCATAATATAGCACTAATTCAGGTTCAGGTTATTCCTGGATTTGTACTCTTAAAGTAGCTAATGAACCCCCATCTATGTGTCTAATTTTCAATCTTCTAGAGGACAGATTTTAAAACAGGCATTTAATAAAATGACAGAAAAATAGCTACAAAATATTTCCCTTATAAATCTAAGAAACACTTTTCTACAAATATACAACACATAGATGTAAACACATGGAAGGATTATAACACATGGACAACATATGTGTCCAGGATCAGACATACAGAGATAACTCAAGCTTCTATCATTTCAGGATCACTAATATCTTTCAGTGATGTCATTGTTTGATTTTTTGCTATTGGTTTCCTAATCTTCAGGGGATACTACTAGATAATATTCCACTGAATCACTGACAAATACAGCTCTGCTAGACACTGCAAAGGAGGATACTTCTGGACTTTGCTCTATGCAGTGTCTACTTTCTAGCTTAGTTGAAATACTGAGCTTGTATGCTACATATTCCTTTATTCTAAAGTCTATAAATATCTATAAAATCTATCTTTTTAAATCATTCTGGTTCATAGAAAATAAAGCAATTTGAGCCCAAGGAAACAAATTTACCCTTCCTAGGACACTGTAACAGGCAATATGATATATAGTAGGTCCCCAATTCTCTGGCAGTCTGGGATTACCTTTTGGATATGAAACCAAAAAACTACTTTGAATCCTTAGGCAACTTGAAAGGAAAACTAAACAATTCATTTTTAGTTATAGAATATGTGTAATTTAATTCTAATTGCTACACTATTTATTTGAACTTTAGTTCATCCAACATGGTCATTTGAATTCTCTGAAGGCAGAAAATAAGAAGAGAATATTAGTGTAATTTTTTAAAAAAATGAACTTTTAGCAGTTTCTCACCAGAGTAACACAAAATTATTTTGTGTTTATCCCTTCCCCCCACAAAATCAATTAACTGAAAGGATCTATTACCCCACCATTGGTAAGCTGGTCTAAAAGCATGGGTTCTTTATACTTTTTGTGTCATGGACCCCTTCTCAGAATCATGTTTTTAAATCAATAAAATAAAATACATAGCACCACACAGAAAGTCAATTATATTGAAGTATAGTTATAAAAATATTTTTAACGCAAGTTCATAGATCTCACATTAAAAACTTCATGTCTAGAGAATGCTTAATATGGTAAAAGTGATAAAAAAATAGATTTTTTTTCTTCTTACAATAAGCAATGGTACAGAGGATTTAGAACTTTGCTGAGGAAAAATTCCTTAATCCTCCTGTTCTGTACATTTTTACTTGAAGGAAGAATTTTATATCCCTCTATCTTAAGAGCAGAATTAAGGAAAGATAAAATGTCAGAGTGGACAGCACACTAGGGGTAATCTTGTCCAACTGATGAGGTTCGACACAGGTTAGGGAGTTGTGGGAACCCCCTTCTGGTCAGCGCAGGTCCTTTTTAAATGAATTTATGAACCTGAAAAGTTAAACTGGCAAAAGAAATTTATTATTAAAGATCTAGCAGAGAAATCCTGTAGCAGAGAAAGTTTCTAACAGAGAAATCCCAACAGAGAGGTGAATAAGGTCTTGTTAGGGAAATAGGTGAGAAAGATAAAGAGGGAGTAACCCTGAAAGAGAATACCTTTCAGCGGGCAGAGAGTCCCTCACAGGTAGCTTTATGCCAAGGGAGGTCCCTTGGTCTGGCATGATTCCAGTTTTGAGGTCCTCTGCTGCCAAGGATTGAGTTTAGCTGCCCCCTTTTATAATCGAAACCTTGGCTAGAAGCTGGGGGCAGCTCTTAGTGGGGGCTGAGAGCAGTTTGAACTGGAATCAGATGGAAATCTTTTAATAGAAGTTTCAATTGAATGAGATTACTGCCCCAGGCCTAGATTTCTGGTAAATTAGGACAGTTTAATGGGAGTAGTCTTGAGCTAATTTTCAACTCAATAGAGGTCTATAGAAATCTCGATCTCCAGCTCTGGCTAAGTAGGAGTGATCCTGGACTCAACTAGTCCCACCCAGATAAAAGAATGAAACCATTTTATTTTGATTCCCTGGGAGAGGTCTCTCAGGGGAGATATTAGTGTTCCCCCCAAAGTCAGAGAAAAAGAAAGAGTTTTTGGGCTCTCCACATTTAACAGATGAGTCATCTGAAACCCAGAGAGATAAAATGATATAGCAGAGGTCATACACAAATGCACACTAGGACATGCACCATCATTTTAAATATAGATATAAATAAAATATAATATAAAGTAAAATATAAATATAAATTCACTAATAATTTTTTAAAATGAGGAAGAGTGATTTTAAGGCAAAGCATGTCTACTATAATCTATCCTCCCAGTTTCTAATTTCTACAAAATTAATTGATCATTAGAAAGAAATGCAATCATTCACTTTGAAACCATAGCTAATGTCATCTCTTAGCATTCAGATTTTTAAAAGTGTCCAAGATCACAAACTCAAAAGGTATAATTTTATTTCTCTCTCTTTTTTTAAATTTTCATTTTATTTTCATAATTTTCTGAATTTATGATTGAAATGAGATAATAAATTTTCAGTATATTTGGTTTGGAAAATTTGCGGTTCAGCCATTTTTTGTCATATTGGATTCTTTGTGACCCATTTGGGGTTTTTTTTTTTGGCAAAGATACTGGAATGGCTTGTCAGTTCCTTCTCCAATTTGTTTTACAGATGAGGAAATGAGGCACACAGGGTTAAAAGACTTGTCTAGGGTCACACAAGTAGAAACTGAGGCCAGATTTGAATTCAGGAAGATGAGGCTTCCAGACTTCAGGCCTGGTACTCTCTATCTGCATCACTTAATTACTCAAATTTGGAAAATAATTGTAACATTTTCATATTGAATAGAGTGGTAAAGCAGGTACTATTAGTGAGTTTAGGCATGATAAACATACATTTTCTTATCCATGTGATATTTGGTCATCTCAAAAAGAATTCAACAATTTTCAAGATTGGGTTTTTGACTCATAACCCCTCTTCCCTCTCTCTTTCTTTCTCCTTCTCTCTCTCTCTCTCTCTCTTTTTTACAGTTCAAAATTCAGCAGCAAAATACAATACGTCAGCACCTTATCAGAGCTCAGTGAGCTGATCCCAATGGAATGTGTCCATATCCCAGAAAGTATCATCAAGTAAGTCCTGAATACTTTTTTAAAAAAATGTGTTAAGAGATGATGGATACTATGAAAGAGGATTAAGAAATACAAAAAACACATTCTCTTTGGGAATAATAGAGAAAAGGATCTTTTGGACACATATATATGCATTAAAGCTCCTGCTATCCCTCTATTATTCTTCATGCTCTACTGTTAATTATTATTTTTCCTTTAAAATCTTTTCCATATGATATTATGTTAAATGTTTACACTATCAATGAAACTCATTACTAATTTAATCAACTAGTTTTGGAGAAAGCATAAATTTAAATGTCAATTAAATTCTTTCTTCCCTGCAGATGTAATGCTAATATATTAGCTTAGCCTTCTTGTCTTTACTATCTGAAGGAATATAATTGATCAGCACTGCCCCTCAATCCTTAGTAATTATGAAGAATTCTCCTCTTCTTTTTTTTTTTTTTCTTTCTAAAATCCCATTTCATTTTCTGACTCCTCTTTGGATGAAAGAATCATTATGTAATATTTGCTAAATAGCAGATTGTATAATTGGTAAAAATTTCCCCCTGCCCCCTTCAGGGCAGTTCAGAAAGTACAACAGCAGCAGCCAGCAAAGAGTAAAACATGGTAAAGGATGGTCACAGTCACAACTGCAAAAAAGAAAGTGAAAGATTTCTAAGCTTGTGGTGCCTGGGACAAGAGACTTTAAAGTGAGATTTAAAGTCATGGACACCATGGGGTAGACCTACCCATATTTGGGCCATCATTGCAAACTTACATCTTTGTGTACGTAGTATATATTTTTTTTAATTTCCTGTGTGTCTGCTTATTTGGTTTGTGAATTAGAATGGAATTGAAAAGGAAAAAAAAAAAAACTAACAAATATACATTATTTTCCTTTCTGGTCTAAAAACCTAAATCAGCCTACCCAAACATCCATTGTGTAGGCTAGAATCACGCTTTTTGGTTTATTGTTGTCTTCTTGGACATTCTTCTTCTTCTCAAAATAACACTTTAAAATAAATAAAATACATAGAATTGCAAAGGAAATCAATTAAACTGAAGAATAGTTATCAAGTTTTTTTTTTTTTTTTAAGTTATTGGACCCAAGTTAATAACTCCTTCATAGACTTTCATGAAAATGTCTAATTAGAACAACAAGCCACGAGATTGATTTGTTTAGTCAAATTTAGCCACAGAAGCAATATACTATTACCTTTATTGGATTTTTGGTAGTACTGACAAATTTCTCTTTGGTCAATTAACTTAGATGATATAAGCTAATAATGAAGCCAAGATCATAATTTTCATCATTTTGCCCTTAGGGCTGTCCATTTGCTTTGGAAATTTGTTCTATTAGTTATAAGGAGAGCCAAGAGAAAGTTTGACTAGAAAAGGATAAAACTTTTTTCTAGTAATAAAAAAATCACCCAAAGCACAAAGATTAAACATGATAATTAAAAAAAAAAAACCTAGAGCCACAAATGATGGAAAGTATAAATTAAACTTTAATGGCTTTAATGTTTATGGATTATGTATGCTGTAATGTTAATGAATTAAACAATCCAACAAAACGAAAGAGCATTAGAGATTGGACAAGAAAACAAAATTCCATGATCTCTTGCTTAAAAGAAATATACCTACAAAAAAAAGCAAAAAATATACATAGAATAAAATGTGATGCTGGAATAAGATGCTCTTCTGCTAATGACACAGTGAGATCATATTTGAGAGACAGTCCATAATTCTTTCTTCTAATTAAATAAACATTAGCTTCTAAAAGTGCTAGGAAAAGTTTTGGGAAACTACTATTATGTAGTATCCTAAATTCACCTATAAGCATTCATCACTGAGACGGAGTTAAGCCACCTTTTGATAGGAATTTCCATCCCTGTTTACAAGGAGTCTTTCCTGTTACCCATACCTCTTCTTGTAACCCCTTCAAAATTTCCCTCCCCTCCCATTTTCACAAAACGTTTATGTCATTTTATCTGTTGTTCAGTTTTCAGATTATGTGGGGACACAGCTCTTCCCTAAAACTGAGATAACATTATATATAACTTATTAAACAAATATTGAACCCAAAGAGACTTTAAGCCTCATAGCTTCTCAAATTAGACTTGAATGAGGCAGAAAGTTACTTAATTTTAAGGAGAGCTTATAATTAAATTAAGAACATTTTGATAATTCTTAAATTTACCATTTCTCTCCAATTTTCTAGAAGACAATATGACAAAAAGCTACATGGCATAGTAAATAGGGGAAGGATTTTTTTAAAAATTGTATTCCTGGATATTTGCACAATCCTTGGCACATAATAGGTAATTAATAAATGTTTACTGGATTGGAAGACTTGGGTTCAAGTCCTACCCCTGCCGTATGCTGGCGTTGGGATCCTGGGCAAATCACATAATGCCTCAATGATCTCTTTGGAATTCTAAGGTGCAAATAAGCTATTTGTTTCAGTGGAGAGTCCAAAGGTGATGCAGCAGATTTTGAACTGAAAACATCCCAGGAAATTATAGGTCCAGGTAATCCTGTTTCCCAAAAAATTAATAAGCAAATTTAGATATTTCCCCACATTTTGACAAGATAACCTACTCTTTGAAGATATATTTGTACCTGTCATCTTTTTCATCTGTGTGCTTGTTATCCTCATTGCATTCGTTTTTTATCTTGTAAGGTACGATGAAGAGAAATCTTATAAGAGAAGTGTGAGGTAAAATGCTTTCTTTTGCTGTTAATGCTCTTTCCTCTCCATGTGTGTGAACAAACCAGTCTTTCACTTGTAGGTGACCTCAACAAGCTGCCACTGAAAGGAAGCTATCTCTATGTTCTGTTATGTGTTATTTTCCATCTCCCTTTCAAAGCTGTTGAGGTCCACCTTCTTTGCAGCTGAAACCTACTAAACGAGACACATCCTTGAACTGACCCAGGCTGCCAGCTAACATTCTGAGTGCCAGATAGAACAAGTGAATGCTACTTTTTAGCTTTACACAATATGCATGTTTCAATCCCCTGTTACTTTTTTTTTTTTAATCTATCTTCAGATTAAGGAATCTGCAAAATAAAATTACTTAGCAATTGAGTGGGCAGAAATGATACCATATTTAATTGAAGCCGTTTATTCCAGGCATAACCTTCAGTGAATGTTTGAAAAGTCTTTTTATATATATGTAGACCACACTAATATTTTGCTTTGCTTTGCTGGATTTTTTTCTCATGCTCTGCTTGCCTTTTTTTTTTTTTTTTCTTTGAAACACCTTTCATTTTTGCTCATGCAGACTGGATGAAGAGCTGAGGGAAGCATCTGAAAGAGCTAAGTAAGATTCTGCTGCTTGGCCTTGCCTTTGCTTACTTTTTAGGAATGAATGGGGAGAGCTGCATGTTTGATGTTTATATCTGTACCCAGAGAATAGTGCTGCCCTTTAAAAACAAAATCCACCTAATCCCCTGCAAATGCAGTCTTCTTTAATCTAATTGAACTCTGTTTGCCTTCTGTCCCAACTATTTTGACAAATATTATTATGGTAGTTTAACATTTTTTGAGCATGCACAGCATTTAGGTACATGATTAAGCACATATATCTTGGTTTCTGTCTCCTGGAATTTGGGCTCTTTGTCAGCTGTATCAAACTCAGATACAAATGAGGGCTACTAATCCATACTTAAGGACTCACTGCTGGCCGATTACTGACTTAGTTTTAAAATGGATTGTTATTATGCTTTCTTGTATTTTTATTTATTTTGTTAAATATTTCCCAATTACATTCTAATCTGGTTTGGCTGCACTCAGGCGTGCTGGGCCACCTGCGACAACGTGTTTAACACCTCTGCTCTAAGGTACTGTAGTACATACACCCAACATATCCCAATATATCCATCAATATAGCAAAACCTTAGTGATGCTTAGGAACTGAAAGACCAAAATGAATTAATAGAAAAATCTAAATTTATAATATAGATATGTGAAAGAGGAAGAGTGGTGGAGGAGATAGGGAATTGCCCTTAGAGTCCAGGAAAATTGGGGTTCAACTCCTGTTTGACTATGTAACCCTGAGTTAATCAATTAACCTCTCACTGCTCCTGATGACTTTAAGATTATAAATTGCAGAAAAGGAATTAGGCTTCACTGGTAAGAGGGAGTCTCCTCATTTGGAAATTCCCCATATCCATGAAATCATATCTGTCTCTTTCATGTTTTTGATAAACTTAGTTTTGTTTTGTTTTTTTTCTTTTCTGAGATAAGCAGTAATCTTAAGTGAGTCATTGAAAAGCATCAATAAATATATACCCTCTGGGAGTTAATAGAATGAACAGATGAGAACTATTTGTAATAATCATATTGATAAATATTGCTGCTCTTTGGGAACTATGCATCCACCCCACTCCAAAACTTTTACTTTCACTATGATTTAATCAACAAGCCCAGCCACTGTACACATTTCAGTATATTCTGAATTCATCCATTGACTAATCTGACATGGCACAGAGGATAAAGTGTGGACTTAAATCAGGAAGATTTGAATTTAAATCCTGCCTCAGGTACTTATTAGCTGTGTATCTCCAGGTGAGTTATTTAACTTCTGCTTCAATTTATATAAAATGGGGATAATAGTATCACAAACCTCCTGGATTGTTGTGAGGAGCAAAGGAGTTAATGGAAGGGAGTTAAGAAGTTAATGTAGAAAGTGCTTTGGGAACTTTAAAGTTCCCAAACTTTAAAAGTTGGTAACTACTACTTCCTCATTCATGGTTATATGTACTCATACACACACTGTGTACAGCCCTCAGAGCCTACATTAATTTGTGGTATTACTATTGTCTTCATTTTGGCTTGAAACAGAAGAAATAGTATTTTTCTCATGAAAACTTCACCTCCTAGTTTCTGTGTGATCTTTCCTTCCCCCTGTCAATCAGTTAGGCTGATGTGACTTTAAGTGATATAAATTGTACCCCAGGTAGAATCCATTTACATTTTAATGAACCTTTTAGCTGAAATGTACAATAATTGTGTAGTACTGTGACACTGTGGGGAGGAAGAAAGCCATCAAATAACCAATAAGCTTCATCTCGGGTCATCATCCTCATGCAAGAATAATTGAATTCATTTCCTCCTCTCTGAGATTTATTTGTACCTAAATTTAGCAATAAATATTGGAGGCAGACCATTAAAGAAATATGCCCCTATGTTTCTAGTTTAGAATCCCAGTGACTGTGTAATAGTCTATTTTGTAAGAGAGAAGGACTATTTAACAATACTACTTTTTGAGTAATATTAGATTGTTAAATTAATCTATTCCTTCCAAATAGAATATAGTCTTCAATTGTTATTCATTTTTCCAGGTAGAATAACAGTTTTTGTTTGGACATTATTTTAAAAACTCCTCCTCTCACAATCTCTCCCCTCCCCATTTCATTCTGCGCTGGAAGGTCATGTTACTACTGGCCTTATGTCTCTTCTCTAGTCATAGAGGGATTATTGTTCTGACTACAAGTACCATATTTTCTCTCTTTCTCTGTGACAGAGCAAGTAGTTCAGGACTTCAAATCTGAAGCATCTGCCCAATTTGATTCTTGCTTCTATTAATATTGAAGTTGTCTTTAAAACATTAAAAATAATTTGTCCAATTGTAGACATGCAAAGAAGAAGCACAGGTTGTTGTTGAACAGAACCTGTGAGTTGTGTAGCCAGATATTGGAAATTCTCGTTTTGATTCTAGTACTTAGTTCCTCTTTATCTTAACTTCTTCCACCTCATAGCAACCAAATATTTTTGTCAAGAAATGTGAAAACTGTACCACTCCTTCCTCTCATTCCTATATTTGTACGAGAAGGTTCGGAGGAGTTTTTCTAAGTCAAAAACTCTTCCTTGGCCACCACTGAGTCACCATGACTGAGTTCGCAGATCATAACTACCTGACTGGCAATCCATGACTAATCTCACCTCTTTTGCTTACACTATAAATTTAATTGTTAAGCACAGTGGCCTAAAACATTGAAATACATTCTGAATTAATCGAATAATATGAATAAATTCTGAAGTCATGTGGCACATAAGATAAAGTGTTGAATTTTCTCTAACTATGTAAACAAAAAACACGAGGGAGGAAAACTCTCCCATTCCTCCCCAAAAAAGTAATTTCTAAAATATTTGTTTTATGTAGAAGAAAACTCAGAAATTTTTTTTTAAAAATTATCTGCCTTCTGTATAGACTATTCTGCATACTTTGTAAAAAACTCTTATGTCACTTTATGAGTGACAACCCCGTGATATATTAACAGAAGTAGAGTGCTGAATAATTACTCTATAAATATAGAATGCACAAGTGCCAAAATAGGCCATTGCTTGCCAGATGAAACTAAATTTTGTTAGAGGTTGAATTCAATAAATCACCATTTATCAAACATCTACTATATTCTAGGTACTATGCTAAGTACATGGTCTTTATTCTTGTGATCCATACTCCATTAGCAAAGAAAAACATCAACAACAACTAAATATTGGGGGAAAACTACTTTAAAAAATATTTGTATTATTCTATCATAATGCTTTATCTCCTCCCCAGATTAATCTTCCTAAATAATATTTTGTTTATGGTAATAGCAAAGAAAATAAACTCATTGAGCCCACTTCAGTTGACTCACTGCAGGCAAGTTGCCATAAACTATGTTTGGAATTCAGTGGCCATGTCAATAATCCATTTCCACATAATTGAAGGTTGACTGTAAACATTCTTGCTAAATATATTAAGGCTATCTTAGTGAATTCCTACATAGAAGGAAAAGTGTTTTCATGTCTGAGGTAAGAGTAAAATCTTCCAGTCATTTATTTCCATTCAATCAGCTATGGAATTGTCATCAGAATAGAGAAAAGTAGAAATTCTTTCTGGCTCAATGAATCAACCTTAGTAATTGGCTGGTATTTCCTCATTTTATAAATAAGAAGCCTGAAGCCTGGAGAGAGAAAATATCCTATCCAGTCTTCAAACATGACATTGTTGTGTGGTTAGGATACAGGGAGAGTCTCCCCATGCCAGACCACCAAAATGATGAAGCATGGGGGTTATACCCTAAAAGAAATATTGAAGTTATGGGCTGGTGTCATAAATCATTTCAAAAGAATTTGTAGGCTTAGACATACTTCAAATCAAGGGGCAAAGATTTTATCAAACTGCTAAGAGTAAGCCATATTTACATATGATAAGGGTTTTTAGCAATTAACAAGGGGAATTTACAATTAACCATGAAGAAGATGCCATTAAAGGGCAGATGCCATGAGGTGGGAATATGCCATTGACTTTAGCAACAGCTAAATGTACAGCAAAAGTTTAGGAAGGATCTACAGTATGAGCACATCTTTATAAGGGAAAAAATAACCTCGGAGATTTGACATCATAACTTGTTTTTCTGATCAGATACAGTAAAAATGGAGTTTCTAGAGAACTTAGACAAAAAGCTTATACAAAATCAAAAGGGTTCATTTGTAATTCTGTCAGGGTTTCTCCCTGCTTGCCTCAGGAAGTAGTTTGGCTTTCAGATTGTTTACAGAGATTCAGGTTTTCTCTGCCAAATCCCACCTGGCTACCAACCAGGTCATCTGAGGCTTTTCCCACAACATTGCAGTCCTTAAAGTATCTACATTCCACTTGTATTTTTGAACTTCCCAAATCAAGGTTCATTATTACTCAAAAACAAAATGGATGCTCATAGAACCATTGTCTTTATCAAACTCTTAGGCTGTGTATCAATAAATACTGTGTAAATGATAGTTTGGTATTTTAAAAGATGACAAACTCTTGAAATATACTATGCCTGTCAAGTGGTCACTGTGGGGAAAAAAATGTTTACTTCTGCCTCTTTTCCCTTATACCCAGAGCTAGCTGCCTTTCAAATGATCCAGAAATGTCTTCTATGGAGCAGGAGTAAGAAATCCACCATTTATGGCAGCTCTGTTCTTGTTTGTAATAAACTGTTGGCTGCACAGGGACAGAAGGATTTGAGGAATGGGTAAACTCATCTCAGTTGTCCAGCTTGCCTTAATGTATATGTTTTTGTCAGTGACTAGAAGAGAAATTGGGATTCCATGAAGTTGGATTGGCTCTCTGACACTTAAAAACACAATCTCATTTACTTACATGCAGCCTAACTTAAAAGCTCTTGAAGTGGCCCCAAGGGCATTGAAACTTCAAGGAAACAGAATGTAACATGTGTTCAATGGAGTCTTCTATTCAACTGATTTTGAGTTCTTAGGTTCATAAATCTGGAAAGGACCTTGGAAGTCTTCTAATTCAACCTTCTCATTTTATAGAAAATGAAATAGGACTTGCCCAAGATCATAAAAGTAGTAAATAGTCTTCCAATTTGTACTCCAGAACCACTATATTGTCTCCCTAATTTGTCAATCACTTCTTGAATTAATTTATATCATCAATTACAAACTTTGTCCATGGGAACATTTCAGGCTACTTGTCCTAGGAATCAATCTAATTATGTTTCTGATAAAAGAGATGTTTCCTATTGACATTTCTTTTTATTTATTTACCAGATTCAGATTCAAAAAGAGCCTGGGGGATGGAGACTTAAGTATGCAAATGAACAATATTGGATCATAGAAATTATGGTTGAAAGAAATATTAGAAATCATTTAGTTCCAGTGTTACACAGATAATAAATAGCAATGCCAGATCTGAACAAGATGCTTTGATAGAAATTCCATCATCTTTTTGTTTATTCTAATGAATTTGAAGACCTGATTTTACATTCTGTCTCTGGTGTTTGCTACCTATGTAAACTTGTAAAGGTCAGTGAACTTACCTGAACCTCATTTTCCTCTTCTGTAAAATCAGGGTGCTTTCCTAGTTGACTTCTGAGGTCCCCTTTTAAACTCTTTGTGATTCTTGAAGCAATCAGATTGCCCATTGGATAGAATATTGGCCCCTAAATCTTCCTGATTCAATACACTTCCAACACTTACTAGCTGTGTGACTCTGGGCAAGCCATTTAAGTACTTTGTCTCAGTTTTTTTTATCTCTAAAATGAGGATGATAATAATAGCATGTACTCGATGAGGTTATTGTTAGGGTCAAATGAGACAATTAATATGAAATGTTTTACTATATGCTACCCATGATAAATATGCTACCCATCTCTTTAAAGAGAGATGATAGAATTATGGTATAGGCTGACATGTACATGTGCATATACATATGTATGTATTTGTATATGCATACACACATATAAATATGTATACACACACACACACATATATATAATGGACATGGCTAAAGTTAAAATTTGATTTGCTTAACTATGGCTATTTTTTGCAATTTTTTTCCTTCTCTCAAATAGGAAAGAATGATGGGAGGAAGAGAAAAATGGGTTTTTGTTCATTAAATTTTAAAAATTTGACTCAAAAATAAAGTGCTTAATAAACTTTAATATACCATACAAATGATAATTATTATTAGTGTTGGTGGTGGTGGTGGTGATATTATTGTTATTATTTCCCCTAAATCTACCACATAAGTGAGGTCTGATATTTGCATTTGATACTTCACTTTCTACTGTCTCTATAAAAGCAAGCTACAGTCCTTTGGTGTTTTCCTTGGTTTCATGGGATTGCCATGGCCAAAAAATGTACCACCATAAGGCTAGCCTATTAGTGCTGATCCTCTCAAAGCATGCCAGAGGTTCAGTGTGTGCCACTGACATAGATTTCAAGACTTCAGAGTAACCGTTATATCACAATGATGCATAGATGCAGGATATTCCAGAAATAGATGGGGGTTCTTTGCTTGCCATCATGCCTTTGATTTTTTTTTTTTTGACGGGGGCAGGGTGGGCGAGGAGAGGGAAGGAAGAACAAAAAAAAATTTGTTTTGTATATACGACTAATTAGGGCAGCCTTTTTATCCCTGTATCTGTGTGGAAAAGTAACTTAGGGATCGTCTCATCTTTTCCCCTTTGCATATTTGAGAAAATTGGCTCAGAGAGATTATGAATTATCCAAAGTCAAACAGCTTGTTAATAGCATAAGATACTTTGTGAAATATATTGTTTTTACCAACATGGTCTCTTACAAAGAACTTTTCCTTTGCATCAATGGTCTGCAGAGATTTTTATATCAATTATTATTCTTGGAACCCTGGAAGGAATAGAATAATCAGAATTCAAATGTTTGCTTCATGAAACACGTGGGAACCATTCCTGTTCCTTTCAGATTCTAATGGGCATCATCTGTGAGAACAGGAGCACACTGTCATAGATCTGAATTCGAAGAAAGTCATTAAACTCATCTGTACAATGAAGGAGTTAAATTTAATGACTTCTTAGGTCCTTTTCAGCTCAAAATCAATGATCCTATCATTTCTTGACACCATGAACATTGAATAAAAACTGTATCTTTCTGGTCAAACATCAGAAGAATGAAGCCAATCTCAAAAATATATCATCACAGCAGAGGAGGGGAAGCAGCAGAAACAAATTCTTTGGCTAAAAAGTAAAGTCTAAAATACTTTAATTGAAACCTTTGAAACTGAGCAACTATTTACTGTGGACCACATTTGTCTCAAACTTTTGATGTGAAGAGAATTTTGCTGTGGAAGATTTGGAAAAAAGATCACCCTCTCGCACAAATATATAATTTCGCCCTATGCTCCAGTTTCCTGAGATGGCATAGATATTGAATTCTAAAATTTCAATGCACCCACCCTGCTGCAACTGCTTTGGAGTTTACCCATATCTCAGTCTGATTTGTTTTGTTCTATACTTTCATGCATCAGTGTTTTGATTTGGGATGAGGGCAAAGGAAATTTCTTTTCATTTTAGTCCGAGTTTATTTTAGTGCTTGGGGTGGGGCATGGAAGAACTATTTTTCTTTTGGTGTCTGATTCCACTTCCCCCCTTCTGAGGGATGTAAACCACTTTGGAGAACCCATCTCATCCTTCTACTTCCCTCTTTCAACTTTTCTCACTTTACCTACTCTTTCTTGGATTTTTTCCTTTTCTCATTCCTCACCCCCAATACCAAGGTCAAGAATGTGATTAGGTTTGGGTACTAGGGAGAAATCTTTTCCTTCTACCTCCTACTCTTTCCCTTCTTCCTTCTTTCAAACTCCAATTTATTTTTTCTGGTTTTTTGAGTGTTACTATTCCATACTTTAGGGAAGAAGGGAAATGAGAAAAGTTTATTTTCTGTGGAAGCATTTTATGCCTTTTGTAAATGGCATTGGATTGGTTTAAGATTTAAAGACTTTTTTGATGACATTGAATTAATCGGGCTCACTGAAAAGAGATGTACTACTTACATCATTTTCTTTTTCTTTTTTTTAAATTAAAGCTTTTTATTTTCAAAATATATACATGAATAATTTTCAACATTCACCCTTATAAAACCTTGTGTTCCAATTTTTCGCCATCCCTTCCCCCAGATGGCAAGTGATCCAATATATATGAAACATGTGTGATTCTTCTATATATATTTCCACAAATATCATGTTGCACAAGAAAAACCAGATCAAAAAGGGAAAAAAATGAGAAAGAAAATAAAATGCAAGCAAACAATAACAAAAAGAGTGAAAATACTATCTTGTGGTCCACATTCAGTTCCTACTGTCCCCTCTCTGGGTGCAGATGACTTTCCTCCTCACAAGATCATTGAAACTGGTCTGAATTATCTCATTATCGATGAAAGCCATGTCCATCAGAATTGGTCATTGTATGATCTTGCTATTGTTGAAACACATTGATTTTAACACATCAATAAACTATCCTATTGGGCATTCTGCAGCACTCAATTTTTAAATAGCCACCAAAATCATGAAACATAATAGAATTATCCCAATATTTCACTATTAAATGCAATGACAGAAAACTGTTCCCATTAGTTCTGACCCTAATCTAATTTTCCACATTGTGCCATATTTTCAAAAACTAATCCCAGACCTTTGTTTTCTCATTTTCATGCATACACTTCCTGAAACTGAAAAATACATACCTCAGTGAATGTTTCTATTTGGAAGAAACATTAGTACAATTTAAACATCTATGTATAAACATTTAGCATCCTGAATTATTAACTTAACCACCAGCCTCAGATTTTACTACTAAGCTTGTTAGAACAAAGTTATATTTACTTATAGTATAAATGTGAAACTAGACTTGCTCTTAATACTAGTTGAGTAAAGTTTTAATCACTCAACTCTTTGTTCACAACAGATTGAAGCACTAAATCTGAGGCTATATGCAGGAATTATGTGCTGATATAGCCCTAGGAATAACTATGGGGAAAACAAAATGTAAACGATTGTGTTCCACAAGAACCCAGGTTTCCCCTGTTGGGTCAATATCCTCAACAGCGTTGTTACCCTGGATTGAAGCTCATTAAATGTGTAATTGTCATCCTGAAAAGTCATTTAAAAATAGTATCTCTCTAGGTGATTCCTGAGCCCAATATTGGTTCAGATTTCTATTAGTGATCTGAATGGTAGAACAAAGAGCATATTTTAGGTAAAAAGAACTAGAGTGGCAGCTTGTATGAATGGAGACAAGGGAATAGAAGTGAATATTGTGGAGATAGAAAAGAAAAAAATTGCAACTGATTAGATATATAGAGTGAAAGTGAGAAATTATAAATCTGGGTGACTAGAAGGATGATGATCTCCCTGACCACTATCACATTTGGAAATATGAAAGAGGAATGGGAGATGGGAATCAATATCTTCTATTTCAGTTATGTTGAGTTTATGATCCCTCTGGGATATCCATTTAAAATGTCTAAAAAATAGTTGATAATATAAGACCTGAGATCTGGAAAGACACCAAAGCTAGATATGTAGATCTAGAAGTCATTATTTTAGCAATGATAATTAAATCAGTGTGAGCTGATGAGATGACTAAGAGACAGCATAAAGAGAAAAGGGCTCCTTAGAATCTTGGGGTACACTCACAGTTAGGAGGTATGATATGGATAATGGTCCAGAAATGAAGAATAAGAAGGAGCAGATAATTGCAGGACACCCAAGAGACAATAAAGTCATAAAAACCCAGAGAAGAGAGAATATGCACATGGAGAGGGTGATAACAGTGTCAAATGCTGCAGAGGTCAAGGAGGAATAAGAATTGAGAAAAGGCTATCAGATTTAACACTTAAAAGATCATTGTTAATTTTGGAAAGAGTAATTTTTGTTGAGTGATATTAAAATCCAGACAACAAAGAATTGAGTGAGAAAAGAGAAAGATAACATACTCAGTTATCTTTTTTTTTCTCATTTTTTTTTTTTCCCCTGGGAAAGGGAAGATGATAGTTGATGATACACAAAGTTTTTAATATTTCCACCAATTTAAATTACTCTACCTCTTTAGGCCAAATCATTTGACTTCTAGAAATTAATCTAGAAAGGGAAAATAAATTTAACACTCCAGCTTGAGGGAAGCATAGGCATAATGAAAGTTTTTTAAAACCCCTCTTTAGATTGAGCATGTCAATTATTACAGTACTACAAAATGTTGATAACCCAGAGGAAATCCAGGATATTTTGGAGTTGTTATTGTGCTATCATAAAACACACACACACACACACACACACACACACACACACAAATAATTTACTAAATCTGACTGTTAGATGAAATAAAAATAAAACAGAAAGATAGTTCCCCCCAATAGAAAGATTGACCATAGGGATCCATACCAAGTAGAGTGTTAAGAGTATGGTATATGGATATCACTTAATAGATAATAAAAAACAACTTTGTCTAGTGTCAGCAAATTCCATTATGAAAACATGATATGGTAATCCAAGGAACACAGAGTCATGGGACCATTTAAAAAAATGACACTACAAAACTTCAAAACTCATCCCAACAATTTCTCTTTCTTTTTTGACCCATATTCTGAAGGCTGTCAACTAATTTTCCTTTTTTTTTCCCCTGGGAAAGGGAAGATGATAGTTGATGATACACAAAGTTTTTAATATTTCCACCCATTTAAATTACTCTACCTCTTTAGGCCAAATCATTTGACTTCTAGAAATTAATTCTTCTCTGTCTAGTTTAAAATGAATAGTACTTTATTAGAAGTTACATTTTCCAGGTTAACCACCTATTCGGTCTTTTCTGAAATGTTATTTATTTTTTAATGGATGCTTTACTTTCCAGGAAGGAACCCATTTCACCCATATTATCCTACACATAAGATTGAACCCCAGATCTAAGTCTCAGCCTGGCCTAAAATGCTTCCATAAAATTCTATAAGAACGAAAGAAAGAAGAAGAGCTGTTTCCATATGATAAGGGGAAGAGTAGGGATCAGGAATTGGAGGAGGATATCATTTCATCTAGTTTTCTCATCAAGTTTTGCATGATTTATTTTAAGGGAATAGTAGATTCCCTTTTTAAATTTTAAAAATGTAACAAGTGAACACTGAACAGTGACCTCATGCTTTTCTTCCCTCTCCCTCTCCCTTTTTTACTTGTCCTCCTCATCTTGGAAGTATTGACATGAAGCTGAAAGAAAAACTGTAGCTGGTGGGGGTTTGCAGAAAAAGAAGATGATTCCTGAATTGAAGCCCTTCTAAAACATATCTACCTAGAAGAGAAAAGATGATGATGACTCTTTCATTTTGCACTATCTGGTGCCATTGGAAACTTTGGAGTGGAGGTGGGGGGAAGCAGTGGAGAATTCCTTTCATTTAACTACAGTTTTTATGTAATAGTGTGTGTGTATGTGAGTGTGTATTCAATTAAGTTATTATAGTGTGTTTGTTGATCACCAATCTCATGTGCTCTTTATTTAAACCTCCCAACAAAAGAGAGTTATGTTTTTATGCATTGCTGACTGTAATATCACACAGCTTCCTTACTACCCTCACTGAGGGTTACCCTTAGATAAGCCAGACAGGAGTATTAAGAGACAAAGCACTTTAATTCCAGAGATTATTTCTTTCCCCTCATAAACATTGTAGACTAAGATGATTTCATGTTTCTCTGTGATACTTAGCCCTGTATACATAGCTTTTCCTAGTCACATTGATTCATTGATCATGAGACAGTATGGAACTTTGTTCCTTGAATTTCCTAGTTCAACAATCAGTGAGCGTCCCTTTAAGAAACTTCTTGTTTGAACCCAAACCAATTTTATTGTTTATTTGTCTCATCTGACAGCTTTATTTTTCTTAAAATGTGTTCTTTTTAAAAATTATTCATCCCAGAGTGACTAAAGAGGCATCCTATGGCTGGGAAAGTTGAAGTGTAACATGTACATGATTTTATAAGTGCTGTCCTAGTTTTAGTCCTTCAGTCTGAACTGTTCTCAATGCTTCTATCTGAAAATATTAACAGAATACAATAGCAAACACAGAATAAGTCAATCACTCATAAAAACAAATCTGTTAGATTCTCATTTGACTTCAAGCTTGCAGTGTTCTTATTTATTAAAAAAAAATAATTCTTTCACGTTTTATCAATCTACTCCGTTTTATATAGTAACTTCATTATGAATTTGTGGGCCTCTATCATGCACAATTTTGTTTTGTTCATTTAAATTTAAGTATGCATTCACCCAACAGAATAAATGAGTAAATTTAGCTAAATTTATTTTATAACTATATAATATAAATGATATAAATTTTTTCATGCAATTTGAGAGTAAAATGCATAACCTTTTGAAAAAGGATCATAAAATACTGATTACAAAAATAATGGTCTTAACAGTATTTATTAAATGGCCAAAATGGAAACTGTGCTTAAAAATATTTAAAGGAAAACTTTGATGCTAATATCACTTTTTTTCTTTACATATGTTTTTAACTTCCAATATTATTTATCATCAATGGGCTAAAATGAATGAGAGTCATGGAAATAAAGAGGTTCCACCCCAGATCTGCTATACTTAAAGAACTGGGCAAGATTCCAGTTTTGATTCCACAGAATGATGGTTTTTTTTTTTTACCTACACCTCTCCACAATTTTAATGATGCCAATCATGTTGCCACTGTGGTTGCTCATACTGGACAACTTTTGTTCAGGTGCTTCCATAAGTTTACTATCCAATCTTTAGATATCAAATTTAATTTATCTGTCCTTTTTGCAACTTTTATTTCTAACTTCTCTTTTTTCCTTTCATATCAGCTCCAGATTTTTCTGTCTTTTCTCATTCTCTAGCCAAGACCTATCAGTGCTGGTCCCTTTTAATTAAGAAATGTGCCTGTGATTAAATCATTCCTTCCAAATATTTTAGATCCCATATCCAGCCCTACCTCACACTTCCAAAAATTCCAGCCCTAGGAGGCGCTGGCCATCCCAGGCTAGTACAGTTCTAGAGAGATAAGCTTGAAGACACATATAAATTGGTAGAGTACAAAGGTCATCTCTAACTAGAGAAAAAGCTAGAATCTCACCATTGGATATTGCTTTTACTTCATCCTGCTGATTTATTTGAAATAGCCATAGTAATCTACAGTTTTAGACTTTATCTTCACTGAGTTACACAAGTCAGTTACTTTCCTTGGGTTTCTCCATTGTTTGCATTCTAATTCTGATATTTAGCTCTTTACCTTTATATTCCACTAAAAAATAGAAAATTAAATCAGCTCTCCAGATGAAAAGTTCTTTGCAAATTCAATTCAAAAGAATCCAAGAAGCTGAAAATAATACTTAAATATATAGGTATCTATACTGACCTTCACATTCTGATCACTTGTTCTCTGGTTGACTTTTGGAAACTGCCTATAGGGTACATTAACTGTGAGTCATTGGTCAAAAGAATGAAGAATTGGGGATGGGTGGGAGAGGAGCAACATTATTGCCTTCCAAATGATACTGTTCTCCTTCTTAAATGAACAAGTGAAAATGTTCGTGGACTAGGCACTTAGGCAGTGAGAAATCTTGTTTGAAGGCAGCAGCTAAGAGTGTAGGAAAATCTTGAAGCTCCTATTGAAGCCATATGATGTTTAAAAATAGGTTTGACAATAAGACCTTCCTTAAGGCTTATTCGAAAGTCTGTTCATAAGTCTCATCTTTAAGGTATTTTAAATCTTCAACTATGGTAATATGTTTGCAATTATATCAATGCCTCTCAGTAGTTGATTAATATAGAAATACTTAGAATTGCACAAATTAATCTTTTATATACAAATGGGTTTTTCTACTATGTATCTGTTTGCTCAGAATAAAGTATATCTAAACTATTAGATTTTGTTTTGGTAAAATATCTATCTATCTGTGTGTAACAATGCTGCCTAAATTGTATAAACTAACCAATACAGAAATATGTAATACAATGTATGTTTGGCCTCTCTATAATTCTGAAATAAAATGCTGCAATCCCAGCTATCAGTGTGTTTTCCCTTTAGGCATATATGGATTTTTATGTGAATTCGGTATGTGATAAGAAGTCAGTAAGCATTTAATAATTTCCTACTATGTGCCAGTCACTGTGCTAAGTGCTGAAAATACAAGGAAAAAACAGACCCCATTCCCAAAAAATTCACAATCTAGAGGAGGAAGATAACATACAAACAATTACATATAAGCAAGAAGTGTGTAATCAACAGTGGGAAGATAGTAGATTTTAGGAGCTGTAGAAAGCCTTCTTACAGAAGCTGGTCTTTAGCTGGGATTTGAAAGAAACCAAGAAAGCCAGGAAGCTGAGATGATGATGAAGAAAATTCAAAGCATGGGTGACAATCAGTGAAAGTATTCCAAGTATAGAGATGCAATGTCTTATATGAGGAAGAGCTACTGTTTATGCTATTTCTATTTATCCTTTAACAATTGTCCAATTCAAACTTTTGATCCTACTTATTACTCCAGATTACTTTTTTTGGTTCAGATTTGATTGGCCACAACTTACATTTATTATGCACCTACAATGCTAAAAAAAAAAAAAAAAAAAAAAAAAGAAATTGTTCTAGGACTAGGAATAAACAGACAAAAATAAACATTCCTTGGCCACAAGGAACTTGCATTCAACTATAATGTTTAAAATACTTTTGTTTTTCTGGGTTGCCTACCCTCTATATTGGCAATTCCCAAACCTTTTTTGTTACATAGTTTATTATCTTCCCCTTACCCTGATATTCTCTCTCACATATAATCTAGAAAAGTGCTTTGTGCATTCATTCATTGAAAGAAAATCAGTTTTTTAACACCTTCTTTCACCTTTTTTTGCCAAATAATTAAAGTCACCCTGAGGAATTACGAAACTGGGTAGTGAATTGTTGTTGTGGCAAGTTCTTTTTTCCTGATACGTGACTTGATATTGTGTTCTCTGCTCTAATACTTACTGAGTATTAACTTACTGAGTTAAGTCCATATGGTCTGCCAAAATTTGACATATCCATTCATTTTCAGTACCTATGAATCTTTGTAGATGTTCCATGATATAGAGACATGTAGTGTATAGATATTGTGTTGGCCTGAAAAAAGGAAAAAATTGCTGGGTCAGTATGGATAATGGAAAAGAGGGAATACTTTTTCCAGAGTAGATACTAACTTTCATTCAGGTTGCTCTAATAAGTAACTTGAAGCCATGGAACCTAGTCTTGGAAAATGTATTTCAAGTCATAATGAATCCCTAAGTGATCATTTTCTTTTGCATTTATTCTTATACTAACTCATTTTAGCTGAGGTTAATTTGGTTTTGCCTGCCAGAAATAAGTGACTCCACCCTGAATTGCCTCACTCTGTGTAAGTGTTCAGCTAATGTTTTATGACTACACTGATGCAAAAGCATGGGGTTTTATAGACTAGGGAGGTTACCCTGTGAACATAATTTTCCTAAAGAGGACCAGTGGCTATAGCTCTAATACTCCATGAATTGTTATAGCATTCTTGTTAATTTAAAATAGAGATTTTTTTTAATCAAAATTTTCAAAAGGAAGACATGTGATGATTTTGACCTGAAATATAAGAATTAAATTCCTCAATATAATGGAAGGAAATTACAAAATGGATATATAAAAAATTTGATAATTGTAAGAAATACATTTTTAAATTAATCAACGATCAACATTTTTTAAGTCCATTGTATACCAGATCCTGAGTTAGATGCTTAGGATACAAATCCAAAGAGTGAAAAAATCCTTAGTCACCAGTTTACATTAAAATATATATGTCTATTTGTATAGATAGATAGAATCAATTAATATATACATATTATGACATAGAATACATATAAAGAAATAAAAAATATACAAAGTAGCTAAATGCATGATAATTTGGGAGGGTCACTAACAGGATCATGAGTCTTCATTCAAAAGATGGTGCTTATATTGCATCTTAAAAGAAGATAAATATGAGAATTGGATGAGGGTTTAGTTTCCACAGAGTAATGAAAATTGAATTAAAGAAATAATTTAAATTAAAAAAATAAATCTGAAGCCTATGAAGTCCCTATGAAATAGGGACTAGGACAACGAACGAGGATAGCGATTCACATTTTGTAACCTCTGTAAAACCCAATCAATGAGGAATCAGGGGAGAGACTTGTGCTTTAGCATAGGAAATAAAAGATCTATCTAGGCCTTTGTGCTTCAAGAGTTTCCCTACTAGCTTAGACACAGAATTAAGTGCAAGAACACAGAATAAAACTTTTCCTGGATTATCAGAAAGTCAGTAGAGTTTTTAGTAAGATATTTTGTTTCTTACAATAAAGACTATGAGTTAGAGATAAGGAAGAAGTACATTCTGGCCATGTGGGATGGGCAGCACAAAGGCAAAGAGATCAGAGATTGACCTGAAGAAAGAGTTTGAAAGAAGGTCAGTTTGTCTAGATGGCAGAACGTAGGAGGGAGAATGTGATAAATAAGGCCAGAAAGATAATTCAGGGTTATAAATTCAGGTTATAAAAGATTTAACAAATGAACCAGATGGGTTTATATTTTATCACAGAGCTACTAAGAAGTAAAGAAAATTACTTTTGGCAACAATCTGTAGGATGGATTGTGATAGTGAGTGAAAAATCAAGGAGACCAATTAAAAGGATGTTACAGTACTCCAGGCAAGAGGTGATGAAGGTTGGAACCAAGGTGGTAGATATGTTAGGAGAAAGAAAGACTCGGATGTAAGAGATATTGCAGATATAGAAACACCAAGATTTGGAAATTTATTGGATAAGTAAGAATGTGAAGCTATGATACTGGAAGAATCATGGTACATTAGAAAAAGGAAAGTCTGGAAACAGGGAGTATTTGGAGGCAAAGAAAATAAGTGCATTTTGGATTTATTGAAATAAATTAATGAATATATAAATGAAGGAATGAATAAATATATACACACATATTATATATATACATATATATGTGTGAGCACACACATTAAATATGCATATACACATACAAATACATTTACACATCTACACATGCATACATATATATAATATGTTTATATCTATGTATGTTTGTATTTGGGACATCCAATTTGAAGTATCCAAAAGGCAATTGGTAGTGCAAGACTGAAGCATGGGAGAGAAACTAGGACAAATTATATAGAACTGTGAGTGATCTTCATGGAGATGATAGTTTCTTTTTTTTTTTTTTTAATAACTTTTTATTGATAGAACCCATGCCAGGGTAATTTTTTACAGCATTATCCCTTGCACTTGCTTCTGTTCCGATTTTTCCCCTCCCTCCCTCTACCCCCTTCCCCAGATGGCAAACAGTCCTAAACATGTTAAATAGGTTACAGTATATCCTAGATACAATATATGTGTGTAGAACTGAACAGTTTTCTTGTTTCACAGGGAGAATTGCATTCAGAAGGTATAAATAACCTGGGAAGAAAAATAAAAATGCAAACAGTTTATATTCATTTCCCAGTGTTCTTTCTTTGGGTGTAGCTGCTTCTGTCCATCCTTGATCAATTGAAATTGAGTTAGATCTCTTTGTCGAAGAGATCCACTTCCATAGATGATAGTTTCCAGGAGAGGGATTGTTGTTCATCCTTCCTCCTTAAAGAATATTGATGACATTAGGAGAATGATATTTTGACTTGCAAGTGAATAAAACTGAAGTGAGGCAGACCTGTGCAAAGTCATCAGTCTAACTCTTTCCTTCAGTTATCTGAGTCTACTGTCAAGATGTAGATCAGGACTACTAAAGATAGGCCTAGATGCAGTGGGAAACCTTAGCCTTCTAAACTAAGGTTTTTCTGAGGTCTCAGTTGGTCTGATGCAGCATCCATTCAGTGATTTAAGGTTAGGTAAGAATTTCGACAAAAGATGGCCTCGTTTGCCTATTCAAAATAATCAGTTGGAAAGGGAAGACACCCCCCATCCCCACCCTCCCATCACCACCATGGGTTTCTGGCCTTCACATAAACAATTGTTATTTATACTCTTTAGAGACACCAAAACCCAAACTATGAGTAAATTAGACTTGGGCTGGGGCCTATTATTGTCCAATCAATGAGCTCAAAGAGATGTGCGTTTAAAGGCATAGTCAAGTAGCTCCATTTGAATCCTAAAGAGCTTTATCAAAGCCTGGTTTTCTAGAGCTGTATTTCAAAAAATCATAAAGCTATGTGAGACAAAATAATTAATTGTTCTAGTTTTTCAGAGGGAAAATGATAGAATAAATAAATAGGGAAGACAAAAAAATCTAGCCCCCAAACCCCAAGATTTCTTGCAAGATTTAGGCAATCAAAATTTATATTCATTTAGACAGAGCACCTACATATAAAGGTATGATTCCCCATGTGGACAGAGGGAGAAAGGAAGGAAAAAGGGAGGAAGGGAAAGAAGGAAGGAAAGAGATAAAGAAGGAAGGAAGGAAAAAAAGATGGAAAAAGAAGGGTAGAAGGAATGAAAGAAGGGAGGGAGGAAAAAAGCAGAGAACAAGGGTGACATCTGGAAATGCAAGTCTCTCTCTTGATGCCTCATTGACTGGGTACCAGAGTTGTTGCTTATTGTCCCTTATTCTTGAAAAGTACCAAAGTACCATCACTATGTTAGAATCGTGTTACCATGTGTCCTACTGTGGCTGATCAGACTAATACGAATTCAGAATGCTCTGCCACAGGTCGGACATATCTCACATTTTTTTCTGGATAATTCAATTCAGCTTTGCTCATAGAGCACAGCAACTTCTCTGTTGATGAGGGCACGTCATGCTGGGCAGTCTTGTGACAGTGTCTCCTATGTCATATAATCTATTCTAAAGTTTTTAAGAGGTTTTGAGAGTGTCCTTGTATCACTTTTTTTGATCACTTTGTGAGCGCTTGTCCTGTGTGAGTTCTTCATAAAACAGTCTTTTTGGCAAGCACATATTTGATATTAGGATAGTATGGTCAGTCTACTGGAGATATGTTCTCTGCAGTAGAGTCTGAAGGTTTGGCAGTTTAGTTGGAGAAAGGACCTCATTGTCTGGTACTTTATTCTGCTGGATGATTTTCAGAATCTTCCCAAGATAATTCAAATGGAAACAATTCAGTTTCCTGGCATGGTGCGGGTACCCTGTCCAGATTTCATAGGCATACAGCAATGAGGTCAGTACAACATCTCTTAGACCTTCAGTTTGGTAGTTAATCTAATATCTTTCCTCTCCCACACTCCTTCAGAGCCTCCCAAACACTGAGCTAGCTCTGTCTATGCCTGTGTGTAATCATCCACGTGAATCTCCACCCCATTACATCATTACATTTTCCCTTGGTGCTGACCTTATTTGAAAGTAGTTCAGTCCTTCCCCTGATTCCCTACTGGCTGAGTACTATCCTATATGAAGAGTCTAATTCCTCCTTGTGAGTCTCAGTCTCCTCATCCGATCACATTATTACATCTGTACTCTCCCCCTTCCCCTAATGTGTAAATGGTTCTCCACCTCTAATTACATCTTACAGGAATGCTACTATTTTAAGTCTCCACCTTATATTTTCCTCTTATTAATTTTTATTTCTTAATTTCTCACCCCTGATTGCATTTTCCTTTCTTTTATTAGTCTGAATCTCCCAGCCTGATTGCATTTCCTCCTTTCTTTTATTTTTGTTTTCTTGTTCTGTGTCTTAACCTCCCATTTCTTAGGTTTCATTTTTCTAATTTAAGTTTCATTTCTCTGTATTTCTCTAATTCAGTTTTCATATGACTGTGGAAACTAAACCCCCATTCATTTCTCACAGAACAAAGAGAATATATGGCATATATCATAACTAGTATACATGCTGTGGTTAAAAATTAAAATACTAGAGTAAGGCCGCAAGTGCATTAGGAAATCTGTGAAGGATTTATGGGGAAAGGAACAAAAATAGTGCAGATTTAGCATGTTTAATATAAAACCTTTCTTGATTTTGGCTTTCAAAAACCTCTATTATCTGCCCCCTTCTTACCTTTCCATTCTTATTACAACTCAATCTTCTCTACACATTCTGAGATTCAGTGCCATAGTTCTACTTGCCCTTCTTTGAACACAACTTTTCATTTCTCAATTCCAAGCATTTTCACCTGCTTTTCCTCCCTACTTCCTCCCTCCCTTCCTCCCTCCTTTCCTTCCTTTCTCCCTTCTTCCCTTCTTTCCTTTCTCCCCTCTTCCCTCTTTTCCTCCCTCCCTCTTTCCTTTCCTCATTTCCTCTCCCTCTTCCTTACCTGGAGTATCTGTGCTTCTGTAAGTAGACATCAATAATAGTTCTTTCAGACCTTCAATAAGGGCTGGGAACCACAAGATCCCTAATTACCACTTCTTGGGGCTTTCTCCTAGGCAAAGACTTTCAATTAACAAGTGTAGACAATTGACCCATAAGGAGCTTTGTATCCCTGTTGTTCAAGCTATGTTATGGCAGTTATTTTCATTCAAAACATCTACCAGTATTTAGCCCATATGGGTTTTCTTGCTATCTTGGGGAAGAAGTTGGGTGTGGGGAGAGGGAGAAAAATTTGGAACTCAAGGTTTTGAAAAGGTGACTGTTAAAAACTATCTTTACATGTATTTGGAAAAATAAAATACTATTAAAAATGAATGTTTAACATTGGATGTTGGGGATCTGTTGTGATCTAGTTCAGATGGATCTGAATCGGTCCCTGTTCGGGCGCCAAAATGTGGTGAGCTTTTTCTTCTCAAAACACAGCCAGGTGATAAAAGTTCAGATCTTTTATTATCTCCAATATAGGCCGGTTAGCTTAGAGGCCTATCTCTCTGCTTGGTTCCAAGAGCTCTTTCCGAATGTCGCCAAATCCAAAGGTCTGGTCCTTCAGCCTCTGCCTCTGCTTTCTTCAGCCTCCAACCAGCTCCACTCTTCATGTCATTCCGGTGAAATCTCGACTTGTAGCTTCTTCACTCTGAAGAACTTCTTCGACTGGCCCATTGAAGCTCTATTTATGCTCCTTCAAGAGAGGGATTGTGGGTTTTCTCCCATAGTGCTCTCTGGCCCAAAGAGTTTCAAGGGAGGTGTGAACTCATTAAACTCCAATGAGTAAAAGTGTGAACACAAGCCTTGTATTAATTAGTTCTACTTAGTACCTTGTTTCAGGTTCTGCCCAAAACATCTTCTTGTAAGATTAGATCAACTCTAATTAGTTAGCAGTTAGTAAGGAACGCGCCCGATCTCGTCTGATCTCGGAAGCTAAGCAGGGTCGGGGGCCTGGTTAGTACTTGGATGGGAGACCGCCTGGGAATACTAAAAGCTACAAGTCGAGATTTCACCGGAATGACATGAAGAGTGGAGCTGGTTGGAGGCTGAAGAAAGCAGAGGCAGAGGCTGAAGGACCAGACCTTTGGATTTGGCGACATTCGGAAAGAGCTCTTGGAACCAAGCAGAGAGATAGTCCTCTAAGCTAACCGGGCTATATTGGAGATAATAAAAGATCTGAACTTTTATCACCTGGCTGCGTTTTGAGAAGAAAAAGCTCACCACATTTTGGCGCCCAACGTGGGGCGCCAAAGGGATCAATACTTAGAATTACATTGTTAAAAGCAGTCATCATGGGGAAGTGAGTGATAATTTTGGATGGGGAATCTATTGCATCCTTTTCTAATCTACTGAAATTCATCACAAAAAAGATAGCCCATTCCATCTACATGTTGTCTATAAGATTTCATGTGATAAAGCTCTTTGAAGGTATAAAAATTCAGTTACTTTCTCTGCATCTCAAAAAGCCTATAATCTAATTAGGAAACAAACTAAAACTTCTGTTTCATATGGCACACTTGGGAATCTCCTCCTATGAAATAGTTTTCATATAATGGACACACACATGAGAGTAAAATATAGGAAAGCTTGGCTTTAATGTCCTCTGAAAGGAAAGAGAAGAATTTTATCTTTTGGTATACAATAGGGATCAATTTCCTATGGGAGAAGAGGGCAAGGAGAAGAAATTAAGATCTAGAGCAAATATTGACCCTTTTTTGATCATGTACCTGTATCAATAAATACATATTGAGTACATATATCTATGCATTTATCTGTCTGTTTATAAATATTTATGTACAAGTATATTTAGTATATAAATATTTACTTTTTTATGTAGATATTCACCCTGCAGATGTATATTTACTCACATATGTTGCTTAGTTATAAATAATGTATACTAGCTTATTTATATTTATAGTTATAAACATATATTTGAAATTGTGGTATATGAATATTATGGGATATTATTGTTCTGTAATAAATGACCAACAGGATGATTTCAGAAAGACCTGAAGAGACTTACATGAACTGATGCTGAATGAAATGAGCAGAACCAAGAGATCATTATATACTTCAACAACAATACTAAATGATGATCAATTCTGATGGACCTGGCCCTCTTCAACAATGAGATGAACCAAATCAGTTCCAATATAGCAGAAATGAATTGAACCAGCTACACCCAGAGAAAGAACTCTGGGAGATGACCAAGAACCACTACATAGAATTCCCAATCCCTCTATTTTTGTCTGCCTGCATATTTGATTTACTTCACAGGCTAATTGTACACTATTTCAAAGTCCAATTCTTTTTGTACAGCAAAATAACTGTTTGGACATGTATACTTATTTTGTATTTAATTTATACTTTAACATATTTAACATGTATGGGTCAACCTGCTATCTGGGGGAAGGGATGAGGAGGAAAGAGGGGAAAAGTTGGAACAAAAGGTTTTGCAATTGTCAAAGCTATAAAATTACCCATGCATATGTCTTGTAAATAAAAATCCATAATAAAAACATATTTATATATACTAAAAACAAAAACAAAACCAACATGCATTTGTTTATTTGCATATATACTTATGTATATCTATGTCTTTATTTCTCTGTTTATACTTATATGTATTTATATATATATATATATATATATATAATGACAACTATGTAACTATACATTTATTTAATTGTATGCATTCTATTTATTTAATTATATAGCATATATTTAATTATAAATTTGTCCATATTTACTTAGTTATAAGCATCTTTATTTCTTATAACTATATGCATATTTACTTATTTATAAATTATATTTATATGCTATTATCTGAATTATGAATAGTATAAAACTTACAAATAGAATGTAAAAAGGATAAACTAAAAAGGAAACAATGTATTAATGATACTAAAATGATTTCATTTCCCCTAAAACTAATAATATTAATAATGATATTTTTAGTGGGAAAAATATAATTGCACATGCTTTTAATATCTTGTTGGCAAGTGAGTAGACTCAGTTCCAATCAGATAGTAAGAATTGTTACATTTTCAGTGTGGTATTTATATCTTAGAAATCAGTAAAGCTACAAATCAGGATTTGATTTGTTGTTTTGGTGATTGTTTAGAATTAAGAAAATGATAGAGAAAATGTTAATAATGCAAATTAAACTAAAAAGTGTGCAGCAAGAATGTATCTTTTTGGGGGACTGAGGGCTGGGGGGGAGGGGAGTTGATAGTTAAACATTTATTAAAAATCTATTTCAAAGGCCCTGGGTGTAACAATCTTTGAGTCTCTTCTCAGCCTTTATTCTTACTTTCTCCCTTTTGGAGATTTCATGAGCTCCCATATATATATATATTCAGTAGTGGAAAGAAAACTAGATTTGGAATGAAAACATTTGGGTTCAACTTTGAATTTTAATCACTTAATATCTAAAAATTAAAAGAAATAATGGTTCCCAAATTGATAAATCCCATCCAAAGCTCTCCCCCTGAACTCCATTTTATATCACCAATTGCCTCTTCATTATCTCTACCTTAATGGTCCATCAGCACATGAAAATCAACATGTGCAAAATGGAGTTAACCATCTTTCTACCCAAAACTTGCCTTCCCCCCAATATATCTATTTCTATTAAAGACATCACCATACTTTTAATCCATCCTATGGATTATGAGCTTGTAGTCATCCTTAACTTTCTTCTCCATTTCTCCTGCCTCTCAGATCCTATCTCCTCTTAATTTGTTCTAACAGCCCCAAAAGTGGAAGAAGCAGGCACTGTGGAGCACTTAAAATTTGGTCAGATATTGAAGATGATAAGATTATCCACTGTTATTGCAGGCCAGTACCCATCATCCTGACTTTGATTTTGCCCCTGGATCTTCACTCTAGAAGAGAGAATGAGGCTGATGACTTTGCACAATTCTCCCTTATTTAAGTCCAATTCACATGTAAGTCAAGACATCACCTATAATGTCACTGGTCCTCTTCAAAAATGAACAGCAAACAACAAATAAAACCAATTCTACATTACAACTTTTACCCTTGTCCCGCTCTTCCCACTCACAAAGTTAACACTCTAAGTCAGACCCTTGTTACCAGTCTTCTGAACTATCACAGTAGCTTCCAAATTGTTCTCCCTAGTATTCATCTCTTCTCAATTTAGATTCTCCTACAAACAGCTATCTAAATAATATTCCTAAGACACAGGTCTTGATGTTCAAACTCTTGCCCCAAAACTTCCAGTGGAAAATGAATAACGCAAAGATAAAGTACAAATTCCTCAATCTGACATGAGGCCCTCCATAATGTGGCTCCAACTTTGATTTTTTATCCTTCCTCTTCACATGCTCTGTGACATAACCATATCATCTGTTTCCTAAACTCAACATTCTATCTGTGTCTTCCATGCATTTCCATAACCTCTCTCCTGTCTCCTTTCTTCTTCCTCATTTCCTCTTCTCAGAATCCTGAAATAAGGTTGTATCTCAACCATATTACCAAAAGTGAGCTCTTAGAAGGCAGAGGATGTTTCCTTTCTTTCTTTCCTTTCTTTTCTTTTTTGTCTTTCTAATCTAACACCTAGCATATGCCATAGCATAGCATGAGGTATCAGTCAAGAAATCAAATGTAAGAAAGTAGTGCAGCACAGCTCCCCTAATGAATACTCCAACAAGGATCACAGATAAGAGCCAGACCAAGTTGGCTTTCTAAAGAAAAAGCACAGAGGGCCATTTTTTTTTTTTCAGCGCAAGATCACAAATCCAACCTATACAAAAGTGATCAGAGCAGAAACTGGGTGATAGATGTGGGTTGGGATCTGAGAGCCAAACCCTAAAAATAGAAGAGAGTTATACTGCTATCCCTCCAAACCAGGAAAGAGGCTCTTGGATTCAGACTGGGGGGGAGGGGGGATTCAGAGGGTTGCAGCTTAACTTTGAGTCTATCAGCAATAAAGCAGATAAGACAGATTAGGACCATACAAGACCCCTAGAAATCCATCAGAAGTGTATAGAACCTATCTCTAACCTGAAGTCTCAATGCAGGAAGTAAGAATAGAAGAATAAGTAAACAAACAAACACACAAAAATAAAGAGCTATTATGATGGCATGGATGCCCCAAACATAAGAGAATAAAATCACTACACAATTCCTATAAGGAAGTTTCAAAGAAAAAAAAAATTGTTCATAAGCTCAATTAGAATTCCTAGAAGACTAATGAAAGAGTTTTTAAAAAGACACTAAAATGATATTATAAATAGAATGAGAGTACTAGAAGAAAGAATTGGGAAAGAAATGAGAGTTATGAAGGGGAGACTTGGAAAGAACATCAATGACAGCACTAGGGGTACAAAACCTTACCCAAGTAATAGATTCCCTAAAACAAAACAAAGTTATTCACTTGATGAGACAAAAAGAACAAAGTCAAAAGATTGAAAACAATGGAAGAAATAAAGTTATGTCATTAAAAAAAAAAACAGTTAAGCCAGGAAATAGCTCAAAGAGAAATATTCTATGGTTCAGTGGAGTACCTAACAGCCATGACTCCCCCCCCCAAAAAAAAAGGGGGAGCTTGAAGGAAAGTAGTCACTTTGGTGCACGATGGACTGATTTATAAATGAATCATTCTAGAAAGCAATTTGGAACTATGTTCAAAAAGTCATTAAATTATATGTATCCCTTTAGACCTATACCACAGAGTGATCCAAAAAAGGGGGAAAGGATCTGTATTTACATAAATATTTATGGTAGTTCTTTTCATAGTAGGCAAAAACTAGAAATTAGCAGAATGTCCTTATATTAGGGAATGGCTTAACAAATTATGGAATATGAATGAAATGGAATATTACTATAACATAAAAATTATAAAATAAAAAGCTTCAGAAGAAATTGGAAAGACAAATGAATTTATGCTGAGGGAAATGAATTAAATCAAAACAACAATTTACATGATGACAAAGTTATAGAGAAAAACAACTTTGAATGACTAGAACTCTGATTAATGTAGTGATAAAGCATGAGTCCTGAGGGCTAGAGATGAAACTTGCCATTCATCTCCTGCAAATGTTGATGGACTTAAAATGCAGAATGAGACATTTTTGCATACAAGTAATGTGGAAATTTGCTTTGGTAGACTATGCATATTTTATGGATTTTCTTTTGCTGTTCAATTGGGAATAAGGCAGCAGTGAGGGAAAGATAATAAGCTCAGTGAAGGGAGGGAGGGGGAGAAGAACAGCTGGAACTCAAAATTTAAAAAACAAATTAAATTTTTTTTGCATGTTACTGGGGAAAATAATTTTTAAAAAGTCATATAGCCAATCTAAAAATAAATAATAAATAAATTATTTATTAAATAAAAATTTTTTTTAAAATAAAAAAAGGTTTAAAAATAAATAAAGGATAAATATATAGTGTGTGGGACAGCGACATTTATTCAAATTAAAATCAGAGACTCTCAAAGTAAAAAGCAAAAAAGGATTTACTATGAATGTTGTGGCACAGTTCCCTTTTAATGTCCTGACTCAGTTTCCTTAATTGTCCTACTCAGTTACTCTCCCTCAGTTTATAACCATTTCTTCTTAATGTTTGATAGGATAAAGGTCTTTAACCATTTTAGACATCATTAGAATATCAGGAGCCTCTCCAGTACCCCTCTCCATTATGTCGTCCTAGGTGTCTCCCCCAGTAGGTCATCCCCAGCCCAGATACCTCCCCCATTATGTCATCATTCTTGTTACCCTATAAAAGAATCTTGTATCTGACGTTTGCTGCTGGATTCTTGGAGACAATAGTCTCATTCAGCCCTGGGACGAAACCATGGATCCATTTGGTCCCAGTAAATTTATCCCTTTCAAATAAAACATTAAATACTCTCTAATCTCTAATTCTGTCTCAGTTTCTCCAGTATTACATGACCTCCTGAGAAAGGGCAACTTCCAACAGACAAGGGGTCAGTAGAGCAGTGCAAAAGTACAAAGTGCAAAACACAAGATTATATAGACCCTAAGGTAGAACACCTCTTTCCCCTTCCTTCTCCCCCCAACTCCCCGCCACATACATACACACACACACACACACACACACACACACACACACACACACACAAATCTGACTTTTCCTCCCATTGATTGTTGAGTTCTAATTTACCCAGAGCTCAGAAACAAAGAATACTAGTCATTCTTTATCTAAATGCTAATGAAAAGGTGGAGGTGGAGGGGATAGGAGGGAAATGTTTGTTTATCTAAAATAATCCAACACCTGCAGCTTTTAGCCATAGCTCAATATGTTATTGCAAACTTTCAAGTCACAATTAGGACATAAATTAAGGCTACAATCTTATGAGAAGTCTTCACTCAATTTATTGCATTCAGTAGTACCCAGGGACATAGCAGACACTTGATAAAAATTTGTTCAATATATTTGCTGAATAATAGCTCACCTTGCTATAATTCTTCCTAGTTATTAATTAAGCACAGACACTATGCTAAGCATAGAGAATTTGTTATTGTTGTTCAGTCATTTCAATTGTGCCAGTTCTTTGTGACTCATTTGGGATTTTCTTGGTAAAGATACTGGAGTGGTTTGCCATTTCCTTCTTCAGGTCATTGTACAAATGAAGAACTGAGACAAACAGGGTTAAGTGCCTCGCCCAGGACTACATAGCTAATGAGTGTCTGAGGCCAGCTTTGAATTCAGAATATTATGGAATACTATTGTTCTATAAGAAGCAATCAACAGGATGATTTCAGAAAGGCCTGGAAGACTTAATGAATTGATACTAAGTGAAGTGAGTAGAATCAAGAAAACATTGTACAGAGCAACCACAAAATTATATGATGATCAATTCTGATAGACATGGCTCTTTTCAACAATGAGATGATTCAGGCCAGTTCCCATGTTCTTGTGATGGAGAGAAATGCATCTAAAGAGAGGACTATGGGGATTGAGTGTGGATCACAATATAGTATTTTAAAATTTTTTTGTTATTTGCTTGCATTTTGTTTTCTTTCTCATTTTTTCCCCTTTTTTGAATTGATTTTTCTTGTACAGCATGATAATTGTGGAAATATATATAGAAGAATTGCACATATTTAACAAATAGTGGATTATTTGTCATCTAGGGGAGGGGTGGGGGGAAGAAAGAAAGAAAAATAATTTGGAACATAAGATTTTACAAGGGTGAATGTTGAAAACTATGCATATATTTTGAAAGTAGAAAGCTTAAAAAAAGAAGTTTTTTAACCTGAAAAACCTTGTTGTTGTTATTGTTTTTAATTTGATAGCTACATTTCAGTACAATTTGTTTCCTTTGTAATTCTATATGTTTCATTTTATAGATTTAAAAACATTCTTCTAAGAAGAGGTCCATATGTTTCAGTCAATTCAAAGGCTTGGAGATGGGGGATTGAGATCATCTCTGAAGTAAAACAAATGGGAGATTTAAAGTATTTTCCTTGAAACAAGAACCTTTTGAGGTAGGCTGTTGTTGGTGTGGTTTAAATATTTTTCAGTTGTGTCCAACTCTTCTTTTCCATGTTTGGAGTTTACTTGGCAAAGATCCTGGTGTGGTTTGCTGTTTTCTGCTCTAGCTCATTTAATAGATGAGGAAACCGAGGCAAATAGAGTTAAGTGACTTGTCCAGGATCACAGTAAGTGAGTGTCTGAGGCTGCATTTGATGTTAGGAAGATAAGTCTTCCTGATTCCAGGTCCAGCACTCTATCCACTGCCTCTATCAGCCCTTAGCTGAGCATGTTTTATTGCTGCCATTTTACGGATGAGGAAATTAAGGGTCAGAATGGAACTCTTAGTTTTCTGACTCCCAAAACAATCTTCTTTCCAGCTATCTCATTCTAATCTGAAGGGTGCCTATGGTAGGAGACACAAGGAGATGGGAAGGGATAAGAGTTCTAAAAACATATTTATCCTACTTCTCTCCTATCCATTCTCTCCATTTTTTTTTTTTTTTGTCCAACTGCCACTATCTCTCTGCCTACAAAGTCCTCAATCAGCCTTTTAAAGGGATCATCCATGTCCCTCCTCCTCTACAAACACTTTGGGAGCTGGTCCTTTTATTATTGAGAGAGAAAAAAAAAAGCATAGGAAACACAACGGTAGTGCCTCATATTTTAAGCATGCTCATTCATGCATTCATGTATTTGCTAATTTTGTCACCTGCCAAGGATCATGTTGACATTTTTGAGAATTGCTTCACAGAAATTTAGGGTCAGAGAGTATGACAGGTGAATTAATTAGTTAGTTTTGAAAAGGATTTCGAAACAGGCTGGAGAAGCAGACATATGAGTCAGTTTGTTCCTTTGACATTTGACTAGTTTTCTAATTGTCCTCAGAATTGACCACTTCCTTGTGGTTTTCTTAACTAGTTTTAAGCTGTTGTGCTTGTTCCTTAACTACTTCTTTACCTCTCAATACAGTCTATACCATCTACCTATATTAAAATATTCAGAATTTTTTCTCTTAAGTATTAGCCAAGTAGCCCAGTGGATGAAGTAGTAGGTCTGAGAGAGAATATTAGTGACTGAGAAAGTCACTCAACACTTCTGTTTCCCTCAATTTTCTCAAATGTAAATTGGTGGTAATAATAGTACCTACCTTGTAGGATTATTAGGAGAATCAAATAAGATATTTATAAAATGCTTAGCACATGGCTGGTACATAATAGGAACTATATAAATGCCTATTCCCCCAAATACATTCTCACCTGTATACCATCTCATCTGGCCATTTTTCTTCTGTTATAGAGCCACTATCCTGATTCTGTCCCCATCACCTGTCACCTATACAATTGTAATAACTTTTTTTAATGTAACTTAAAAATAACTTATAAAATAAAAAGTTACAAAATAATTTATAAGTTTCTTTTAGAACTTAAAAAAAATCTTTTTTTTTTTTTTTTCCACTGAGGCAATTGGGGTTAACTGACCACACAGCTAAGGAGTGTTAAGTGTCTGAGACTTAGAGATTTGAACTCAGGTCCTTGTGACTTCAAGGCTGCTGCTCTATCCACTGCACCACTTAGCTGCTCCAAAATGACTTCTTAAATGGCCTCGCTACAATCAACTTCTGTCTTTTTTCAAATACAGCATCTACAGAGCTGCCAAAGCAGTCTTCATGAAGCACAGATCTATCCTATTTTTCCTTAGCTCAGGAAGCTTCAACAGTTCACTGCTGTCTTAGATAAAATGCAAATGCCATGTAAAATCCTTTACAACTTGGTTGCAACTTATTTTTTCTTTTTAGGATGATTACATGTTACTCCCCATTCTTACAGTCTAAATTGCTGCCAGGTTGGACCATGTGTTATTCCCTGTACTTGATGTTGTGAAGAATTTTAAGAGCATGTAATACTAGAGACAACAGGGAGCCACTGTCATGGTCAGATCTGTATTTTAGGAATATCATATGGGCAGGATGTTATTCTTTGTCCTTTTCCTAATCTCTCCCTTCCAATGCCCTCCCCATCCCTACTCCACCAAAATCTTTGTATTTATTTTATATTTACTTAGATGTGTGCATGTTTACTCATGAAGAAGAATACAAATTCTTCAAAGATAGAGTCCTTTTTTTTTTCTTTCTTTCTTTCTTTTTTTTTTTTCATTGTATGCTCAGCACCTGGTATATTGAAAGTGCTTAATAAATGTTCATTTCATTGAATTAAATTGAATAATAGCTTCTAGACTGAAGATTCATTCTCAGTGTGCTAATGCAAGCTAGTATCTCCCTTGGGATTCCCAAAAGAATGAAGTTTTGATGGTTATAATCTGGATATTCACAATTTCTCCATCAAATATCATCTGATTTTCCCTATCCTAAATTACAAAATAGGTAAATTGATGCAGATGATTTGTACCCTTCTTCTCTGTGTATTTTAAAAAGAAAATAAAGATAGGGTCTAGTTTCCAACTAGTCCTTTGACTCTTTGCTCCAAATCAGTGGGGCAACCCAGGATTATCGCCATCAGGTACATTCTGAACTTCTATGTCCCAGTGTGACTGAATATTCTATGTACATGTTCACTAAATTCTACAGTTTGTATTACTTATCATCAAGAGTGTCCATTCACCAATTCACACCTCTCAGATTGGCTAAAATGATAGAAAAAATAATGATAAATGTTAGAGGGGATGTGGAAAAACTGGGATATTAGTGCATTGTTGGTGAAGTTGTGAAATGAAGCAACCATTCCGGAGAGCAATTTGGAACTATGCCCGAAAGGCTATAAAACTCTGCATACCCTATGATCTAGCAGTGTCTTTACCGACTCTATCCCAAAGAGATCATAAAAAAGGGAAAAGTTCCCACATGCGTAACAATGTTTGTAGCAGTCCTTTTTTTTTTTTTTTTTTGGTAATGGGAAGGAACTGGAAATTGAGTGAGTGTTCATCAGTTGGGGAATGGCTAAATAAGTTACAATATATGAAGGTAATGGAATATTATTGCTCTATAAGAAATGATGAGCAGGTTAAATTCAGAAAGCCCTGCAAAAACTAATATGAATTGATGTTGAGTGAAATGAGCAAAATCGGGAGAACAGTGTACATAGTTAGAGCAAGACTGTGTGATGATCAACTGTGACCGTCTTGGGCTCTTTTCAATAATGAGGTGTTTCAGACTAATTTCAACAGATTTGTGATGGAAAATTGTCATCCACATCCAGAAAGAAAACTACAGAGATTAAGTGTGGATAAAAACATAGTATTTTTACCTTTTTATTGTTGTTGATGTTTGTTTGAGTGTCTTTTTTTCTTTCTCTTTTTTTTTTCCACTTTTAATCTGATTTTTCTTGTGCAGCATGACGAATATAGAAATATCTTTAGAAGAATCACACATGCTTAATCTATATTGCTTTCTCAGGGAAGGGGTTGGGAATGGGCAGAGGGAGAAAAATTTGGAACACAAGGTTTTGTAAAGGTGGCTGTTGAAAACTACATTTGCATGTATTTGGAAAATAAAATAGTATTTTAAAAAAGAGTGTCCATTTACTACAAGATAATCCTTTTATATTCTTTCCTGACTGACTCTCTAATCAAGCTCCATGGAATACTCATTCTAACCTTCTCTTCTTTCCTCAATTCTTCAATGCCTCCATTGAAATACCAGTCTCTTATCACATGAACCCTCTTCTAATTTTCCTGAAAAAAAATCAAGGCTACCCACCATCTATCATCTACCTTATTCCACTGAAAACCTCTTTCCATCTTTATATTTTTTGTCTTTTGCTCTAGTTTCTAATAATAATAGATTTGCAAGGCACTTAGTGTGCATTATCTCAGTTGATCTTCAGAGCAATTTTGTGAGGTAAATACCATTATTATTCCTATTTTACAGATGAAGAATTTGAGACAGAGAGATTAAGTGATTTGCTCAGATTCTTAACTCACATAGCAAATGTCTGAAGCAGAATTCTAATACAGGTTTTACTGACTCCAAGTCCAGTTTTGCATCTTCAATACCCAGTTGTTTCTGTAGGATCAGATGAAGCCTTTTTCTTGTTCAGGTTAACCTCCCCAAAGAGCAGCTGGATGATATAGGGGATAGATACCAGGCCTGAAATCAGAAAGACCTGGGTTCAAGTCTGGCTTCAGACATTTAACACTTCATAGACGTGTGACCTTGGGCAAGTCTATGCAACCACATTTGCCCCTCCACGCACATACATACACACACACACACACACACACAGGCTAACCTCTCTATTTCTGCCCCTTGATCTTTTGCATTCCATTCTCCAGAGTCATTACTAAGACTTCTTGAATCTCAAGCAAATTCAGTGGGGTGGAGAGGGGAATTGAAGGAGATGTTTATGTTATGACCAATCCTATGCATGGTTAAGAGAGATTGGGGCCAGTGGTCATGGCACTTAGGTTGAAGAATTGTGAAAGACAAGGCATTTGAAAATGGAAGGGGTTGAAAATAGAAAAATATGACGAGCAAGATAAAAATGACAATAATGTTAATGATCTAATGATCATTATTTCTTCTTGCATTCTTATTATGCACATTTTACACAATATCTCATTTGATTATCACAACAATCCTAAGAGATAGGAACAATCCTCTTTGGAGAATAGGGAAGTGGGGAGGGAAAAATACATTTTAGGGAAGGATGTAGGAGGAAAGAGTGGTCAGCTTTCTGTAGGTTTTGGGGAAGTGAGCTTCCCAAGATGTCCCTGGGGAAAAAAATAAAGTGATAGTTCTAACTGATTAACTCACCTAGAGTTTGCTCATCTATCATTTTCTCTCTCTTTTATCTTCTATCTCTATCTTACCTCTGGTTTCTTATTTGCTAATAATTACCACAAATATGTTCATGTCGCTTCCATCTTTTAAAAACCTTCATTTGACATAGACACTCCTTTAAACTATCAACCTATATCTCACCCTCTTCCTCCTGTCAAACTCTTTGAAAGAGTTGACTAATCGCATAGCCTCTACTTCCTCACCACCCACTTACTTCTTAGAAATCTACCTTTAAATCACACTTCTCTGGAAAAACTGACCTTTTTAAAGGTTATCAATGATTTCTTCAAATTGAGTAGTTTTTTCCCTGGCTCTGTCTTTTCCTGCATTGCTCTAATTGTCATTTAATTATCTGATTTAACTTGGGCAAATAAGACAACTAGCCCCCAAAATGCCATCCTAAAAAACTATTAAATTTCAGTTTTAAGCTATTCAATAATCTTTGAGACCCCATTCCCACTCTATTCCTCCCCCCAAAAAACTAAGTAATGTTAGTTATACATTGTCATATCGTATTAAGAATAAAACAATCAAATACTCAGAGATTCATCAGTTTGGATGATCTCTCCAATGGTACAGATTAACCTATTCCCTACCTATATATCCTATGTAACTCTTAACTTTGGTTTCCCCAAGTTTGCTACAGAATCACCACCCACAAAAAAACTGGAGGCCTTCCTTTTTTTTTTTTTTTTTTGACATTGTCAAGTATCCATAACCCCTTACCCTCACTTTGTGGTCTATATGATCTGACCTCTTTTTCTATTATATATTTCCCTGATGACACCATTTATCCCTATTGTTCAAAGATTCTCATTTATTATTCCCATGTTATCCCTGCTCTATTTCCCTCCCAGTGATATTTCTTTTCAGTTCTTCAGACTATTATATTCCATCTCTCATAGTTATATAATGACACTGGGAGATGATAAATATTAAAATATGAGTTTTTTTCTCAGAGAAGTTCAAGGTTATTAAACTAGCTTTATAATTTCCTAAAGGAAATACATTTTACTCTCCTGCTTAACTTTTGGCTCAATTTATTTACCCTTCATACATCCTTCATAAATCCCAACTCTACCTATTGATTAACAAAATCTATAAATTGCCTATCTAAACATATGCTTTAATTTAGTCAATATACATTCACCATCCACTTGACCTTTCTGAATAATGAGACCAAGCTCTTGTGAGTAGTTATGGAGAACACATAAGTTAAAATAAAACAAACCTCCCCAAATATTAGCAAGAATATTCACATATTGTATATAGTAGGTGCTTAATTAATGTTGATTGATTACAATCCTCCTATCTCCCATGCTTTAAATGAACTTCCTTTCTCAGAATCCAATTCTTTGTTCAATGCTCAGTTCCAGTTCCAATTTACTATTTCCTCTAATAAGCCTTCCCCTAAGCCCTTCCTAAACTCCCTTGTATTTATTTCTCTGTGTTGTATACATATTCCCTATGAAAGAATTGTTGTTGTTTGTCCTTCAAAGAGAACCAAAGATATCAGAAAAGTGATGTCTTGACTAGGAAATGAATTGGATTTCATTGAGGCAGGGCTGGGAAAAGTCATCAGCTTCACTGAGGATACCTGTTGATAGCCCAGATGCAGCAGGAGACCTTGGCCTTTATGAGCTAACTGAAAGAATATAAACTTCTCGAAGGTAGAAACTATCTTGGGGTAACTATCGAGGCTCAGTATGTGGCATTTCTGGCACATAGTAGGTACTTTCTGAGTGATTTTTAGGATCCCAAGTTTCGAATAGTTGTTTAGTACAATTATGTTATTTTACAGTTGAAGAAACGGAGGCCCCAAAAGATCTCATGTGTAATCAGTGGTAAATGATAAAGCCAGGATTTAATCTCAGGTCCCAGAACTCCAAATGAATTTAGGGAGGGGAAAAGGGAGCAGGTAATTTCACATGTATAACTTTATAAGAAATTCAGAAATGAGAATCCACTTTCCAGAAATATACTTTAAAAAAATCTTTGTGCAACAACACATATTCTTTAATAAATACTGGTAATCTCAAAACCAGTCTTTCAGTCCAAGTCTTTCAGTATAGATAAATGCTACTATGATAACTGTTGTCAGGAACACAGCGGAAAAAAACGGCTGACCACTGTTTGTTATAGAGATGGCCTAGAGATGATAAGAAACAAAAAACTATAACAAAAGGCCACAAGTCTATTAATGGTCTGATTCATTCTTCCTAAGGCAAACAGAGCTTACTTTGTGATTAATTATAAGCACACCAAGCAAATGAACTAAAGTCCAACCCTATGGGAAACAAAGATGTAACCTAGGCATTCTTTTCAGTCAGTTATCCCCATATAAAACCCAGGGAAATTTTATGAACTATTTCGGGGGGAAAAAAGATCATATCTAATATCCCATAGTTACAGGCACTGTGATGTGTTGAAGTGAGAAGGAAACAGAAAAGAAATAGCATTGAATTCAAAAGATTTCAGTCTTTTGGGGGCACTTACTTAAACTTATTGGATGTATAAAAGTGGGTAAATATCTGCCTTCTCTGAATCTCACTTTCCCTATTTGTAGGCTAGAAATAGAATGGGAACTGTGATTTTGATGGCACAAGGAACTCTCAGATGAAGAGGGTCCATCTACAAATGTTAGTCAGTATCTTCTCTGTAACTTAAAGTCTAAGATTTCTTTGAGGTCCAGACATATTTAGTGACTTGCCCCTGGGTCACAATCCAGCTCTTCACTTGCTATTGAGATCTATTAAGGTACAAAATGACTTCTCTATCTACCTTACCGAGTTCAAGTGAGGATCATATATTTAAAGTTCTTCAAAAGTGAAAGTGGCAGGCAAATATGGGCTATTTTCAGAGAATTTAAAACAACAATCGTTTATTTTTTTAAAAGTTTTTATTAATAGCTTTTATTTTCAAAATACACACAAAAACAACTTTTAACATTCACCCTCACAAAACCTTGTGCTCTAAATTTTTTTCCTCCCTTCCCTCATGCCTTTCCCTAGATAGCAAGCAATCCATTATAGGTTTATGTTTAAATGTGCAATTCTTCTAAACATATTTCCAAATTTATCATTCTGCACAAGAAAATCAGATCAAAACGGGAGAAAAATGAGGAAAAAAAGCAAGCAAACAACAACCAAAAAGGTGAAAATACTATATTGTGATCCACAGTCAGGCCCCATATTTTTCTTTCTGGATGTAGAGGGTTGTCTTCCTCACAAGTCTATTGGAACTGGCCTGAATTACTTCATTGTTAAAAAGAGATAGGTCCATCAGAGTTGATCACATCACCTTGTTGTTGCTGTGTTCAAATGTTCTCTTGATTCTACTCATTTCACTCAGCATCAGCTCATACAAGTCTCTCCAGGTCTTTCTGAGATCAGCCTGTAGATGGCTTCTTACAGGACAATAGAATTCCACTACATTTATATACCATAATTTATTATATACCATAACTTATTCAGCTATTCCCCAACTCAGTTTTCAGTTCCTTGCCACTACAAAAAGGGCTGCTACAAACATTTTTGCATATGTAGATCCTTTTCCTTTTTTTAAATGATTTCTTCGGGATACAGATCCAGTAGACACCTTTGGATTAAGAGTATGTACAGTTTGATAGCCCTTTGGGGATAGTTTCAAATTGCTGTGCAGAATGGTTGGATCAATTCACAACTCCACTAACAATGCATTAGTGTCCCAGTTTTCCCACATCCCCTCCCTCCAATATTTGTCATTATTTTTCCTGTCATCTTAGACAACAATCATTTGTTCAAACTAATCAACAATCATTCTTTAAATACCTGTGGTATGCTAGACAATAATTTAGGTTCAATAGCTACAAACATAAAAGGGAGACATTGCCTATCCTCAAGGAGCTTAAATTCTACTATAAAATGTTTATAGATGGGCATATACATATGCAACATAAATACAATGGGCTGGGTTGGGCTTTGGAAGGGACCAGGGTGAAAGGAATGTAGGGAATCAGGAAAAGACCTTAGAAAGAAGTTGGATTTGAAATGAACCTTAAGATATCTTAGAGATTCCAAAGGTGGAGAAGACTAGATAAAATATTTTGGGCATGAGAGACAGAATTTGTAAAAGGTTTTAGTCAGGAAGTGGAATATTGTTTAGGGAAAAGAAGAAATAGTTCTATTTAAATGGAGCACAAAGAATAATGAAAGGAAGAAATGAAGTTACATTATGAAGAGTTTTAAATGCCAAAGAGGAGTTTTAGATTTTATCCCAAAAAGATTTTAATCTTAAGCCCCTGAAGCTTCATGAGCAAGTGAGTGACATAGATCCGTGCTTTAAGAATACCAATTTGTTTGCTCTATGCAAGAGGGATCAGAGAAGGAAAAAAAAAAAAAAAAAAAAAAAACAATGCAGAGAGACCAATTAGAAGACTATTGAAATCTTACAGGTCTAAATTAAGGTTTTTGTTGCCTATATAGAGAAAAGGAAACTGATGTTAAGGATATTACATACAGAGTCAACAAGATTTGACAATTAAAGACAGGGATAGGAATAAACTAGAAGTATTTGAATGATATCTGATACATTGTCTGCAGATGAGTGAATGGAGGAATAGTGGTAGCTTTGACAGAAAAAGAAAACTTAGGAGGAGGAAGGAATTTAGGAGAGAAGATAATGAGTTCTATTTTGGACATATTGAATGTGATATGTTCATGTATATCAGCTGAGTCGGTGACAAGTTTGTTGTCTAATATCAACTGTGCCCTCATTTTGACATAGTAAAATGTTTATTTGATTAAATTTCAGTTTAATTTGCCTCTGCAGTTCTTCTATATCTTTTCTCTCTGTAAGCCAATTTCATCCTCTCTCCCGGGAATCTTTGCTATTTTATTATTTTATTTTATTTTATTTTGGCTGAGGCAATTGGGGTTAAGTGACTGACTCAGGGTCACACATCTAGGAAGTGTTAAGTGTCTGAAACCACATTTGAATTCAGGTTCTACTGACTTAGGGCTGGTATTCTATCCACTTCACCACCTAGCTGCCCCTTTACTATTTTATTTTACTAAGACAATAAATGTCATTCATCATGAATTTTAAGGTATTATAAATTTCAGTTATTATTATTATTATTATTATCCCTTCTCTGGGAATATGTCCTTTTGCCTAACCTGTCACCATGCATTCCCTAGGGCTGCATAAAATATATTCTGAGATCTATTCCACCCTTAAAAAAAAAACACACACACACAAATCACAACCTTCACTTAATCTTGCAGTCTTTTCAAACTGTAATTCTGTAGCCTTTTTTTTTTTTTTAATTATAACTTTTTATTGACAGAACCCATGCCTGGGTAATTTTTTTACATTATCCCTTGCACTCACTTCTGTTCCGACTTTTTCCCTCCCTTCCTTCACCCTCTCCCCCAGATGGCAAGCAGTTCTATACAAGTTAAATATGTCACAGTATATCCTAGATACAATATATGTGTGTAGAACCGAACAGTTCTCTTGTTGCACAGGGAGAATTGGATTCAGAAGGTAAAAATAACCCGGGAAGAAAAACAAAAATGCAAGCAGTTTATATTCATCTCCCAGTGTTCTTTCTTTGGGTGTAGCTGCTTCTGTCCATCCTTGATCAACTGAACTGAATTAGATCTCTATCGAAGAGATCCACTTCCATCAGAATACATCCTCATACAGTATCATTGTTGAGGTATATAATGATCTCCTGGTTCTGCTCATTTCCTCTCTGTATTTATCCTGCTGGTCATTTCTTTCTGTAGCCTTTTTAACTTTCATAGCTAGACTCTTAATAAATTGATTCTGCTTACCACCTCCTCTTCCCTAAGAACCCACTCATTGCCTCTGATAACTTAGTTTATTCAAATGGAATTGCTATCTGTAAGATCACCAATATTTCTGAAGGAGATGCGTATTATCAACTTTTCTCTACGGTCACCCTTCTTAACCATCAAAATCATATAGCATTGACTTTTACTCTTTCCATTTATATTTTTTAGTCATGATATACATTATTACCCTGATTCTGCTTATTTTATTCTGTATTAATTTATGTGAGACTTTTTATGATTCTCAAAATTCATCATATTTATTTTTTCTTAAATCATAGTAATAGTGCATGACTTTGATGTCATACATCTTGTTTCACCATTTCCCAATTATTCTTTGCTATTAAAAAATGTTTCCATGAATATTTTGAAGTACATGTAATTTTTCTTTCTGTCATTGGTTTTCCTGAGACATATGCCTAGTAGTGGGATATCTGGGTCAGAGTAGAGACATTTTAGTCCCTTTTCTAGCATAATTTCAAATTGCTTTCCAGAACAAGTGGACAAATTCACAGGCTCCACTAACAGTCTATTAGCATGCCATGCAGCCTGCTCAATATTGTCTATTTCCCTTTTTTTTCTTTTGCCAATTTGCTGGGGATTTTTAAAGTATTAAATCAGAGATCCTTTCATATTCTTCATTTTCTTTGTGCCTTCTGGAACTTAGAATACCAATGGTCTCTTTCTTGCTGTCTCATGGACACCTTTTCAACCTTTGTTCTTTCCTGGCTCTTCTTCTGTCTATATGACCATTCTTCCTAGTATCCTTTGCTGGATCATCACACGGATCTCCTTTCTCTTTGATACCATATGTCCCACAGCTCTGATTTTTTTGCCTTCACTCTCCGAAATTTCTCTCTTGATGACCTCAGCTATTCTCATAAGTTCAAATATTATCTCTATGTAAAAGAGTTCCAATTCTATGAAATCAGCCAAAATTCTCCCCTCCCTCCTCCCCATGGTAATCCCATTGTAATGGATATCTTTTTATCATCTTTCTACTCAAATTATTACTTGCCCTTGGGTAATTGTTTGGAGAACAGAGATAATCATTACATTATTGACAAGTTGCCATACTTCTCACCTCCCCAACTCCTATCAAGTATCAGAAGCTGGAATATCTCCAAACCAGTCCTTGCCTGAAACAAGGGTAAAACCACTTGAAAAGATGGGGGAAATACAGTGAGATTTGTGAACAAGTCTGTCTGACTCTTTCTTATATTTCATTTTTGCCTTCAGGAGTGTTTCCCAGTCAGGCATGCTGGGAATGGGGAGCAGATATACTCTTTAAAAGAAATGAGACCTTGGCTGTTCAGATTTGAGATTCTATCTTCTTGTCCACTGAAGGAGGAAGATCTAACACCCTATAGCAGAAATAAAAATGAAAGGAAGAGGAAATTTCCTGGGGACATTAATCCATCTGCTATTGTGAATTCTAGTGGATTGGCAAATTAGGGGATGCAGAAAAACCTATTTTCCCTCCTGTATTTCCCTTGATTATAGATGCTTATAGTCTTGACCCTGGGAGGATCTCATATACATATACACTCTCTTGCTTAATACTTTTTTTGGGTATGGTTTGGGCCTTTTTCAACTTTAATCATCCTAAAGATCAGGGATGCTAAGTGGAAAGAAACTTGAAAGATAATTGTGCAAAAACTCCATGAGAGAGGAGCATAAATTTCTTATTTTTTAAATTTAAAAACATTTTAATAATAGGTTTTTATTTTCAAAATACATACAACAATAGTTTTCAACATTCACCCTTGCAAAATCTTGTGTTCCAAATTTTTCTCCCTCCCTTCCCTACCCCTCTCCCCTAGACAGCAAGTATTCCAATATATGTTAAACATGTGCAATTCTTCTAAACATATTCCCACATTTATCAAGAGCATACCGGTTTCTTTGCAGCTTTACGCTGCTCACAGAAAAGTTGATTGCCTGGGTAATATGAACATTGAAGGTCAGGCCTAACTCAGACCTCTTAATTCAAATTTGACCTAGAATGACTAGACTCTCCTAGTTATCCAGACAGTCAATAAACATTTAATAAGCATCTTCTATGTTCCAAACATTGGTAAGCCCTGGGGATTTTTTTTTTTTTAATGGAAAAAAATAGACCTAATGGAGAGAGCATTTGCAAACAACAATATTTGCAAACAGGATAATTTGGGTAGCAAAGGTAAAGACCTATCTTTAGGAGGGATTGAGGAAGGCTTCTCAGAAAAAAGTAGAATTTAATCTGGGATTTAAAATTTGGGAAGCTGGGAGATAGAGATGTGGAGAAAAAAAAAGAATTTTAGGTACAGGGGATCGCCAATGAAAATGCCAAGAGCTGGGAATGTCTAGCATTAAATAGTTATAAGAAATAATTTTTTTAGCCAGAACATAGAAAGGATATTCAAAAAGCTATAGTAATGCTTAGCTCAGGCAGCCCTCCTTGGCACATTAAGAAATCTTTCTGGATAGCAAAGCAGGGTGTGGTGACTCTTGCGGTGGGATATCTGAGGGCCCTAGCCTCATGTGGCTGGGCATTTAGGAGACCAGGAAACTATGTCAATATTGATATAAGCCTCTAGGAAGTTGTATCAAAGGATAAGCCTTGTGCCCTATCTTTGGGCCATTCAAACCTTATTTTTGCCACACTGGGGGAGAGGGCAGAGCAAGGCTCCATATCCAATCAGTCACCAGGTCCTTTTGATTTTATCCCAATAGTATCTCTAACATCCATTCTCTTCTCTGAATTCACATAGACATTAACTAGAATGCCTTCATCATTTAACTGGATTGTCAGTGCTTCTTATTTAATCTCCCTGCTTCCAACCTCTCCCTTCTCTACTCCATCTTCCACACAGCCATTAAAATAATCTTCCTAAGGCTTCAGATCTGGCTGTGTATTCCTTAGCAAAATAAAAACAAAAACACAATCCACTTAGTGATTCCTCATTGCTTTTAGGAGAAAACACAAACTTCACCATGGTTTTTGAGAAGCTACAATTTGGCTATCTTCTAACTCTCTAGTCTTATTTATTAGTATTAGTCCTCTTTACAAATTTGGTATTACAATTAAACTGAAATATTAACCTCCCAGACTCCACACTATCTCCTGCCTCTATGCAATTACAAAAGCAATCCTCTGCACCTGCAACTCTCTCTTTCATCTTTGCTTTTCAGAATCCTTATCTTCCTTCAAGGCTCACTCAGTTCAAGTACCACTTTTTCTGCTCTTCCCCAATTATTAATGCTTTCTCTGTCTCTGTTTCTGTCTCTGTCTCTCTCTCCTCAATTTTTCTTGTATTATAATTATCTACTTATACAGCATATTTTCCCACTAAAATATAAGCTCTTTGAGAATGAAAACTATTTCATTCCTATCTCCCTCACCTTGAATAGTTGGTTAATAAAAATTTGTTGAATGAAATCTTCATAAGCTCATAGGATCATAGATCTAGAAATAGTCCAACCTTCTTCCTTTATAGATGAAAAACTGAGGAGCAGAGACATTAAATGACTTGCCCAAAGTCACATCCATAACTCAAATCAGAGGTGACATAACATCCCTTTCTACCTCTCCCTTCCCCCTTTCTCAATGCATTCCTCTTTCTAATCTCTCTTTCTTTCTTTCTTTCTTTCTTTCTTTCTTTCTTTCTTTCTTCTTTCTTTCTTTTTTCTTTCTTTCTTCTTTCTTTCTCTCTCTTTCTTTCTCTCTTTCTCTCTCTCTTTCTTTCTTTCTTTCTTTCTCTCTTTCTTTCTTTCTCTCTTTCTCTCTCTTTCTTTCTTTCTTTTTCCTTTCTTTCTTCCTTCCTTCCTTTCTTTTTTCCTTCCTTCCTTCTTTCCTTTCTTCCTTCCTTTCTTTTTTAGATATCAGCCCACCATATTTAACTCACACATATGAGAACTCACAATTATATAAAATCCTTATAACTGCCCTAATAATAATAATAAAGTTTTTGGAAACTGAATGGCTGCCTATCAATTGGAGAATGGCTGAATAAGTTATGGTATATGAATGTTATGGAATATTATTTTTCTATAAGAAACAATCAGCAGGATGATTTCAGAGAGAACTCGAGAGACTTACATGAACTGATGCTAAGTGAAGTGAGTAGAACCAGGAGAACATTATACATAGCAACAGCAAGATTATACAATTGTAACGTTCAGGCTAGCTTTTGAAAGGGCCTTGGTCTCAACAGGATAGACACCATGAGAATGGTCAAGAATAGAGTCTCGAGTCCTTCACAGTCTGTCTCTTTTACAATCTGTGTCTGTCACAGTTTGACCCAGTCTTGATCTTAGTGGAAGAGTGCAGGAGGCAGGAGAGCCACCAGGAGGATGGTCAAAGATGGAATGTATCCTTTCTAGTACTTCTTAGCCCTTAAATACCCTCATATGATTAAAAATTACAGCACACTATGTATGTGTGAACTAGAGAATCATTACATCACTATACTAAGTATATATGTATACTATCATCTCTTCTCATCATCTTATCAATTCCACTGAGTTAACATCTTATTGTTAAGTATACTTCTCCAGAATTCTGGCCCTCTATATGTAATGATCAATTTGACAGCTGCTCTTTTCAACAGTGAGGTGATTCAGAGCAGTTCCAATGATCTTGTGATGAAGAGAGCTATCTGCACCCAGAGAGAAGACTATGGAAACTGAATATAGATCCCAACATAGTATTTTCACCCTTTTTATTGTTGTTTGCTTGTATTTTGCTTTCTTTCTCATTTTTTTCCCTTTTTGATCTGATTTTTCTTGTACACCATGATAATTGTGTGGAAATATGTGTAGAAGAATTGCGCATGTTTAATATATTGGATAACTTGCCATCTAGGGGAGGGGAGGGGGAAAGGGAAGGAAAAAAAATTGGAACACAAGGTTTTGTAAAGTCTGAATGTTGAAAATTATCTATGCATATGTTTTGAAAATAAACAGCTTTAATTTTAAAAAATAGCTTTTGAGGAGTGACAAGTATCATCTACCCATGTAAGAATGTAAACAGTTTAACCTTATTGAATCCCTTATAATATCTCTTTTCTGTTTATCTTTTTATGCTTCTTTTGAATCTTGTATTTGAAAGTCAAATTTTCTATTCAATTTTGGGTCTTTTCATCAGGAATACTTGAAAACCCTCTATTTCATTAAATATTCATTTTCCTCCTAAAGGATTATACTCAGTTTTTCTGAGTAGCTGATTCTTGGTTGTAATCCTAGGTCTTTTTCCTTTGAAAATACCATATTCTAAGTTCTTTGATTCCTTTATGTAGAAGCAATGAAACACATTACCATGACTGTGGCTTCATGATATTTGAATTTTTTTTTCTGGATGCTTGAAATATTTTTTCTTTGACCTGGGAGTTACAAAATTTGGCTCTAATATATGTGGGAGTTTGCATTTTGGAATCTCTTTCAGGAGATGATTAAGCTATTCTTTCAATTTCTATTTTACCCCTGGTTCTATGATATCAGGGCAGTTTTCCTTGTTAATTTCTTGAAAGTTGCTATTTAGGATTTTTTTTTTAAATCATGACTTTCAGGTAGTTCAATAATTCTTAAATTATCTTTCCTTAATCTATTTTATAAAACAATTGTTTTTCCAACTAGATATTTAATATATTTCTTTTATTTTTTTTCTGCTTTTGATTTTGTATTATTGTTTCTTGATGTTTCATTGAGTTATTAGCTTTCACTGGCCCAACTCTAGATTTTTTAAAATAACTTTTTATTGACAGAACCCATCCAGGGTAATTTTTTACAACATTATCCTTGCACTCACTTCTGTTCCGATTTTTCCCCTCCTTCCCTCCTCCCCCTCCCCTAGATGGCAAGCAATCCTTTACATGTTAAATATGCCACAGTATATCCTAGATAAAGAAGGCAGAAATAACCTGGGAAGAAAAACAAAAATGCAAATGGTTTACATTCATTTCCAAGTGTTCTTTCTTTGGGTATAGCTGCTTCGGTCCATCCTTGATCAGTTGAAACTGAGTTGGATCTCTTTATCGAAGAAATCCACGTCCATCAGAATACATCCTCATATATTATCGTTTTGGTATATAATGATCTCCTGGTTCTGTTCATTTCACTTAGCAACAGTTCATGTAAGTCTCTCCAGGCCTCTCTGAAATCATCCTGCTGGTTGTTTCTTACAGAACAAGAATATTCCATAACACTTATATACCACAATTTACCTAGCCATTCTCCAATTGATGGGCATCCATTCATTTTCCAGCTTCTAGCCACTACAAACAGGGCTGCCACAAACATTTTGGCACATACAGGTCCCTTTCCCTTCTTTAGTATCTCTTTGGGGTATAAGCCCAGTAGTAGCACTGCTGGATCAAAGGGTATGCACAGTTTGATAACTTTTTGGGCATAATTCCAGATTGCTCTCCAGAATGGTTGGATTCATTCACAACTCCACCAACAATGCATCAGTGTCCCAGTTTTCCTGCATCCCCTCCAACATTCATAATTTTTTTTTCCTGTCATCTTAGCCAATCTGACAGGTGTGTAGTGGTATCTCAGAGTTGTCTTAATTTGCATTTCTCTGATCAATAGTGATTTGAAACACTTTCATATAAGTGGAAATAGTTTCCATTTCATCATCTGAAAATTGTCTGTTCATATCCTTTGATCATTTATCAATTGGAGAATGGCTTGATTTCTTATAAATTAGAGTCAATTCTCTATATATTTTGGAAATGAGGCTTTTATCAGAACCTTTAACTGTGAAGATGTTTTTCCAGTTTGTTGCTTCCCTTCTAATCTTGTTTGCATTAGTTTTGTTTGTACAAAGGCTTTTTAATTTGATGTAATCAAAGTTTTCTATTTTGTGATCAGTAATGGTCTCTAGTTCATCTTTGGTCACAAATTTCTTTCTCCTCCACAAGTCTGATAGGTAAACTATCCTATGTTCCTCTAATTTATCTATAATCTCGTTCTTTATGCCTAAATCATGGACCCATTTTGATCTTATCTTGGTATACGGTGTTAAGTGTGGGTCCATGCCATACTAATTTCCAGTTATCCCAGCAGTATTTGTCAAATAATGAATTCTTATCCCCAAAGTTAGGATCTTTGGGTTTATCAAACACTAGATTGCTATAGTTGACTGTTTTGTCTTGTGAACCTAACCTAGTTCACTGATCAACTAATCCATTTCTTAGCCAATACCAAATGGTTTTGGTGACTGCTGCTTTATAATATAGTTTTAGATCAGGTACAGCTAGGCCTCCTTCATTTGATTTTTTTTTTTTTCATTAATTCCCTTGAGATTCTCAATCTTTTGTTCTTCCATATGAATTTTGCTGTTATCTTTTCTAGATCATTAAAATATTTTTTTGGAATTGGCTATACCAATCAGATATAGCACTAAATAAATAGATTAATTTAGGGAGTATTGTCATCTTTATTATATATATTGGCCTATCCAAGAGCACTTAATATTTTTCCAATTATTTAAGTCTGACTTTATTTGTGTGGAAAGTTTTTTGTAATTTTGCTCATATAATTCCTGACTTTCCTTTGGTAGATAGATTCCCAAATATTTTATGCTGTCGACAGTTATTCTGAATGGAATTTCTCTTTGTATCTCTTGCTGTTGGATTTTGTTGGTGATGTATGAAAATGCTGAGGATTTATGGGGATTTATTTTGTATCCTGCAACTTTGCTAAAGTCATGAATTATTTCTAACCAATTCTAGATTTTAAGGAAATATGTTCTTCAGTGAATTTTTCTACCTCTTTTTTCATTGGACTCATTCTACTTTTTAAGGCATTCTTTTCTCCTAAGAATTTTTGTACATCACCCCCTTCCCCCAACTGGCCAATTTTGATTATAAAGAATTCTTCTCCTTAGTTAATTCTTGTGCTTCATCTGCCATTCTCAGCTATTTTGATTTTTAAGGTGATATTTTCTTTACTATTTTTGTGTGTGTCTCTTTTACCAAGTTGTTGGCTCTTTGTTTATGATTTTCTTACTTAATCTCATTTCTTCACCCAGTTTTTCTTCTCTCTCTTATTTGATTTTTAAAATCCTTTTTGAATGCTTTCAGGAATTCTTTTTAGAGCCAAGGCCAGTTCACATTTTTTCTTTGACTATTTGGATATAATAGTTTTGACTTTCTTGTCTTCTGAATTTGTATTTTGATCTTCCCAGTTATCACACTAACTGTTTATGGTCAGTTTTTTTTTTTTTTATTGTTCATTTTCTTTAGTCTATTTTTTTTTTTTTTTTTTTTTACTTTGAACCATCTATTAAAATTAGGCTTTTCTGGGATAGAGAGAGCATTGTCCCATGCTTCAGGGGGTTTGTGCAGCTCTTTTCAGAGCTAGTACTGGGGTTTGTAAATTTTTGGTTCATCTAAGGTAGTATGATCTAGGGAGAAGTGTTTTTACTCCATTCCTGGCCTGGTCTATGAGTGACCACAAGCACTTTTCTGTCCTGGAACTGTGAGCAGAGTCCCCACTTCCCTGTGAGCCCAAGTTCTGATGTGCTAGTGCTCCCCCTCATATGAAACTAAGACTGGATCCATGTTTGAGTACTGTAACATAGTACTGTACTCAGTGCCAGCAAAGGAACTCCTGTAGTCTCCTTAGATCAATTATCTGGTCCCTTTACTTATAGTTGCTGTTGTCAATTCAATGGCTCCTCCTTTCCCCCCAACCTGATGCTGGCATGTGGCTTCACTCTACTCTTACCCTGGTACAACAAACTTTTCCTGCTGATCTTCTTTGTTTTCTTGGGCTGGAAAATTTTTACCCTGAAAAAACTATGTCGGTTTTTCTACTCCAGAATTTGCTTTTTTAAAAAAGTTTGTTTTATTTTAAAGCATTATTTTAAAGTTGTTTTGAGGGGAATTTGGGAGAGCTCATCAAAGTCCCTTCTTTTTCTTCATCATCTTGGCCTTGTCTCGTTAAAAGAGTGTTCTTAAACTCTTAAGCTGTTAACTTGTTATATATTCACACATCTTTTGAAATAAGTATAAACATGACTATATTTCAATAAAATTGGTTTCTTTAGCAAAGTAAAAAAAAAATTCTTTAGCAAATCTATGCATTTTATTTCATATGTTTAAGAGTAATTATTCTGAGAAGGAGTTGCATAGGACCTTAGTAAGACTTCCAAAGGACTCCCTTATACAAAAATAGTCAAGAGCTTTGGCCTAGAAGAATATAAGCTTCTTGAGGACGGACATATTTTCATTTTTGTTTTTGTATTTTCAGAGCTTAATAGTTTCAGGCATCTAAAAAGTACTTAATAAATGGTTTTAATTTATTTGAATTGAATTAACTTTAATTGCACTAAATTGAAATGAACCTTTTGGTCTCCCAAGACCCTTCAGGGGATATAGTTATTCATAGGAACATTCCTATATTTGTCCCCTATGTAGAGATCATTTTTAGCCTGATTGATTTATAACATGGCAGCTTGGTGGCTTTAAAGTATTTTAAACTGCCTTTAGGGAGAATTTCCTCCAGCAGGGTGGAGTAAGAATTTCTAAGGTAAAACATTTACTAAAACATCTAAAAAAAAAGTAAAGTATTCAAGATAAGCTATGTCACATATCTGACTAGACCAATTCCTCATAGGATGAGCAAATTGATTAGTAGATACAACCTGACTAATGAACATGTGGACGTCTGTTCCTGCCAGGAAAAGAAACAAATATTTTTCACTTGGCTTTGTCTCAGTTTGAGCCATAGCACCTCTGAGAAAAGAATGCCCTTATTCATTCACTCCCTTACTTCACTATTCAAATTTCTAAAATTTCCACCATACGAATACAGGATTTTTACAACTCTCTCTGTTATTTTCCTTTTCAAAATCATTCTTCTTTCTGAAATCCAGAGTTTAAAGAGGGGTTATGGGGCCAAGGCTGTGAAAAATTCCCCTTTCTGAAATCCTTTTTCTCAGCAATTTTATAAGAAGTTTTTAAAAGAATAAAACTATTATATTTTTTCAGCAAAAAGAAACAGATTCAGAAAGGAACCTTGAAAGTCATCTGATATATATAAATGTATGTGAGTCTTTTTTTGTATGTGTACATATACATGTGCTTATAACTATAAATAAGCATGGATATATATGTGTATACATGTATATAAGTATATGTGTTGTATGAACATATATGTATAAATAAATATATCTGCATTTAATTGCAGCCTTCTTGGAGATGGGGAGAAAGGGAAAAAAGAATAAAGTAAAAAACACACAGCAGAGAACAAAAGAAGTTGTAAAAGGAAGCAAAGAAAAGATGGACAGTTCTTAACATAATGTGTAATACTTATTAGATAGGCCTTCTTGAAATGGAAATTTATTGCTGTATATTTTGACTTCTCTCATGCTCTGCTGTGTACATGGTATTAACTTTTCCTTTTCTATTTTGTATTTAAATTTTAAATAATTTTTTTTTAAGAATTTGGTCAAACTGCTGACTCATTGAGTTTATAGTCATAAAACACCCAAAAATAAATTGTTTTACTATTATTTAAAACACCTGATATTTAATCTAGTCAAGCTTTTGAGTTTTGTTGGTTTGTTTGCTTGATCCTTAAATAAAATTTTTGAGAGAGAGAGAGAGAGAGGAAGAGGAGAAGGAGGAGGAGGAGAAGAAGGAGAAGCAGGAGAAAAAAGGAAGGAAGGAAGGAAGGAAGGAAGGAAGGAAGGAAGGAAGGAAGGAAGGAAGGAAGGAAGGAAGGAAGGAAGGAAGGAAGGAAGGAAGGAAGGAAGGAAGGAAGGAAGGAGAGAGGGAGGAAGGATAAAAAGGAGAAAGGGAGGGAGGAAGGAAGAAAAGGAAGGAAGGAGGGAGGAAGGAAAGGAGGGAGAGAGACAGAAACAGAGACGGAGAGTCATCTGGGTCTCTTCTATTGTCTCATTTCCTAGGCCTACAAACATGCTCACATCTTCTCTGTTCTCAAAAACCTCTCATATGGGCTATCATGCTATATCTCTTCTGCCTTTTATAGTTAAACCCCTCTTAAAGCTACCTATAATAGATGTCTCCATTTTCTCTTCTTTCACTCTCTTCCTAACATATTACAATATGGCTTCCAATCTTTTTATGCCACTGAAGTTCCTCTATCTAAAGTTACTAATGGCTCTTTTAGTTGCCAAATCCAATGGTCATTTTCCAGTTCTCATTCTTCTTTACCTCTTTGCAGTTTCTACACTGCTGATCGCTCTCTCTTCTTTGATATTCTCTTCTCTTATCAGATTTTGGACACTATTCTCTTCTATTTTTTCCTCCTGCTTATCTGATTATTCCTTCTCTGTCTCCCTTGCTGGCTCTTCCTTTCCTCATGCCCTCTAACTCAAGGGTCCCTCAGAGTTCTGTCCCGAGGTTTCTTATCCTTCTGTACAATTTCAGTGTGATCTTAACTCCCATGGATTTAATGACCACTTCCATCCTGATGATTCAAATCTATCTTTCCTGCCCCACTCTCTCTATTGACCTTTAATCTCGTAATTCCAAATAACTTCCCAACATCTTAAATGGGATGTCTAGTAGACTTCTTAAATTCAATATGGCTGAAACAGAAGTTCCCCCCCCCCTCAAATCTCTTCTATCTCCTTGCATTCCAGAGAGGGCACAGTAGAAGGACTGGGGTGAGGTTGTATGATGACACTTGTGGACAACTCAGCTCAATGGACAATGAACCTACAAAAGTTCAGAGTCCTTGGAATGTAATCAATGTGACCAGATGTGAAAATATTCAATTCCAAGTGAAGAGCACAATCCATATGCTCAAAGGATAAATCTAGAAGAAGATGGGTGGCTTGAATGGCTCTTTGCATTGGAGGCTACGTATTTCAGTTGGGAGACTGGGCTGGCAATAGGAGGTAGAGGGAACTGGTTGCTTTAGGACACATGGAAGATGTCTAACAGAAAATCAATGGTTCAGGGCACTGGTGCCCTACAGTCTGAGGTCTTCTTACTTTAGGAAATTGGTTATGAAGCAGCAGGAAGAAGTAGTAGACTCCTCGCACAGATGGAAGCCAGTTATTTTTTATGTTTGTGTCCCACCCATTCAAGGAATTGGTTTCTAATTCATATTTAGTTTGTAATTCTGGCTTCGTTTTTTATGAAACATGAAACTTCAACAGACCACATCTCGATGATTGAACAATAAAGAGTCTTGCTATTTATTTGCTTACTGACTTGTGAAAACCATTGGACTCTAGAGAAGTGAGTGATAAATCTTTACCAATGAAGAGAGCTATGGCTTTGAACCATGGATTACATTAGCAATTATATATATGAATAAAAGGTAAGAAACAGCGTACTATCATGAAAAGAGCACTGGCGTAAGAGGAACTGGATTAGAATCTCAGCTCCTCTAATTACTATTCCATGTGACTGAGCAAATCAGTTGGTATCAGCTTCCTCATCTATAAAAAGAGGATGGAAATTGGCAGCAAGGGGGTGAGGGGGAGGGAAGGGGAGGAGGAGAGAGTTTGGATTAGATAATCTCTATGGTTCTCTTCAGTTTAAAAACAAGTCTTTGAAATGGCATAAAAGACAAAGAATTCAGAACATTATCACTAAAAGAAGTTGATCATGTATCCGTGAGTGCTCCATGAGTGACCACAAGATATAGAAGGAAGCAAAGATAGTTAGCAGATAAATCTATAGTAAATTTATGGGAAAACATGACCAAGAGTTACACAGAATTGGGAAGGCGTGTCATAAGAAAGCCTAGTATTTAACTGGTAGGAAAAATACAGTAAAGGAATAGGGATGAGGTGAAAGAGAGAAGTATTTGACATGTACTCTAGTTAGGTGTATGAAAAAAATTAGGTTGGAGACCTGTTACCTCTCAAAGAGCCCTTTGTTCAAACAAATGAGTTATTCCAAATGGACACTATGACATACTTTTTTTTCACTCCTCCAGGAATTAGAAATGAAAGTTTAATATTTCAACCTTACCTGGCACTCTTCCAGAAATTATTTTTGCTTCAGGGTTCTGAAATAAATTAAGCATTTTTTCTTCTTCTTTAGGTTCCCTATACATAAAGTTTAAAATTAGAAAAAAAAAAAAAGGAAAAGAAAAACAAGAAGTGTTGGAAGAAACAGTCAAAATTTTAACTAGGAATAATAGTATTATTTTCTCCACATGCACCTGGTGAAATAATTTTTAAAAACTTAATTGGTAGGTATGGATTTTATTTTTCCCCAGTTCCAGAAGAGTGAATAGAGAACTAGTCTACTTGGATTCACACCTTGCTTCTGACTCTGTGGCTCTGGACCAATTATTTAATGTCTTAATGACCCAGACAGCTTTCTGTCAGTCACAAAGTAAGTGTAAGTATATTTGCATTCTAGAGAGAATTTTCTCACTGGGCATGTCACATGTTAATAAAATCAGAAGTCAAATGCAAAAAGAAAATGCATTACAGAGGGAAGGTATTATAAGTTTCTTTTGGTTTTACCTAACTGCAGTGAGGATAGGACTTAAAACATTTCCCACAGAGTACAGCATATTATCTGAACCTTTCCAGTAAAACATGCTGTGACTCTTTGGTATGAAAGATCTACTCATCTGATAAAATACAACATCCATTTCTAAAAATATACTAGAATGCATAGGAATAAATGGGGTTTTCCTTAAAATGATAAGTAGCATCTATCAAAACTACCAGCAAGCATTATATGTGATGGAGACAAGTTAGAAACATTCCCCAAAAGATCAGAGATGAAACAAGGTTGCCTATTATCATCACTATTATTTAATATTGCAATAGAAATGCTAGCTTTAGCAGTAAGATAAGAAAAAGAAATTGAAGAAATTAGAGTTAGGTAATGAGGAAACAAAACTATCACTTTTTGCAGATGATATGATGGCACATTTAGATCCTAGATATATGAGATCTACAACTCTTTAGAGGTCTTCATATATCCCCATGGGGATATATCCCCATATATCCTAGAGGATATGACCAAGATTATTATGTACAAATAGAACTATACACAATAATTCTGCCAATGCAAGAAGTTGAATGAGGGAACACTTAGGGACTTAGAGTCAGTCTTTCTCTGGGGCTCATCTAGACATTGGTTTTATATCAGGGACAGGGCCTTTTTCTGGGTCTATGCACTATGTGATCATTATATGTGATATTGTTCATTTTGTATCTTTATTAGAAGAGATTATGAAGGTGTCTTTTAAGAGAAATCATAGATATAACTAAACTTGCCTGCTCACTCTTCTCTGGGCTTTGGTGACTCTTCTTCCTCTCCCATCCATTATCTTTCTTTATGGTAATCAGTAAAGACAGGTTTAGTATTCATTTTTAAATTTTGAAATTTCTCTCTTTTTTCCCTTATCACTTATTGAGCAGGCACATAATATGATATTCATTATATATCTCATTATCTTTCTCTGCAAACTGAACCTCCTCTAGATTTCTTTCTTTAAAAAAAATATAACTATATCACCATTTTTCTGGTCTCCTAGCTGCCTAACCTTGGCATAATAAAAAGGTACAATACCTGTCAAATTGGCTAAAATGACAGGAAAAGATAATGATAAATATTGGAGGGCACATGGGGAAACTGGGATACAATGCATTGTTGGTAGAATTGTGAAACGGTCCAATCATTATAGAGAGCAATTTGGAACTATGTCCAAAGGCTATAAAACTGTGCAAACCCTTTGATCCAGTAAGGTCTCTACTGGATCTGTTCCCCAAAGAGGTAGGAAAGCCTTTTCAAAGGATTAGAAATGGGCTTCCTGCAGTCCACTTCACTGACATTACACTACATGCTGAACTCACTTTCTTCTTCTTTTTTTCTGAGGCAGTTGGGGTTAAGTGACTTGCCCAGGGTCACACAGTCAGGAGGTGTTAAGTGTCTGAAGTCGGATTTGAACTCAGGTCCTCCTGACTTCAGGGATGGTGCTCTATCCACTGTGCCATCTGACTGGCCTTGGGCTCAACTTCTAACAGCATAGACATCTACTTAGAGCCCAGGGAGATTTCCACCTTTTGCCTCTGCCTGGGCTGATATTCTTCTTGGCCAGAAGAGGAAGTATAAGCACACAGACCATCTTTCAGAATAAGGCTGGAATGGATAGCTACACTGGGTGCCCACACCCTACTCTATCTTCCCCAAATGTAACAGACTGAAGTCTGTCCCATTGTTCTTTATGTATGTTGCTACTATGCTTGAGTGGCTGCCCAGAAATCAATGGGGCAAAATGCAGGTAGGCTCAGGAGTGAGAGGCTGGCTCTCTATGCCAAAGCAGATAGTGCTGAACAGGGCCTTGAAGTAATCACTTGGACATGAGATTCTTGCCCCTAGTTTCTATTGTCTTCCTATTGTTAGCTTTTGGGATATGAGAGACCAAGTGCAGAAATGTAGAGAAGAATTGAGGGGGGCAGGGAAGAGTGAGAGATAATCTCTGCTCCTGTCTTGCTGCCCTAATTCATGGAATAATTGAGGTAGGTGTGTAAGGAAAAGAGAATCATAATTTTTCCATCAAAAGGATACAAGATAATTTTGGTAAAAGGGAGAAGTTGAATTCAAAGATATGTAAGTGAGAAGGAAGTGTATTTTAGGTGTTTAACCTGATTCTAAAATATGAGAAATTAATTGTGCAATACAAAAGTTACACACTCAATTGCTGAATCGAGTACATGGCCGGGAGCTGGGATGTCTCCCAGGTATGTGCTTGAGCCTCTCCCTGCAGGAACTAAATAAATGCTTTCTCATCGTACCTAAAGTTGTCTCTGATTAGTTAATTTGGAACAGGAATCTAGCACCCATCCCCTCTTGCAATCTGGCTTCCAATTATATTATGCTGCTAAAATTGATGTCTTCAAGATTATCAGTGATCTCACAACTTCTGAATCCAATAGCATGTTCTCGGTCTTCAGACTGCTTGAGCTCCCATACTACTGACCACTCCCTTCTCCTGGATACTCACTTCCACAGTTGAAATCCAAAGTTTAAACAACATTATTCTCTTCTCCCATCTGTTAAATCAGGGGTGAGAGATGTCTGGCCTGTGAAACCATTTGCTAAGACACCTACAGGCAATAATGAGTTGAAAGTTAGGTACAACAACCTCCAATTGCTTGAGTTGCACAAATTGACAAATTTGCATGACCTGTGAATTATATTAAAAATAAGGCAGATGGCTCTTGGTAGAAAAAAAGTTCACACTCTTGTGTTAGACCATTCCTCCTCAGTTTCCCTTAAGGAATTATCCTTGTCCTCTAAGGACCTCTACAGGTCCTCTGTACTTCTTTCCCAACTTCCACTATTGTTATTGTCTTGAGTTTCCACTCAAGAAAGGAAAAAAAATCTGTGAAGGCTGCAAAATATTACCAATAATTCTTTGCCTGAAAGTTATCATTAAAATACATATGCTCTGAAAGAGGCAAAAGTCATGTGATGGCAGTAAAGACTGACAGGTAGACTGCCCCCCAAATGCACTGATTTTATATAAATATTTTCAACCTCAAATAAGGAATACAAAATTTTATGTAGATTCTCTGAGGATAAGAAGAGAAACTGGGCAAGAACCATTCAGTTCTCATTTTTTGAATGATCTACTTTTCCAATTCTCCTTTTCAAAATCTTTGCTTCCAAGGCCCAATTCAGATGACATCTCTGTCATGGACTTTCCTAATGCCCTAATTTCTTATTCCTCAATCTTTGACTATAATTATTTCCGCATATGTTATGTCTCCACCTCCTATTCCCTCCCCTTCTCCCCTTTCCCTTCCTCCCCCAAATATAAACTTATTGAGGACATGAACTTTTATATTCACCTTTGCAACCCCAGGGCCTTTGTACATAATGTGTCCAAACACTGTTTGTTGAATGGAATTAAATTCATCTTGCATGAGTGGAAAGTGGGACATGCTATAGATCAGGGTATATATTCCACTTGAAAGAGTCCCAAACTCTTCAAGAGAGTGCCTCGCAGCTATTATCAGCTGCTAAGAAATGGAGTAGTTGATCAGTGGAATAGATTAAGTCCACAAGATATAACAGTCAAGGACTATAGTAATCTTGTATTTGATAAACCCAAAGATCCTAGCTTCTGGATAAGAACTCACAAAAATTCCTGGGAAAATAATTTTGCAGAAACAAGGCATTGATCAACACCAACATTCTATGCCAAGATAAGGTCAAAATGGGTTCATGATTTAGATATAAAGAATGATGCTATAAGCAAATCAGAAGAACAAAGGATAGTCTATCTCTCAGATCTGTGGAGAAGGAAAGAATTTTTGGCCAAAGAAGAATTAGAGTATAGCATGAAATGCAAAATGGGTAATTTTGATTATATTAAATTTAAAAGGTTTTGTACAAACAAAAACAATGCAGACAAGATTAGAAGGGAAGCAGAAAACTGGGGAAATGTTTATATCCAAGGGTTCTGATAAAGGCCTCATTTCTAAAAATAAATAGAAAATTGATTCAGATTTATAAGAATACAAGCCATTGATAAATGGTCAAAGGATATGAAGAGACAATTTTCAGACGAAGAAATTAAAACAATTTCTAGTCATATGAAAAGATGCTCTAAATTACTATTAATTAGAGAAGTACAAATTAAAACTCTGAGATACCACTACATATCTCGCAGATTAGCTAGAATGACAGGAAAAGATAATGATAAATTTTGGAGAGATTGTGGGAAAACTGGGACACTAATACATTTCTGGTGGAGTATTGAGCTGAACCAATCATTCCAGAGAGCTATTTGGAACTATGCTTAAAGGACGATCAAATAGTGCATATTCTTTGATCTAACAATATCTCTACTGGGCTTGTAGCCTAAAAAAAATCGTAAAAAAGAGCAAAGGACTCACATGTGCAAAAATGTTTGTAGCAGCCTTTTTTGTGTGACAAGAAACTAGAAACTGAGTGGATGCCCATTAATTGGAACATGACTGAATAAGTTATGGTATATGAATGTAATCTAATATTATTGTTCTAGAAGAAACAACCAGCAGGATGATTTCAGAAAGGCCTGGAAAGACTTAATACGAACTGAAGCTGAGTGAAGTGAGTAGAACCAAGAGAACATTATACATAGCAACAAGAAGAGTAAGTAATGATCAATTCTGATGGACATGACTCTTCAACAATGAGGTAATTCAGGCCAATTCCAATAAACTTGTGATGGAGAAAATCATTTGCATCCAGAAAGAGGACTATGGGGGCAGAATGTGGATCACAACACAATATTTTTACCTTTTTTGTTGTGTTTTGCTTGTCTTTTTTTTTTTTTTTAATGTTTCCCTTTGTGATCTTTCTTGCACAGCATGATAAATGTGGAAATATGTATAGAAAAAATGTGCATGTTTAACATATATTGAATCACTTGCTGTCTAGAGGAGATGGTGGAGGAAGGGAGGGAGAAAAATTTGGAACACAAGGATGTTTTTGCAAGGGTGAATGTTGAAAATTATCTTTACATGTATTTTGAAAATAAAAAGTTATTTTTTTAAAAAGAGAGTGCTTAGGATATCACTCTTGTTGATGTGGAGATCTCTTAATTTATCACTGTGTAGGGGCTGCTCTTCCCATATTGGGTACTAGGTTTGGTTGTGGCCTTGCTGGACTCCATAGAGGCTCTCTCAGGTTGTCCTAAGGCCCTTTCTGGATTTTGGTGGCCCCTCTATGCACCATTGGACTGGATGGAAGAGTCCACAGGTAATTCCCCTTATTTATTTTTAACTCATGCATTTGTAAGTTTTCCTAAGATATTTGAAGAAGCTCTGCATTCCTTGAGGTTTTAAAATGCCACTATTTTCCTAAAATCCCCCAATTCCCTACTATTCTAAAGGCCATCACCATTTTCCCAGTCAACCAGGCTGACAGCCTTCTCATTTATCTCACATATCTAGGGGGATACCAAACCTAGTTTCTATCTTTATATCTCTCATCCTTTTCCCTCACATAGCCCTCATTAGTTTTCACCTGGATATTGCTATAGCTTTCTAACTTTCCTCCCTAACTTTCCCTCTTTTCCCCTACAAAGCATCCTCCATTCAGCTTCCAACATAAAAATCTGTAGATCTGACAATACCTCTCCTCAATGGCCTCTAATAGCTCCTTATTGCCTCCAGCATCAAATATAATTTCCTCTCCCTTAGCCCTTTCTTATATTTTTAGTCTTTTTATAATCCCATCAATAAACTCTTTGATTCAAGCTACACTGGCCTCATCTCCTTGCTCTTGCACTGGTAATTCTCCATACCTAAAATGTTTTGCTCCTAGATTCCCTGAATAACTTCAAAACTCAATCAAAGTGCTAAAAGATTATTTTATAGAACTAGAAAAAATGATAATGAAACTTATAAAAGAACAAAATGTCAAAAATTTCCAGGTAGTTATTTTTAAGATTAGGAAGGAAGGGGGTGGATCTCATAATACCAGATTTCAAACTATACTACAATGCAATAATCATTAAAATGATTTGGTACTGGTTAAAAAAAAATTCAATCAGTGGAATAGATTAAATACACAGAAAATGGAAGCAAATGAGGACAGTAGTAAAATGTTCACTAAATCTAAAGTCCCCAATTAACAATGAAGGAATTTAGTATTTGACCCCCCCAAAAAAAAAGTTTGATAGAAATTAGACTATCTCACACTATATATCAAGATAAATTGTAAATAGATACATGCAAGGGTATGCCAAAATCAACTCATAACAGCTTATGAGAATCAGTTGTTAAATTTTAGATGTGAACATTAACACTTTAGAAATCGGCTAGTGCTATAAATTAGGGCTTGGTTGTTTTATTGATTATCTAGATTTTGAAAAGTGATGGAGAAAATGTTAATGCAGACTAAACATAAAGCTATGTCACACACACATTCTCCTATCCCACTATCTCCAAAGATCCAGTGATTAAATATTTACTAACATACCCCTGGATACACAACTTAAAACAAAAAGTGACATGATAAACAAATTCAAGGAATAAAAATAAATTATCTGTTAGAGCTATGGATAGCAGAAGAGTAAAAGACTAAAAAAGTGATGAGAAGATCACAGAAGATAAAATAGACAATTTTGTGTGAAAATAACAATGATTTTGTATAAACAAATCTAATGTAGTTAAAATTAGAAAGGAAACATATACTGAAATGAAAATCTTTGTGACAAATTTCTTTAATAAAGGTTTCATATTCAAGCTATCTAGGAAACTGATCCAATTTTATAAAAATAAAAGTCATTCCCCAAAATATAATTAGTCAAAGAGATGAATAGGCAATTTTCACAGTTAGAAATTAAAACTATAATAAATGCTCCAATTCATTAATAATTAAATGAAAATTAAAGCAGCTGTAAAATTTCATTTCACATTCATCAAATTGGCAAAGATGTCAAAAAAGAAAATAGCAAATGCTAGAGGATCTGTGGAAAAATTGCATCAATTTGTAGAGTAATTGGTGGAGTTGTTGATTGGTCCAGACATTCTCAAAAGCAATTTGCAACTATGTCCCCAAACTTAACTAAACTTTTTGGCCCAGCCATATCAATCCTGGGTTTATAACCAAAAAGGATAAAAAAAAAAAAGGAGGTGCAAAATATTAATTTGAGCTCTTTTCATAATAGCCCCAAACTGTAAGCTCCAGGACTGCATACCTATTAAGAAATGACTAAATAAACTATGATATGTGAATGTATTTGATTATTGTTGTTAAATAAATTATAGTATGTGAATGTAATGGAATGTTGTTATACTATAAAAATGAAATGTAAAGTTTCAGAAGACACTGGAAAGACTTATGAACTGATGAAGAATGAAGCAAGCAAAACTAAGAAACTAATTTACACAATATTATAAAGAAAAACCATTTAGAAAGACTTTAGAACTTTGATAAATGCAATGATAAGCTCCAAGTCCAAAGAGCTAAAGATGAAACATTCCACCTGTCTACTGGAAAAGAGAATGTAGAATAAGATTTTAATAATGACATATTTCTGAGATATTTTAAGTTTGGCTCCAAACTATCACAATAAAATATTATCACAATAAAGCAAGTCACATGGATTTTTTTTGGTTGTTTCTCAATGCATATAAAAGTTATGTTTATACTGTGTGGAACAATATTATACATAAAAATATACATATCTTAATGTAAAAAAATACTTTATTGCTAAAAAAAAAAAAAAAGCTAACCATTATTTGAACCTTCAGAAAGTCATAATCTTTTTGTTGGTGGAGGGTCTTCCCTTAATTGGTGATGGCTATTCATGGTGGTAGTTGTAATCACACAGTGATCTTTATCTGGTTATCTCTGGGCTGGGCTGCATTTTGGAATTAGGAGTTGATATGATCAGGGTGAGTTGGTCATTTGGCGTAGCAGGTGAAGTTTTGAATTCAATACTGGAGGAACTTCTGAGTTCCTAGGAATGCTCAGTTTTATCTTATTCCAGGTCAGTCTGGCCTCTTCTGGACAATAAGGGGGCTTGAACAAATCAAGGTATCACAGTAAAGTCATTCCATTTTCCATTTTTACATCACTTACCTTCTCGGCCTCAATTTCTTCATCCTTAGAGGGGTGTGAGTGTGTGTGTGTGTGTGTGTGTGTGTGTGTGTGTGTGTATTGAGTGTTATGCAAAGCCACTCACTGTGGTGGAAATTTCCCTTACTGGGTGCCTCAGAATCTCACCCTCCATCATTCCCATCTCTCACAGTATGCACATTCATTCACCGCCTGCACAAAACCTACCTAGTCTGAATCTCAGTATGTATCCTCTTCTTCAAAACAGAAATGCTTATAATTCCATCGCATAAGATTCTTATGAGGGAATCAATTTACACCACCATAAAAATACAAGAACCATTAACACGATAGAGCAAAATACTTGAGAGGGGTAGGGTTTAGAAGAATGTCTGCCAATCAAACCTGGATTATTTAAGTATCATTACTACTTGGAAATAAGATGATTGAACTCTAAGACTTCTTATAAAATGGTTTACAAAGAGTAAACCATTTTTAAAAAAATAAGAGTCAAAATGAATGAATGTCCCCAGAACGTGAGAAAGCAAAATGCTTATTTTGAAACCAAGTGACAATCAGAATGATGAGGAGAGTGAAAGAAAGAGATTGGGGAATTTCCTAGTTTTTGTTTGTTTACAGAAAAGCTTTAGGGTTAACTAAGTGTTGACATTTGAGTTTCAGTAATCTATCTGGTACAAAAAACTAAGCAGGAGGCAGGCTAAGGGATTTTTATTGGAAGTTAAATAACAAGTCCCAGGGTTGAATATTTTGTTGTGTTTTGTTTTTTCCCCCTTTAAAAACCTGATCTGGCCTTTAGACTTGCTCAGAAACAAACATGCTTTTATACCTATCAAATGAGTAACCTGATCTTTAGCCAAAGAATGTAATTGGCCCCAGGTTAGATGCAAAGAACTTATTTGAAGGGGAACTATTCTACATATGTGCAAGTCAAAGGCAGAGTTGTGTGGGTCCCAGGAACTGCCCAGTTAAGAAAACAAGGTGGGGAAAGAGGCTTTCTGTTTCCAGAAAGCAGTGGTGGGGGAAAACCCTGAAAAAGCCTGAATTAGTCTGACATGTATTTAAGATCTTGTCCAATCAAGGGCAGGCTTACTAACTGTCCAAAGGAGGAACTGAAAGATTAAAAGGAATGGTTTTTGCTGGACTGCAAACATGTTAGGAATATACTCCCATTTGTGAAATTCTCTAAATTAGCAATTTCATAACCAGTTTTCCTGATTATTATATATATTTAAATAATATATATATATAAAATTTGGAAATGTCTGGGTTTTATTTTTAGGGGTTTAGAAATAATACTATACATTATAAATTGAGAATGGGTAATCTAGTAAAAATGTGCTGGATCTTGAGCCAGGAAAGACAAGGTTCAAAAATCTACTTTAGATAATTAGGTATGTGATTATAGACAAATTACTTAATCTCAGTCTCTTATTCCTCTCTAAAATAAGCAATTTATTCCTTCCATCAGATGCTTCCAACAACCTAGTGAATATTATATGAGATAATGGCTGCAAAGTATTTAACAATCCTTAAAGTCCTATATAAATATTAGTCATTTTTATTAAACAATTCTTTTTTTTTTTTAAATAAAAGCTATTTTAGTTTGTCACTGTCTCTCAAGGCAAAGGGAAGAGAGAACATGCATTGCTATCATTAGATAAAAGAGAAGTTGCTACAATTGTTTTTGTTTTCCAAAAGTAGACCAGCATGAAGACTATAGAAAGAAAATGGGAGAAGTTACTGACCCAGTCCTAAGGATATTACAATATGTCTGGTTATCTGGCCTTTGCTTTTGGAAGAGTTTGGAATGGGAGAGTGAAAAAGACCCTTCCCAGTGACTGAAACTTGAGACACTTGTCCTAATTATCTTGATTTATAATATTTTTATCTATGGCTCTTTTAGTTAGTATGTTGGCTCCTCCTTTGACTACTTTGACTCAACTGTCAAAAGCTTTTCTCTGGGACCTTTCTTTTATGGGCCTTTTTGTTTACAGATGAAGAAAATGAGTCCAGAAAAGTTAAGTGATTTGTCCATTGTCAAAGAAATAGTATGAGAGCCAGAATCTGAGTTTAAATCCTCTATTTTCCAGTGCAATATTCATTTTACTACCATATAATAATGTGTGGGACAAAGACCACCAGCTCAAATAAATCAAGGAGGTTTCTCAAGGTAAAAGCAGAAAGGAATTTTATTACGATCTTGAGAGAAAGGGTGTCTCACTCCCAACAAGCAGTTAGACAAGGAGAGGTGAGGTACAGAAAGCAAAGAATGATTATATACTTGTCTGGGATAACACTCCCTATAAGCTGGTCCTTTGCTCTGATTAGTCAGGACAAATAACCTTACCATTCTAAGTCATAAATGAGGAAAATGTCTACCCCAACCACATATTTAGAATTACTAAATTACCTTATATGAGACTTTTAAGGCCAAAATGAGACTAAAATCTCACACAAAAAAAAGGGTTATATGATCCCATTCTTTGCAAACCACATGATTTCTGGAGAAAGAACTTGAGCCTGGGGCCCCCCTGACCTTCACTCACTTTTTAGAACATTGTCTCCATCTTGTGAGATAGCTTTTACAATTCACTTCATTCAATGTGGTACTTTCAGAATTTTAATATAAACACAAAAAATACATAAAATATACAGCTAATGCATCAAATATTATGCAAAAGAAAAGGAGAATGAGAACTTTAAAAAAATCACCACATTTCACCATTAGGAGGTCACTGATGACTGTGAGTGATGGGGAAGAAGCCAGGTTAAATAGTCTTGAGGAAACAGTGAGTAGTAAGGAAATAAGCCTATAAAGTATAGACATGATTTTCAGGAAATTTGTCATTAAAGTAAAGAAGATAGCAACTAGATGGATTACTAGAGTCAAGAAAAAGTTAATATTTTGTTTTGTCTAAAAATTAATGTTAAGGTTTTGGAATTGGGAAGACCTGATCATTGTTGTAGGCAAATGAGATGGACTCAGAGGAATATGATGGTTAATGGAACTGGAAATGGTGAGAAGAAATGGGATCTAAAAGATAGAGACAAGGATTATCTTTTAGGGATACTCCCATGCTTCAGAGAAGAGGAGATATTGGACAGCAATACCAAGAAATAATGGCAAGCCAATTAATGAATGAATTTAAGTCATAGGGTTTTGATCTTCTCAGTTAAGAAGGTCAAATCTTCTTGGATATGTATAGGAACAGGAGTGGACCACATGGAGTAGAAGCCTTATGGATAATGGAAAAGGTTTGGCATAATTCCTGTCAGGAATGAGTAGGAGTATCAAGCAGCAAGGACCCAGCTAAAGTTGCACTATAAATTTATTTTACAGCAGGGACTGGCAGTTATCCAGCCCATATGTTAACAGAAGCCAAATTGTGTAGTCTGCCAGTCTCTAGAGGGTTACTGCCTTCTTTCATTTGCAAACACCTTCCCCTATCCTGGTCACTTCTATCTGAGCTCCTCTGTCTCTTTTGGGAGGCTGAGGTTTGGGTAAGGTTGCTTGTGAGTCAAGGACTTAACTGTAACATCTATCAGTGGCTCAATGTGTACTCAGCATGGGCTGTGCCGACTCACTTCCCCTCCTCTCAGACATAGCACAGAGCCAGAAAAGGGTTACTGAAGGTTGCCCTAAAATATGGAGTATGGATTTTTTTTAATGGAAAAGTGACATAGCAAATGGGCACAAATCCTGTTGAAACAAAATAAGTTGGCAGCTAATGGAAATAGCTTTTTATATATTCTATGTCTATAATGCTTCCAAAGGCTAGCCATATGGGCATCAATAATTTTTGCCTATTATTTCTTAAACTTCTAAGCAACTTGAAAGGAACATTACCAAAAATATCATTGCCAAAATTTGACAAATAAGATATTAAAAGATGGATATATTATATTTTCCCATTAATTCTTCAATTATTTGATGATAAGGATTCTCATTTCTTTGTGTTCCTTGCATGGTGCTCTGCAGAAGGTCAACCCTACTATCTAGTGTATTATTGATGAGGTCCTAGGTAACTGAGGGAGATTTCATCATCTTTGCTGAATCCTTTTTGGATTAGTCGGCCATGACATTTTTTTTGCCTTGTGGTTTCTTTCTTTTCAACCCCTCCTCCATGCCTTATGTTGTCTTTCTTCTTATCCCATCCCTTGGGGTGTCCTTATTATAACTAACTAAGCCTTTAACAGAGGTAAATTTCTTTTAGGATTTAGTCTGCCATTCAATGGTGTACTCCCATTCCTTTTTTCCTGGTTAATTGTGAATTCCACTAGATTGCCTTTTCCTTGCTAATTATATGCTTTCCCAAATCTATTTCATATTTACCGCTCCTGGTGTTTTACCTCTTCTTTTGTCTGTAACCTCTTCTCATAAATAAATGTACCTTTTGGCAATGAAGGGCCCTTGTGAATTCTTCACATATGAATTATTACCAAACCCCAACATTGGGTGCCCACACCAATCTCATCATTTGGTAAAAATTGCCGAATCTCAATCTCATCATTATTAAATATAATAGGTATTTAACAATATTTGTTGATTTGAAGTTAGTTCTAAATGGGACACTGGGATTACAGATCACCATAAGATTTACAAATAATAAGGATTTCAGAAATCATTGGGTCTAACCCCCTCATTTTATAGACAAAGAAACTAAGGTCCAGTTCAGAAGATAAGTGATTTGGCCAATGTCAAACTGGTAGTAAGGAACAGAACCAGAATCTTAATCTAAATCCTATGTCTCCCATTCACTACCATATAATATAGCTCTTTCTGGTTTTCATATAAACAAAGAATGGTTATAACCTGAAAAAAAGAAAATACATAGAACAAATCACTTAACCACTGTCTACCTCAATTTCCTCAGCTGTAACATGAGAATATAGTAGCACCTATCTCCTAGAATTGTTGTGAAGATCAAATGAAATAATATTTATGAAGACTGAACACACTACTCCACTCTTCTCCCTACACCCCTCCCCAAGGTCTCAGCTTCCTGAATATATCACCTATTAGGAGGTGGTTAATATGTTTCATTTCATCTTTTTTAAAATTTAACTTAATTTTTGGTTACATTTTAAGTTTTGAACTGTCTCCTTCCTTTCCTCCCCATCCTTTTGACATGGATAGATAAATAACTAAATAAATAGATAGATGTGGATGTATAGATAGAAAGGTACATTGTGTAGGTATATATGTATGGGTGTATGTGTCTGTAAAACAAAGCTATGCATTCTTTTATTTATCAGTTCTTTCTCTGGAGGTAGATAGTATCTTCTTTCATAAGTCTATTATAGTTGATTTGAGTATGTATAATACTCAGACTAACGGTCATTCACAGTTATTCTTCAAACAAAATTGCCATTATTGTATATAATGTTTTCTTGGTTCTGCTCATTTCATTCCTTTTATGCAAAAGTTTCCATGTTTTCTAAAATCAATCTGCTCATTATTTCAGTAATATTCCATCATAATCATATACCACAACTTGTTTAGCCATTTCCTAGCTAATGGGCTTCTTCTTAGTTTCCAGTTCTTTACTGCCATTTCATCTTGTCTTCTGGAATCTGATTGGTCATTACTTTGATTTCCTAGGTTTTTCAAAGTTGTTTGTCTTTTTATATTGTTATTATGAAATAAATTGTTCCCCAAGTTCTGTACACTTTACTTTGTATCAGTTTATACACGTCTTCCCAGATTTTTCTGAAACTATTCCCATCATTAGTTCTTATAAGATCATGGCATTCCTGACATTCATTTACCATAGCTTGTTCACCCATTTCCCAATTGATGGGCATCTTCATCAGTTTTCAATTTTTATTTTTTTTTTTTAGCATTGATAAAATAGCTGTTCTAAATATTTTTGCACATATAGGTCCTTTCTTTCTTCCTTTGATCTCTTTAGGGTCTAGAATTTCTAGTGGTGTTACTGGGTCAAAATGTGTGCACATATTAATAACTCTGTGAGGTCCCCAACAGAATGTTACTATTTCTATTTTTCCATGACTTCTCCAGCATTTATAATTTTCTTTCTTTCTTTCTTTCTTTCTTTCTTTCTTTCTTTCTTTCTTTCTTTCTTTCTTTCTTTCTTTCTTTCTTTTTTTCTTTCTTTCTTTCTTTCTTCCTCCCTCCCTCCTTCCTTCCTTCCTTCCTTCCTTCCTTCCTTCCTTTTTTCCTTCCTTCCTTCCTTCCTTCCTTCCTTCCTTCTTCTTCCTTCCTTCCTTCCTTCCTTCCTTCCTTCCTTCCTTTCTTTCTTTCTTTCTTTCTTTCTTTCTTTCTTTCTTTCTTTTCTTTCTTTCTTTCTTTCTTTCTTTCGCTTTGCTAGTTTGACAGTTAAGAGGTAGAATCTCAGAGTAGTTTTAATTTATAAGTCTATTTAGTTTTAGACCGTGGAGTCAAGGTTAGTCCATCCTTGCACATGGAAAATAATAGAGATAGTTTGACTCAGAATAACTCATAGTTCTCAGAAGGGAAATAAAATCAAAAAGGTACTCTATAAATCTGTCTATAGTTTTTCATCAATGTGAAGGTGCAATTTGGCCTTCTGATTTGGGTTAAAATAAAGACCTTGTGCTGGTGCAAACAAGAAAATTATTGCTATGCATCAGAAAAGAAAGAAAGAAAGAAAGAAAGAAAGAAAGAAAGAAAAAGAAAGAAAGAAAGAAAGAAAGAAAGAAAGAAAGAAAGAAGAAGAAAGAAAGAAAGAAAGAAAGAAAGAGGAAGGAAGGAAGGAAGGAAGGAAGGAAGGAAGGAAGGAAGGAAGGAAGGAAGGAAGGAAGGAAAGAAGGAAGAAAGGAAGGAGGAAAAGAAAGAAAGGAAGGAAGGAAAGAAAAAGAAAGAAAGAAAGAAAGAAAGAAAGAAAGAAAGAAAGAAAGAAAGAAAGAAAGAAAGAAAGAAAGAAAGAAAGAAAGAAAGAGAGAGAGAAAGAAGCATACACATACTCTATATGGCAATATACAAACAAAAGATTCATCCTTATGGATTTAAGAAACCCAACATGAAGAGAACAGCAGTGTGTCAGGGAGAAAAAAGACAAAGTTTGGGTTCAAGTGTGGATTAGTGGAGAAGAGTAATTAGTGCCAGATGTGGGAAGGGAGCATATTTCATCAGACCCAAATGAGATAGAAAAGTTCTCGGAGTCACTTATCAATATCAGGCTTGGGTAAAGCTTGGGGAGGAGGAGTTTCTTGAGAGGTTAGAGTAGACTAAGGTAACAGAAAAAAAGAGTGATTCAAAGACTGCAACCATCCAGGAGATTTATCAAATTAGGAGCTGTGATTTATTGTGAGCATTATTTAATTAACTGAGTTAATAAAGGTCAGAACAATGGAGAAATACAATCTTTTCTTTGTCTATATGTTTTATAGGCATTAAGACTCCATAGCCTAAGTGACTCCATAGTGGAATCCTATCATTATAACTATAACAATATAAAAATTATAATAATTGCAAAAGGGTACAAGTTGAGCCCGGTTTCTGTCATTAGTCTTTTCACATATTTAAGAAACAAATTCACAAATGTATATCATACCACAGAAATAGAAATAATTAAAAAACGTAAGTCAACAAAGAACCAATGAACTAAGAAAAAGACAAAGAAGATCAATTATATTCTGTACAAAAATTTCTTCCACTCAAGTCTTCCTTGGATATCTCATCTTGGCACACATGATTTCATCTACCCAAAGGTTATTCCAGAATAGTTCAAGTGCTGGCAGGTACTAATGATTTGGAAAAGCTTTGTGGACAGTCTGGAGCAGACTGTTTTTCACCCAAGGACTGGCCCAGTCCTTGTTTGCAGTGGCTTGTTCCCAAAAAACTGGCTACCGGTTGTGAAGTATTTTGACCAAAGTAACCCATGGTGATGGATTGTCTTGCCTACAAATTTGGTGAAGGGGCTGTGATAAGTCTTGGTGGAAAGGATACATATACCAAGTACAGAGTAGTGGTGAAAGAGAAGGAAGGAAGGAAGGAAGGAAGGAAGGAAGAACAGAAAGAAAGAACAGGAAGAAAGGAAGGAAGGAAGGAAAGATCAATCACCTTACATACTAGTCACTATCCTAAGTGCTTTATAAATATTATTTCATATGATCTTCACAACAACCCTGGGAGGTAGTTGCTACTCTTAGGTCTATTTTATAGTTGAGAAAACCGAAGTAAACAAAAGTCACGTAACTCCCCCATATAACTAGTCATACAATTAATAAGTATCTGAAATTGAATTTGAACTCGTCTTCCTGATTTCTAGGCTCAATGCCCAACACCAAAATGCCTCAAAAGTCCTGTATTTGCAGAAAAGATGACCTTTGTTCATATCCTGCCTCAGATACTTCCTAGTTCCGTGTCAGTGGGCAATCACTTTGAAGCTCTCTATGCCTCATTTTCCTTATCTATACAATAGTGGAGAGGGTTGAACATCAAATCCACATTCTTCTAAATTCCTTCCTACCCCTAGGGGTTGTAATTTTATTGATTTAGGGAACTTCTAGGTAAGGAAAGTCTCTCCTGATGCAGGTGGCCATCTTCTCTGGCTCAGAGAATCTTAGAAAATTGCCTAGAGATTCAGTGCCTCCCACATACATAGTCAGTGTATGTCAGAGGAGAGACTTGACTTTTCTTCCTTGGTCCAAGATCACCTTTCTATTCACTAAGAGTTATGTTTGCCTCTTAAAACAAATTCTCAGATTCCAGGTGGCAAAACATCTATGAATTAATAGAAAAGACCTAGGAAATTGAATGCGACAAGCAGAGGCAAGGCAATCTGACCAGAATCATAGGGCAGCTAGTAAGTGTCCAAAGGGTATTGAAGCTTATCCTACTTAAGGCTTAGCATCCCATGCTATTAATGCTAGGTTGCCTTCAAGGTGTTTTAAATAATCATAATAATTGCAATTTAAAAGCTGATAGTACTTGCTATTTGAAAGCACTTTCCTTGCATCAGCCTGTGCAAGTATGATAAACCCCACTCTTAAAAAATTTATTTCCAGTTTATGGATCAAAGCAAGAATTTACATAATGCAGTACAATAAAAAAAAAGACGATTGTATACGAAACTTCAAATCTACCATATACAACTTGCTATTCCCTCCAAATGCACAACAAAGTTGTAAATTTCTTTTTTTCTTTCTCCATTCCACCCTAAAAATAAATTTATATATACATACATGCATAGGTATACATATACACATACATGCATACATACATACATTCATATGTGTATTATGTGATGAGATCCCTAGTAACTTGGTGGAGTTGGCAGAGAAAGACAGAAGTATTGGCAGAATTACTCCCTGAAGCAAACAGGGAAGGGCACTTATGGGGATCAGTTTACCTTTATAGTCCCACTCTCTGTGGATATCTGAGTAGCCTCCCCTGATGTGTCCAGCCAGAAAACCAAGTTATGTTAAACACGTATGGTCAAATTTTCCCTGTAAATCTGTCTATGATTCATGCCATCTTTGCTAAAATCCCTTTTGGGGTTATAACCCACCATAAGACTCTTCCTCATGGTGTCTTTCTCTTCCCTCTTCCTCCATGCCATTTCTTTCTTCTCATCTCCCCACCTTGCCTCATGTTGTCTTTCTCCTTCTCACAGTTAACTCTTCTAGGATGCTAAACTACTTTATGGATTTAGTCTGTCAGTTACAAAGGCATATTTTAACCTCATAGGAGTTCCATTAGGGAGCTTGTCTTTTCTATTGTTAATTGTTAAAACTTCTTTACTAATTATATGCTCTCCCAACCCTACTTCATACCTGCTATTTCAGGTGTCTATTATACCTCTTCATTTTGTCTATAATTTCTCCTAAATAAACCTACTTTTTTGGCAAAGAGAATGCTTATTTGGTATCTACATCAATCTCATCATTTGGGATTAAACTCCAAATACATCATTTAGTGCTGAAATTGCTCTCCTAAATCATATCATATGTACATGCAAAATGATTCTATATATGTGGGACAGTAGTAACCACAAAAACAGAGACTCTCGGGTAAGAAAAAGCAAAAAAGGGATTTATCCCAATCTCATGAGAAAGGGCAACCAAGTGCAAAGCACAAACTGCAAAACACAAAATTAAACAGACCAGAAGCTTCCTGCCCCCCAACACTTTAAACATGGAAGTCTATCCCAGAAACAAATTGTAAATAACAAAATTAATTAATTAATTAAAATTTCCCTAGAGAACTGTTACACAAGCAGATATTCTGTTACCTGAATTCCCAAAGCCATCATCGACTTTAAAAGAAGTACTTAAAATGCTAATTTAGAGGTAATAAGAAATAGGAGGGAAAATGTTCATCCAAGACAATTGATACCTGCAGATTTTTAGCTATAACTCAACTTGTTATTACAAAGTCTCAAGTCACAATTAGGGCATAGGTGAAAGCCACATCTTTATGAGAGATCTTCACTCAGTTTATCCCTTATACTTATCAGTTCTCCCTTTTTTATAAATGAGAAAAACTGAGCACTAGCAATTTTAAATATTTTCTCAGCTACAGCTATCTGTCTATATTCCAAGCCCAGCTTCTTTCTCACTTTTTCATGCACACAGCTTTTTAGTGTAAAGATAGTCCCCTTAATTTGATTTATAGAGGATCCATAAAGAAGAAACACTTGGGGGAGGGGGGGACAATAGATCACGCAGTGGATAGAGCACCAGCCCTGAAGTCAGGAGGACTGGGTTCAAATTCGACCTCAGACACTTACCACCTCCCGGCTGTGTGATCCTGGGCAAGTCACTTAACCCCAATCACCTCAACAAAAAAGAAGAAGAAACACCCTCTAGATGCCTCTCTTCTCTTGTCTAGTAAGGAAACTATTTGGTCAAGCAGGGGCTGGAACCAGGGAATTTTCTACAGATATACCCATCTCTGGGTAATTGTCTGAAATCATAAATTGCAGAGAAGGTACTGACTTGAATTGATAGAGAATGTTTCTTCTCCTGGAAGTTCCTTACATGAAAGAAATCACAGGTGTGATCCCTATCCCTATCCTATCCTTATTTACAAGACTAGACCCTATCCATTATTGCTCCTATATGATCTTAAATAAGTTACTAATCCACTCTGAGCCTCAGTTTCCTCATTTGTAAAATGAGATGAGTGGTCTTGTTGACCTCTAAGTTCCCTTCTAGCTCTAGATCTATGATCCTACTTTCCAACAAATCCTGCTCTCTCTAGATTGTGGGATAGTGAAAAGAAATCAGCCAGAAATCCACAAGGAAAAGATGATCAGATTTGAGGAGATATGGCCTTTAAGAAAGAAATCAGTTTGATACCAACTGCTTATAAAACACGACAGGTGTATGGGGCAAAGAACAGTTTTCTTCAAAAGCTATTCTGACCTTTTCCTTCTACATAGAGGTATTGATTTTCTTTTAACAACTGAAAGCACAGTGTGGCTCTGGCACAGACTGGTTTATAATCACAGGGAATCAATTAACCTCTCAGTGTCTAAGGCAACCAGTTCTCTAAAGATGTAATTTGCAGAGAAGTTGAAGATCTACATCAGTGAGGGGAGCTCTACACACTGATGGAATCATCTGACTAGGAAAAGAAAAGAAGGAAAAAAAGGAAGAAAAGGGAACACCATTTCAGTGAAGAGAACAGTTTCCCTCCCTCTTAGGAAGGAAGGAAGGAAGGAAGGAAGGAAGGAAGGAAGGAAGGAAGGAAGGAAGGAAGGAAGGAAGGAAGGAAGGAAGGAAGGAAGGAAGGAAGGAAGGAAGGAAGGAAGAAAGGAAAAGGAAGGAAGGTGATGCAGTGGACCTATCACTCAACTACTTTCAGCTGCGGTTTCTCCATCTGTGAAATGAGGGATTTGGATTTGATCATAAAAGAAACCAGAAAGATTTTAATGCAACTCTCATTTTCCACATGAGAAAACTGAGGCCAGAAAGATTAAGTGACTTTTTCAAGATCAGACAGATAAGAGATGGAGGTGAGATTTTTGAACCCATGTTATTCAATTACACATCCAATGCTCTTTCTACTGCTTGGAAATTTGTCAGATCCTTTCTGGCTCTTAATCTTAAAATAATTGACCAAAAGCTAGAGACACATCTAGATACACATTCCTGAAAGTTAAATCAATATTTCATTGTACTTTGAACAAGATATTTCTTTTTAACTTTCAAGATGTGACATGACACTAAGTGGTTAATTTTCATGTGCTGGAGTTTGGTAGCAAAATCCAGAACACATCTCTAGCAGCATACACTGAGCATGGAGTTGGAATTAGGCCACCTGGCCTGAAATGGTATTTGGCCTTCCTGGTCAGTGATGCTATGTTTTCATTACCTACTGAAATAAAAATTAAGTTATTTAGGTTCAGATGAACTCACCTTTGCCAGCCTGAAGTTGGATTTCTTTGCTATTTTTTTTTTAAAACTAAAGCTACAAAAGAATAATACACTGTAGAATCTGTCTCTTTGGAGTTTGTGAAACCTATAGTTATTTTTTGCTAGAACAGACCTGTGTTTTGTGTGTGTGTGTGTGTGTGTGTGTGTGTGTTTGTGTGTGTAGGGTTCTTCTGAAATATCTAGTTATTTATGATGACAGATCCATATGTAGTACTGGGTAATACAGGTTGGCTCATAGATTTCTGCTCTCAGTGAAAGGGAAATTTGAATTCCTCTGAGACAGAGTACTGATCACAGTCAGCTTTATGCTCCACTTGTTCTCTTTAGGCAGCAAAATAGAAAAAAAAGGAGAAAAATATGGCAGCTTAATTGAGAGCACCTGGCTCCCAGTTGGTTGGTACCCAGGAAACATTCAACAATCAAAGGGCAAAGTCTGTTTGCTCTTATTTAACTCTCAGACTATTTTCATTCTTTATTCCTTTCAATGACAGAGAGAATAGGGTTGAGTATCAAGTTCTTTTATTCTTGTGGTTGTCTCTGAATATTTTTCATCAAGATGGATAGAGAGTGGGGCAAGTCTTTCTTTGAGAAAATTACTTTTAATGGCACTGCCAAGAGAGGGGAGCATTTATTTCTTTGTAGTTAAATACTAGGATTTAGTGAAAGAAAGAGCAATGATCGTGCTCAAATTTTTAACCTGTTATTTTTGTAACTTTGGCACCATGAAATACATCTTCAAACCTTTAGAGGGTTAATGGTGAGTCCACAAAAAAATCCATCTGAAGTAAAGTTTCTGTGTGTCATTTGGAAGTTTTCTGTTTTCTGTAATTATTCTTGCTAACTAGATGCTGAAAACCAGCAAATGCTTTTTAAAGTGCCTCTAAATGTTGATATTCTTGGATAGAGCTCTTTCTGTCTTACCATAGTTATGTCTCTGTTCTCAGGATAATTTTTAGAAATTCCCTTTACATTGCCTCATCACTACTTCACTGGGTAACTGACTTCTAGTCAGTTTTTTTTAACTTAAAAAAAAAAGCACCTGTTCAGACTTAGAAGATCTAGATTTAAATCCAGATTTTGCATCTTTTTCCCTGTGTGATATAATTTGCTTGCCATAAGTTGAAATTGTAATTCAGATTGGACTGGAATGAAACGAGACTCATACACCATCCTACATTTTACAAAAAGAAGTTTATTTAACAATGGAATGAAAAGAACATAGCATTTATTCAAGTGGAAAACTCTGTATTTGCTACAGTAGTGTACCCAGTTAAAAGGATGTGTCAATTGTAGTACCACTACACACCTCTCGGATTGGCTAAAATAACAGGAAAACATAATGACGAATTTTGGGGGGGATGCGGGAAAACTGGGACACTAATACATTGTTGGTGAGTTGTGAACTGATTCAATCATTCTGGAGAGCAATTTGGAACTATGTCCAAATTTTGATCCAGCAGTGTTTCTACTAGGACCTGTATCCCAAAGAGATCATAAAGGAGGGAAAATGATCCACATGTGCAAAAATATTTGTGGCAGCCCTTTTTATAGTGACAAGAAATTGGAAACAGAGTGGATGCCCATCAGTTGGAGAATGGCTGAATAATTTGTAGTATATGAATGTTTTGAAATATTATTGTTCTATAAGAAACGATCAGCTAGATGATTTCAGAGAGGCCTGGAGAGACATAGATGAACTGATGCTAAGTGAAGTGAGTAGAACCAGGAGATCATTGTACACAGCAACAGCAAGATTATACAATGATCATGTCTGATGGATGTTGCTCTGTTCAACAATGAGATGATTTAAGCCAGTTACAATGGTCTTATGAAAAAAGCTATCTGTGTCCAGAAAAAGGACAGTGGGAATTGAGTTTGCATTATAACATAATATTTTCATTCTTTTTGTTGTTGTTAGCTTGCATTTTGTTTTCTTTCTCACTTTTTTCCTTTTTGATCTGATTTTTTTTTTTTTGTGCAGCATGATAATTGTGGAAATATCTTATGTTTAACATATATTGGATTACTTGCCTCTAGGGAAGGGAGGGGAAGAAAGGGGAAAAAATTGGAATACAAGGTTTTGTAAGAGTGGATATTGAAAATTATCTATGCATATGTTTTAAAAATAAAAAAGCTTTAATAAAAAACAAGGATGTGCCAATCCCAAGGAAACAATTCCTCAGAGGGAGAGCTTTTATACTTAGAAAATAAGGAAGACCAATAGTTCGATCTTAGTTTTATGCTCTTGAGGACAATTTCTTTGCATTTTAAAGGAAAACTAACATATCCTCCATGAAATAGCTGTTGCTTCTTCTAGAACTGAATAAAAGTTCAATTTCACAGTAAAAATTTATGGAATACTGAGTTAGGTAAGTACATGGAACTGTCCAAGGCATAGATCTAAATTTGGTCAAAATATTTCAATTCTCTAAATTGTATACACTGTTATATGCAATCACTCTATCAAATGTCTTTGCATAATTGATTTTCTTTGTCTCAAGGATGAAGTTCAGTCTGGAAGAGAAAAAGTTAAAATGACTAATATAAAGACAAAGAACATCAATAAAGCATTTTTTTTTTCAAAAATGATACTTTCTTCCTCTAGGAGCATGTAATTGAGATTTAAATAATAAAACTGAGAAAAAAATCATACACAAAAGTATAGATTTCAAATAGATTATATGAAAAAGAGATGGAAAAAAAATCTGAAAAAAAAACTAATAGCAGTTAATGGTGTGATATGGTAGACAAAATAGTTAATTTAGTTTTAGGCTATAATTAAGAGAAGTATAGTACCCCCAAAGAAGGAGGTATTAGTCAACTAATTATGTTATTATTATTAATGTCATTATTTTTATTTAGTCCTGCCATACTTCGCCTAGTGGAGACCTGACACACCTAATGTATTATGTCTACTTTTGAGTGCTATATTTTAGAAGAGCATTGATGAGTATTTATATTGGAAAGTATTCAAAAAAGGATGGTCCAGATTGGAGAGAAATCTTTGGATCATTTGAAGACATGAAGGTTCATTAGCCTAAAGTAGAGAATACTTAGAAGAAATATAATTGTCAAAATATTTGAATCACTATCATATGTATAATCAAGTATAACTTGATTTCCTTCACCTCAGAGCCCCAAAAGAAGAGTAATAGGGAGAAGATACAGGAAGGCATTGTGAGGATTCATGTAGAAATTTTTTTTAGCACTATCTGAATATAGAATGGCTCACTCAAGAAGGATATGAATTTACCATTTAGAGAAGCTCTTCTAGGGGATATCAGATGATTTTTTTGTTGAAAGTTCTGTGTATGCTTAATGGCTAGACTGGAATTCAACTTAATGGTTACTGACTCACTTCCACCTATGAAAGTTTGTGATTCTATGAAGATGTGTACAGACCATAGAAAATGCATTTTTAAATTAAGAACTTGTCAAAAAGAAATTTTATAGATTTTATGTCTTAGGAGAAAGCTAGAAATATGGGATGGTACAGTCCTGAGATCCCTGGTAGCATGATTACTGATTATAAATTGTGCATTTTTAAAAATATACACAATACAAAGCAATTTTCATGATGAGAAGCTGCTAACAGTTGGGAACATAGGAAAGATCTTCTTCAGTAGAAGGCCTTTACATTGCAACTAGAATAAAGTTGGAATTCCAAGAGTCAGAGTTAAGGAAGAGCGTGGGTTGGTCAGTCCTAGAGTGCAAGAGACAGAATGGTATCATATATAGTGAAAAGAAAGTTGGCCAGTACCATTAGAATGAAGCATGTGTTCAGGGAACTAATGGAAAATAAGATTGAAAAGGAAGGTTGGGAGATTTTTCATTAAGATTGCTACATGAAATATCCTAACTTAGCCCAGCTAATGATTTTAAAGGGTGCCATGAGGAAGAAATGATTAATAAAACCAAAGGGGAACAACGTAAGTTCATCCATTTAATTCAGGACTGCAAAAAGTAGATGGCCAGAAGTTTGCAAGTAGTATTACACAGGGAGTTTTGGAAATGGGTCTATAAAGCAAGTTCAACTTACTGAATAGTCTGAAATCAGCAGGAACTAACCCATTTCCAAATTAGGAAAAGAAGCTAAAACATAATGAGTTACCCACTAGGGCTGAGTGGTGAGCATGTGTACATCTTAGGGTTTTTTTTTTTTTTTTTAAACACTATGTTCTTTTTTTTTTCTTCTAAATATATTTCCACATTTATCATGCTACACAATAAAAAATCAGATAAAAATAAGGGAAAAAACAAGCAAGCAAATAACAATCACCACAAAAAATGGTGAAAATACTATGTAGTGGTCCAAATTCAGTCCCCATAGTTCTCTCTTTGGATGTGATGGCTTTCTCCATCACAAGTCCATTGGAGTTGTGTGAATCATCTCATTGTTGAAAAGAGCCACTTCCATCACAGTTGATCATCCCATGATCTTATTGTTACTGTGTACAATGTTCTTTTGGTTCTACTCATTTCAGTTCATGTAAGTCTCTCCAGGCCTTTTTGAAATCATCCTGTGATTGTTTCTTATAGAACAATAATATTCCATAACATCCATATACAATAACTTATTCAGCCATTCCCCAACATCCACTCAATTTCCAGTTTCTTGCCACTACAAAAAGAGCTGCCACAAACATTTTTGTACATGTGGGTCCTATTCCCTTTTTAATGATTTCTTTAGGATACAAACACAATAGAGACACTGCTGGAGGAAAGGCTGTGTGAATCTTATTCTTGATAGACCCCAATCAGATATCAGGGACCCCTCTTAACTTTTTTTATGTCAGAGTGCTTTGGCAGTCTGGTAAAGTCTATAGTCCCCTTCTCAGGCTAATATTTTAAAAAGCAAAATATAAAATGCATAGGATTATAAAGAAAACTAATTATATTTAAGTACAGTTATCATAATATAACTCCAGGCTATAGATTAATGGCATCCAAAATAAGGACTCTAGCATTACACCAATGAGGCCCAATTCAACCAAGGCATGATTGAAGTGGGGGTTGAAAAGTTCTACTCTTCCTGAGATACCCAAGGCATTCAATTATAAAAGGTATGATCTTATCCCCTACCCTATATTACCTTATAGTTAGGTTGGCATCCCCCAGAGAATTGGTTCTGCCTTTGGAGGCAGTGAATTGTCAGTAAATAAAAGTGCTGACTTCTCAACTATCGTTTTGAAAGGTTTAGAGTAAATCAAATAAGATAAACAGACATGGATGGATTGTGGTCTGGATAAAGGGTTAATCTCTCCTCTGAGTTCAATACCACATAAAATTGCCTACTATACATTTCAAACTGAAAATCCCAGAGACATGTCAAATTCAGCATGTCCCAAAATAAGCGTAGTAGTAATAGGAATATGGTAGTAGTAATAGAAGTAGTAGTAGCAGTAGCAGGACTAGAAGTAAGAGTAATAGTAGAAGTAGTATTATTAATAGTAGCAGTAGAAATAGTAGTAATAACAAAAAGAAGTTTTAGTAATAGTAGCAGCAGCAGTAGTAGTAGTTATAGTTATAGTAGTAATAGAAATAGTAGTAGTAGCAGTAGAAATAATAGCAATAGTAGTAGTAATGATAGTAGTAGTAGTGGTGATAGTAGCAGTAGTATTAGTGGTGATGGTGGTGGTGGTAGTAGTAGCATAGCAGTAGCAGTAGCAGTAGAAGGACTAGAAGTAGTAGTAATAGTAGAAGTAATATTACTAGCAGCAGCAGTAGAAATAGTAGTAGTAATAACAAAGAGAAGTTTTAGTAATAGTAACAGCAGCAACAGCAGCAGCAATAGTAGTTGTAGTTGTAGTAGTAATAGAAATAGTAGTACTAGCAGTAGAAATAGTAGTAGTAGTAGTAGTATAAGTAGCATGTGGGATAAACTTCTCAGAGAACTGACTCCTTGCCATAGTTTGGGGCTACAGTTCCAGAAAAAACCCCCTTGCTTGTACCCTTGCTTAATCTTGCACAAACAGTTTTGTGATCTATAGTCCCCTTGTTCCTGTACCCTGAGAATGGAGTGGATTCCAGTGGTAGGCTGTGAGCCCTGATAAACGAGGAACAGCTGGGACCCAAGATGGAGTAAAAGCAAATTGTGTTAGAGCATAAAAAAGTGCTTTGCTGCCTTTTCTTTTCCTCACTGCATTAGACTATGCTAATGGAGGCAATGTCCTTCTTTCTGCAGATATTGAATAAACTTCTTTCTGTTCTGGCTCTGAGAAATTTTTGAATTATTTTGGGTTATGGTCTCTGTCCCACAGTCATAACAGGAGTAGTAGTAGTAGTAGTAGTAGTAATAGTTATAGTAGTAGTTGTAGTAGTAGTCATCTTCATCATAGCAGCAGTCGCAGCAGTGGTAATTTATATAGTACCTCCCATATGAAAGGCACTGTGCTAAGCACTTTAAAAACATCTCATTTGATCTTTGAAACAACCCTGGGAGGTAGATGCTATTATTATCCTTATTTTATAGGTAAGGATACAGAGATGACATAGCTTGTGATTTAAGGCTAGATTTGAACTTAAATTTTCCTGACAAACTTATAACATGAAGCTCCTGGTCTCTTTAACTTTTCCCTATAAATTTATTTTCTTGCTCCTGATTCTCTACTAAATTCTTTTGGAAGTTAACTCACTTCAATTGGCATTACAATTATAATAAATTTTGTCCCTTAACTCAGAAATGGTTCAAGCCTGCAAATTCGTTTGAGACAACTGGCAACACCAGTTTGAAACTTCAACCTTTGAGGATCTCTTTTGAACCTCAGTATTGCCAGAAGTCAGGAAGTCTCATCTTCCTGAATTCAAATCTAGTCTCATACATTTGTGAGCTATGTGACCTTGAGCAAGTCACTTAATCCTGTTTGCCTTAGTTTCCACATCTGTAAATTAGCTGGAGAAGGAAATGGCGAACCACTCCAGTATCTTTGCCAAGAAAACCACAAATGGGTTCACAAAGGAACAAACACAACTGAAATGACTGAATAACAACAAAACTCACCCTCTTCCCCAAATTTCCTTATTTTTTATTGAAGGCACCATTATTCTTTCTCAAATTCATTATCTCATGTCCACCCTCACTTTCCCTCGTTCCAAACAATTGCCTTTTATATTTATTCTTTAAATTTATTCTGCTCATATTTATATAGATACTTATTGCTTCCATTTGATTGTAAATTCCTTGAGACTAGGGATTTTTCAGTCTTTTGCATTTATATCACCAGCACCTAGCATAGCATGTTCTAAGCAAGAAGTCAAAACTGCTACCAGCAAGCAGTCTCCCTTAGTACGTTAATCCACCCACTTCCTTTCAGCAAGGCTGCTTACTTTATTTGATTCCATGCAGTTTTTACTATGCTGTTGGTGAGTGAGATTCTCCTTGGTCTCTCAAGGAACTCAAGCTGAAAAATTCCTGATAGAACTTAAATCCCCTGATTTTCAATCCTCTTTCTACAACATTTTGCCCTAAGAGTAAAATCCTAGGGAATTTAACAAAAGTCTGTCTTTAAATTCTACCTTTAACTATATTGGCAAGGATTCCTGTCACCTTTCCTTCTAAACAATTTATGGATCTTTTAAAGCAAGAATAATAGCTGACTCTGAGCCTATCCTCCTGCAGTTTCTCTGCTAATTTAATCCTTCTCATTCCCAGAGCCAGTCCTACCAACTCTAACCCTATTCTGTTACTTGTGGCAATCTGTCCCTTAAGGGCATCACTGCTTTTGCTAGTAAAACTACCTTTCCTAAATTTTCCCCAAATATTCAGTGGATGAAATGGTTCAAATTATAGAGATATTTATCCTTCTAATTTATTTTTATTTCTTTTTAATCTATGGAATAAAATAAGCATTTCCATAACAGTATAATTTTTTAAAATGATTGCACATGAAACTACAAATCTATTATGCACAATTTGCTATTCTTAAAAAATATATAATGAAGGTATCATGTACATTACTTTTTCTTCTTTACCCCCCCAGATAGTTATTATTAGACATAAATGTGTGTGTAATACATACACACACATATTTATTCTTTCTCTGAATATATGTAACATTTTCCTATATGATCTTTGTAATTAGTTAATTTGGGTATCCATAAAAGTCAAAATGACTTAATTACTCAAAGTTATTTTTAAAACAATATTGCTGTAATTATGTATAATGTTTTCTTGTTTCTGCTCATTTCATTCTTCACTATTTTGTGCTAGTCTTTCAGTTTTTTAAAGATCATTGAGTTCCTCTTCACTATTTTGTGCTAGTCTTTCAGTTTTTTAATACCTCATTTCTTATAACATAATAGTATTCCATGGAACTATTACTCTTCATTTGTGATAAAAAATGGTATCAGGCACACCCCAGTATATCCTCCCAGCAAACAGACTAAACCAGGTTGAGGGTAACCCATAGCCCTGAAATGCATTGGTGAATTAGAGGGGTGGTTACCCCAAACACGTGAAGAGTTCCCCAGAGAAATGGCTAGATGAGAGCAATTTGTTCCAATGACCATAAGGAAGTTAAAAGTAAGTGCTATGGAATGTTTAGAGTTTGGTCAGAAATCAAAAATGCCAAGGTCAGTCATTGCATCCTGAGCTTTGCCTCATGTAAATCTAATGCACTGGAGTTAAGACATCACCCTGTGATGTCATTGATCCTCTTCAAAAATAATGGATAATTAAGTAAAAAGTACTTGCAGGGTGACTATATGCTTCTTGAGCTCTGCCTCAAATCACATTCAGATAACTAGGATCCAATGAAATTTTCCCTGTAATTGCACATAATGACCATAACAAATGTCTTCCTTACTCCAGGCACTTCTAGCTCCCCAACTCTCAACTGGTGGGCCTAACTGCCATTTTCCAAACTGCTTTAAACAGGATATCTTTTCCAGTCCATCCCCAGCAGGGCAGCAACTCTGGTGCAGTTATGGTGATAAAATTGCTAGGGCTGATTTTCCTTTCTCTTGTCCATGAGTTTGTTGCTATTGGCTCTAAGACAACATCAAATATGACAGTGTTTTCATTTTGTTCTTCCCCCTCAGTTTTCATTCTCATTTTCTTTCATATTTTGTTTTACCCTTCCTCATTTCCTCATTTGCATCTCATGCACTATGTAATCATTTGCTCCAACATCTCTGAAAGGAAACAGGTGGACCCTGACCCCCCATACATTGCATTATCTATAATTGGCTTAGTAAAGAATGTATCCAAGGACCTGGGAACTCACAACTTCTCTCCCCTCCATTATGCTCACCCTTCCCCTCATGAAAAAAAGAAAAAAAGGCCACAACTGTGAAGTTAACTAGTACAGATATGGCATTCTTTTTTCTTTAAACTTCCCTCACCCCCAACTCATACACTGTAATTAAGCTGCCATGTTCTCTTGTTACATCAGTCATGTGGCTAAGTGTTGAGAAAAAATACTGAGTTTGTAAATCTTCAGTTTCCTGAACAGATTTATTTTGTGTAGCTCAGGGGAAAATGAGCAGGAAGTTTTAATTCAGACTTAGCTTCTAGTTTTTTGTTTTTTTAAAAAATAAGGTACTATTTCTTCTGCCAATTTAAAGAATTTGAATGAAACAAATAATATTTCTTTCTTCTCATTTATTTCTGAACACTTAATACACATAAAATGAGATCAATGAAAAAGAGTTTATTGGTCAAGGTAAATTGCATTAATTGTTTTCTACCAAAATATTTTAGAGATGGAAGGAGCACTATCAGCTATGTAGTCATTCATTCCACTGACATAAGAGAACATGAAAAAATGATCAGGCAATAATAATATGGAAATCATGATGGGAACATTTTGTTTATTAGGCCATAATGCTGCAATTAAACCTAGAAAGCTTAATGGAAGAAATGGTAAAAAATTGTTGGTAGATATTAATAGCTGGAGGTTGATCTGGAAGGAGCTTTCTAGTATAGTGCTTTGGGCATTGTGTTATCTTTATATAATTAATATTATTTATCAATCTGAAAAATAGAAAACTGATGACTTGAATTGATGCTTCCAGATCAAATGCATGTCTTGTTTTATCAATATATAAACTCTCCACTGAGCACAGACTCTTTATACATAGTTAGCTGAAGCAATGTATTCAGAATACTTTACAAAAGCCATGTAGGCTCAAAATTAAATCAATTCATAATCAGAAATGTATTGAGAAAGTCTGGGCTGAGAATAGGATAAATATGGAAGAACAAATGGGGGGGAGAGAAAGAAAGAGTGAAAGGAGAAAAGGAGGAGGAAAAGGAGAAGGAGGAGGAGAAGGAAGAGGAGAAAAAGGAAAAGGAGGAGACGGAAGAGGAGAAGAAGGAGGAGGAGGAGGAAAAGCAAAAGAAGGAGGAAGAGGAAGAGAAGAAAGAAGAAGAGGAAGAGAAGGAGGAGGAGGAAGAAATAAGGAAGGAAGAAAACAAACAATGAAACAAAGGAAGATAAGAGAAATCATATTTTGTTTTGGTGTACTGGCCTTAACTCTTTTCTTCAATTTCCTCACTTGCAAAGTTAAAAAATGGCTGTGTCTTAATAGGAGTGAGATTTAAAGCATGGAGCTAGAATGTGGTAGACAGAAAGATTAGGAGAGAGAAATGAAGAGGATAAATTGGGAGCATTTTCAAAACTTAAATCATTAATAACTTGTTGTATATTAATATATCTACAGAAGTTTGGTTTGAGTACACCCCAAGCAAGGTTACAGGATATATGGCACCATACACGTTGGATTCTCCTCCTCCTGATCCTGGCCATGATGTGGATGCACTGTCCTAAAGTAAACGCAGAGCATCGCCTGGGGAAGGAGAAGAAGAGAGAGGATTCAGGAAAGAAGAGGAAATAGAGGCAGAAAATGCAGATAGATGTTCTGGACTAGGAAGGCATGTTAGAGAAGAGGGCTGGGCGTGACCAGTTCTCCCTGGGACAAATATCTTAATAGTATGCTACATCAGATGCTATTTCAGCATCTTTATTTGGGACAAGGAACATTTCATCTACCACCATATAAACGTAGTAGAAATTAAAAGTGAGGTCCACTTTACAGACAATATGAAAACATTTATTTAAGATATCCATAAAGTTGTGAATGACCTCAAGGTATGTAAAATTGCTGTCACAGGCATTCACAAAGATGAAGAAATTGAGGCTGGCATCAAGTCAGTATTGCTAAATGCTCTTAAAGTTCCAACTCCATAAAGTTGTTGTGCTTAAAGTCCTAGGCTATGATGATAGATAGCATGAAGTCCTCAATCAACTTCTTCTCATCATCATCAAACCAAAAGTATTACTTGGCCAGGCAAGTCTTGCCTGACTAATTCTGATTAAGAACAAATTGGATTATGGTGATCCCTTGAAGTAAAGCCTATAATGAGCCAGTGAGCATGAATATTCCTGAATCTCATCTAAGGATCAGTCCCCAACTAAATTTACTTGAGCCCAGAGTTAAGGGATCCTGGAGGAAAGTACATCCCCAACCCCTGAAACAGGTATTTACAAAACAGATATGGTACTTTTCAGTGTGAAGACTAGGTGATAAAACCTCAGCTTCAAGTTGCTTTCTGAAGATAAAGTTTCCAAGAGATGAAAGTGAGGGAGAAAAAAAAACATTCCAGATAAGAAACAAAAGCCTAGAGAGGTAGGTGACAGATGGCATAGTGTAATATGTTCAGAACATCAGAAGTAAATAGGATGGTAAAACATTGGAGATTCAGGCTATGTTGACTACAGTGTATATGAAAGGAAGTGATATTTAAACAGGTGGAAAAATTGGTTAGAGCCAGAATGTAAAGGACCAAACAAAAGAGTTTGTATTTTATCCTAGAGGCAATAAAGCACCTCTTAAGCTTTTTGAACAAGGATGGGGAAGGTCAGATCTGTGCTTTTAGACTACCAATTTGGCAACAGGGTACATTCAGAAAGCTGGATGTAGGAAGTTCAATTAAGAAATAATGGCAATACTAGCTGTACCTGTTCTAAAATTATATTATAAAGCAGCAGTCACCAAAACCATTTGGTATTGGCTAAGAAATAGATTAGTTGATCAGTGGAAAAGGTTAGGGTCACAAGACAGAATAGTCAACTATAGCAATCTAGTGTTTGACAAACCCAAAGACCCTAACTTCTGGGATAAGAATTCATTATTCGAAAAAAACTGCTGGGATAACTGGAAATTAGTATGGCAGAAATTAGGCATGGACCCACACTTAACACCATATATCAAGATAAGATCGAAATGGGTCCATGACCTAGGCATAAAGAATGAGATTGTAAATAAATTGTAGGAACATAGGATAGTTTATCTCTCAGACTTGTGGAGGAGAAAGAAATTTGTGACCAAAGATGAACTAGAGACTATTACCGATCACAAAATAGAAAATTTTGATTATATCAAATTAAAAAGCCTTTGTACAAACAAAACGAATGCAAACAAGATTAGAAGGGAAGCAACAAACTGGGAAAACATCTTCACAGTTAAAGGTTCTGATAAAGGCCTCATTTCCAAAATATATAGAGAACTGACTCAAATTTATAAGAAATCAAGCCATTCTCCAATTGATAAATGGTCAAAGGATATGAACAGACAATTTTCAGATGATGAAATTGAAACTATTACCACTCATATGAAAGTGTTCCAAATCATTATTGATCAGAGAAATGCAAATTAAGACAACTCTGAGATACCACTACACACCTGTCAGATTGGCTAAGATGACAGGAAAAAATAATGATGAATGTTAGAGGAGATGCGGGAAAACTGGGACACTGATGCATTGTTGGTGGAACTGTGAACGAATCCAACCATTCTGGAGAGCAATCTGGAATTATGCCCAAAAAGTTATCAAATTGTGCATACCCTTTGATCCAGCAGTGTTTCTATTCGGCTTATATCCCAAAGAGATACTAAAGAAGGGAAAGGGACCTGTATGTGCTAAAATGTTTGTGGCAGCCCTGTTTGTAGTGGCCAGAAACTGGAAAATGAATGGATGCCCATCAATTGGAGAATGGCTGGGTAAATTGTGGTATATGAATGTTATGGAATATTATTGTTCTGTAAGAAATGACCAGCAGGATGAATACAGAGAGGACTGGAGAGACTTACATGAATTGATGCTAAGTGAAATGAGCAGAACCAGGAGATCACTTTACACTTCGACAACGATATTGTATGAGGATGTATTCTGATGGAAGTGGATTTCTTTGACAAAGACTCAGTTTCAATTGATAAATGATGGACAGAAGCAGCTACACCCAAAGAAAGAACACTGGGAAACGAATGTGAACTATTTGCATTTTTGTTTTTCTTTCCGAGTTGTTTTTACCTTCTGAATCCAATTCTCCCTGTGCAACAAGAGAACTGCTCGGTTCTGCACACATATATTGTATCTAGGATATACTGCAACATATTTAACATATATAGGACTGCTTGCCATCTAGGGGAGGGGCTGGAGGGAGGGAGGGGAAAAATCGGAACAGAAGCGAGTGCAAGGGATAATGTTGTAAAAAAATTACCCTGGCATGGATTCTGTCAATATAAAGTTATTATAAAATAAAATAAAATATTAAAAAAAAGAAATAATGGCAATAATCCAAGTGAGAGTTAATGAGAGCCTGATCTAGGGTAGCTATGTATAAATGAAATGGGCATAGATATAATATATTATAAAGATAGAACAGACAAAATTTGGAAGTGAATGGATATGGAGAACAAGTGAATTTGAAGAATAATAGATGATGCCTAGAGTGCTAAGCTGGGTCATTAGAGGTATGGGGATACCCTCAAAAAAAGTAAGAAAAAAAAAGGTTTGGGGGAAATAATAAATTCAGTTCTGGATAAGTTGAGTTTCAGATATTGGTGGAGCATCCAGGTGAATATGTCTAGCAGGCATTTGGAAATAGAGATATTGGGCAGGAGCATAAGAGAGCAGAGAGGGGTATAGATATAGATCTGGTAGTCATCTACAGAAAAGATAATTGAAGCTCTTGAAGCTAATAGAATTGGTAAGAAATAGCATATGTAGAGAGAGAAGAGAAAAGGACTGAGAGTAAACCCTTGGGGTATACTGAGTTAAGGAGAAGGATAAATGTGTTGCAAAGAAGATTACTAATCTCAATAGTTACCACAAAGAGTCAGCCACCATGGCTTCATCAAGAAGAGGTCATGACAATTTAACTTTATTTCCTTTTCTAAAATGCTAAGTAGGATGGTAAAACACTGGAGATTCAGGGAAGGGTACAAACAATGTAAACTTACATTTTAAACACAGCATTTGACCAAGACTTTCATGCTATTTTTTCTTTTGCACAAAATGGAAAGATGTGGGCTAGATGGATCATAAAATTAGATGGATTTGGATGGCCAGATCCAAGGAGTAAACTTTAATGGCTGGAGGTTGACTTGGAATGAGATTTCTAGGCAGTGGTCCTCAAGCTTTTGTTCTCAATATCTCTATCATATTAAAAATGATTGAGGATCTGTCCAAAGAGTTTTTGATAGCTATTGATCACATTAAAAATACAAAATTAATTATGAATTTGTAGACTCTGTGAGAGGATTTCAGAGATTCCCAGGATGTTCTGGACCAGACTTTGAGAACTACTGGTTTTGTGCTATTAATAATTTTTTAATCAATAACTTAGATAAAAGCATAGAAAGTATGCTTATCAAATATATGAACAGCACAAAATTAGAAAGGACAAACAATCCTTGTTATATTCAACAGTGTGGATCCAAAAAGATCTCAAGGGTAGAACAATGGACCAACTCTACTAATGTGAAATTTAATTGAGATAAACATTTTATATTTTGTTTAGAAAATTCATCTTATACATCCAAGGTAAGAAAGCACATATAATTAGCAGTTGATGTAAAAAATGAACTGGGAGTTTTAGTGCATAGCAAGTTCATCATATGTCAACAAAGTATTAGTCAACAAAGAAACTAATATGATCCTAGACTACATTAAAATGATTGTTAATGTTCAGGATTAGAGAGACAATGGTCTTTTGTAATCTGCCTCCTTGACACCACATTTGGAGTATGATATTCCTTTGTAGGTAACACATTTCAGTGAGGAAAAAAAGTATCCAGAGAAACATCAAATCAAAAAAAATTGAGATGTTTAACCTGAAATGATACTTATTTCCAGGTATTTGAAGGGATATAACATAGAAGAGGGATTAAATTTGTTCCTCTAGCCTTGTAGGATAGAAAAAGAAGCATGGGTGGAAGCTGCAGAGAAGTAGTTTTAGGTTTCAAGTAAGAAAAATGATTGCAAACTATTAGAGCTATTCAGTGATAGAGTTGGCTGTTTCTGATGGTAGTTCATTCTACCTCAAGAAAAGCATTCTCCATTTAGGGGGTCTGTTTGAGAGGGAATTCTTGTTCAGTGTGACATTTCCTGTCGTTAAGACTGAATTGAGTATAACTGTTAATCAATCAGCAAGCATTTGGTATTGCCAAGTACTGTAGGAATTGGAGATAAAAAATGTCAAAAATTAAAGTCTCTGCCCTCAGCTTATGGACTGTTGGGGGAGAAAACACGAATATACAAAATTGGAATGGATGTGTGTGTGTGTGTGTGTGTGTGTGTGTGTGTGTGTGTGTGTGTATTAGAATCTAAGAGAATCAGTGGAGGATTTCTTGGAAAAGGTGTCACTTCAAAGTTGTTAAGGAAACACAGGAAGAAATGAGGTAGAGGTACATTCCAGATTTGGGGTATGGTAGGTCATTGAAAAAATCTCTACCTTTGGGGGAGAGGTGTGTGTGGGAGGGACAGTGAGAAGGCGCGTTTGGCTGGACAACAGAATTTAGAGGGAAAAAAGTAATATATTTTAATAACTAGAAAAGTAGATTGGAAGTAATTTAAGAAGGATTTAAAAAATTAAGCAGATGAGCTTAAATTTAATTCTAGAGCTGATGAAATTGCCAGGAAGAGAGTAGGGGGAGAATAGAAGAGAACTCAGGACAGAGCCTTGAAGTAGAACCAAAGTTAGGGGGCAAAGGAGACTAAGCTATCAGGTAGTAGGAAAATCAAGATTTAGTGGAGAATCCTTGTATGATTGATAAGTCAGCCAAAAATAAGTAAGGATAAATAATATATCATAAATATCCAGAAGGACTTAACCCATGCATTAATAGGATTCAGGATCGTACAAATAAAACTATAAGATTTATTAGGAGATATTAGATTCTTTTCAGTAAGGATTTGACAATTTCATACTGATTTTGTGGCCAAGAAAAAGAATAGTGTTGGAATTTGGCACTGTTAGATTTAGAAATAACTGAGTGGCCAGACTCAAAGAAAAATTATTAATCATTCAATATCAATCCATTTAGAGGTTGTGGAGAATACATCTGTGATTGGTCCTGTGCTGTTTGATATTATTAGCAGTGTCTTCGAGAAAAGTATAGATGGTAGAATTATCAAATATTCAGATGACACAAAACTACAAATGTTACTAACTCTATAACTAGGGAAAGTCAGGGTCTAAAAATAGCACAACAGGGAGAAATTTAATAAAATTCTATTTAATGAGAAAATTGTGTTTGAGTTTGAAAACATCAGCTTCACAAGTACAATATGGAGATCATGAGGTTAATTTGAAAAAAATTGGAGTGTTTCAGGGAATTACAAGCTCAGTTATGAATCAATAGTGTGATATACATTCATTCAATAAACATGTATTAAACACCTGTTATGGGCCAGGCACTACTGTGCTAGATGTGGAAGATTCCAAGCAAAAATTAGTTGGTCCTTGCCCTTAAGATGCTTCCATTTTAAATACCAGTCTCAAGAAAGTCAAACGCAAGCCTGTGCTGCATTAAGAGGCAAAACATCCAGAACTAGGGAGAAGTAATAGTTCTACTTCCCTGTTCAGATCTCATTTGGAGTATTGTAGCCAGTCTTAGATATAACATTTTAGGAAGGGCACTTTAAATAGGAATGTTTCCCAAGTGGAGCAAGGAATGGTGCAAGGTTTTGAAGTTGTTCAGGAAAAGTAATTGGGGATGGTTAAATGCTTGAAACTTGAAAAAAAAAAGACTTAGGAGATGAAAGAATTGTCTTAAAGTATTTGAAAAGCTAAGTCATATAGGTAGGTGTATAGAGGCAGATTTAGGCTTGATATAAACTTTCTAATGATTGGAATTATCCCACAGGGGAAAGGAATGCTTTGTGACCTCGTGGGTTGCTCCTCTGTAGATCTCTTCAAGCAAAGACTGGATAATCACTGGACAGGGCAACAAATGAGTATTTTAACAACCAGATAATTTTGGAGTATTTGTAATATGGTATTTTATTTTCCAAATACATGCAAAAAGTTTTCAACATTCATTTTTGTAAAACTATGTATTCTGAATTTTCCTCCCTCCCTCCCTTACCTCTGCCTCCCCAAGACAGTAAACAATAGATTAAATGTGTGCAATCCTTTTAAACATATTTCCATATGTGTCACGTGCAAGAAAAAAGGGACAAAAGGAGGAAAAAACACCACCAGAATGAAAAAAAAAAAGGTGGAAATACTATGCTTTGATCCATATTCAGTTTCCACAGTCCTCTCACTGGATGCAATTAGCATTTTCCATCCATGGGGAGACTTTTTTTTTTAAGTGATATTATAGAGCAGGTTCTTGTTCAGATCTAAATTGTACTAGATCAGAGTTTTCAACCTTTTTCTTTATCATGGACTGCTTTCATAGTCTGGTGACACCTATGGACCTTTCCTCAGAATGTTTTTAAATGCATGAAATAAAATGCATGATGCAAAAGAAACCAAATTATGTTGAAATACAATTACCAAAATATTTTTGAGAAAACAAGTTAACAATGTTGGGCATGGTGGGGAGCAATCCCTGCTGTTACAGAGGCTGGCAAATAGCTTGAATTAAGGAGTTCCAGGCTGAAGTATGCTATGTTTATCAGGTATCCATACTAAAGCACTGAAATGTAGAGACTCTGGGAGGGCAGTGGCACATCACTGTTTATGGAAAGGTAAAATGCCCCAGGTTAGAAATGGAGCAGCAGATCGTACTCTTGAGTAGTCAGAGACACAGTAGATAGAATTCTATACCTGAAATCAGAAAAACCTGAGCTGGGCAAGTCATTTAACCTCTAATTTGACTCAGTTTCCTCACCTATAAAATGGGAATAAAAATAGCACTTGCCTCCAGGATTGCTGTGAGGATCAAATGAAATAATATTTGTAAAAAAAGGGGAAAATAAATACTTAGTACAGTCTTGGCACATAGTAGGCATATATGAACAATTATTTCCTGCCCACTATACCTCTAGCCTAGGGGTGACAGTACTCAACCTTAAAAACAAAATAAAATATAGCTCATCAAAGGACTTAAATGTAGAAAATACCTCAGAGATCATCTCCTCTGATACTCTCATTTAGCAAATGAACAAACTGAGATCCAGCATAAGGAATTGACTTGACAAAGATGACACAGATACTAAGTAGCAAAACTGGGATTAAAAATCTAGGTTCTCTGGCTCCAAATCAAGTTCCTTCTGCCACAGCATGAAGCTTTCCAACTCTAAGATTTTATTTCCTGGCTAGCATCAAGACTGGCTTCCAAACTGCTGCAAACCATATGACTAAGGAAACAGCTTTAAGCCCCTTCCTGCAGTCTTCAGTCTCCTTGAGCCAAGTGACTCCCACGTTTTGAGGTAATTGAAGAAAATGGATTCTGCTCCAAAGACAGCATCTGTTTTCTTTTGGAATGTATCTAACAGGAAAAAAAAATCCCAACAAGAAAAACAAAAACACATTTCTTGGGACTTCCTAGAGTCATCTTGATTTTTATTTATTTGTTTGTTTGCTGAGGTAATTGGGGTTAAATGACTTGCCCAGGGTCATACAGCTAGGACGTGTTAAGTGTCTGAGGCCAGATTTGAACTTAAATCCTTCTGATTTCAGGGTTGGCGCTCTATCCATTGCACCTCTTAGTTGCTCCATCATCTTTATTTTTAAAACCATGAAAGTATATAAGTTTTAGCAAAAAAAAATTTAATTTTAAGCAAACAAGAAAAATGCATGTTGCAAATTGCCTCCTTGAAACTGCAGAACAGCAGTGGATGTATCCTAAAATCCCAGAAGACCACACTGAACCTCAAGGATGACCCAAGTAACATATTTCTTTATACTAAGTAAGGTAGCTTTTAGTTTTCTATGGAGTTTAGCTACTAAAAAGGTTTCTCTTGTTACATATATTAAGGACACATTCACCCAAATCTCTTCACCCTATTTGGCACCAAAAAATGTAGTCCAAATAACATAGAAGACAAGAGCAAAGGAAGTTTTCAGCATCTGCCAGCAAACCAAGAGAGACAATCTTGGGATTCTTTTGCCCAAATAAACCAAACCCTACATGAAAATGGGACAGCAATTGAGCATATTGACAATCAGATTATTTTAGTGAGTTTTTGATGTGGGAAAGCTTTAAAAAATAAAGTGATTCTAATTACTGGAAAAATGTTAAATGCTCTTCCTTGGTGAAATTAGGGGAATGAAAAAACTTTTAAAAAAGATACTTTAAAAAAAGGATCACACATATTTAACCTGATTGCTTGCTGTCTTGGGGAGAGGGGAGTTAAGGAGAAGAGGGAGAAAAATTTGGAACATAAAGTCTTACAAAAATGAATGTCAAAACTCTCTACATATATTTGGAAAAATAAAATACTATTGAGAAAAAAAAAACAAACAAAATACTTTCCTCCCTAATTATGATTTATTTTGATATCCTTAAGATATTCTTGAATTTTGAATATAGAGAAAATAACTCATATTTTGCGCTAAATCCACTCACCCTCCAAACTTTCCAATTTCTCTTGCAGATATCAACATTCTGCTAGTCCCTCAAATCCTCAATATTGTGTTAATCCATGACATTTTTCTCTTGACTTTTCTGTAGTCACTAAGACAGGTCAATTCTAAGATAATCAACTGACATTAAGCTCCTACTTGTGACAAGCACCATGCTATACATTTGGGGAATAACAAGAAAGACAAATGACAGTCCTTGCTCTCAAAATGCTTATTGTTTAATGGGGGAGGTAGTATGTAAACAACTACGTATAAATAAGATACACAGGATGAATTGGAGATAATCAATGTAAGGCAATAGAATAAGACAAAACTAGAAAGTCTTCCTGTACAAAGTGGAGTTTTAGGAAGGACTTGAAAACAGCCAGGGAAGCCAGGAGATGGAGGTAAAGAGGGAGAGTATTCCACATAAGGAAGAAGCTAGTGGAAATACCCCATGTTAGGAAATAAGGTTTCTTGTTCAAGAAACAGCAAGGAACCAGTGTCACCATATTGTAAAGCAGGTAGAAGAGAATAAAGTGGGAATGGAGTTAGGAAGGGCTTTGAATATCAAACAGAAGATTTTATATTTGATACTGGAAGCAATGGGAAGTCATTGAAGTTTATTGGGTTGGTGAGGGGATGTGACATGGTTGGCACTTTACTTTAGGAGATCACTTTGATAGCAGAGTGAAGAATGGATTGTAATGAGAAAGGACTCATGGTGGGCAGACCAACCAGCAAGCTATGGCAATAGACCAGATGTAAGGTGATAGGAGTCTGCATTAGAGTGGTAGCAATGTCAGAGGAAAGAATGAACATGTATGAGACATGTTAAAGGTTAGCTTCATAGTTATTAATGAAAAATTGGATATGGGAGGGGGAGAGTGAAAGATAATAAGGAATTGAGGTTTCAAGCCTGGCTGACTGGGATTATTTTGCCCTCAAAAGTGATAGAGATGTAAGAAGAAAATGAGAGTTGGAAGGCAGCAGAAGATATTGAGTTCCATTTTAGACACATTGAGTTTAAGATTGAGTTGGAGATATCTGATAGACAATTGAAGATATGAGAGTAGAGGGCAGCAGAGAGATTAGGGCTGGATAAATAGATTTAAGAATCATTAGTGATTCCATGGGATCCAATAAGATCAGGAAATGTAATAAAAGACAGAGAAAAGGATGCGCACAAAGCCTTGTGGGACACCCATGGCTAGTGGTTATGGCTTAGATGAAGATCCAGAAAAAAAAAAGTTAAGTCAGAAGGTGAACCAGGAGAAAATTGTCAAGAAAATCTAGAGAGAAGAGTATCAAGGAGAAGAGAGATTAAGTGTCAAAGATTCCAGAGAAATCAAATGTGAGGACTGAGAAAATTAGAGGCTATTAATCATGTCTCTTGAATCTTTCTCTTTCTCTCCAATCTGCTGATCCTCTAATTCAAGCCCTTATCATCCCTCACCAGGACAGCTGCAATAATTAATTATTGCCTTCCAATTAAAATTCCCATATTCTATTCTCTAATCACTTCTCCACTAAGCTGCCAAATTGATATTCCTTAAACACAGATCAGACCCTTTTCCCGATCATACCCCAACTTGATCAAAACATTTCTTATTGGCTTCCCTTGAAAATAAAACACAAAATTTTTAACCTGAAATTTAAGGCCACTTGTAATTTTGGCTCCCACCTTTCTTTCCATCCTTATTTTATATTACTATTCACTCCTTTCTTGCAATAAAACTATCTTCCTAGCAGTTCCCTATACACTCTGTACCTCTGCACAGGTAATCCTCAAATCTTTAATGCTCTCCTTCCTTATCTCTAGGAATCCCTAGTTTCCTTTAAGACTCAGCTCAGATGCCCTCTTCAATGGGATATCTTTTCTGATCTCTCAGTAACTAGTGCTCTCTACTATTATGTTCTAACAAATGATGAAGGAAATGGTTTCAGAGATGTCTAGGAAGACTTGTATAAACTAATACTATGTCAAGTGAGTAGAACCAGAACAATTGATGCAAAACAACATTACCATAAAGTTGAAAGACTTAGGAACTCAATAAAAAGACTACCACAATTCCAGAGGATTTATGATGAAACATGTCCAGAAGGGAAAGTGATGGATTTGGGAATATTGAGACATCTTTTTTGGGGCAAGGACAATGCAAATGTTTTGCTTGACTGTACATATTTGTAATGAATTTTGGTTTTGATTGTTTTTTTTTCTGGATTCCTCAGAAAGGAAATAGGAGTAAAAAATGAAAGAAGGGGTGAAAAAAAAATTAAAGGTCCCAAAATGTTCTTTTTATTTTGAATTATTGTTTTTATATATATGCATGTTGTATCTCCTCCAACAGAATGTAAATCCTTTGTGAATAAGAACTACTTAATTTTAGTGTTGTACATTAAAAGTACTAAATAATCGTTGCGTGGCTTGAAGCCCAAAGTGACATGTTGTTATTCTTCTCTTAAAAGAAATGACTGGTCAATTTCTATACGTTATCATTTCTTTACTGATTCAATGCCCACATTTTAACAATTGCTGCACAGATTTGAAATTTTTAAGTGAGTTGAGTATAAAATATGTGGAAATCATCTGTAAATTCCAAAATTAAGCATATTCAGTAAATACACATATTTTCTTCCTTTCCAAAACAGTAAGTTGTGAAGGAGAAACAGAAACCTTTTAAACAATTTTCTGTCTTGTTTCTTATGCTTCAGAAAAAAAGCTTTACAAAGATATTAATGACATAGTGTCTCTATCCTTCTTGTATGATCCTTGTAGCTTTGAGGACAGTTCTCTCTTTAAAATAATCACTTTACTTTATATAAAACCACCTGCAATGGTTGTGTTGTATATACTGGAGCTCTTTGGAGGAAACAATGCTCAGAAATTTTAAATGAAACTTTCCGTTCCATTGGAATTTTACTATCTGCCATAATTGTAAGTCTCTGTGACATTTAAAAAGATTTGACAGACATAGTTTCTGAGTAATTTAATCATGTTATTAATAAAGACAGTAAGTTATTGATAAAGTTTGGTCATTTGGCCTTTTCTTAGACCAATGACAATCATTGCAATGGGAGGAACTCGGTTTATATACTCTTCAAAACAGTAGGTGGTCCATCAAACAGTGATCAAATCTAACTTTGCTTAGCTGATTAGAAGTCAGCTATATTAAAATGAAGGGCTGAGTAGAGGGGGAAAAAATCTCTATGCCAGACCACTCCCAGTCTTAGACTATCTAGACTGTCTACAACCAAGTTTGAGTAGAACATAATGAGCTTCTTCAATCTACATTAAATTCCTTACAAAGTAAGTAGAATGTGACCAAGATGGAGGAGAGGCAATGCAATCTCATTATCAGTAATGTCCTTCAAGAAAAACAGAATCTTTGAAAATGAGAAATTTTTTTAAAAAGGGAGAGCCCTCTGATCTCCCCAAGATAATAGTTATTAATAATCATTTCTCATACCTCTAATGCAAGCTTTCAATCTACACACACTCCTGCTAGGAAAATGACAATGGGAACACTAATAATAACTAACAATACTCAAACAGTTATTTCAATAAGAGAAAGTGGTTTATTTTTTCCTCCAGTTTTAGAAACCAAGAATGCATATTGGTCCCAGAAGTTTCCCTCCCCACCCCCACCCCCATACTTCATACTGTCAAATTCCACTACAGGAAATGTATTCTCTCATCCCACAGGTAAAACAGTTCAGAAACAACGTATATTTGTTGGAATGATCTGCAAATCTTCATTTAATAGCAGAACTATTAAAATAAAAATGCGTTCTCTTCATTTGCATACCATAATAATGTTCAGGACATTACCCCACTTATTTTATCATATGCCATATTTTTTACTTCAAATAATAACATTTGTTAAAGGTCATAAGAACAATTCCTGTAATAACTTAGGATACTAAAAGATCTCTGGGTTTAGCAACATAAACTTATCAAATGTTGTTGTTCATCCTTCATTTTTGAAGAGGACCAGGGATATTACAGTGAAGTCTTTTCTTGTGAATGAATTGGATTTAAATAAGGTAGAATTACATAAAGTCATCAACTTCTCTCTCTTCCAGAGTCACTGACAATTGGTGAAGTAAGGACAACTGGCAATGCCCAGGATTCAGTGGATGACCCTGGAATCTTTGATGTCTGACCAAGCTCTAAGTTCTCCACAGCACCTGCTTCAGTAGCCTTCATGCCTTTTGGAACAAATTGTTCCATTCTATTGGGGAAAGTCTTCACATGCTTGTGATGGATATCCCCCTAACTCAATGATAGGTTTTGGTTCCATCAGATTCCCTCAATTTGGTTTACTCCATCTGCCACAAGGTTTCACCAGGGCATGGCCATTGTGTATGCATGCTGTAGCTTCTTGGAACCTCAAGTGAGAGTTGGGTGAGAGAAGGATACCAAAGGTGGATGAGCAATGCTGAAAAGGATTCAGCCAGCCCTTCTACCAGAGGTGCTAGACCTCCCTGAACACCCCATACTCTCATTTATCAAACATAATTAAGATGAAAATTATATCATTCACTTTGGTCAATTAGCACTGAAAATAGGATAAAACGCTCCCTTTTGATTAAGTCGTTGATGTGAAAATTGGCCTTACTTGAGCCGTATGTGTGCCTGAATTGAGAAAGAACTATATTTATGTGAATACTAAACCTGCTTATCCTAAATCTAAAATTTTCATCAGAAGTCTCAAGACTCCAAGACAGATTCAGAACTATACCACTATATAAACTGCTCTGCCAGATAGGGAGAAACACATAGGACATATTTCCAGGTGATGGGAAACTAATACAACAGTAAAGGAGGAAGAAATCTTTTGGGATATAAATTTGTAAGTAGTCTTGGGAGTTGGGGTGGAGGTAGGAGAGAGCAAGGTTGAGAGGCAGCACAGTATAAAAAATATATGTCAGGATTGGATCTTGATCTTGAAAGAAGATGTGGGTTGGAATTATACTTCAAACACTTACATTTTATTATGTGACCCTGGAAAAATTATCTAACCACTGAAGGCCTATTTCTTCATTTGTAAAAGGAAAAAAAAAGTTTAACATATCTATTTCACACAGTGAGTATAAGGATAAAATGAAACAATTTATATATTGCACTTTTCAAAAATTAATGGGTTACATAAATGTCATTTATTATTAATTGTAGTATCATTCTTTGGCCATTCAAATCAGACAAGTGTTAAATATTTACAAGTGTCAACTATTATTTAGGTACCAGAAAAACTTATTTCCCATGTTTTATTTTCTTTTAAAATTCTTCATTGTAGCAGTTAGAAACTGTGTATCTTTGCTACATTTTTTTTTCTTTCTAACCCCCATTTGGCCTTTTCTGTATTAGCATTTTTCAGGTGTCCTGATCACTGGCTAACAAATAAATTTTGATGTACTATAAAAATTAGATTTTCCTTATGCAAAGACACTAGATCAAGAGATACCTCACCATTTTTGGGTGTCCTGAACCCCTTGGGCAGGCTGGCAAAGTCTCTAGACCTCTCCTCAGCATCATGTTTTTAAATGGATAAAATAAAATACACAGCATTTTAAAGGAAACCAATTATACTGAAATACCCTTATTAAAATATTACTTGTTGTTCAAAGATACCAGCTTAAGAATCCCTGAAGTGGAGTATGTGCCAATTTTTAATCATTATTCTAGCTTGTCTATTTTGTTTGAGACAGATCAACATATTTCAAAGATTTTAGAAACATGATCACTGATATCAGATGAACAAGGTATTAGCATTTTTTCTGAAAAAAATAAAATGAGTGTTGAAATTAATTTAAAATACTACATATTAGAAATTCAGGCACTTGGCTTTTATGTCCCCTGAGAAGATATACATAAGAACATTGTATAATACAGAATTTTTCCAACTGAAATAGAAGCTTTGTTTCACATGGTTCATTTGGAACAAACACCAAACATATCACAATATATACACAAAATATTATTGAAAGGTAAATTGTATCCTTGTGATTGGTTGTTGCTTTTAAGTTTAATTCAGTTCAAGAAAACATTCATACTCCAAAGTTTTCCCAATAGTTTCAACACCACTGAAATCTACAGAGTGAAAAATTTCTTATTTTTGGTCCCTGAGCTGAGTTTGCTCCTTTTATCTGCATCTTCTCCAGATCCTATACCCCCATTCCCAATAATCTGTCCATCTTCACTCAAAATATATATAAAAATAATTTAATATTGTGGAAAGATATGCAAACATACATACATACAAATATATATTTACTTCATTTATGCAAATGTTTTTGAAAAATAAGATCATTTTTAGATTATAATTATTAATAGGAAAGACCATGACTCCTTTCTTTCCTTCCTCAAACATACATTTTATTTAACTCCAACTTCATAGCTTGATTTCAAAGTATTTCTAACCAAATGCATTCTGTAGAAAACTAGAAGTCAGTGAAATTTAGATAATTTAGAATGTGATTTCTTCCATGTTTTTTCCTCTGAAATACAGAAGACACTCTATACTTCCATCTTTGATATTTTCACTTTTCTCTTACAGTAAATACATTCAGTTTTCCATCTGATATAGAGCTTTGTGTCTTAGATGCTCCTCTAAACACTGGACTGCAAAAGAGTCAACATCAGTATCAAATTTGTTGGCGAAGAAATGGTGCTGTTGTAGTATCCAGTTTAAATCTCCTACTCCAAATATACATACAGAACGGACATGAATTCCATTACATGGTGGATATGGAGCTCCCTTGAAAATGTCTCCTTCCAAATATTGCCATTTCACAAACCTAGCAACTGCATGCATGTCGGAAATATCATACTTATTACTGGAAGGGAACGCACCTGGAACTTCAGGAATTCTTTGAATTGTAGCCCACAAATATTCATCTGGGCTATATGTATCTTTAGCCCATTCAATAAATTTCAGGATCTTCCCATTGGTTAGGACATACTCTACATATTTCCTACTAACAACAAAGTAGGCACTGCCTGAAAAAATTGGTGTTTCAATGGGAGGAAGCGACTTATCTTTTCCTGTGTTTTTTAGCTTGCCCTCAATAACTTCATAATGCTTCTTCCACCTTACTTCTTTATGGGAAGGCATTTTTTCAGTTTCTAAGCTGTTTCCATTCACTAAAGACTTCAGCTTCCTTATTATTTCCAGATTGGTTTTAATTGGGAAATCCATGCCGCAAAGATTTATCAAATATTTCCATTCTGAACTCTGTCTGTAGAGATCTCTCATGCAGTTGATATCCGCTTGGACCCTACTCCATGATGCATACACAACACTCTCCAGTTGACTGGCAATGAAGACATTATTGAAACAAGATGCAATGCCCTTCACTGCTGCCAAAAAGGATTCGGGAGATTTTTTGTCAACATGAATGCAATAATAATTCTGAGGTGTGTAGATAGTTCTTAGGAGCCTATCAAGCATTTCAATTTTGTGATAAACCACTATTGAATATGCAATGGGAAATTCTGCCTCTTCTTTGCTAAGGGGTTCCATGATATATTTGCGGGTCTTAATGAAAGCAGCACAATCTTTGGTCCTATTGATGTAATCATCATTTGTCCACTGAGGGAGATTTCTAAATTTCACTGTTAGCATTGTAAGCTTCGCATTTTGTATTTCTTCTTTGTCATTCAGTAAAATTTTGGTACAATTAATGCTACTATATGGATTTTCTCTAGTCAACTCTAAATGTCTGTGATTTAACGAGTCTGACTTTTCATGAATCGTTAAGATGGAAAAGCATATGATTAGGGTAAAAACAAGTAAAAGGAAGAATGGTTTGGTCTGACAAGGACCAAGTTTCCTTCTCAGCAGCCTTCTCACCATTTCAAACCAAAAACTGGGGTCCTTGTTTCCTTTGAATGTAAGTTTTTTGAGCTTTGATCACAATTTATTTCTTTCGTAGCCTGTAGAGTTGTTGGTGTACATTTATCAGCAGTGATGAATGATCATCTTGAAATAGCTGGAGAAAAACTCTAAAAAAAAAATTAATTTTATTGTTAATTTTTTAAAATTTTAATTAATTTAAAATTAAATTTAATTGTTAATTATTTATTGTTTATTGCTATATAAATCTTTTCTCAGAATCAGAAAGCTATGATAGATCTAGAGGTTCTTCTGGTGATATTCAGTAAGTGCCACCAGCAAATAGCTCTGGAGAAAGATTCAGCTTGGGTCTCAGAGAAAGGAGCACTTCTGTTTTTTCACTCTAGGAATCTGAGTCTCTGTTTACCAGATACAATTAGAGTTTGAGATTTACTTCCAATGAAAAAAAGCAACCTAAACAGTTTCTTTAAGAATAGTACTCCTTGAAGGGTCCTATTCAAGTATAAGAAAAACAAAAACAACAACAACAACAACAACAACAAAAACACAGACCAGCCTTCAAAATGAAACATATTGAACATACTATTGCACTCATTATACCATTGGCCACCACAGGAAAAAATAACATATAAAATTGCCAGGCAAGGAATTACCTCTTTCCTCCTACACTGGACCCTCAGAGACCCTTAGAATCCTACAGAAAGAAAATAACTATATACCTATTTTGTCATTTATGCAAAACCCTTCTCAGAACCTTTAAATTTCAGACACCCAAATCACTTTGTATTTAAAAAGAAAAAAAAGAAAAATGAAAAAAAGAATGTCTATTAATTTAATAATTCAGTTTTGTACAGTAACTATCAGATATACATCTAAATGAGTGTCCAAGTGTTTGTTTTAAAAAACACAACTGTCACTAATCACATGCACCCTAAATATTTGAGACCTGAGTTAATTACAGTGTAACATCAGGTTCAGCAATGGAATTCCAAGTAGCTGTTCTATAATGGGGAAGTTGGTGGGCAATTTTTGGTTCTGCATTTTATTTGCAAATACAAAGCAAGGTGAGATGTGTAAAGGTGATTACATTAACTTCTCTTTCAAAAACAAAAGTTAATTAGGTTTTTGAGCAGTAGAATAGAGAGGTCTTTGAGAAATTATGTGGATTTTAAGAAGGTACCTGCACTTCATGCCATTCCATGAGGAAGCTTTCATCATAACATTCAGTCCCACTGGAAGCCAAGCCCATCGATGCTTATGATGCCAATGGCGGCTGACATGAAAATTCAATGTTTCTTTCTGGCAATCAGATTTCTTAAACATGCTGGGCAGCAAGCAACGGCAATGTCAACATCAGATTTTTTGAAACAAAGACCTAAAAGTTTGTAAAACAAAATAATAGAAGAATATGAGCATATGGAAGGAAGGGCCTTTAACCTCCATCATCTTGATAAAGAGGGCAAAGTACCTATTTGGGGGAGGGGAGGGCACTATGAGATGGCTTGGAAAGAATTCTGTATCTGAACCCAAAAAACTGAGGATGGGATCCCTGTACTATCTTAACTGCTTTAGATCTTCTTTTACTCATGTGTAAAATGAAGGGGTTCAATTATAGCATCTTCAAAGTACCATCCAGTTCTGAATTTATGGTGGCAGAGTACATAAAACTCTGGACATGGAGTCAGCAAGACATGAATTTGATTGCTACCTCACACAGTAGATCAGTGTGACAATTTGACCTTTCATCTCAGTGCTTACATCATAGGGTTTTTCTGATGATAAATTGAGATGATATATGTAAATTTCTTTGCAAACTTTCAATGGTTATATAAATGCTAGCCATTGTTAGGTTCCTAATAGCTGCTCCCCCCAAAAAAATTTCTGAAATTATGTCCTTTATAAAAATATAGCTCATTTATTAAATAATTGCGCCTATTAAGTAGTAAATTTGGAGATACAAAGGCAATAGTGAAAAAAATTCCTACCCTCAAGAAGCTTATACTCAATGAAGAACAATTCAATATGAATAGAGATTTAAAAAGGAGGGCATGATGGGAAAGAGGAAGAGTAGAAAAGAAGAAGGGAGGTAAGGGAGCCTTCATTATGCACCTATATACTAAATACTGTGCTCAGTGTTTTACAAATATTTTCAAATTATTACAATCTTGTGAGGTAATTATAATAACTACCCCTGTTTGACAGTTGAGGAACTGAGGCAAGACAGAGGTTAAATACTTGTTCAGAACCACATTGCTACTAAGTGTCTGTGGCTAGATTTGAATTCAAGTCTTTCTTACCTCAGACCAGAGTTTGATCCACTATGCCAGCTAGATAATTAGAGTCAAAAGAAACATCCAAATAAAATATTCCAATAATAGTTGAAGTGGGAAGTACACTGTCAGTATGGGAAGAGGTACAAGAAAGACGACGTAGAATTTAACACAGAAATAATTTTTTTCTCTTTTTTTCCTCAAGAATATTTTATTTTTTCAAATACCTGTAAAGATGATTTTTGACATTCATTTTTGTAAGACTTTATGTTCCAATTATTTTCCTCCTCCCTTCCTTAACTTCCCCCTCCCCAAGACAATAAGTGGTCTTGTGTAGGATAAACATATGCAATCCTTTTAAACATATGCTTATATATGTCATGTTGTGTTGGAATCTTTACAAACTGCTAACTCATTAGAGTTGATAGATTATTGATCTGCTCTTACAAGAAGATGTTTTGGGCCAGAACCTGAAACAAGGTACTAAATAGAACTAATTGATACAATGCTTATGTTTGCACCTTTACTCATTGGAGTTCACACATTTGGGAAATTTCAGGGTTTAGTATGAGATATCTGAATTCACACCTCCCTTGAAGCTCTTAGGGCCAGAGAGCACTATGGGAGAAAAACCCATAATCCCTCTCTCTCATATTCCACAATTCCTCTCTCTCGTATAAAAGAAACATTTAGAGGCTCTCGGACAGATTTCAGCGGAATTACACCAGAAGCCCTCTTTCCGAGGCAAGAGAGATCCATTCCATTTTTCCACTTGGCTGGCTGGTGGCTGAAGAAAGCAGAGGCAGAAGCAAAGGACAATCTGCAAGAGCTCTTGGAACCAAGCAGAGAGAGAGGCCTCTCAACTAACTGGGCTACTTTGGAAGGAGAAAATAAACGTTCGTACTTTTATCACCTGGCTGCATTTTGGGTAATTGTTGATCTAAACTGATACTAAGGCTGCCTCCAGAAAACTCCCCCAAGAAACTTGCTTTCTCCCAGAGAGAACCATCTTATATTATTATTTATAAAGAAGAACAAGAACTCCAACAATGTGCAAGAAAAATCAGACCAAAAGGGGAAAAAAACCACAAGAAAGAAAAACAAACAAACGAACAAAAAAAATTACTATATTTTGCTCCACATTCAGTTTCCATAGTTCTCTCTCTGGACATGGATGGCTTTTTCCATACTAAGTCTACTGGAATCATCTTGAATTACCATATTGCTGAGAAGAGTCAAGTCCATCACAGTTGATCATCACATAATCTTGCTATTACTGTGTATAATATTCTCCTGGTTCTGCTCATTTCACTCAGCATCAATTTATGTAAATCTCCCTAGACTTTTCTAAAATTAGCCTGCTCATCATTTCTTATGGGACAACATTTCATTACATTCACATACCATAACTTATTCAACCATTCCCCAATTGATGAATAGCCACTTAATTTCCAATTCCTTGCCACTACAAAAAAACTGATACAAACATTTTTGTACATAGAGGTTCTTTTCCTCTCTTTTATGATCTCTTTGGGATACAGACTCAGTAGGGAGACTGCTAGATCAAAGCTGGAGCTAAATCTTAAAGGAAGATAAAGATTCTGAAAGGTGGTCAAATGAAGACATGTTTTGCAAGCAAGGAAGGTCTCTTGTATGATAGAGGCTGGAGGGAAGTTGAGTCTAATTTTAGACATTCTCAGTATTAGGATGTTTATAAGGACATATTCCATGAGAGCATTTGGAGATGTGAGATTGGAGTGCAGAGAGGATGATTGCTGGGAGCCACATGCATGGAGCTGATCACTGAACTAATTCTTTGGGAGCACATGAGGGCATCTGGGGAGGAAGAAGAATGCAGCCCCAGATGAGAACCCCACTAATATCCATTGGGTAGGGGCAGAAAATAGAGACTGTTTCACAAAAGCGACTGAAAACAAACAATTAGACAAGCAGAAAGAAGACCAGGAAAGAAGACTCACAAAAAACATAGGAGGAGAAAAGTATACAAGAAAAGGGAGTAGTCAAATATTGAAAGGGGTAAAAAGTCAAGGAAAAAGAAAGATAAAGTGAGGTCACTGCCTGTAATCTTAGGTATTTCAAATCTTACTTTAAAGTCTGCACCACACTTTTATGATTATTTCATAATAAGGCTAAAGTACTGCAGATGTCATATACCTGTTTTACAAACCATAGGCTCAAAGATTTTCAGTTGGAAGGAATCCTAAAGGTCATCTAGTTTGAGCCTCTCATTTTACAGATGAAAGTATATGAGCCCCAATCTTGCCCATGAGCACACAAAGAGCTTAAGGAACTTGCTTGGAATTGTCAGATGACTGCCTTTGATGACAAAAGTAGTTAGTATGAGTGGCTGCACTTATACATTGTTCTCTCTTGAATTCAAGCTCTATGCCCTTCCTACTATGTCATGCTTCTTTCCTAAACATTCTTATAAGCAAGATTCAAGAGTTTGCTGATGATGTTTAAGACAACTATTTCATTAAAATGCTGGGTTTACTATTACTTTCATCACTTAGAATATGTTTGAAAAGTGCCAATATCACAGTCAGTTACTGGTGTGAAAACAAGAAGTTTGTGGTATGGAGGCAGAATTATTGTCATTTGATTTTACAATTATTCACTCCTACAAAAAACAAAAACAACCCTGACCCAAAAGATAGATTTTTTAAAAATTATATTAAAATGAATAAAAATTAATTTTGTTTTGACAATTTTGCAAGTGATGTCATATACACAAAAGGAGGAAACTGTGGATCCAGACAAATATAAAATATATATCAAGAATCTTTTTTAATAAAAACAGATAGGAGGAAAGTGCTAACTATTCTAAACTGTTACCTTTGGGAAAAAGTTAGATGGAATAAAACTCTTAAATATATACTATGTAATAGGGATAAGGATGGTGATAATAATAGAGGCTAGCCTTATTATTTCATTGGTAAAGGGAACATTAGAGTAAGGATATTACATCTACAAATTCAAGGCAGCATTTTCTAGGTGATTCACTTGTTAGAGGAATGTCTTGAGTGCTGAGCCCCTCAAGTGATTTGACCAAGCTTGTGCAAAGTTTGTAACATGAGATTTTAATGTAGTTATTGTAACACTTCAAAGCATTAGTATTTTTTATATTCAAACACATAGTTATGTGGTAGTAGCAAGGCTCCATTGTGATATGATAGCAAGAATAAGCAAGAACACTAGATTTAACATCAGAGGTCTAGTTAAGTGGGAGACCCTGGTTCAAATATGGGCTCTACTACTTACTATTGGACTGTGTCACTTCTTATCTCAGATACTCCATTTTCTCACCCTTAAATCAAGGGAGCTGGATTAGATGGTCTCTTAAATTTCTTTTCAATTTTAGATCTTACGATTCAACAAAACTTTCAATTTTCATCCTTCTACTCAGTCTAGTCCTAATTTCTTGAAAAGTCCCAAGGGGGGGGGGGGGAATGTTAAAATATTTAGAAAAATGAGAGAGAGAGAGAATGAATATTAAAGGCAAGTAGTAATTTAAAATCAAAAACTACTGGGAAACCATGTAAATATTCAAATTTCTAAGTTTGAAATCAAGTGAAAAGTTGTGTTTCATTTATGCAACTGGGATCAGAAATGAAAAATGTTGAACAGACAATGTTTTCTCAAATATTGTGGCTTCTAAATGCATGAAAACATTTTTATAAGATTTGGCAAAAAAAGAGGAAAGAAGGAGAGGAAAAGAGGTCGGAAAGGAGGAGGGAGGGGGAGGAGGGAGGGAGGAAAAACGGAAGGAAAGAGGGAAGGAGGGAAGGGGCAGAGAGAGGAGAGGAGGGAGGGAGAAAGGAGGGAGGGAGGAAGGAAGGAGGGAGGAAAGGAGAGAAGAAGGGAGGGAGAGAGAAAGGATAGAGGAAGGAAGGAAGGAGAGGAGAAGAGGGAGGAAGGGAGAGAGGAAAAGAGGGAAGGAGGGAGGAAGGAAGGAAGGAAGGAAGGGAAGAGGGAGGGAGGGAAGGCGGAAAGGGCAGAGGGATGAAGGAAGGAGGGAGGGAAGGGATGAAAAGAAGGGAGGGAAGAAGGGAAAGAGGGAGGGAAGGAGGGAGAAAGGAAGAAAAAGGAGACAAATAGAGAAAAGAAATTCCAACCAGTGTTAACAATACACACAAGAAACAAGCATATCAAATGATAATATATATATATTTTTTGGTTTTTTTGGTCAAGGCTTATGATTTCATCAACAGAGGGAGCAGCTCCTTGATTAACATTTCATCTTCCATTTAAAATGTTAGAAAGTTTTCTGGGGGCAATGAAAAAAGAGGTTATCTAACTTGTCCATGACCATATAGTTAATGTTGTAATACTATTTGTTTAAGGCAAAACTTGAATCCATCTTTCTGAATCCAGTCAGCCCTTCATCCACTACAGCATGCTATACATATACATATATATTATATAAGAATAAGTTAAGAGAGTGGAAAACTGTGAATGTGCCATACTATTTTACCACTACTCCTGATCACTAACATTTATATAATGCTTTAAGGTTTACAAAGTGATTTAGTATGTAAGGATGTACTGTGAAAGCTCATTCCAGATAAGTAGATCAGCAAATATTCCACAAACTATAACATCCAGGACTTCATGCCCACAAACAGCAACATTAAATTAAAAAAAGAAGAATTCATGTAGACCATAAGAAAAATACAAACAACAGCCCTAGGTCAGTGTAACTGGAACCTTTGTTTGCTGACCTTCAATTTCACCAAAGAAGTACAATTTATTTTTTAAAAAAATGGGGGAAGGAAGGAAAAAAAGACAGGGTTGGTTAATGAAGTGGATAATTAAACAATGAAAAGTGCTGGAAAATTCTCAAACATACAGAAAAATAGGCTCTTAAATAAAGATCATTATTAGCTTAACAAAGCTCACAAAAGCAGAATTTGACTGGGAAAGGACATTAGCAGCTATCTAGTACAATGCAAACATGAAAAAAATAACCACTATCACATACTTGCCAAGTATTCATTCAGCCTCTTCCTGATGACCTCCAAAGAGGGAGAACCCACAAATTCTCAAAGCAACGCATCTCATTACTGCTCTCTCCCCTTCCCCTCCCCCCAAATTTAACCTAAATTTATCACTTTGTAGCTTTCACCCATTGCTCAATTTGGCCCTCAAGGTTCAACAAGAGTATGAATTTTCTTCTGCATGTGACATCTTTTCAAATACCAGAAGATAAGTATCATGTTCCTATACCTACTCTAATCTTCTTCTCTTTAGGCCCAGCAAGCCCAGCTCTCTCAACCAATCTTTACATGCTGATCAGCATCTGGGGTGCTTTGCTAAGTACAAAAGAAAGACAAAAACGCCACCTTTGCTTTCAAGATTAACATTCTAATGGGGGAGAAAAGTGCAAACAACTTTGTATATACAATATAAATGGGAGATATATATGTGAGATAGAGATCAAAACCTCACTAAGACTTATGAGATACTCTGATTTCTCTCTCTCTCTCTCTCTCTCTCTCTCTCTCTCTCTCTCTCTCTCTCTCACACACACACACACACACACACACACACACACACACTAAACACACACACACACTAAACACACACTAAACACACACTAAATGGAAAGTCTTAGACAAAAGATACTAGAAGTTAGGGGATCAAGAAAGGCTATTTTCAGAAGATAGGATCTTTTTTTTTTTTTTAATAACTTTTTATTGACAGAACCCACGTCAGGGTAATTTTTACAGCATTATCCCTTGCACTCACTTCTGTTCTGATTTTTCCCCTCCCTCCTCCACCCCCTCCCCTAGATGGCAAGCAATCCTATATATGTTAGATATGTTGCAGTATATCCTAGATACAATATATGTTTGCAGAACCAAACAGTTCTCTTGTTGCACAGGGAGAATTGGATTCAGAAGGTAAAAATAACCCGGGAAGAAAAAAAAAATGTAAACAGTTTACATTCATTTCCCAGTGTTCTTTCTTTGGGTATAGCTGCTTCTGTCCATCCTTGATCAATTGAAACTGAGTTAGGTCTCTTTATCGAAGAGAGAAGATAGGATCTTACATGAGTCTTGAAGAAGGCAAGAAAAACCAAAAAGTAGATGTAAGGAGGAAGAGTAGCCCAAGCCGCAAGTGAAAAGGCAGTCAGGAAATGGAGCAAAATGCAAAGAACATGACTAGACCAATATACCTGATATTTTGAAGGAGAAGATTAGCTGTGGGAGGGATGCATATGGAATAGTGAGAGATGCACACAAGAATTACCTGGTAAAATCAGGTAATGATGAGTGAATTCAATGGGTTACTTTCCATTTGCTGTGTGTGTGTGTGTGTGTGTGTGTGTGTAAGACATATGTGGTGGCCAGATGGCTCTCCCATCCATGGATTTCATCACATAATTCAAGCTACCTTTGGGGTATTTAATAATTCAGAATTTTTCAAATTAACATTTGACCAATACCAAAGATTTTTTTTAAAATATGGAACCAAATCTCTAGCATAGATACCCCCTTCCTTAACAGTTCCCTTCCCATCATAAATAAAATACCATGCTATATTACAAATTGAGTTTACTGAGGATAAAATCATGTCAGATAATTCACCTTTCACAGAAAATTTATAAGATAAAGGACAAAATAAGGTGATATATAGATCATATAGTGTAACTTCCTGTCATTTTGATAAGAAGGACCAATTTCTAAGTCCCCATTTGCACAAAGCCAATCATCAAATCCTCCTGATGCCAACCTCTCACTTATTAACCTGCTAATGAAATATATATGTACATGTACATAGAATCTATGTATCCACCCATGCATATGCACATCCCATTACATACAGATGCCATTATTCATGCAGAATGTGAACTAAAAATGTATATAGAGAAGATCTAAGTGGTAAGGGAAGGAGAAGAGAATTAGCATTTATTAAGTGCCTACTATGAGTCAGGCACTGTGCTAAGGACTTTACAAACATCACCTTATTTGATCTGTGCAAAAACTCTAAGAAGTAGGTGTTGTTATTCTCTCCATGCAGTTGAGGAAATTAAGGAAACAGGAAGCAAAGTGACTTGCTTAGGATCACATGGCTACTAAATGTTGTCTGAGACCAAATTTGAACTCAGATCTTCCTAAGGTCTTTCTAAGATGAGAGTTTGAAAGATTGATGAATTGAAACTGATAAGAGGACTCAAAGAGACAATGTGAATCACCTTTATAATTAATATGTTGCTATTATCAATGAAAGATATATTGGAAGGACAAAAAAGAATAAAAGATTATTCAAGCAAAAGTCATACTTTTATGCCACAAGTCAACAAGAACAGCACTATTCTAGATGAACTCAAAGAGCTCTGTTCCATTTTTGTGAATGCTCACCAACAGATTTTAGCACAGGTATATTTATTCCTAAGGATAGGGTCTTCTTAATGCATAATCCTGGGAAAATCACTTATCTATCTCAGTTTCCTTAATTGTAAAATGGGTGGTGGTGGGGTTAAATAACAGCATCTACTTGTAAGATTGTAGTAAAACTCAAATGAAATAATATTTGTAAAATGTGTCACACAGTGCCTGGCACATAGTAAGCATTTAACAAATGCTTGTTCCCCTCTCCCCCTTTTACTGTTATTGTAAAAGCTCATACTTATTATTTTTTTTTAAATATCCACTAGAGAGATTTACATGAACTAATGCTAAGCAAAACAAGCAGAACCAGGAGATCATTATTCACTTCAATAACAATATTATATGATGATCAATTCTGATGGACGTGGCTCTCTTCAACAATGAGATGATCCAAACCAATGAGATAATCCAATTGTTTAGTAATGAAGAGAATCAGCTATACCCAGAGAGAGAATTATGGGAACTGAGTGTGGACTACAGCATAGCATTTCCACTCTTTCTGTTATTATTTGCTTATATTTCTGTTTTCTTTCTCAGGTTTTTTTTTTACCCTCTTTCTAGATCCTATCTTTCTTGAGCAGCAAGGTAACTGTGTAAATATGTATATACATATATAGTATTTAACATATACTTTAACATATTTAACATGTATTGGACTATCTGCCATCTAGGGAAGAGGGTGGGGGGAAGGAGAGGAAAAGTTGGAACAGAAAGTTTTACAAAGGTCATTGTTGAAAAACTACCCATGCATATGTTTTGTAAATAAAAAGCTATAATTATTAAACCAAAAAATAAATAAATAAATTCAGCCTGAAAAAAAAAATTAATTTTAAAAAATATCCACTGCAAACAATTTCCCCAGAAAACCCATGAGATATTTCAAGAATTGCCACCCCCACTTCAAAAATGAGGAAACTTTGGCTTGGAGAAATTAAGTGAATTTTATGCTTATTCAAACATTTAAGTATCTACTTCCATTTGTATCAGGTATGGAGGTTGATTAAAACAAAAGAAAACAAAACTGAGTAAAACATAATCCATGTTCACAGATAACTGCCAGACCAGCGTCCAAAATAAATATAAGAATCCAAATTATTATTATAAAAAGATTACATGTTAAGTATAGAAGAAAGGTACAAAATATTCATCTATAATCAGAGCTCTAAGGAAACATGTTCTAAATTAGGTAAAGAATAGTTATAACATTTAAAAACTGTGCCTTTGTTTAGTATGCTACTCCTAAGGGAACCATGTGCATGAGAGATTCTACTTTAATTATGGCATACATGATTGGAGGTAGATGGGGAAAGGAGTATCTAAATTTTCAATTTCAAAAATCTTGCATTTCACATTATAGAATCTGGTTGAGCCAGAATTTTCATGTGCTTGCCCAGGGTTCTAAATAGAGACATAAATTCTTAGGGAGACAGGGAATTAACCCAAAGATTAAAACTCAATTTGTTAATTTTGATTATTATTCTCTAAAGTTGATATTAGCTGAAGTTTAGTGTTTTCCATTAAAAGTGAACAACTCAAATAAAAACTTACACAGTTTTTCTTTAAATGTACAAGCACGGTTATTGATTTTTTGGTAGTTTGTCTTTTTTCTCTTCTTTAAATTCCTTTAACTTTGGAAATTTTTCTTCTTTGATGTAACAAGGTCATGGGGCAAGAGAAAGATACAGGGAAGATGAAGGAAATAGGGTTGGAGAAAAGGTTGGCTTCTACTCAGAAAAGAAAGGAAAGAAAGTAGAAGGAAATATTCACACTGGCTAAAATAACATCCAGGAAGAAGACAAGAGAGGACTCTTACTGGGCTTGCTGATTGCCTTACCTCCAATTTGACTGTTTCAGCATTGGGAAGAAAAACCCTCTCTCCTGTCCCTAGTCCCTATTTGGAGCAAGAGATCAATCAAAGATGCATGTGCTGAGAGATAAACTGGTCTATTAGATAGAAGTATTAGAATGAATACTACTAGGGAAGGCAGAGGAGGTCCCCAAAGAAGGGGTGGTAACACCTTACCAACCTTCATTAATTCATGTTAACAGACAGACATACCAGAGGCAGGACCTGAACACAGTTCTTCCTGATTCCAAAATCACTCATCTATCCACTGCATTATGCTGCCTCCTGACTGGTACCCTGTGGACTGACTATACATTTAACTGACTGCAAGCTCGTCACTGTATCCTCCTGTCTGATAACATGGTGAAGGTAGCCACCTGTGACTGCCTGTGGGATCCTCCTTGGGTCCCTTGGAAGAATTCCCACTGAGTGTCTGCATGTTCATTAATCTCCAGAGTTTGACATATTAAAAGAACTGGAAGAATTAGATGAATTGGATGAGACAGAGTTAGTTTGGCTTCCATCGGTTGACAACATTGCTAACTGTGATAGCCATTTTGGCAGCATGAATAAGACTTCTTGAAATTTACCTATGTTATTTTTATACTGGACTTGATTATTTCCAAACCAGTTTAAAACATGTGTGAAACAGTGTGATGACACATTTCTTGGCTAGCTCTTTTTTGGCTTCCTCATTAGGGGTAAGGCTTGTTGAGATAGAGATAGAAATACTCATTCAGGAATTTGTGGCTTGCTTGTTGAAGTTGCAATTCTTCTACCTACCACCCAAAAATCATTAGTGAAGGCTCACGACTGTTTCAAATGTATTCTGCTTGGGCTGCATCTGGATGAAACTAAATTTGCAATGAATGATGCTCACCATTCTTCCAATCTCCTTTGGTGAGATGGGCTTGGTCTGGCTCTGCTCACAAAACATGTGTGGTGAACTCATTAGCACGCCTGTTCATCTTTTTTCACTTTTGTGGTATAGGTTTGTCAGATTTGTGAGCTTGCCTCTGGAGTCAGAATGCTCAATTGAGTTATCTGAGCCAACTTCCAGATGTAGCAGAAACTCTACCTTTCTCAAGTCCTGCTACCTGCTCTGCCAACAGCATGTTATCTGATCGCATCAGCTGGGGGGCTGTTGGCTCTTTTTCCCGAGTTCCTCAGATATTTTACACAGTTTTTTCTTTTATTTCTCATAATACATTAAACAAGACAGGCTTCATTCTGTGACAGTTTAATGCATGTTTTCTGGCCTGTACCTTATTCAAACTCTGGTCCTCTGTGCTGGTCACAATTGCTCTAAAATGTCCAACTTTTTATTCTCCTCTCACTTGTTCCCTTCAGCCTCAGTGTTGAGACAGGCCAGCATGTCCTGCCACCCTAGCCCAATCTGGCTGCCCAAGATTCTAAATGAAGGCATCAATTCTTAGAGGGAGGAAGAATTAACCTGGAGACTAAAGATCAATTGATAAATTTTGATGATTATAATTCCTCAAAATTGTTATTAGCTGAAGTGTAGTGTTTATTCACTAAAGTGAACAATTCAAATGGAAACTCATAGTTGCTAATAATAATAAAAAATAGTTATTATTTTTATTAGCTTTAATTTTTTATTATTATTAGCTAATAATAATAAAAAAAGTATTAATGTGCCAGGGCATTATTTTTCAAGTTTTATGAATGATTCTTATTCTTAAAGTATATTTGTACATGAAAATAGTACTCTGAAGAAAAAAGTTGCACAAAAATACAAAAATCACATAAACTTTATTAGAAGGAACCCCAAGAAGTGAGTCACTATAGAAAATATATTTTCTGAAAAAAACAGAAGGGATTCATGTTCCTTTTAAGTTGTTCTAATAATATTACTCCCCTCCCTATTTTTTTTTTTTTAACCAGCAGCCATATCACATTCCCTATCTAGGGTGCTTACCTCCTATATGATAGAAGTAGCATGAAGATTTTCACAATATAAGCAATTTAACATTTGAGGTCTTCATAACACTTACAACAAATAAATAAATAAATAAAATAAAACAAGCAATTCCACACAATATAATGAAAATGCAAAATACACACAATATAATAAAAACAAAAATAATCTGCATATGGAACTGCAAATCTTTAATGTATAACTAAATATTCCTTTTAAATCTATAAAAGTTATCATGTAAATTTCTCTTTTTCTTCCTTTATCCCTCACCCTTGTGGCCTAGAGATGGATACCATTATATCTCTATATAAATATATACCTATATGCATTTATATATATATACACACATACCACATTTATATATTAAATTATTCTATACATACTTCTATTTATCAATTCTTTCTCTGGATGCAAATTCTAAGATTCTAATCCCATTTCCTCATATGACACATAAAGAAACTGAGGACCAAAAAGGCATGTCAAAAGGCCAGATAGCTAGTATATTTTAAACTTTTGAATTTTTGTTTTCATAGAGTACGTCAGACATGCATAGAGAACAAAAACCAATGTTAGAAACAGGAAGTAATTCATCTTTTTTTTTCTTATTCTAGTTCTTCATAGCTCTTCCACTGATGTGAGCAAAATATACTCTCAAATACTTGTTGAAAGAAAGGAATATTAGATGTCTTTATGAGATCTCTGCTTGGTGCATTTTGTTAAATACTCTTTTAAACGATAAGGAAATAGAAGTAGACTAAGTTATTCAAAATTACAATCAGGTAACAAAACAAAGATTTACCGTAGTTTTAAGAACCAGATTTATAGCTGAAAAAACAAACTGGAAAAGTTAGCTTTACTTTGTGTAACAGGAAATGTCAAAATCCTGCTTTATCATTATCTCATCAGACTTCATTATTGAATCTACAAAGCTGAAAGATTAGTCCAACTTCTCAATGCTATGGAAGCCCAACTATTTCCCAACCAAAATATCACAACTGGGATGGAGGAAGGTTGAGGATGGAAAAGTTTAGAAGCAACTAAACTTTGAGTCCAAAGATAAGAATCAAAGTCCTGTCTCTGACCTCATATAGCTATGTTATTCTAATTAATCCATCTTCTCAAGCTATTATGTAAAAATAGAAATAATATTTATCCTACCTATTTGACAGATGTGAGGAAAGTAAAAGTGCTTTGTAAACTTTAAAACATTAGGTGATTATTATTGGATTTTTATTATCAATAATGTGAATGTGTTTTCAAAGTTTTATAATTTTACCAGCAACAAAGTGTTGAACATGGAAGATGTGCCACTAAGTTGGTGAGATTGAGGTCATAAGATTAAGAAATCAAGGAGAACTTAGATATTTCATGCCTATATGAATGCATTCAAGCCATCAAGAGACCCATTATAATGACAACAGATTCCTAACTTTTTCATGTCTATAAAATGTTTATAAGAATTATCTAGGTATATACTAAAAATATCCTTGATGAAAATATGAGTTGGGAACAAATAGGATATTACAAATTACATTCTATTTCAGGGTAAATCTTTAGTAACATAAATAATTGAAATTTCGATGGAAAAGTTATTATCCAATCTCTTGGTTAAGGCAGGGTCTATAGATTTAAAGCAGGAGGTCTGTTACATATTAATTGTTATCATTTTTATCTTTCATTCAAAGTATTCAGAAATGAAGTACCTGATATATTTTATTACAACATGGTTTTGAAAGTAAATTATCTACTTATCCCATTTTTTAAAAAGGAGAATAATTTACGAGTAAGCAAGAGATGGAGAACATTTTGAGATATAAAATGCATAATTTTAATTACATTAAATGAAAAAGGTTTTGTAGAAATAAAATTAATGTAGACAAGATTAGAAGAAAAGCAGAAAATTTTGGAAAAAATATATAGATAGTTTCTTGGATAAAAGGCTCTTATTTCAAAAATATAGAAAATACTGTCAAATTTATATGAGTCATTCCCCAATGGCTAAATGGTCAAAGGATTTGAAGGGACAGTTTTTGGTTGAAGAAATCAAAGCTATCTATTATGGTCATATACCTTAAATCACTGTTACGGGATGCTCATTAATCAGGAAGTGGCTGAACAAATTATGGTATATGCTTGTAAACAGAATACTTCTGTGGCATAAGAAATAATGAACAGGTTGATTTTAGAAAAACATGGATCCAATTTTTCTTGCGCAGCAAGATAATTGTATAAACATGTATACATATATTTTATTTAACATATACTTTAACATATTTAACATGTATTGGACTGCCTGCCATCTAGGGGAGGGAGGAGGGAGAAGAAGGGGGAAAATTGGAACAGAAGGTTTTACAAGGATCAATGATGAAAAATAACTCATGCATATGTTTTGTAAGTAAAAAGCTATAATAAAAATTTTTAAAAAGAAAAACATGGAAAGCCTGGCATGAAATGAGCAGAAACAAAAGAACATGATATACAGTAATAGCAATGTTATTTGAATAACTGTAAGTGACTAATTTATTTGGAATATTATAAATAATCAAATCAATTAATTTAAAGTACCGATGAAGGAAGATATTATCTACTTCCAGAGAAATAACTGATAAATAAAAGTATGCATAATATGGATAAAGTTTGAAACTTAAAATGTAAAACAACAAAAAAAGTGGAGGTGGGGAGAGTCAATCAGTATTAAATGACTTGCCCAGGACCCCACAGCTAGCAAGTGCCTGAGGCCCCCAGGGCTGGTACTATATTTTTATATACCACCTAGCTGCTCCTTAAATACAAACATAAAATGAATTACTTAAATGTGGAAAGAAACTAAATATATTAAACAGAATTTAAGGCTGACAATTTCATTACTTTGACCAGACTCAGTCTCTGAAAAGCAAAGTAGAATCATTCATTTCATTATTTTCTCAAGATAAAAAGCTAAAACATACATATACACATATACATATATATAATTATATACATATATAAATTTTGTATTCCTGGCACAGAATAAGAACTTAATAAAAATAATTGACTGTATGAGGAATATAATTCAAATTCAATGAAAAGTGTTGCTGAAATCATAAGAGATTTTTGTGGTTTCTCAATTAACAGATTCTATAATGGATCTGATTCAATAAGATCACATTTTTGAGCAAGAAGATCTGAGGTAATTTATCCAATCTCTTAATTCTATATATTAGGAAACTGAGAAACAAGGGTGTTCAAATAACAGATACTGCCAAAGATGACACAAGTAACAAACTGAAGGATTAGAATTTGAACTCAGGTCCTCAGACCCCAAGACATTCACCAAAGATGTTGGCCACAATGGGGAGAAACATCAACAGAGTCCAAATGAAAGAGGAATTTCTTATAGATGGGGATTACCTCTAGATGGCCTCTGATTATGGATAATATTATGCTGATTACATCAAACACCAGGAAAGTGCACCATACCATTTTTCCAAATACATAACAAATTAGTTTTCAATATTTATCTTTGTTAAACCTTGTGTTCCAAATTTTTCTCTCTCCCTTTTCTTCTACCTCTCCTCCCCTAGACAAGAAGCAATCCAATATAGTTTAAAAATGTGCGATTCTTCTAAACACATTTCCATATTCATCATGTTGCTCAAGAAAAATCAGATTGAAGGGGGAAAAAAAAACCATGGGAGAAAAACCAACAATAAAATAGTTCTCTCTCGATGCAAATGGTCTTCTATCACACGTCTATTGGAGTTGCCTTGAATCCCCTCACTGTTGAAAAGAGCTAAGCCCATCAAAGTTGATCATCACATAATCTTGTTGTTGCTATATGCTATGTTCTCTTGGATCTACTCAGTTCACTTAGCATCAGTTCATATAACCCTCTCCAGGCTAGATTTAAGACTACTCAAGAGATTTATCCTATCATTTATAAAAGGTAACCCACATGATGAAAACTATGTGAATACAACACCAATACACACTACCTGGAAAACTAGCACAGATGGACAATGAGCTAGGTCCGGAATTGACTGGGAGGAACAAAGTAGACTGGAGTAAATACTCAATTGATTGCATAGCACTTTCAATCCTCCTTTTCCTGTCATAAAAACCTATATTTTTCACAGTAACATTCTTTGAATGATGGTAAGTAGCCTGTTAAATCATCGGTCTCTTCAAGGAATCAAAAATATGGAAGCCACAGAAATCAGTAAAGAGATATATCTCCAGCATATGTAGGCCATCACACATTAACAGTAATAACATATAAATAGAAAGTGGCATAAAAGATTATATCCCGAAAATGTATAATGAAGAAAAAAAATTACATGGTCATATAGCAAAAGAGCTAATCAAAACCTAGACTTAACTAGCAATTGTAGGGAAAGGGAGAGAGAAAGTAATGAAACTGTTGAATAAGTGTTTCTGAAAGTACTGTGTTCACAATAAACCTAGAAATAATCATTTCCAGAGGAAGACCACCTGGGGAGGAAATCTGGGGAGGAAAACCTTATTTCCCTGTTTTGAGAGGTCTAGAGTATCATTGCACAGGAGGTGAGAAGGAAACAGAGGCCTGAGACTGTTTCTGCTTTTTCTCATATCTTCAGGGGTTAGCACAGAGCTTGGAATATAAGTGCTTACTAAATATTTCTTGATTGATGTTAGGAAGCAATTTGGGTGGAGTCAATGAAGGAAGAGTTCACCCTTATTATAGAAAGACCAAGAGTTCAGCACTCTCCAAGAAGATGCAGTCTGGAAGAGGGGTGGCTTGCCCCTCTACCCTTCAAAAAGCACTTGATTTCTATAGGAAGTAAGGAGTACAGAGGCAGTAGTCATGTCCCTCAACCATAAGATACTAGAATGTCCTTACATGGTAGTGGGCTGGCAAGTGGGAGAGCAGCTCAATGGACACTGTTTAATTCCAATGTCTTCTCTCTGTCCTTATTTCTACTTTTACGTCAAGGTCCTTCCATTGCTTCTGAGGTCATCTCCAGTTCTGTTGATCTATATTTACTAGTGGACCCAGAGGGCTCTGGAGAGTAAAGTGAAGCAGGTATCTTTGCATGGCCCTCCCTCACTTCAATTCAACTCACTTGCATGTCATACCATCACTTCCCTGATGGCATGGTTCTCCTCAAACAAGGACCAAAAAAAAACCAAAAAAAAAAAAAAAAAACCCCAAAAAAACAGTTTGTTTGTACGTCGTTGTTTATATATAATCTCTCCCATTGGACTGCGAGATCCTAGAAAGCAGAGATTGTCTTTTCTCTTTCTTTGTTTCCCAATGCTTAGCACAGTGACTGGCATGCTAGCATATAGTTGGTGCTTAATAAATGTTTAATGACTGTCAGTGGAGGAAATGAAGGTCCAGAGCTGAAGCTGTTGTATTATATAGATGCAGGGATCTATGGCACAGGACTGATAGAATTGTAAGCTATGGAAGAACTGCCAGATAGAGACTGAACAGTGCCAGGATGACAGGTTTCCTTGGCCATACCAGTTGCTCTGATCAAGCAGATCTAAAACAGAAGGTTCCACTATTGGGTCAATCCTCAAGGGATGATTTATGAGAGGATATGGACAAGAATTACAGAGAACAAAAAAGCAGGGGGGAGGGAGGGCTGCTAGCTACACTCTGACTCATTTCTCAGATTTCCCTAGAGTACTTATATGGATCTCTCATAGGGTTTCTCACATTTCATCTTACATCATATTTACTTTTGTATCTGGTAGCACAGTGCTCAGATATACAATAGGCACTCAAATCTTTGTTAAAGTAAAACTTATTGAATTTTACTTCTCCCTAATTAGATTTTAAGCTCCTTGAATGTAGGAAAAACATTTTTCTAGTACTTAACAAAGTTTGTACTTAATACATATTTATTAATATATAATATATTCTTATTAATATATATTTATTTATTACATGTTTAATATATATATATTATTATATATTTATTAAGGGGACTTAATATATATTTATTAAGATCCGAAGAATGTTAATGATTTCCAAAGCTACCAATGAAAGGTCCAAAAGTTCTCAGAATTTCACACTGAAAATAATGATGACATATTAAAAGACATTATTATGTATTTCTGTTCACTGACAAATAGCAGAGTCTACCTCTACAAAATAGTTTTCTGTGGCCAAATTTCGGATTTGGTCATTATTAAGTCTTACCACCATGCCACCAATATTTCTTCCTTCTTTTAAAAGTTGATAATCATCAGTAGAATTCTATTCAATTTATTTTGTAGGGTAGGAGGGGTGGAGGGGGGGATGTAACTAGAGAAATAGCAACCTCTCAACAGGAAGCAAGTATTCCTTTAGGACTTTTGCATTAATAAGAATTGCTATGCATTTTAAATTCTTCTCAGTATAAGCCAAATCCCATCATAGCAATCAGCACTACCAAAATAAATAAATTTGTCTATTAAGTAGTTTTGTAGCTACATGAGAAATCATTTATTCACAGCTAAAATGTGTCCAAGAAATAAACAGTCAATGGGATCACATTCTTTATATGTCAATAGTTCCCACAGTTTTGGAGTCCCTTCCCATTGTAAGATCAGTTGTGGCAGATATGCTAAGAATCAGAACTCACTTTCCTATCATCAACATCATCATCCTAGTTAGCATTTTTCTAGCAATTTAAACTTTGAAAAGTGTTTTCACTCACTTGATCCTAACAATGATCCTGTAAACCAGATGCTACTTTTATCCCCAGTTAACAGATAAGGAAACTGAGGCATAGAGGGCTTAAGTAAGTTTATACAGCTATTATAAGGCTAATTCTGACCCTTATAGCATTTATTTTTATAAACCTTTTTATTTTTAAAACATATGTTTTTAACATTCACCCTTGGAAAACCATGTATTTCAAATTGTTTTCTCCCTCCCTTCCTTCCACCCCTCCCCCTATTTTGCAAGTAATCCAATATATGTTAAACATGTACAATTCTTCTATACATATTCACACAAGAAAGATCAGATCAAAAAGGAAAAAATGAGAAAGAAAATAAAACACAAGCAAACAACAACAAAATTAAAAATACTATGTTGTAATCCCCCACTCAGTCCCCACAGTCCTCTCTCTGGGTTCAGATGGCTTTCTCCATCCAAGACTTTTGGAACTGGCCTAAATCTCCTCACTGTTAAAAAGAGCCACCTTCATCAGAACTGGTCATTGTCATAATAAGTTACTATGGTCACAGGGAAGATCAAGACACAAACTCAGAAGACAACAACAGTGTCAAAATACTTATGGGCAAAATCTCAAAGCAAAAATGGGAAATGGTCTCAAGCCCAGAAAAAACTCATAGCAGAACTCAGGTCAAGGAAAAAAAAATACTACAAGCAGCCAGAAAGAAACAATTCAAATATGAGGGAGCCACAATCAAGAATACACACAAGTTGGTATCTGCAATATTAAAAGAATAGAGGTCATAGAACATGATAATCTGGAAGGCACAGGAGCTAAGCCTATAACCAAGAATCACTTATTCACCAAAATTAATCATAAGATATTAAGGGCAAAATGATCATTTAATAACATAGAAGAATTTCAAGCTTTCAGAAAGAGTTTAGAATTAAACTAAAAATTTGATCAGCAATATCAAGATTTAATAGAAGCATAAACACTAAAAATAGGAATGAAATCATAAGGGATACAAAAGATTTAAACTACTGATATTCCTCCATGGGGAGATCATACTAGTAATTTTGAAAAATTATATCACTAATAACATAGATAGAAGGAATATGCATAGAGAATATGGGTATAAGGTGAATTTAAGAGAATGATGTTAAAAACAATAAGGGATGACTAAAGAAGAGGACAATGGATGCAGAAGGAAGGGAGAAAGAAATGATATAAATTATTTCACATGAAGAGCAGCAAAAGACCTATTACAGTAGAGGGGAAAATTGGAGGGTAGGCAATGGGCATTGCTTAAACCTTACTCCTATCAATTAGGCTCAAAAGCAATTCATTAAATATAGAAATCTAACTTATCCAACTGGGAAGTAGGAGAGATAGAAATTAAATAAAGTAATAGTAATAGTGGGGACTAACAGAAGGGTGGACAGATGGGGAGAATAGACCAAAGCAAAACACTGGGAAGAAAGAAAAGGATGAAAAGGGAGGACAAACATGTGTCTTCTTTTTCCTCTTTTATGATCTCTCTGAAATAGACCCAGTAGAGACACCATAATGTATGCAAATTTGATAGCCCTTTGGGCATACTTCCAAATTGTTCCCCAAAATAAGAAGATTATTTTACAACTCCACCAACAATGCATTAGTGTCCACTGGGACACATCCCCTCCAACATTTATCATTATTTTTTCCTGTCTTTTTAGCCAATCTGAAAGGAGTTGCCTTAATTTGCATTTTTCTAATCAGTAATGACAGAGCATTTTTTCATATGACTAGAAATAGCTTTAATTTCCTCATAATTTTATCTGAAAATTGTCCATATCCTTTAACCTAAATGTATTCTTTCTGGATGATAATGCAATAAAATTATATTCAACATAGGACAGTGGAAAGATAGATTAAAATTAATTGAAAACTAAATAATCTAATCCTAAAAAATAAATGGGTCAAAAAACAAATCATAGAAATAATCAACAATTTCATTAAAGAGAACAAGAACAATGAGACAACATATGAAAATGTATGGGATACAGGCAAAGCAGTACTTAGGGAAACACATAAACATCTCAACAGCCTCAGCACAAATCAGACATCACTCCTAGGACCCCAGTTCAGCACCATGTAAGCTGCCAAACCCCAAGGACTCCATATTAGCACCAGCCACTCACATCCAAAACACAACAACAAAGGGATGTGTTCCCAACACATCCAAATTCTCACAACAACAAAATGGAAAAAGAACAGACCAGTGAATTGGGCATACAACTAAAAACAAAAAACTAGAAAAAGAACAAGTTAAAATCTCCAATTGAGCATAAATTGAAAATCAAAGGTGAGATTAATTAAGATTGAATGTTTAAAAAAAATATTGTACTAATAAACAAATCTAGGAGCTGGTGTTATGGGGGAGGGGAGGATAAGGTAGATAAACCATTTGTTAATTTGATTTAAAAAAAAGAAACACAAATATCCAGTTATCAAAAATAAGAAGGGTGAAATCACCATTAATGAAGAAGAAATTAAAACCATCATTAGGAAATATTTTAACCAATTATACACCAATAAATCTGAGCAAAGTCAATGACTATTTTAAAAATATAAATTAGAATAAATTAGAAAAATATAAAATAGAAATCTAGATTAACAGATTAAGAAATAGAATGCCTAAATAACTCTGTCTTAGAAAAAAGAAATTGAACAAGCCATTAATGAACTCCCTAAGAAAAAATTCCCAGGGCCAGATTGGTTCCTGAATGAATTCTACCAAACCTTTAAAGAAAACTTAATTCCAAAACTATATAAACTATTTGGAAAAATAGGCAAAGAAGGAATCCTACCAAACTCCTTTTATAACATAAAGATAGTACTGAAGAGCTAATACAGATAAAAGAAATTACAGAGCAATTTCCTTAATGATTATCAAGGCAAATATTTTGAACAAAATATGAGCAAGATGATTATAGCAATATGTCACAAGGATTATATACTATGACTGGATAGGATTTATACCAGAAATGTAGAGGTAATTAATTATCAGGAAAACTATTAATATAATTGATCATGTGAATAACAAACCCAACAATTCATATAATTATCTCAATAGAATCTGAAAAAGCTTTTGACAAAATACAATACTATTCCTATTTTAAAAATACTAGACAGCAAAGAAATAAAGGGAACATTCCCAAAATGCTAAGTACAATCTATCTAAGACCATTAGCAAACATTATCGGTAATGGGGATAAACAAGAAGCCTTCCCAATAAAATGAGGGATGAAACAAGAATGCCCATTATCACCACTATTATTCTACATAGTATGAGGAATGTTAGCTCTAGAACTAAGAGAAGAAAAAGAAATTAAAGAAATGAAAATAGGCATTGAATATCATTCTTCAAAGATAATATGATGGATCCTAGCGAATCATCTAAAAATATTTGACATAATTAACAACTTTAGCAGTTACAGGATATGATAAACCCACATAAAATAAAAACACTTCTTTATATGATTGACAAAACCCAGCAACAAGAGATAGAAAGAGAAATTCCATTTAAAATAACCGTAAACAATTTAAAATAGTTGTGAGTCTACCTGCCAAGACAAACTAAGAACCTAGGGAACACAATTACAAAACACTTTTCACATAAATAAAGTCATATCTAAACATTTGAATATATATATATATGTACCTAGCTCATGGGTAAGCCAAGCAGATATAATAAAAATTACAATCCTGCCTAAACTTATTTAATTATTCAGTGCCATACCAAACTATGAAAACAATTGACAGAGTGAGAAAAAGTAACAATAAAATTCATCTAGAAAAACAAAAAATCAAGAAAATTAAAGGGGAAAAAATACAAAGGGACATGGTCTATCCATACCAGACCTCAAACTATATTATTATGTAATATTCATCAAAATTATTTGGTACTGGCTAAAAAAAGAGTGGTGGATCAGTGCAGTAGATTAGGTCCACAAGTCACAGTAGTCAATGACCACAGTAACTTAATGTTTCATAAAACCCCAGTTTTGGGGATATAAGAACTCACTATTTGACAAAAACTGCTGGGAAAACTAGAAAACAATAGGACACAAACAAGGCATAGCCCTATATACAGTATACCAAAATAAGGTCAAAATGGCTGTATGATTTAGACATAAAGGGTGACACTATTAAGTCAGTTGGAAGAGCAAGGAATAGTCAGGTCTATGGAGAAGGGAAAAATTCAAGACTAAACAAGAGATAGAGAATATTATGAAATGTAAAATAGATAATTTTGATTATATTAAAATTTAAAAGCTTTTGTACAAACAAAACCAGTACAACCAAGATAAGAAGGAAAGCAGAAAGCTAGGAAACAATCTTTATAGTAAGTATCTCTGATAAAGGACTCATTTTAAGAGAACTGAATCAAATTTATAAGAACACATTGGTCAAAGTATATGAACAGGCAGCTTTCAAATAAAGAAATCAATATTATAAATGGATAAGAAGAAGTGCTCTAAAACAATTTTGATTAGAGAAATGCAAATTGGGTCAGATAGGTGGTACAGTGGATAGAGCACCAGCCCTGACTTCAGGAGGACCTGGGTTCAAATCTGACCTCAGACACTTAACACTGCCTAGTTGTGTGATCCTGGGCAAGTCACTTAACTCCAATTGCCTCAGGGAAAAACAAAACAAAACAAAACAAAACAAAACAAAACAAAACAAAACTAGAGAATGCAAATTTTAAAAACTCTGAAATACCACCTCACTCCTATCAGATTGATTAATCTAACAATAAAGAAAAATGATAAATATTGGAGAGGATGTGGAAAAATTAATGCACTTTTGATGGAGATGTTAACTGATCCAACAATTCTGAAGAGTAATTTGGAACTATGCAAAAAAGAGCCAAAAAACCCTTTAATCCATCAATACCACTGCTAGTTCTGTATCCCAAAGAGATCATCAAAAAAACCCTACATGTGCAAAAATGTTTCTAGCAGCCCTTTTTGTAATGACAAAATTTTGCAAACTGAGGGAATGCCCATCAATGGGAAATGGGTGAACAAGATGCGATATATGACTGTAACAGATTCCTACTGTGCAATAAAAAAAGATGAACAGGCAGATTTCAGAAAAACTTGCAAAGACTTGAAGGAACGGATACAAAATGAAATGAACAAAACCAGAAAAACATTGTATACAGTATCAGCAACATTGTAGGGGGTAGCAACTATAAATGACTCAGCTCTTTTCACCAGCACAATAATCCAAGTCAAGTATAAAGGACTCACAAAGGAAAATGCTATCCCCGTTTAGATATAGAACTGATGAGCTCTGAATAAAGTATATTTCCTTCACTTTATTTATTTTTGTGTTTTTCCCCCTGTTGATGTCTTTTCTTTCAGAACTGTGACTAATACAGAAATATGTTTTACATGATAGCACATGTATAACCCATATCATATGGCCTGCCATTTTAGGAAGAGGGAAGAAAAGGGAATTAGAAAAATTTGGAACTCAAAATTTTGTAAAAATTGTTTTGACATGTAATTGGAGAAAATATAAAATAATATTAAAAAAACCTAAACCCTCTTTTAAACTTCATTATTTCTATTGAGAACATCGCCTAAACTCCAAATTATCTTTCCATACCCTTTATACATTACTGTCCTTCCTATATGCTATTTGCGAACAGCTAGATAGTGCAGTGGAGAGAGCATCAGCCTTGAAATCAGGAGCACCTGAGTTCAAATCTGGTCTCAGATATTTAACACTAACTAGCTGTGTGACCGTGGGCAAGTCATTAACCCCAATTGCCTCAAAAAAAAAAAAAAAAAGATTTTCTGAGTTATAAAGTGGCTAGAGTACTTAAGTCAGGAGAACCTGAATTCAAATAGGGTCTTAGACACAACACTTCCTAGCTATATGATCCTGGGCAAGTCACTTAACCCCAATTGCCTCAGGGGAAAAAAAATCTCTATGTTATTTGCTATTAACTAAGGAGAAACATTTGGTCTCTTGCTTTTTTTGCTTTGTACCAGTAATTCCCCATGATATTTCACAAGATGACCTCATCAGCTCCCATAGTTTTAATTATTGTCTCCATGCAGATCTATTTGTTCTGCTCTGATCTATCTCTAGACCTCCAATCCCACATGTTGAACTGCCTCTCTGACAACTCAAAATGGATGTCCCATCGACATCTTAAACTCAATGTGTCCAAAGCTGAATTCATTATATTCTCCACTCCCACTCTGACCTTTGCCCTCCCTTGTCCTAATTTTCCTACAGTGGTGGAAACACTATCAGTTACTTAAACTTGCCATCTAGTTATCATTCTGGATTGCTCACTCTTACTATACATTTCTTATCCACTCAGTTGCCAAGTCTACTTATTTCTATTTTTGTAACAACCCAATACCTGAACTGTTGTAATAGCCTGCTGGTTGGTCTCCATTCTTAAAGATTCTCTAGTGCCCAACTTAAACTATGGATCACAATTCCATATGGGCTCTCCTAATTGGATGTGAGGGTGATGAAATTATGATTTATTATCAGTAAATGTTTGATTAGTATACCTATTTTTATATTTATGGAGTCATTTTAAAATTTCTTGGACAAAAAAAGGTTGGAAGTAGAAAAAATTTAAGAAGCCCTGGTCTAGTTCATCCATTCACATGTCAAATTGATTTTTCTAAAGTGCAGGACTGACCATGTCATCCTCCTATTCAGTAAATTCTAATGGCTTCCTATTACCCCAAAGGTTTAAATATAAATCCTTGGGGCAGCTAGATGGCACAGTGGATAGAGCACCCACCTCAGGATCAGAAGGCCCTTAGTTCAAATGGGTCCTCAGACACTTAACACTTCCTAATTGTGTGACTTTAGGCAAGTCACTTAATTCCAAGGCCTCACAAAAAAAAAAAAAGGAGAAAAAATATGAAATTTTCTATTTGGCTTTTAAAGCTGTTTATACTCTCTAGCTTTTCACTCTTCTATCTTACTCCCCTACAGGTTTTCTACCCTCTTTGTTTTTCCTCAAACAAAACTGTTCATCTTCTTGCTTTGTGAATCCTTACTGACAATAAACCATGCCTGAAATTCTCTCCTCTCACTCCCCCCCCCTTTCACTAGCTTCCTTCAAATCTTAGATAAAACCCCACCTTCTGCATGATGCCTTTCCTGATCTCCCTTAATGATAAGTGACTTCTCTTTAAAATTATTATTAGTTTATCCTGTATCATGTTTGTACACATGTTGTCTTCCCCATTGGACTTTCCCATTGGTTCCTAGAGAACAGGGACTATTTTTGCCATTGCATCCTCAGTGCTTAGCACAATGCATAGCACATATTAATAAAAATAGCACTTTAAGGCTTCCAAAGAGTTTTACATATTAACTTAGTAGCTTCTCATAACAATCTTGTGGGGTAGGTGTTATTATTATTATCCCATTTTACAGATGAGGAAACTGAAGCAGATAAGTTAAAGGACTTGCCCTGAGCCATCCAATTAGTAAATGTCTGAAGCTTTTTTGAAACTGGATCTTTTTAACTCTATGTCCCAAATATCCATAGTACTAATAGCTATCTAGCATCATAGAAAGTGCTTATTGAATATTTGTTGACGAAAATTCCTCTAACTGATAAAACCCAGGAAAAGTTATTGCAGGTGAAATGAAAATCCTTTACAAAGAAAATAAAGAGAAGGCAAAATAAAGGCCAAAAAAAAATATAAAGAAACAAAAATAAAAGCTTCAAAACTTTGCGCAAAATAAAAATAAAACTTCTTTTAAAAATCATTTTTCTAATAAAAAATGTAGTTTGGAAAAAGTTCATTTATTCTTTAACACTGAAATAATTTTAAATTTGAAATAAGGAAGGAGGGAAAAGAACACACTTCTTTAATATTTAAGAGGAACAAAAACTTCCAAGGATGTCTCATTGGAAATCTCTTTAAAATCTATTAAAAATAACTGAAATAGCTATATAAGCTTGATTTTGCCATTTGCCTGAAATGAAACATGTGGCTTCAATTCTTACTTAGAGCTAGTCTGCAATTGCTTGAGCAATTAACACTCATCTTTAAAAATCATTAATCTCCTCTATTACTTTAAACCAACCTGATTTTAGGCACAACTCAAAAAAGGCCAGGAAAGGGAGAAGAAATAGGGACATCAAGATGCTGGTCAGAAATTGCAGCCACAAGATTTGTTCTTAAGAAAAAGAGTTTTGCTGATTTATTTTGAAGTATCATGGACTTTACCAAAAAGTAATTCCCAATCACTTAAATGTATTCCCTAACAAGTTGATAAGATCACTCACTTTTTAAAAGAAAAAATAGTAGTTGTGTAGTTTTTTTCAAACTCTAATAGAGTGTATTTAGATTTAAGATTACTACTTGACATTTCCTCCTTTTGACATATGATGCAAATGCTAATTGAGTGTATCAGCATTTCACAAGAGCAACAGTTTGCAGATAAGTAGAGAAACAAACCAAGACTACCACGAAGACAAATTCTGTAAGAGAGTGTGTGCCAGAGAGCAACTGAGGTAGCAGAAAGAATATACTTACAATGTAAACAGTAAACAAGGTAGAATCAGGTAATTTCCACTCCAGTGCTTCTAACAACCTGAGATTTCTTTAGTGTAGCTGCTACTTCCACTGACACAGATCTCAAGTTTTATGTAACTTTTAATATCTTCAAGGGGAGCTACAAATAAGATTATGATCCTGAAACCAGCCTATTTAGAGATGAGATTTTCTGAATTTGGCTAGCCAGGTGCACAGAATGTTTGACTCTAAGCTTTTCCTGCTTGGGAAGACCTGGAAGCCCCTCTGATTCACTGGTTCCCAAATTGGTTCAACTTTAATATCCGGGGTTACCTGAATCCTCCTTCCCACACACACCGTGAAGCATCAGAGGGGGTATTAGATGACCTCTCTCTACTACAACAGATCTCCCAAAGCGGGAGGAGAGAGGAAGTAACTCAAAAGCAATACTTGAATTCAGGTAAGGGAATACATTTCATTTTTCTTGCCTTTCTTTCCTCTTTGCTTCCTAGTTGGTTGCCAATTTAAACAGTTTTCAGCCAAAGTGACAGTCAATGGTACGAGTAATTAAACTATTAAAAAAGGCAGATTTTGGAAAATATCTATTGAGAAAATAAGTTGGACAAGCTTTCTATGGGAAACTCCATTTCTCTATAAGTAACTCGGAAACACACATTTCCATATTTGGGTAGAGATAGCGCTTTCTTTATCAAATCTCAGTCCCTAAAGCTTAGCAATGTGTCTGGCCACAATAGGTGCTTAATAAGTGCTTGTTAATTGATGGGACGGACAAAAGAAGAAATAAAGAGCAGAGAATATACCCATCTCCTAGACAAGTTCCATCAGCTAAACCCTTTCAAAGTGCTTCATCAATTCAGCTATAAAATAAGTTTTAAACAGAAGACACTAGAAAATGCACTTAGAAAAAGCAGCCTGAAGGTGAGATTCAGTTTGTACTGTGCATCAAATAAAAGGCCGGGCAATTGGGATTTCGCTAACCCGGGAGCGCCCAGAAAATCCCAGCATATCTCTAGAAAGCTGCAGGAAAGCTCCGACTTGCACTGTTTTCCAAGAAAGCAAAAACCCACTCCTTCTCCCATACCCCCAGGTAATGAAGGTGTTACCTGGGGTAAACACGTTGGCTTCATGGGGCGCAGAATGCGGCCGAACCTCTTTACAACAGCGCAGCTCTTGAGAACACGCCGTGGGAAGGGTGCTTGCTGGTGTTGTAGCCTCTGCCTCCGTTTCCAAAGCTATCCTTTCCCCTGCCCGCTGTGTTTCAAACAGGGAACCGTCCTTTTCCGAGATTCACTAAGGTAGAACAGGCAACTTCCCACAGCACTCTACCTTTTTCCTTTTCTTTTTTTCTTTTTCTTTTTCTTCCTCCTCCTCCTCCTCCTTGTCTCTCCCACCCCCGAGGCCAATAAGGAGGGGCTAAGAGCCAGAGGCGAGACCTGGGATGAGGGCGCCCTCTGGGTATCACTAGAGCAAAGATAGATCTCTCTTTCTTCCTGAAACTCTTCTCGCAACGCAAAAGGGATATTTCACAACAGCCCAAGTACATCCGTTGTCTACAGTAGTCATAGCCTTAATTCTTCCTTCTCTTTCCTCTTTTCTCAGTTCCCTTTAGCTTTCATCCTCTCTTAAGAACCATCTAAATGTACAAGAGAAAATGGAATATTTTATCTCCCCCCGCTTAACAATTGTTTTTACGTTTCCCCAACCAACTCCAGGTGCAAAAGGAGAAACCAAAATTCAAACCAATTTTTGTATTCTCTCCTCTTCTTAGGACAATGATGATAAGTGGCAACAGATCAAAGAACAAAATACTCAATTCAAATAACTAAAAGGAAGTATTTCTATGAAATCCAGGCAGCAGGTGTTTTAAATACCCTTTATTAAATAGCCTGAAATCAAACATTATATGAAATCCCCCAGATTTCAAAGCAAAAACCGTAAAGTCTTCATTCTCCTGACTGTAAAGCAAAGAGGTTTTACAGCTTTTAAAAAGCATATAAATGCCCAGGAATTTTCTATATATTGTTATCTTTTAGATAGTATATATATTCCCCCCTCAATACATGGAAATCTCATTCATCATATTTGGGCATTTTAAAACAACTTTTCCTTATGCAATCTGGAAAGAAAATGACATGTTTTCACTTGAAGTGTGACTACTGTTAACTTTATATTAATGTGCCACAATTCTGGAAATGAGGTGGTCCAACAGATAGATTGTTGGTCTTGGAATCATGAAGATCTGAATTTGGAGAAAATTAGCTTTGTGAACTTGGGCAAGTCACTTAGTATCACTCATACTTCAGTTTCCCTTTTTGTAAAAGGAGGATAATAATAGTATCCTCTTACCAGGGTTATTATTAAAATTCAGGCGGGAAATAAGATGACAAAGTACCTTTCAAAACTTAAAGAGCTGTGTAAATACTAGCTGTCTAAACCAGAAAAGCCTCATACTATTAAGACCTCAAGTGGATTTTTTTTTTAAGAACAAGAGATACAACTGTAATGCTGCTTTTTATCTGTGGATTTTCCCATATCATTAAAATAAAAACCATATACCCCAAATAAACACAGGATATGCCATACAGTTAAATAACTATTTACAGTAATATTACTCAATCAGCACCTGACTATGCAAATTCTTTTTGAATTATTCTTAGTCCATGAACAATTTTTATTTCTACCTCCTTCCTCTACTATTCAGTATAGCCTTAAGCTGAAAACACTTAGAAATGATTTTAATTTATTTTTAACTGATTTTTAATTTATTAAGTAGAATAATCAAGAGGGTAAAATTATCATAAAAATATCTTTCCATTTGAAGAGGTACTTTGGTACTTTGGAAAATTTCTGGGCCTAAAATCAAAAGAAACTGGCCTAAATTCCAGCTTTTCTACTTACTAGTTGTATGACCATTTCCCCGTCTGTAAAATGGGGATAAGAAGTCATATCATCAGTTCTCTTCAAAAATGAAGGACCACCATCAATTACTAAAACAACAATAACAACAAAATGGGGGTAAGAATACTTGGTAAAGTGTTAGTTATATAAATGATAATTGTTTTTTCTTATTTCCATGGGGAAAGAAACATGCTGGAGATGCATCATTCTGCTAATTAAAATGCATTAAAAATAGAGGGTGGGAGATAAGTGCTTAATGTTCTTTGGGATTTCAAATCAGAACCAAAATCATACTGGCACCTTGACTCAGGATATTGAATTTTAGAGGGAAGTATTTCTTCCCCAAGTTGTCAGAGACTCTTTGAAGTGATCAGTAAGGCAGTACTATTTTCATAATTAAATTAACTTTTTAAGTTATAATATAGAAAATATTAATGAATAAAACCCAAATAAACAAAAATTCTTTGGAATCCTCAATAATTTTGAAAAATGTAAAGAGGTCCTGAGACCAAAAAGTTTGGGAATCATTGGGCTAGCTATCATGACATTCCAACATAAACAATTTGAAGTACACCTACCAGGCTATCTTGTCTAGGCCACAGATCTTTAAGTCAAGGAAGAAGGAGGAGACTGCCTCAACTCAATTCATTTTTCCTTCTTATTCCTTCTTTGAAAATGTGGGAGCAAAAAGAGCCGTATCTCAGATCTTTGGAAATATAGCTTCAACCTTCTAGAAGACAAGGCTACTCATCCTTTAACACAATTCCATGTGATTAGGATGGATTGTACAAATCAGGGGCTTCCAAAAAAAACCATCTATAGCACAATGGAAAGCCAGTGCATGCTAGCCAAAGAAGGGTATTTGACAAGAATATTATGAGGGACTAAAATTATATAAAGAGAATCCTCTAGTCATAGTATATTTGAATTTCAACCAGATATTTGAGGAAGTCCTTCAAAATATACTTGTGGGCAAAATGGAGAAATGGAAATTGACTAATGTGATAGTTAGACAGGATTCAGAATTGTTCTCAAAGAAAATAGACATGTCAGTCTGGGAAGTGTTGAATAAAAGGACAAAGGAGTCAGACTTTGACCCTGTTATCATCAACATCTTTATCAGTAACATGAGTGGAGGCATATATGACATACTTATCAAATTTGTGTTGAAAGGAACCTAGAAAGATAACACTGGATGAAAGAATTACAGTCTACATGTTGTCATTTTTGTTGCTATTTGTCCTTTGTTTTTGAAGAGGACATCAGAGAAGTCCATGATATTCAAGTGAGTTGGACTTAAGTGAGGTGCAAGGTCACCTAATTCTGCTCTAGAGCTATCTGGGTCCAGTGGCCAGATATAGAAGAGGATGACTGGAGGTGGCCCTGAATGCAATGGGAGATCTTGGCCTTTTTAAGTTTAAGTCTTCAACTGGTCTTAGTTTGACTGAGGTCATACCCATTCAGAGATTAGGTAGCAATTGAGGCAAATGGCCTCTTTCACCTAGTCAAAAAAAATCTAAATAAATAATAATTAAATCTGGGAGGAGAAGTCCTCCAGCCTTTTTGGCCAAAACAGAAATGATTGCTGTTTACATTTACTCTGAGTCAATCAGGACTCAAGCAATGAACAAGTGGAGCTATACTACAACTGGATGGAATAATAGGCTAAAGTTAATAAAATGAAACACAGTCAGTTAAATGTGAAAGTTTACCCTCAGATCAAAAAATCAGCTGGACAAATGCAGAACAGGGTGAAATGGTAAAAAAAATTTAGTAAGTACTGGGCTTATACCCCAAAGAGATACTAAAGAAGGGAAAGGGACCTGTATGTGCCAAAATGTTTGTGGCAGTCCTGTTTGTAGTGGCTAGAAACTGGAAATTGAATGGATGCCCTTCAATTGGAGAATGGCTGTGTAAATTGTGGTATGAATGTTATGAAATATTATTGTTCTGTAAGAAATGACCAGCAGGATGAATACAGAGAGGCTTGGAGAGACTTACATGAAGTGATGCTAAGTGAAATGAGCAGAACCAGGAGATCATTATACACTTCGACAACGATATTGTATGAGGATGTATTCTGATGGAAGTGGATTTCTTTGACAAAGAGACCCAACTGAGTTTCAATTGATCAATGATGGACAGAAGCAGCTACACCCAAAGAAAGAACATTGGGAAACGAATGTGAACTATTTGCATTTTTGTTTTTCTTCCCGGGTTATTTTTACCTTCTGAATCCAGTTCTCCCTGTGCAACAAGAGAATTGTTCGGTTCTGCAAACATACATTGTATCTAGGACATACTGCAAAATATCTAACATATATAGGACTGCTTGCCATCTAGGGGAGGGGGTGGAGGGAGGAAGGGGAAAAATCGGAACAGAAGCTAGTGCAAGGGATAATGTTATAAAAAAATTACCCTGGCATGGATTCTGTCAACATAAAGTTATTATAAAATAAAATAAAATAAAATATATATTAAAAAAATTAGTAAGATTATAGTCTGTAATAACCAAGAGAAGAAATGCAAGGTAAAGTTGAATTCATTTTTTTTTTAAATTCAACTAGCATTTTATATAACACATTTAAGTTTCTAAAGCGCTAGATAGACATTTATCCTATTTGAACCTAACAACAATCATGTTTTGGAGCACATATATTATTATCCCCATTTTCTGGAAGAGGACACTGAGTCCCAATGGCTCCTGGTAATATAACTAGTGAGTGTCGGTCTGAATCTAGCTCTCTTGGGACTTTAAGGCCACTCTGCCTCTACTAAACTCAAATGTTGGGAGCAAGAAAGGCAATTCTCTTTCCATACCACACTCTCCTCAGACCACATGTGTAATGCTGTGTCTAGTTCTGAGTGTCACATTATGAGGGATATTGATGAACTAGAGCACATTTAGAAAAAAACAATCGAGATGGGGAGGATTCCCAAAACTATGCCATGAGAAGAATCAGTTCAAGGGACTAAAGGTGTTTGTCCTGGAGAAGAGAGAACTTAATTAGGGGCTATTAGATAGCAGTCTTCAATAGACCAAAAAGTTGTCAAAGAAATGAGGAATTAATTTGTTATGCTCAACCAGAGAGCAGAAATAGTATTTGTGGGTGGAAATTACTGGGAACTGGATTTCAACTCAACATAAAGAGAACAAATATAACTTCCTAAGAATTAAAGTGTTTAGAAAGGGGATTTTTAAGGTAACAATAATAATGACTCAAAATTATAAAAGTGTTTTAAGATTGGTGTAGTGGTTTACATTATCTCACAGTTGATCCTCACAATAACCCTATGAAGTAAGTGTTTATTATTATCCCAATATTACAAATGAGGAAACTGAGACTCAGATAAAAATGACCTGGCTGGGGCCATATAGCTCATAAGTGACAAAAGCAAGATCCTCTTGACTCCAAGTTCAATGATCTATCCACTATGCTAGTGAGTTCACAAGAGGTTTTCTCAGTGAATACTTGTTGAAGTTTTGGGGAAATAGTTCATCTAAATGACTTTCAAGGTCACTTTGAACTCTAATCTTCTTTGTGAAGTAGCTATGAGGGGACATAATTTATATTTGATTTTGCAGAAATGGTAAAAATGTGGCAACCTGAAAGAAAGCACATAAGCATGCTTGCATTTTGAGGAAAAGAAGCATCAAATAGGGAACTAAGTAAAGCAATTGATAGAATGCTGCTTTGGAGTCAGAAAAACTCTTCTTTCTAAGTTCAGATCTGACTTCAGATACTTATTAGCTGTGTCGCCCTGGAGAAGTCACTAAACCATATTTGTCTCAGTTTCATCATCTGTAAAACGAGTTGGAAAAAGAAATAGCAAACCATTCTATCACTTTCACCAAGAAAACTCTAAATGGAATCACGAGAGTGAACAATTACAACATGAAAGACTATTCAGACTTTGACAGGTGGTATTACTGCCTTAATCTGCCTTAATGAGTGCATAATCATGCAGATAACCAGTGAATATCCTTATTTTAATCCTGATCTTAATGGGAAAATTTTGAATGTATGTCCATAAATTATTCTCGCTTTTAGATTTAATTTTTTGATTGATTCTAAAAGCACTTCTGAATCTTTCATTGCCTCAAGATTATTATTATTATAAACATTACCATTTGACAATAAAAACAGAATCATATCTTCTTAATAGAAGTAAGGCTTGTGCCTTCATCAGTATAGGGAACTATATAGATGGGGAAATTTCCTCTACTAATGCACATTGATACCTTCTCTGCAACTTAAAGTTAACTTAATAAGTATCTCAAAATATTCAGGCCAATATCACATAGAGCTAGTATGTATTAAAGATAAAACTTTGCCCAGGTTTTCATGACTAAGGCCAGCTCTTTATCCACTAAAAGACACTAGTTTTCATCATCTTAATACATTCACTAAGATTATATTTGGTTGCTTACCCTATTTTAGCATAGAGTTATTGTGGCTTCTCAAAGGCTATGTTAATAGAATATAAGTTCTGGTGGTTACTAACTATTGCTAAAGACTTCAGTTACAACATATTGCTAAACTATATGTATGTCTTTTGAGGAAGAGGATAAGCTTTAAGTTTATACCAAAGAGTTTATTCTTTTTACTACCAAATTGTTGGAATCCTTACTAACTGCTAAGTAGTTAGAGTTGATCTAATCTTACAAAAAGATGTTTTGGGCAGAACCTGAAACAAGGTACTAAGTAGAACTACCCATAATCCCTCTCTCTGGAAGGAGCATAAATAGGCCAATGGGCCAGTCGGAGAGTGCTAGAGAGTGAAGACGCTACAAGTCGAGATTTCAGTGGAATGACATGAAGAGTTGGAGCTGGCTGGAGACTGAAGAAAGCAGAGGCAGAGGCTGAAGGACCAGACCTTTGGATTTGGCAACATTCAGAGAGAACTCTTGGAACCAAGCAGAGAGATAGGCCTCTAAGCTAATCGGGCTATATTGGAAATAAAAAAAGATCTGAACTTTCATCACCTGGCTGCGTTTTGAGAAGAAAAAATTCACCACATTTTGGCGCCCAACGTGGGGCTGACAGACCCCCTCAGTGGATTTCAGTGGAAAAGCTACTATCCTGATTCAAGTGGAAAAGCCTCTGATCATGATCCAGTGGAAAAGACACTTCAACCCAGAAATTAGGGTGAGTGCAACAAAGAAATTTTGTTAGAAGAGTTAAAGTAGAATTTCAGCTAAGATGGGACAGATATTTAGAAAACAGCCTGTTTCTGTTCAAGGAAAATGTTTAGAGAGCATTATTAATGTTATGGAAATCCAAGGTTTAATTATAAGTTTACAGCAAATCACTGAATTTTTACAAACTGTAAAGGACATATGTCCTTGTTTCTCTCTTGATAAGGAATTAGATCTAAATGAATGGAAATTGGTTGGAGAGGATCTTTGTCAATTCTATGATAAAAATGGGCCTAACTCAATAATTAATACATATAATGTAATACAATTGGCTATAAGAAGTTATTTAAGTGATAGAATGATGAAAAGGAAAGTACAGGAGGAAAAAGTGCCAACTTTACTAGGTGAAAAGGAGGACGAATCAGATGAGAATGGAGTTAATTACAATTCTGAGTATGATACTTCACGGCAGGAGGAATTAGGTGATTCCACATCTCATGACCCTCCCCCTGCAATTAACCCTTCATGGGTGGAACAAGGGGGAGGGAGAGAGACAGAAACACAGTCAGCTTCTCCTGTAAAGCAGAATTTGACAAGATTAGAAAAAGCATTAATTAAAGCAAAAAATGAAGGAGAAGATATATCTGATTTTATAAATGCCTATCCTGTGATTGAAGAGCTCAACTCCTCAGGTCAAAAAGAGAGAAAATACACTGCTTTTAATTTGGGAAAAATTAAAGATTTGAAAAAGGGTTGCACTCTTTATGGGGCTACATCATCTTATGTGAAGATGTTACTAGATAATTTGTCTTATGAAATCCTAACCCCGAATGACTGGAAATCCATAACGAAAACTTGTCTAGAACCGGGACAAAATTTATTGTGGCTTTCGGAGTTTCATGAATTATGTAGGATTCAAGCCCAACGCAATAGGCAAACAGGAGCTATTGTACAAGTTGCTTTTGACCAACTAACTGGAGAAGGTCAGTATGCAGAGAGTTCAGAACAGATTTATTATCCCATAACAGTGTATGAGCAAATTTCTAAGGCTGCAATAAAAGCTTGGAATTCTCTCCCTGGACAGAAAGATGGAAATAATGTTTTCACAAAAATAGAGCAAGGTCCCAATGAACCTTTTGCAGATTTTGTGGGACGTTTACAAACAGCTGTAATAAGAACCATTGGAGACAATGCAGCAACAGAAATAATGACTAGACATTTGGCTAAGGAAAATGCCAATGAGATTTGCAAGAGAATTATATGGGGGCTAGACAAAAATGCTTCTTTAGAAGAAATCATAAGATGCTGTGCCACAGTGGGCACAAATGCTTATTATGCCCAGACTATGATGAACATGGAAAGACAAGGTCCTTCTTGGCAGAGGAATTCTAGAGAAACTCGTCGATGTTTTCATTGTGGAAAGGTTGGACATTTGAGAGCTCAATGTAGAAATGGAGATAGAGTGAGAAGACAGGGTGAGAGAAGACCCAAAACCTCATGTCCAAAATGTAACCGAGGCTTTCATTGGGCCTCTAAATGTATATTGACCCAGAGGAATGAGAGGCAGGGCCCAGCTCTAAAGTATCAATCAAAGGACAGGTGGGGCATGATAGCAGCTGAGGTTACACCCAGAGAGACTTTAGAAATTCAGGATTCTGATGTCATCAACCAACAGAAAAGCAATCAGGATTACAGTTGGGAAGAATACAGGCCTTTTAAGACAAGACAATATCCAGTGCAAACAGCTCCAATGTAATTACCAGGTGATGAGGAGAAATCCCAAATTTGGTAAATAGAAGGGAATTAGATTAACTGCTTGGGGAAGAGGATCTGCTTATATTTCCACAGATGGAGAAAGAATCAGATGGCTGACTATGAAACTGTTAAAAAGACTTTTAAAAGCTTCAGGAATCATTGGATTTCCTAACACAAGATGAAACTGTTTTACTTCTTGAAAAACCAGCAAGAATCATTGGGTTCCCTGAGATGAAAAATTGTTGATGAGACTTTTTGCAGTACTTCAGAGCTTACAGGAATTATTAGATTCCTGGCGCATGAACTAATGGACAATGGATTCCTTATGGACTATTTCTAGGACTTATGGACATTTGTAAATTTTCAGGTCGATTTATGTTGTTACATTACTACTAGCCTGTGTTATATTACTATGTGCTTATGTATTTTAAGCAATTGCAAGAATCATTGGATTTCTTGAGATGAAAGATTGTTGATGAGACTTTTGCAGTAGTTAAATTTTCATGTTGATTCATGTTATTTGTTACATTACCACTAGCCTGTGTTATATTGCTGTGTGCTTTTGTAAATTATGTATAATGCCTCCCATATTGATGGATTTATGTATACCATGTATATCTGTTACAAAGTTCTGGCCCATATTGATGGATTGTTCGGGCGCCAAAATGTGGTGAATTTTTTCTTCTCAAAACGCAGCCAGGTGATGAAAGTTCAGATCTTTTTTTATTTCCAATATAGCCCGATTAGCTTAGAGGCCTATCTCTCTGCTTGGTTCCAAGAGTTCTCTCTGAATGTTGCCAAATCCAAAGGTCTGGTCCTTCAGCCTCTGCCTCTGCTTTCTTCAGTCTCCAGCCAGCTCCAACTCTTCATGTCATTCCACTGAAATCTCGACTTGTAGCGTCTTCACTCTCTAGCACTCTCCGACTGGCCCATTGGCCTATTTATGCTCCTTCCAGAGAGAGGGATTATGGGTAGTTCTACTTAGTACCTTGTTTCAGGTTCTGCCCAAAACATCTTTTTGTAAGATTAGATCAACTCTAACTACTTAGCAGTTAGTAAGGATTCCAACACCAAATGATGACTATTCAGCGCTATAGGCACTAATCAGCAACTGTGTACTAAAGCATGGAGGGATTAAAATCTTCATCACAATTACATATCTTTCAGAGTATAAAATTAACAACAGTTTTAATGATCAAATATGTCAGTACTTCAAAGATCTAAGATTTTGTTAAATGTGCATGTTTTCTTTCTGCATGTGCATATCATACCTCCATGATTTGGTCAATAGCCTGCAAGAGTTTCTGTGACTAGAAAATTCATCACTCTGTGGTCAGTTTGGTTATTAGACTATTTGATTTTAATTAGGATGGTTTCAGACAAAAGATGTAAGGGCTGGTGCCAGGACTACACCTGCAATTTTTCCATGCTGATGAGAGCTGCCAGACTTTTTGTTCTCTTGATATAACTTTTGAGATCCCATAGTCACCTCTTTGCCATTTAACATCATTGAAGTAGCAATGGTGATGATTGATGCCTTAAAAATCAAAATATAATACAGAAAATTTTAAATCATCCTAAAAATTTTTAACAAAATTCACAGTGAAATGGTATATGACTGGAAGGTTAAGATCCTTTCTTAAAAAGAAATTATGATAAGCGCAAGATGGGAAATATGACCTCAGGAACAAATGGCAAAAATTCACTGGTAAAATCAATATTTGCATTACTGAGAAAAGTTTTATAAATAATTAGCCAGAAAGGAATTAGTGAGAAAATAAAACATTAACATAATATCAAATGAAAGAAAAGTTCAGGGAATATTCTATGGAATAGTGCCCAATAGTCATTAAGGATATAGAAGAACAACAGAAAAAACAAATCAGAAAGATCATGACTCAAAAAGAAAACTATCTTAAATGACTACCACTATGTCATTTAGAAAGAGATTCAAATGCCAAATATATAAAATGCAAAAAAAAAAGTTTTTGAACTTGAACATGTTATAGTGGTTAGATTGCTAGACTTGGAGCCAGGAAGGCCTAAATTCAATCCTGCCTTATGAACTTAGAGCTGTGTGACACTAGTTAAGTTATTTAACCTCTCTGTCTCATTTCCTCATCTATCAAATAAAGTGTTTAGATTCAGGGGCTCTTACAATCCTTTTTCATTTCTAAATCTCTGATCCTACCTTCAGTATTTTGAATTTTATTTTTATTAATATTATAATCAGAAGCTAAATGCCATCTTAAAATCATGGTATAAGGGAATTCTATAAGTTAAGTGCTAAATTATGTGGAATAGATGATAAAGATGATACTTCAGAGACTGATGTGAGTGGTCAGGAAAGAGGGAGGGCTTAATTATTATTATATTAATCAAATATGTTAATTATTTTAATATACTATTGCATGCCAATTACTATGCTAAATAATTTTAAAATATTTATATTATTTAATTGAATCCTCACAATCCTGAGAGATATGTGCAATTTTGCCCTATTTTACAGTTGAGGACACTGAGCCAAACTGAGATTAAGGGACTTACTCAGAATTACATGGCTGAACCAGATCTGAATTCAGTCTTCCTTATTCTAGGCTGTACATCCTATCCATTATATCACCAATTTTATCTCCCCTATGGGAGGATGTAGGACTTAAGATGGATCTTGAAAAATAAGGAGGATTTTTTGTGGAGAGAGGGGAGAGGTGAATTTTCAAAGCCAGAGCAACAGAATGATGAAAAGTAAGAAATACATAGAGTGGCTATGTGGCCCAGAGTAACAGCCATGGAATCTGAAAGACTATATTCAAATCCAGTCTTAGGCACTTGACACTAGCTGTGTGATGCTGGACAAGTCACTTAATCCCAATTGCTTTGTTGAAAAGAAAAGTAAAGTAAAAAGTACAAAATTAGCAAAGAATTGTAGGGAGGACAGTGAAGATTGCACCTAAATGAAAAGCAGGGTTCAAGTTGGAAAGTCCTAATATAGAAGAGTACTTTGAAATATGGAATAAAATTAGATTGTGGAATACCTCAAAAGCTAAGCAGAAAAATTCAGACTTAATGAGTGTAGGGATTTGATTTTTAAAAAAAGAAGGTGCATTGTTCAAACTATAATAGGCTAGTGAGTTTTATTTGGATTGCCCAGTAAAATTATTAGGTATTGTCACAGATATGGTGAATGAGCGTTTAAAAAGAGAAGTAGTCATCACTAAGAGCCAATATGATTTCATGAGTAGTATGTCATGTCAGACTAGCTTTACTTTCATTTTTTCCTTTACATTCCAATACTTATTCTTATATTTTATGTTGATATTGTCTCAAATCACCTTTGCTTCCCAGTTACTTCCTCTTTTTAGCTTCTACAACTTTTGTACCACCTTAGCCATGTATAGGATCACACCTTGAATCTCATCACCCACAAAGGCTCAGAATCAAGAATTCTAAAATTCCTTTATCTGACTGTGACCTCTCTGACATTTTTACTCCTTCAAAACTCATTCTGCCAACAGTTCTGACAAAAATTGGTGGCGTTTAATGAGCTGCAAGCTCAATATAAGTCAGCAGCACAATTTGGCAGCCAAAGAAGTGAATGCTATCTTTACTTGCATACCAGGAATACGGAAGTGATAGTGTCAGTGTACTCTGAACTCATGGGAACATTAGGCTGCATTATGGGCACCACAGTTTACATAGGGCATTGATAAATTGTAAAGTATACAGAGGAAATCAAGCAGTTTGCTAAAGGGGGGTGAAATCATGACATACGAAGTTTGGGTGAAGAAATTGGGTATGTTTAGCTTGAAGAGGATTTCTTAGAGAGGAAAACAAGATAATTGTCTTCAAGCATTTGAAGGATTTTTAACTGGAGAAGGGATTAGGTTTGCTCAGTTTGGAACATAGATGGCACAATCAGCAATAATGAGTAGCAATTTTTTAAGGAGCAGAGTTAGGCTGTCCAAAAGTAGAACAGGCTACCTCAAAAGATGGTAGATTATTCCCTCCTTGGAGGTCTTTGAGCAGAGACTGGATGATTACTTTAAAGTGTGTTATATTGGGGATTACTTCCAAATTTAGGTTGTACATTTGGCTGCTGAGATCACCTTAAATTCTCAAATTCTGTCATTCCTCCTCAGTTTGATTTCTAGTCCCTCTACCTCTCAAGTATTATCCCAGGCCACTCCCCCTGTTCTGACTTCGCTTTCCTACTTTTCCAGTCCTGACATTAAAGTTAACCAGTTCAGTTATATACTATACTATTTGTGACTTTTCAATTCCCTTGTCTTGCTCATACTTTTCCAAACTTCATCTCTGCCTTTATTCCTATCATAGCTAGGCTTAAAAACACACAAACACAAAACAGTTTCTACTATGTACTAGACACTGTATTAAGAGTTCAACCAATATTATCTCACTTAATCTTCACAATTACCCTGGGAGATGGATGATGTTGTTATTCCTATTTTATAGATAGGAAAACTGAGGCAGACAGAGGTTAAGTAGTTGGTCTAGTGTCACACAGCTAGCAAGTGTCAGAGGCTGGATTTGAACTCATATTTCCATGACTTCAGACCTGGTACTCTATCCATTGTTACACCTAACTGCCAATTATTTCTTGTTTCTCCTCATATGGTTATGAACACTAGTGAAAAGTGCTGGAAGAAGTCATGTAACTTTTACTAACTGATTCTACTGCGAATTTATATTACCTAATATCATTGTAGCAAGAAAATCCTTCAAATCCTCACTCATTGAGTTTCTATTTCATTCTGCACAGAGGCTGCTCCAAACCTTCTTCTTACCTTCTTGGTCTTCAAAAACTACTTCTCCAACTACTCAGCAGATGACCTTGCCTCATGCTTTACTGAGAAAACAGAAGATATTTGCCTGAGTTCTTTTTGTCTCCAATTCTATATCTCAAAATCCCTTGACATGCTTTCCCATTCTCTTCTTTATTCTCTGATGGAGATTGCTCTTCTCACCAGAACTATCCCCTCTACACATGCCTTTGATCCTATCACCACCTGTATTCTCCAGGAATTTGTTCCACAATTACCTCTCCTCCTAATTTTCAATCTCTCCCAATCTACACTATCATTCCTTTCTACAAATATACTCAGGTATCCTCCATTCTTAAAATAAATAAATGGGGTGTGTGTGTGTGTGTGTGTGTGTACTCTTAGGACCCTACTATCTTCTCAACCTATCTTTCTACATCTCTTTTTTTCCTTTTGTTGAGGGATAAAGCACCCCCACAACATTTGGGGGTCCCCAGGTCAGTGTTACAGATATGTTGAAAGAATTCACAGACCCAGTCTAAGGGGCAAAGGATTTATTGGGCTAGATTCCAGAAGGGATTAACAAGGGATCTAGGGAAAGGAGATAGATTTATAGGGCAAAGTTGGTCATGTTATTTCACATTACTTATATGCTAATATTATGACATAAGTAGATTTGACGAGTGGTCTATTCAATATTGTCTCAGGAACTTGCTTATCAATGACCAACACTCCCTATATGACAATCAGTAATGTTTGTAAGACTATTCTAAGGCCAGAAGATTTTTAAGTTATTGACAGACAAATTGTTAGAATAAGAGCACTCTTAAGGTTAGAGAGTCTCAGTATCACTACTATATCTTCCCTAAAATCTAAGGGAAGAAATATCATTATATTCCTCTACAATTATTGACAGGCAGGATTGTTAGAACAAGAGCACTCTTAGGACAGAGAGCTTCAAAATCATTGCTGCTTCCCCTAGAAGCTATATTATATCTCTTTCAAAGCCAAAAGCATAAAAAAATCCTCTTCTTCCTCTCTTAGACACTTCAATTTCTTTGCAATCAAACTTCCAACCTTATCACTAAATTGAAACTGATTCCTCCAAAGTGATCTCTTTGGGGTCTGCATAGCATGACTTTCCCCCCAGCCCGTTTCCTTTTTGACCTCTGGGCAGCATCTGAGACTGTTGACCATTCTCCCCTCTTGGTTTTTGTGACATACCTATCAGTTCTTCTACTTGTTGACCCCTCCTTAACCTCAGTCCTCTTTGTTGTATCATCATCCGTATTATGACCCCTGAATAGCGGTCAGTACCTATGAAAATTCTATCTTGGACTCTTTTCTTTTCTTTCTTTCCACTTGCACATACACACAGACACAGACACAGACAGACACACTGACACAGTAACACAGACACACACCCCTTCTCTGTGACCTCATCAGTTCCATGGGTTTAATTATTATCTTTATGCATCTTTATCCCAGATATTTGCATATCTAGTCCTAGTGATAATACAGGTCTGGGATATGGTCTACCAGATATTCCGTCTGGCTCCTCTTTGAACTCACTGATTCCCACTCTCTTTGGTCCCCTTTCCCTTTTGAATTCCTGACTTTATTTCCCTGAGAAACCCCAAAGCTGTATTTCTCTTATAAAAGATCTGCTTATGATGAAAATTTTTTGCTAAATTCTTTTCAGAACTAAACCCAGTATGAGGTTATTCTCTTCCCCTCCTACCCTCTTTCCCTCTCTCTCTCTGTGTTTGTCTCTGTCTTTGTCTCTGTCTCTGTCTCTTGGTTTCTCCCCTCTCCTCTCTGTGCTTTCCCTCTGATGGTGTCTTCTTAGTATAGCTAACTCTGGTTAGTCTGCTAAAATCCTCTATGAATCTAATCTGCCAGTCAGTAGCCTACCTCATGGAGTATTTCATTTCTCCTGGGTAATTGTGCGTTCCACTGAGGAACATATCTTTCATATGTTCTCTTACTTTGTTTTATATTTACCATTCTTGGTGTCTATCGTATCCTTTCACTTTGTCTGTAACCTATTCCCCTGCCTTTTGCCCAAGAGAATGGCTATTGTGAATTTGCCACATGTTTATTTCGAATTAGGAATTGCTACCCTGACCTCATCATTAGACTTACTCTGTAATTGAGCTTCACATTACTGATATTTTGAATTGGATATCTCATAGGAATCTCAAACTCAACATGTATTACTGAATGTACTACTTTTTACCACCCCACTCCAAAATACTTTTCTTCTGAACTTTCCTACTTATATTGACGGCAGCACCATCATTCTAATCACCCAAATTAACAAAACTAGAGTTAGCCCTTACCCCTTCTCCCAGTCAATCTTCAAGTTCTACCAATTCTATCTCCCCAATTTTTTCTCTCAACTCATATGGTCACATCTCCCTAATTTCAGACCCTTCTCTCCCCTTACTTGAATTTTTATAACAGCCTCCTAACTGGTCATCTCCTCTCTCTAATATACCTTCTAGTTGCCAAGATCAGTTTCCTAATGTGTAAATCTGACAATATCATTCCCTTGCTCTATAAACTCCACTGATTATCTATTACCTCTAAAATCAAATATGAACTTTTTTGACATTTAAAATATATTTTCTCCATAACAGAGTTACCTCTAGGACCAGAAGCAATGCAAAACTACTCTGACTCTCATTGACTGGCTAACAATAGGTCTCAGACCAAACCTCAAGTGGTCATTATTTGAGTCCTGATTGACTCAGAGTAGATGTAAATAGCAATCATTTCTGTTTTGGCCAGAAACCCTGAGGATCTTCCCCTCCCAGATTTAATTATTATTTATTTAGATTTTTTATTTTAAGTAGGTAAAAAAGGCCATTCTTTGCCCCAATTGCTACTTAGTCTTAATCACTGAATATATGTGGCCTCAGTCAAATGGAAACCTGTAAAAGACCTTAGCTTAAAAAGGCTAAGATTTCTCATTTCATCCAGGGCCATCTCCTCTCCAGTTGATCTATGTCTAGCCACTGAATGCAGATGGCACTGGAGGGGGAAGTGAGGTAGGTAGGTGACCTTGAATAGCCCTCCCTCACTTCAATCCAATTCATTTGCATGTCATTAAGGGTATCACCTGCCTGATGTCATGACCTTCTTTGAGAATGAAGGACAAACAACAGGATCCTAAGAGAGTCTGAAGATAACCCTAGTAAAAGAAACCTATCTGGTGACTTAGATCTACTAGTATGAGAGAAGATTGGAGGTGTAGAAATATCCTGTGCAAGGGATGAAATGGTATAGATATAAATATAGCTATGGATATGGATATAAAATGTATGTATGTATATATATATATATATATATATATATATATATATATATATATATAGAGAGAGAGAGAGAGAGAGAGAGAGAGAGAGAGAGAGAGAGAGAGATGTAGAGCTATACATATGGTTATATATATATATAGATATTCTGTGACATTGTGTTTCACTTCACAAACAAGAATGAGAGTTCTATATAGAGCTTTAATGACCTGGGCGGATATTTATATCTCACTGTCTGCAGTCTCACTGTGTTGCCATACTTACTGAATTACAAAAGGAATATTAAAATGATGCCCTGCTGTGAGGAAATATAATGATTGATACTGTAATGCAGTATTAAACTGAGGCAAGACAAAGATTGGTTTTTAATCTTTTAATTGTGGAGAGTTAGGCTAGCCAACTGGGATGGGACTTAATGTCCAAAAATCATTGCTATTTTCTCCTGAACTTTTCTTCTGAACTTTCCTACTTATATTGAGGGCAGCACCATTATTCTAATCACCCAAATTAGCAAAACTAGAGTTAGCCCTTATCCCTTCTCCCAGTCAATCTCTAAGTTTTACCAATTCTATCTCCCCAATTTCTTCTCTCAACTCATATGGTCACATCTCCCTAATTTCAGACCTTTCCTTTATAGCTAACTAGGATATACAATCTTATAGGGGAAACAAAGGTAGATAAGGGGGGGGCGAGGACACTGGGTGAGTGGACAAGCCATAATTCTGGGAAAGGATCATAACTTAGTCCTGGCAGGATAAGGGTCAAGATAAAGTCAAGGGCAGGAAACAGTGAGGAGTGAGAGATACTCAAATGGAGGGGGAATTATCCTAGCAAGGATCAAGATAATGCACCGGGATTTTATGGTACAATGGAATGTAAAATGGCCAGAGCTTCAAGGTTTTTCTTGACTCAATTCTCCCAGTCCTAATGGCAAGGAAAAAGGGAACTATAATAATTTTATTCAGAGCATAGCAATCCAGGGCATGACAATTCAGGGCATAGCAATACTGGCCATGAAGAAAAGATGAGGAAATGTACCTTTTCTTTCCAGTAGAGAGATGTGAGGACAATGGGTTCAAAATGTTGCTATATTATGTTCAGCTATTGTGTCAGATAGGTTTTTTTTTTCTTATTGGTTCTTTGTTAAAAGGGAGTTTTTTTAAACAAAGAACTGATATATATATATATATATATATATATATATATATATATATATATATATATATATATTATATATATATATATATAGAGAGAGGAGAGAGAGAGAGAGAGAGAGAGAGAGAGAGAGAGAGAGAGATGTAGAGCTATACATATGGTTATATATATATAGATATTCTGTGACATTGTGTTTCACTTCACAAACAAGAATGAGAGTTCTATATAGAGCTTTAATGACCTGGGCGGATATTTATATCTCACTGTCTGCAGTCTCACTGTGTTGCCATACTTACTGAATTACAAAAGGAATATTAAAATGATGCCCTGCTGTGAGGAAATATAATGATTGATACTGTAATGCAGTATTAAACTGAGGCAAGACAAAGATTGGTTTTTAATCTTTTAATTGTGGAGAGTTAGGCTAGCCAACTGGGATGGGACTTATGTCCAAAAATCATTGCTATTTTCTCCTGAACTTTTTTTCTGAACTTTCCTACTTATATTGAGGGCAGCACCATTATTCTAATCACCCAAATTAGCAAAACTAGAGTTAGCCCTTATCCCTTCTCCCAGTCAATCTCCAAGTTTTACCAATTCTATCTCCCCAATTTCTTCTCTCAACTCATATGGTCACATCTCCCTAATTTCAGACCTTTCCTTTATAGCTAACTAGGATATACAATCTTATAGGGGAAACAAAGGTAGATAAGGGGGGGGGGGGCGAGGACACTGGGTGAGTGGACAAGCCATAATTCTGGGAAAGGATCATAACTTAGTCCTGGCAGGATAAGGGTCAAGATAAAGTCAAGGGCAGGAAACAGTGAGGAGTGGGAGATACTCAAATGGAGGGGGAATTATCCTAGCAAGGATCAAGATAATGCACCGGGATTTTATGGTACAATGGAATGTAAAATGGCCAGAGCTTCAAGGTTTTTCTTGACTCAATTCTCCCAGTCCTAATGGCAAGGAAAAAGGGAGCTATAATAATTTTATTCAGAGCATAGCAATCCAGGGCATGACAATTCAGGGCATAGCAATACTGGCCATGGAGAAAAGATGAGGAAATGTACCTTTTCTTTCCAGTAGAGAGATGTGAGGACAATGGGTTCAAAATGTTGCTATATTATGTTCAGCTATTGTGTCAGATAGGGTTTTTTTTTCTTATTGGTTCTTTGTTAAAAGGGAGTTTTTTTAAACAAAGAACTGATATATATATATATATATCAGTTATATATATATAAATATATATATATATATGTATATTTGACTGTGATATACAACAACATGCATAAATAAAGCTTTTTTAAACAGACTTGTGACTTGTTTGGTATAGAGAACTCTAAGTGAGGAAACTCCCTCCAACAATGCAAATTGTCATCTGTCTTACATTCAAGTTATCAACACCCTTGAAATATTAAACAACTTGTCTGACAGCCTGTGTGTGAGAAGAGGACACTACTCTCTTCTGTTTTTTCCTCCTACTTATCTAATTGTTCCTTCTCTGTCTCCTTTGGTGGCTCTACCACTCCTCAGACCCTTTAACTTCAGGGGTCCCTCAGGGCTCTGTCCTGGGCTCTCTTCTCCCTCTATAAGACTTCAGTGTGATGTCATCAGCTCCCATGGATTCAATGACCATTTCTATGCTGATGATTTAAATTTATCTTTCTTGTTTTAATTTCTCTGTTAACCTCTGATCTCATATCTCCAGATGATTTTCAGACATCTCAAACTGGATGACTAATAGATCTCTTAAACTCAGTTTGACCAAAACAGGACTCTTTCCCCCAACCTCAAACCTCCCCCTCTTCCTTATTATACTAGAGGACAATACCATCCTCCCAGTCCTTCAGGATCTCCACTCAGGAATCATGCAGCAATCCTGTCTCCCTTAGCCCCCAATTCAATATGTTGCCAAAGCCTGTCAATTTTATCCTTGCAACATCCTTCTCAAATATATTCAAAATATTCTTTCTTCTGACACTGCCATGCTTTGAATTGTTACCCTAGCCCACTAGTGGCTCTGCTTGCCTCCAGTCTCTCCAAATTTCAATCCATTCTCCATTGAGCTACTAGGATGATATTCCCAAAGTACAGATCCTACCATGTCATATACACCCCTTCCCCAACTCCATAAAATCCAATGGCCTCTCTTGCCTCCAGGATCAAATATGAAATCCTCTGTTTGGCATTCAAAGTTCTTCATAACCTAGCCTCTTCCTATCTTTCCAGTATTTTTATATCTTACTCTCTAACACATACTTTCCTATCCAGTGATATTGGCCTTCTGACTGTTCTACAAACAAAACAATCCATTTCTTTGCTTCAGGAATTCTCTGGTTGTCTCCATTCCCTGTAATACATTCTCTCCACCACTTAGACTACTGATTTCCCAGGTTCCTTAAGTCTGAACTAAAATCCCATTTTCTACAGGAAGACTCCTCAACTTTTTAATTCTTATTGCCTTCCATCTGTCAATTATTGACAATTTATCCTGTATATGGCTTGTTTTGTATATATTTGTTTGCCGTTCCCCATTAAGTTGTAAGCTCCTTGAGGGTAGAGGCTGTCTTTTATCTCTTTTTGTATCTCTAAGTCATTAGCACTGTGTCTGGCACATGGCAGGTGCTTAATAAATGTTTATTGATTAGTTTTGTCATAGACAATATTAGAACTTGTATCTACTGCAATCTAAAAAGGATAGTCAAAGGAAATGATAATTTGTCACTGTGACATTATTCTTTAACAAGTAATTATTATAATAAAATATTTATACAAAGTGAATATTTTACTTTAAAAGAAGGTAAAAAATAGGCTCCAATTGAAATGATCATCATGTTATCTTATTAATTTAGATTTAGGGTGGATGAATAAAAGTCATCCTGTTATATATGTCAACATGTGTAAACTATATTGATGATAAATCCTTTTAAAATGAACAGCAGGATGATTTCAGAAAGGCCTGGAGAGACTTACATGAACTAATGCTGAGTGAAATGATCAGGACCAGAAGATCATTGTATACTTCAACAACAATACTATATGATGATCAATTCTGATGGACGTGGCCCTCTTCAACAATGAGATAAACCAAATCAGTTCCAATAGAGCAATAATGAACTGAACCAGCTATACCCAGGGAAAGAACTCTGGGAGATGACTAAGAACCACTACATAGAATTCCCAATCCCTCTATTTTTGTCTGCCTGCATTTTTTATTTCCTTCACTGGCTAACTGTACACCATTTCAAAGTCTGATTCTTTTTGTACAGCAAAATAACTGTTTGGACATGTATACATATATTATATTTAATAAAGTATATTAATTATTAATTAATAAAGCATATGAAAATGTATACTTTAACATATTTAATGTATTGGTCAATCTGTCATCTGGGGGAAGGGGTGGAGGAAAGGGGGGAAAAAGTTGGAACAAAAGGATTCACAACTGTCAATGCTGAAAAATTACCTATGCATATATCTTGTAAATAAAAAGCTATAATAATAATAAAAAAAGTAAAATAACCTTTCATTATATAACGTTTTTCTTCTCTTATCTTCCTGAACTAAAAGAGAAACAGTATTTCTTGATTACTGTCAGAACAAATAGGTAGCCTCCCTCTCCCCCCCAACTACATTTAGTTATATTGTATTTAATTGAATAATAATACTACATGAATCTTGTTTAACGACCAGAAAAAATATTATAAGAACAATCAACATATTATTGGCATTCAACTAATACTAAATAACATTGAAAGTCAGAGAATGCTTCATTACCATGGTAATACAAACTAAAAAAAAATCTTCATTTTTTAAAAACGATTTCTTATTCTGTGCTTCTTTCCCCATTTGTCACAAAAAAAAAAATTCATCAATTGTGATGACCATGCTAGCACCTAGGACATCCCAGAATCAGCTGGAGTCATGATAAGCAAAAGTCCTTAGTCTTTATTCTTGGTCTTTAGATTCAGGATTGAACAGGATGGAAGCAGAATTTCTCCTACCGCCTTCTCCCTAGTCTATGGCCAAAGTGTGACTCTGGCTAGTCTTACTCCACCCCCAATCCCTCTTACAACACTCCGTATACACCAATTATTGAGCCAGCATAGGATAGTGGGAAGGACCGTTTTCCAAGCATATGCCCATAGAGTATTGTCCAATCAGTAGTTAGCCTTAAGTGCTCAATAGTTCTGACTTCAGTGCATCAACTCAATAGTTTCAGCTCTCTACAATCAATACTTTTCATCAAGAAAACTATTGTTTACTTATTCTTTTCCTCCAAAAAAAGACATAGACTCTATCTGGGACTTTTACCCAATTCCTTTCAGAATGTTATTATTAAAATTACTTCAAAAAAAAAGAAAGAAAGAAAGAAACAATTGATAGGATGATTTCAGAAAGGCCTGGAGAAACTTACCTGAACTGATGCTAAGTGAAGTGAGTAGGACCAAAAGAACATTGTACATAGCAACAATAAGATTATGTGATGATCAACTGTGTGATGGACTTTGCTCTTTTCAACAATAAGGTGATTCAGGCCAATTCCAATGGACTTGTTATAGAAAGAGCCATCTGCATTCAGAAAGAGGATTATAGAGATTGAATGTGGATCACAACATAGTATTTTCATCTTTTTTGTTGTTGTTTGATCACTTGTTTATTTGTTCTCCCTTTTTTCCTTTTTGATATGACTTTTCTTGTGCAGCATGATAAATATATTTAGAAGAATTGCATGAGTTTAACTTATATTGGATTACTTAATGTCTAAGGGAGAGGGAAGGAGGAAAGGAGAGAAAAAAATATGGAACACAATATTTTGCAAGGGTAAATATTGAAAACTATTTTTGCATATGTTTAGAAAAATAAAAAACTATTTTAAAAAACCTTCAACAGATTGAAATTAGACCATTTGGCTTTTTGTAAAACACTATAGAGGGGAATGATAAAATATTATAAGCAACATCCCCTCATGAAATAGTCAAACAGTTGAGGAGAAAATGAACCTGCAAAGATAGTTTTGTGTGATAGCTAAGCTAAAATAGCTAAGAAATTTTATTCCCAAGGTATTTGCGAATTAAACTGAAAAGAGAAAATAAATCTATATGAAATGAAATAGGACTGCTGGTGTTTTTGTAATGAGCTACTCTTATTGGAAACCATAGTAGGAGTGCTGCATATATCCATATTAGGACCATTTCTGTAATCTCCCACCGAGGCTACTGATTGCCAGGGCCACACATACCAATCTTCCCCAGAAACACATGAAGATGAGCCAATGTTAAGGTGCCAAATAGCCTTTCTTTATTGGTAATCTCAGCAGGGGTTAGCAGGAAGCAAGAGTAAGTGTATGTATGTGTTTGTGTCTCTTTTTCGGCATCTCTGAATCTCTCTACATCTCTGCCTCTCTCTACTTCTCTCTGCATCCTTCCCCTATGGACTCAAAGCTGGTTATTTATATCCACTCTCCTCTGGAATTATCCTGTGCCTAACCCACTCAGCACTGCGTAGGTGGATCCACAAAAGGGAGACACCTGAAGTTAGTGCTGTGTCCTAAGAAAAGATCTAGCAAAAGAAAACACCCCTCCTCATCTCAAAGAAACACCTTTTCTGCCTGAATTCCTCAGAGGTCAAGCCCCTTTTTACCTCCTAGGTGTACCCTATTAGCTGACATGGCATATATGGCAGTTCTCAGAAGGAAAGTCCCTAACACATTTCCATACATCATATACTGAAATCAGGACCTCGATCTGATGTTCCGCAAGTTTCCTGTATGTTCCAGAAGGAATCTGTGATAGAGGCAATACAATTTTAAAGAAATTCATTGAATCTCAAAGTATCTCAAAAGTGGAAATATTCTAAAAGAGCAGAATCAGTCACGGATGGTACTTTTACTTAAAATTAACATGGTAACTGAGAAGAAATTATCTGCTATAGTTCATAAATCTGTTTTTTCATCTAAGTAAAATCTTTATTAGACTTATTAACTTAGAAACATAATGACTTGTCATAGTAAGAAAAGTATCAACAAAATATTTCTTCCATAACTTAGAGGCACATTTTCTCACAAATACACACACCATCCATAGGAAGAAGAGCTATACAGAGAAAAGGGACATGCATGGGCAGGCATGTGGAGAGACCACTTCCTTTTTTGATAAAATGGGTTCTTGAGATCTTTAGTGTGTCATCATTCTTTTCCTACTGAAGATTTTCCCTGCTGGTCTTATGTAGCGTTCAGTCTCTGGCAGCCATTCTCTGCACTTTCTGCCAGGAATATAGTCTTTTCCAGGGCATGGACTGCCGTCTTTGCCACATATTGCTCCCTGATAATTTTATATGATCACTGTATGATGTCATCTGTTGGTCCTTTGACTAAGCCTGGAAATGAATCAATGGCAAATCTATTGGCACAAGGTTATGCTTCTGCTTCTAGCATCAAAAGCAAAAAAAACAAAAACAAAAAAACTTCCACAATCTCATGTCCAGTTTCAGAACCACATTTTGTCAACAATCAGCAGAAACTATGAAATCAAAGGATTCCCAGAAAGTTGCAACCATGTGATATCAGCAAGGAACAATGCCCAGAAGAGGCTACACACCCTCCCAAACTCCTAATAAAAACATAAATGCCACATAAGACAAGGGGGAACATGTCCAGCAGAATCATCATGTGATCATCAGAAGAAAATAGTGATACTGTAGCATAAAAGGAATGAGTTGTCTCTCTATCTCTCTTCCCTATATACCTACCTCTCCATATTCCTTACATGTATCTGCTCTTCCTATTGATAATGTGTATGTGTATGTGACCAGGTTTAATGGCAGAAATGTGTTATGATTGCTTTTCTATTATGGTATTTCATTAAAAGCCTTTGTTTTTAATTAATTAAATTCCTGGGTGACTAGAAAAAACAAGAAGATAAATGAGGACTCATGGGCTTTGTTTTGTTGTTGTTTTGTTATTGTTGTTATTTTGTTTTCTTTTGGAGTAAATACAGATCCATGGATACTTTGAACATGGAGTAATATTGTCAGAGGTTCTTTTCAAACAAATTAAGGTACCCCTATTTGCTACTAAATAATGATCGAAAAATATATGAAGTAGTCATCTAACAATGAATATGTATTTTTGCAAAGTCAACTATCACACATTGATATACATACATATATTGTCTATATATTAAATAGAAACAAATGAGGTATTTTTATACCAGAGCAGTTTTAGTACCAAATACTTTTTCTAGTAATTATATACATACATACATACATACATATATATATATATATATATATATATATATATATATATATATATATATACATATACATATATATATATGAGAGATAATCGTACTTGGTGACAATAAGATTATATGATGATCAATTCTGATAGATTTGGCTCTTTTCAACAATGAGATGATTCAGGCCAGTTCCAATGATCTTGTAATGATTAGAGCCATATATACCCAGAGAGAGGATTATGGGAACTTAGGGTGGATCACAACATAGCATTTTCACTCTTTTTGTTGTGGTTTGCTTGAATTTTATTTTCTTTCTCATTTTTTTTCCTTTTTGATCTGATTTTTCTTGTGCAGCAAGGTAATTATATAAATATGTATGCCTATATTGGATTTAACATATATTTTTACCATATTTAACATATATTGGATTACTTGCCATCTAGGGGAGGGGGTGAAGGGAAGGGGGGAAAATTAAAACACAAGGTTTTTCTTCTTTTTTTTAATTATAGCTTTTAATTTACAAGTTATATGCAGGGGTAATTTTACATCACTGGCAATTGCCAAACCTTTTGTTCCATTTTTTCCCTCCTTCCCCTCACCCCCTCCCCCAGATGGCAGGTTGACCAATACATGTTAAATATGTTAAAGTATAAATCAAATACAATATAAGTATACATGTCCAAACAGTTATTTTGCTGTACAAAAAGAATCAGACTTTGAAATAGTGTACAATTAGCCTGTGAAGGAGATAAAAAATGCAGGCGGACAAAAATATAGGGATTGGGAATTCTATGTAGTGGTTCATAGTCATCTCCCAGAGTTTTCCCCCTGGGTGTAGCTAGTTCAATTCATTACTGCTCCATTGGAACTGATTTGGTTCATCTCATTGCTGGAGATCATATATAGTATTGTTGTTGAAGGATATAATGATCTCTTGGTCCTGCTCATTTCACTCAGCATCAGTTCCTGTAAGTCTCTCCAGGCCTTTCTGAAATCATCCTGTTGGTCATTTCTTACTGAACAATAATATTCCATAATATTCATATACCACAATTTATTCAGCCATTCTCCAACTGATGGGCATCCACTCAGTTTCTAGTTTCTGGCCACTACAAAGAGGTCTTGTACATACAGGTCCCTTTCCTTCTTTATGATCTCTTTGGGGTATAAGCCCAGTAGAAACACTGCTGGATCAAAGGGTATGCACAGTTTGATAATTTTTTGAGCATAGTTCCAAATTGCTCTCCAGAATGGCTGGATATATTCACAATTCCACCAATAATGTAGTGTCCTTGTTTTCCCACATTCCCTCCAACATTCCACATTATCTTTCCCTGTCATTCCAGACAATCTGACAGGTGTGTAGAAAACACAAGGTTTTTCAAAAGTCAATGTTGAAAAATCATCCTTGCATATTTTTGAAAATAAAAAACCTTTAATTAAAAAAAATATTGTTATTTCCCCTAGAAGCTATATTACATCAGTAGGAAGTAACTTGTCCAAAGATATCTAGATGGGACACAATAGAAGTAGCATTCAAACCTAAGGCTTCTGATCTCAGATCTAATATTTCTTCCTGTTTAATTAGGCAATCTATACCATTCTGATCTTAACAATAACTATCCATGTTTTGATCTGAGTAACACTTCTGTAAGAGTCAATAGAAAGACAGAACAAAGTGCTGGACTTGTTCTCAAGAAAGACTGAATTTTACTTCTGACATGTATGAACTGTGTGCTACTGATGTAAAATAGCTTCTAGGGGAGACAGGAATGATTTTGAAGTCCCCTGACTTTAGGGGGCTTCTGTTCTAATGATAAATCAGTAATTCTAAATCTTCTGGCTTTGGAGTCTGCCTCAGGGAACTCCCACATCCAGCCTAAGAATACAATTATTCTAACAATCTGTCTAACAAACATTATTGTCTGTTGGGCAGTGAAAATCAGATTCCAGAGAACACCCTTTGGTTCTACCTCTGGACCATAAAATTAGCATATCTGTAACATGAAGAAGTACATAAATGTGTCTCCTTGCTTCTGTTTCTTTGTTAAATTCTCTTGGTATTTAGACCGTTTGTAATGGCATTACAATTACAATAAACTGTGCCCCTTAACCAGGAAATGGGTTCAAGCCTACAACTTCTTTTGAGATATATCACAACACCGGTCTGTGACGCCAATATTTTGGGGTTCCTTTTCCAACCTCAACAATCTTTTGTTTTCTCTGTGTCTTAGTGTACTCATATATAAAACAGGAACAAAATTTCTATCATACTTAACTCGGAGATTCATTATATCAAATGAGAAAATGTGTGTTAAATACCATATAAATATTACCTAAGTCTTTGCTTTTGTTCCAACAGGTGACTTCATCTCTATAAAAGCAAAATTATGACTTCTGAAACATATAGGCACAGAGTATTATCTGGGGGGTACCAAAAGGGCAGGAACATCTAAGAAGCCTGGAATCAGGAAGACTCATTTTCCTGAGTTTAAATCTGGCCTCAGATACTAGTTATATGATTCTGGTCAAATCACTTAATCCTGTTGACTTCAGTTTTTTTTTTTTTCATCTATAAAATCAATTGGAGAAGGAATGACAAAATTCCAGTTTCTTTGCTAAAAAATAAAAAAACCTCAAATGGGTTCATTAAGAATAGAAATAACTGAACAGCAACAATTGAGAAACTAAGCTATTTCTTCAGAGTTATACAACCATCAAATGAGGGGATGGGAGACAGGGTTAATGAACAAAATGGTTACCTGTGATTTCTTAGACATTTTTATAAAGAGAAACCAGAAATCATTTATTACAATTCAGAAAACTTTAGTCGGGGGTATGATTCAAAAAGAGAAAAAAGTAATAAAATATTTTATATCTTAAAAATGGTGACTTTAATATTAATTACCATTTTATTTTCCTCACTTAGTGAGTAAAACTTTTGTTTTAGTGATTGCAGTGTCATCAACATAATTGTTGATGTTAAAATCCTCTCATTTTTTTGTATATTGTCTTTTCCCATTAAAATGTAAAAAATGGTCATATCTCTTTCACTTAGTATGGTGCCTGGAACATAACAAGCGTCTAATAAAAACTTCTTGCCTTATCTTTCCATAATTTCTCAGGGCCAAATTTTTATTCCTTCCTAAAGCAAAGTGAATTTTAGAGCTCTGTTTTCATTGTTCATTTGTTAACAATGCTAAAGAAAGCTAAGTCAGAAATATAAAGTGGTAATACTCCACCTGGTGGATAATAGAGGAATGAATTGCTTTTGTTGTGGAAACACTATTAAATAGTTTGTTAAGTAAGTTGCATTTGACTCTGCATGACCCCATTTGGGATTTTCTTGGCAAAGATACTGTAATGGTTTGCCATTTCCTTCTCATTTTACAGATGACGAAACTGTGGCCCAAAGATTAAGTGACTTGTTGAGGTTCTTTGTTTTATCCTTCCCTTCCTTCCTTTCTTCTTTCCTTAACAGATCTCCTACTTCAATTCTAACTGATATCTTTAACTTAAAAGAAATTTCCCTGGGAATAGATAACTTCAGCACCATAGTTCACTAACAGCTCAAAATTTCTCCCATGAGAATAATAAATTTAATTTCAGATAAATATGAATGGGATAAACTGAGTAAAGACCTCGCATAAGAATGTGGCTTTGACCTATGCCTTAAATGTGACTTGAGACTATAATAACAAGTTGAGCTATAGCTTAAAAAAAGCTGCAGGTGTTCAGTTATCTTGCATAAATATTTTCCCTCCTGTTCCCCTCCCCACTTCTTAATTAGCATTCAAGTACTTAGTGGGTAAAGGGTTTGTTATTTATGAATATTCTTTTGTTTCTGAGATAGATTTTTGCATTTAGAGTATAAGCTTGAACTCCTACAGACAATAGGAGAAAAGGTTAAGGGAGAATGGGGTCTTCTGCATTTAAAGTCTATATAATCTTGTGTTGCAGTGTGCTTCCTACTCCTCTATTGACACCTTGTCTGCTGGGAGTTGCCCTTTTTCCTGAGATTGCAATAAATTCTTTTTTGTTTTTTACCTTGAGAGTCTCTGATTTTAATTTGGGTAAGGGTTGCTGTTCTACACAAATTAATTCAGAAGAGCCATTAGAAAATTATATAATGTGAACTGTTCTTTTTTTTTTTTTTTAAAATACATTTTCCCCTAAAATGATGAGATTATGACCATAAGAATGTTAAAATGGAGTTCCATGAGAATTGAAGATAAGAACAAAAAGATTTATAAGACTCTGTCCCTAACGTCTATAAATCCACACCAAAAGATTATCATTTAGTTAAACCAGTTTTGATTATATTGTTCCTGGGCAATCAAAAAACTGGACATAATATATCTTAGATTATTAAAGATTGTTATCAAACCAAAAACATTCTAGCTTTATATCAAACAGACCTTAGTTAAAACCACTGATAGAAATAGCTGACTTTGAATCTTTTTTTAAAATTAGAAATGTCTTTTAAAAACATTAATAAATTATATGGGTTTGTTCAGTTTAACTGTAACTTTTGCATCAGAAGCTTTCACATGATATAAAATTTTAGGGATTTTTTTTTCCTTCTCTAGATCATTGCTGTTATTCAGAATTCTGGGAATCTCCCCCAATCTTGATGGAGTGTAGCCCCTATGGCATCTTACTCCCTCTGGCATCCCAGGAAAAGTGAAAACAGGCAAGTGTTCCCTCAGACCAGGTGTCCCTAGTCAAAGGAAGCATGCCAAAGGAGCTTACTGATGATCCCAACAAGCCTTTCTGTGTGCTTGGGGGTATCCCAGATATAGGAGAGAGGGAAAAAATGGGGGATTTACCTTGGCAAGGAGAGGGAAGAACTAAGACAAATTTATAGGGAAAAGTGAGAGAGACCAGGTGCTTCCTATCACTGATATGCTAATTTTATGTCTTAGAGAGAGTATTGAAGAGTGGTCTGGTTCTAACTTTGTGAGCAGATGCAGTACCCATATTTCTAGGCAGAGCTGGGAGTGGGAGCCTCCTCGAGATGTGTTTTCAAAATTGAAACATCACTTGGATGAGTGGTGGACACTTCAGTTTGCTCTGTGCCTTTGCTAACTTTAAGCACTTCATTATTATTTCTCATTGGTCTCAGAAAATCTATCATCAGTGGCCAACAGGTTGTTATCTGACAATTAGCAATAATTGTGGCCTTAGTCATATAAAATAAACTGGGACAGGGTAGCCTAAGGGAAAAATAATTTCTAACTATATCATTTCCAAGACCAAGTGGTCTTAGGGTTATTGCTACATCTTCCCTAGGAGCCTTACCACATCAATCTCAACCAGTTTCCAAAACTGTCTGAAGAAAACAGAGAATTTATAAATCTTCATGGGAAATACTGGCACTCAACAAGGAATGATTCTTCCCTAGAAACTTGTATAGCCTCAGCCACTTGTAGTCACGTGCAATGTATGGATTCAGGAAAGTGCTATGAGGTGTTCCCTGTGGTCCCTTACACCAGTTTTTGGTCCATGTTATCAATTGTTCTTCTCAGTTCCCACTAGACACCACTCTCTGACAGTTTCTTTTTGTAGTTTTTCATGGTAAGTGTCATACCAACCAATCCCATATTTCTCTTGCAATTCTACTTTCCTGCAGTTCTTCAAAGCTCCCCATCAAGTGAGATTTCTCTATTGTGTTATTATTGTTGAGCCAATTTATTCACACTCAACTTTTTGTGCTATTTGGAATTTGTTGTTGTTTTTGTTTATTAGTTGGTTTGGGGGGATTTTGTTCTTGTTTTTGTTTCATCAGAGGTACTAGAGATGTTTACCATTTCCTTCTCCAGCTTATTTTACAGATAAGGAAACTGAGACAAACAGGGTTAATTGAATTTTACAAGTTTACATAGCTAATAAGTGTCGGGGGCCAGATTTGAATTCAGGAATAAAAGTCTTCCTGATTCAGGCTGGAGTTCTACCCACTGTGACTACCTAACTACCCTTGTGGGTCCTATCCAAATACTGATAAAGATTAAAACTTTGGCATTTACTTTTGGATGGAACATGTAGCTTCTTCCCGTGCAATGGTACAAGTGCCATTACAAGTGAAGGGGGTGTGAAACTGTGTTCCCTTTCTATCTGTAAAATTAACACCCTGAAAACTCTGTCCCCTTTAATTCCTCATCCCCAGACTCAAGAGAGTCTATGAGAGCATATCCTCCTGGCTGGCTCTTTCTAAGCAAATCACCCTCATTGATAGCCTGATAACCAGATGCTCATTCAAATTCTTTTGGAAGACTTGGGCCAGATATTGATAAGCATCTAAGCCTGGGGACTTTGGCTTTCTTTTCAACCTGAAACCTGAGCCTCAAGATACCTTTTTAAAGGGCAATTTCTAAACACATAGATGCAGAATGTCTAAAGCAAGACTATGCCTTGTCCCTTGGTATAGCTGTCTATCAGGACCTTGCCCACTGAGAAGGCATTCTCTCCTCAGTGCCAACCTCCATTTCCCTAATAGGACTTTTCCACTGAAGAAGTCAGTTTTTCTAGCAAAGCTGACTTCTTATCCAACAATAAACTTCCATTTTTGCCCTCTAAAACCCTTTGGGTTCATGAATTCTTTCACAAAAGACCTTCATTGATCAAAAGGAGATTTCCACAATTCTCTGACTGCCACTAACCTCATCACAAAGACCTCCACTCTTCTCCTTTACTCACAATGCAATTTTTGCTGACCTTTGGCTCTAAGTCAGGAATGCATCTTTGGCTCCTTGTATTTAATCAGCAATGCTAAATTACAAAACAGTGATTCCAAAATCTGAGGCCCTCTTTTTATCTAAATACCCAAAGTAAGTATTTCCTCAGGGTCTAGAGATTTGACAAAGTATCCCCATTACTCCCCCATTGCCTTTCAAGCCCCACGAACTTTTCTAGTCTACTGGACAAGATTATTGATATTACCTGGAATTGATGTGGGAAAGATTCCTTTCTAGATTCCCACCCTCTCCTAGTTAATAATGTAAATTACCCTTTAACTCACAAATCCTGGTCCCTTTGAATTCCAATAGAAGAACCCGGATTTGGGGCTACATCCAAAAGCCCCTCCAGCTAAATCTCCCATTTTAAAAGGGAGATGCTGGGACCCCTTCTTTGCGGAAATTCCAAGCATGCTAGCCATGTGAGGACCCTCTGTCCACTGAACCTTCTGTCCGGTCCCCTCCTTATCTCTACCTTCACCTATCTCCTTACTTCCAAATCCCATAATAAATTTCTTTTATCATGTAGCTCTTGGGCCAATAAATGCTTTTATTGGGGACTCGCAACGCTACTAGACCCCATTTACTGCCGTATCCTTGTGCCGAATCCAAGGGGGTTGCAGGGGATCTTTGCTTGACTCCCTGTATCCCAAACCTGCCACTAGACCTCAACTAAACCCTAATCTCATTTAGGTACACCAAATCTAGACCTCAACAGAATTACTGATCAGCTCTAGAAGGATAGGTGAATGGCAGGAAGCCAAGTATTCCCCTGGCATTACTAGGTATCAGGAGAGTATAGAAAGAAAAAAATAAGTAAGCTCTCACTGCATAGACATTTGGAGCAATGACAAATGGCAGATAATGCACTCTCCCATGGTATGATTTTTGTTAAGGAGAATTGTGGATGGCTGGGTGGACTTTTCTCCCATGCTTTTTTCTTTGCTCTTAACTTAAGGCTACTTGACCTTGGGAATGCGGTAGTTCCATAAACAATGCTGGCTACAATAACAAAGTTTCTGAGACAATAATGAGGAGACCACTCTTCAACTCTACTTCTAAGATCACTCCTCAATTTTATCTCTAAGCCATAAAATTAGCATGTCAGTAACATGAGGCACTTGATCTCTCTAACTTTTTCATATATATCTATCTTCTTACTCCTGGTTCTTTGTTAAATTTTTTTGGAACTTAGCCTGCTTCATTTGAAGTTACAATTTTAATAAACTTTGCCTCTTGAGTTGGAGATGGGTTCAAGCCTGCAAATTCTTATGGGATGCTTTGTGACACCTATCTGAAACCTTAACTTTTTGGGGTTTCCTTTTGAACCTCAACATTTGGTGGCCCATATGGGGAGAGCCTGGTCTCCCCTGGCTTAACCTCCTTTTCAAGATAAACCTCCATTTTTTCTTTTTCTTTTTTGTTTTACTAAAGCTTTTTATTTTTCAAAACATATGCATAGATAATTCTGCAACATAAACCCTTGGAAAACCTAGTGTTCCAATTTTCCCCCATTCCCCAACCTTTTCCCCTAGATGGCAAGTAGTCCAATATATGTTAAACATAGTAGAAATATATGTTAAATCCAATATATGCATACATATTTACAAAATTATCTTACTGTACAAGAAAAATCAAATCAAACCAGAAAAGAAAATGATGAAGAAAATAAAATGCAAGCAAACAACAACAAAAAGAGTGAGAATGCTATGTTGTGAACCACACTCGGATCTTTCTAGTGTAATGGCTCTTTTGATCACAGGATCATTGGACCTGTCCTGAATCATCTCATTGTTGAAAAGAGCCACATCTATCAGAATTGATCATTGTATAATATTGCTATTGTGGTGTACAATGATCTCCTGGTTCCGCTCATTTCACTTAGCATCAGTTCATCCAAGTCTCTCCAGGTCTCTCTAAAATCATCCTTATGCACCCATTTTTTCTCTCAATGCCATAACTGGGACAACCCAAGTTCCTGGGAATTTTAAGGCTTGTTTGGGTCATCTTGAGCTTCACACTCAGCAAATTTTCCTTAACTGGGGATGCCAGAACTTGGAAATTCTTACAATTTTTGACAAAGTTCCTAGGGAATCATTGCCAGGGAAGGTGAGGTGCTATAGGATGGCTTTTAACAAAAACTTTGCCACTTTTTTCATGCTGATGGCGCAATAGATATTTTATGGCTTTTGGCAAAGATGGGATAGACCTCTTCCATTCATTTTTGTTTGTCTCTGTGCAGATTGTCTGTGTCATGTTTGTTCTGTGAGTTAGACTTTGTTATCTAGAAAGATTTATAATGCAGCCAGCAAGAAAAAACTTCTATGTTGTAGTTAGAATTCTGTGAAAGATTTCTTAACATCCTTGACTCCCACCTTAAAAGGGGGGAAAAGCCTGACTTTTTCCTGTGGATCCCAGTTATGGCTAAGCTGGGGGCTACATAAATAAAGCTAGCTAATTAAAATTATAGAATCACTAAAATAACATTTTAGCAGATTCTCAAGGTTTTGAGAGCAATGATTAAGGAGTTTGGCAATTAGTCATTTTAAGATTCTAAGAAAAAATTCCTGAGACAGTGGGGATAATTCCAGGACTTGACCCCATTCTATAATAAGAGTGGAAAAAACCAAACAAATAGGTAAATATCAATTTTTTGCTCACCTTTCCTTAACTGCTTTCTTGTTCCATTGGGAAAGTACCTCAGAAGGTATTTAGAGACCCTTCTCACAACACTGATCACTCAGCATGTTCCACTCCCTGTAGTCCTGAGTGCATCTCAATTGTGGGAATTGCTAACAAGATCAACATAACCCATGTTCTTCTCACATCAGATCAGATTAAGAAAAGATCTTGTTGTTTTCAATCTGAAAATAGGTAGTCATTATATCTTAAATAATTAGGTAAAGGACTAGATATATACCTTATGAAATTAGAGCTCTAAATTAATACACTGTCTATGGGACCTAACTTATTCTATTGATTTCTTGAAACAAAATCTAAAACATTTTCAATATGGTTAGATCTTGTCACTCCATGAACTTGCCTCAAAGAAACAACTACTTACTTTCCTGGTCATGGCTAGTAGCTATTCAAGATCCTAACACACTTTCCCTCCATTCGGGCCCTGATCAGGTCAAGGCTTTTAAACTTGATGTCCTCCTGCCTTAGAGCAGTGCTGCCATAGCCCTTCTAATTGAGGAAGACTCCAAGCTTACCCTAGACCAAAAGTCATCAGTGGCTTACTAAAGGGAGGATTGCCAGATATCAGGCTCTCCTATTAGACACCCCTGACCTGACTCTCCAGGTGTGTCACATCTCAACCTGCCACCCTGCTCCCTGAAAGCACTCAGTTGGGTGACATCATTCACACTTGTGAGGAAGCTTTAGATTCTGTCTACCTGACTTGAGGGGCATTCTTCTCACAACCCAGATGGTGAATGGTTTACTGATGGGTCCAGTTTTCTTAAAAAAAGGGAAAGGCAGATTACTCAGTGGTGAACTTTAATAACATTTCGGAAGATAAACCACTACCTCTCCTCCTCCCTCCTTCTCCCCCCCCCCCCACCTCTGCTCAGGGGCCATATTCATTGCATTCACCAGAGCTTTGTGAATTGGGGTAACTAATTGGGTAAAAGTCTTTCCTTGAAGAAGTGAAAAGGCTGACTTTTTGCTAAGGAAGTGAGACCTCTTTTGGCCTATGATTCCTTTTAGCTCCAGCGAGTCCTTGAATCAGGGAGTGAGGTGGGGGTGGTCCCTACTGCCAATCATGCTCAGGAAAAAGAGAGGAAATGGGTTTGGGAACCATTACCCCTGCTACAAATTCTGATCATTGTGCTAAGTTCAAGTATCTGAAACTACCACCTTTTCAGTTCTCCAGGTAAGGGGGAACCAAAACTTACAGGAAGATCTAGTCCATATCTGCAGTTCCATCCTTTCTGCTCTGCAACTGCCTTGTCCTGATGCTGAGAAGACCCCAGGTGCAGAAGTCGTCCAAGTTAATCCTTTCTACCTTGACAGAGCTACAAGTAAGATTTAAAAGGGTCACCTCAAACAAGTGCCAGCAGTGACTTCCTTGGCCCAGACAGGAAGAAACTTCTGTCCTTTTTCTCACCTGGGAAAGACTGAGTTCTGTCTGCTGGAAGCTAGGAGTAATCCTTTCTGCTGCTGCTAGCTGCCTGGCTTTGCCCATCCTTCTCCTATAACACCCATCCCACCCTTCTTTTGCCTCCATCAAAAGCTTGCAATCCTTAATGGCCAAATGGCTGCACTGCAAGCATTGTCTTGGTTCTACTGTAGCATCGGGAGCATCCCCTGCCTGCTGCTGGATCGGTGAGAAGGCATTGTCCTAGCTGAAACACCAAGGCATTTGTTTTACTTTATGAGACCATAAAGACTTAATGCCCTTGTTAATTCCCTTGTTTGATAAGTGGGAAAACTGAAGCATATTAAGGCATATTACTTGACAAGGTTATACAACTAGTGTGTAGTAAAGCCAAGTTCCAATTCACTTCCCCACTACCACATTTTTGCATTTATAAGGAAGAGGTAGTGGGAATGGAATTTCTAGTAAAGGCCCTGTTTTTAGTGTGAATACCTCCCTATTGTCCTTGACATAGTCTGATTTCTTTTAGTAAAAGGAGGTTGATAGGGGAAACTTTTCCCTTATTTTTTTAGGGACCAGGCTTCCAACCTACTTCCTTGCTCTTTTCCCAGTTCTACCAATCTTTTTCCTCTTTTCAATTCCTTTATTTTTCTTCCTTCATTAGAATATAAATTAGAAGATATAGATTTGCTTGTTGTATGTGTACACATGCTCAATATCAGAATATGATTAACCCTTAAATGTTTTCTCTTTCTTGCCTGAATCCTGGAGTATAAAGAAGGACATTGTGAAGAAGTCCTGAATTCTGTTGAGGTTCAGAAGGAGATCCCAAAAGATTGGTGGAGTGTTCTTGGTTGTTTTTCTGGAGGTCTTGGACCAGCCTTCTTTTCAGTTCAGTAATCACCACAAGAATAGCCAGGGACTTTGTTGTCTCTCTGCCTGAGGCAAGGCAGCTTTCTGGAGAGCCTTTCAGACTGGCCTTCAGTCTCAGTGGGGCAAGTGCAGGAGGCCAGCCACCACAGTGGTATGAGATGAAGTAAATATATCTGGCTCGGAGTCCCCAGGGCTTTTGCTTCAGCCTCCAGCCACCACAAAGGTGAAAAATGGAATGAATCTGTCTCTGCATCCTCTTGTCTCACTGAGTTTGTTCCAGTTTATTTGCCCTACATTGAGTATAAACAGAGCACTATATCAGTAGGAAACCATTATTTGTTGTAAGATTAAATCAGTCATACTGAACTTAGAGAACTATTAATCACCATGCTAAATTAAATAACCATTGTCTTATCAATTCCACTGAATTAGCGCCTTGTAAGAATCCTTGTTTTAAGTATGAGAGTTCTGGCCCATAACAGATTGGGATTTCAGACCTGTGTCGTGAGGTGTCTCAAAAGAATTTGCAGGCTTGGATCTATCTCCAAGTCAAGGGCAAAGTTTATTTTAATTGTAATGCTAATTGAAGCAGGCTAAATTCCAAAAGAATTTAGCAAAGAACCAAGAGCAAAAAGATAGATTTATAGGACAAAAGTAGACCAGAGCTTACTGGTAGGTTTGAGAGGTGCTCTATTCACTATTATCTCAGGAATTTGGTTATCACTGACCAAGAGATTATCTGATAGAATTACTATTATTACTAGAATAAGTAGGACTTATTCTAAGGCTAGAAGATTGTAGAATCATTGACAGATTGTCAGAACAATAGCACTCTAAGGTCAGAGGATTTCAGGATCACTAATGTATCTTTCCTAAAGCCTAAGGGAAGAGATATTATTATATTCCTAGGTCAGAAGACTTTTGCAATTGTGAGGGATTATGTGGTTTCTCATAAAATCTCTAAGATAGACTGAACCTACCATTAAGATGTTAATGTATGAAGTAAATTGATGGGTTTGGGAAATTCAATCCTTTGTATAAATAGCATGATAAAGAACTTAAAATAGTATTGCAAGCTTGAGCAAACATTTGTAATAAATCAACCATATCAGTTTGCATAAGTATTGTAGCATACTGAAATGAAACAGTGTACCACTTTATAACCTTAGGTGAAAGAGGAAACTAAGGATTTCTCAGCAGCAAGAATTTAGTCATTAGGCTCTGAAAAACAAAGACTCTCCAAGGTAAAACATTTGAGAGATAACTTTTTAGAGAAGAATCTGACTAGCTATTTAATGGCCTGGAGATATTTGAGAGGTCTATAAACTAGCTAATCTCTGTTGATTGAGAAAAGCCTGAGGTAAAAACCAAGTCTCCTTAAACCATTTTAAGTGATTATTAACCTTAGAAGCAGAACAAACTCTTTCTTTCTTTTGGAACAAGTCTTGCTTAATTAAGACCCTTATGCCACAAAAGTCCACTTATATTGCAGAGACAAAGGTCGAGTTTGCCAACGATTTTAGGACCATTTAATCCATCTCACAGCCTTTGTGAGACCGACCTTCTCCCTCTGAGACTTCAGTGAGAGGACCATATGTTTCTCCCGAGATCCTAATAAAAACTTCTGTTCTTCATTTTGAGATATCTGTGAATATTTTTGAATTGGAGTTTGCCATACCACACACAATCATTGATGGACAGATTATTAGAACAATAGCACTCTAAGGTAGAAGGGATCTCAAAATCACTGATTCTAAAGCCAGAAGATTTTAGAATCATTGACATTGTTAGAACAGAAGCACTCTCAGGTGTGGGAAGGGACCTCATTATTGCTGTTTCCCCTAGAAGCTATACTCTATCATATCCATGTGCTCTTTCAGTTTCAGGTTCACCTATGGGCCTCCTTTTTCATAAAGAGTTAATCCAATGGACAGAGATATTTTCCTTTTCTCAGAAATTTAATGACTATTTCATAAAATATTAGCTGAAAAGGATCTTATTATATCATCTAACTACCTACCAGGAACTTTTTACAAATGTTGAGGCTGAAGTGCACTGGCTTGCAGATAGAAAAGGTGGGATAAGAATGAAAACAGGTTGTTTTTTTGGGGCGTGGGGTGGGGGGGAGAGGCAGAATTGTATGATTTCCAGTTACTCAAATTGTAGAATGTTGTAGAACTAGGATCATCTTGCCCCTGGGATTTAGCAACTCTGTTCTCTGCCTATGATCCCCTTTGATCCAACTTGCATCCCTACCCAAATGATCTATCACCTGCCCTTTTTATTATGCTGACAGGAGGAATTTAAAAATAACCACTTGTAGTTTGTTCTTGTTCAACCCAGTCTTATTTCCTCATTTTTGTGGTTTCTAAATTAATTACACACAATTTAGAAAATCTGTGAAGCCAGCAAATGGAACAGTCCTAGTCTCTATGCTGCCAAAAGAATTATTCCTCAATTATGATCTAGACAGGTTGTAGACCAAACTCCTTCTACCCAGTCTTGGGACAGTAGGACACAGTTCTAGGATTTGATTTTCCTCATGGTTATTATGATGATTTCAGAGCCTGGAAATGGATTTCTAGATACCATAAAATATCATAATTTGTAGCTGATATGTTTCCTTTAGACTTATCCAATTCAGCAAATATTTATTAAATGCTTGTTATGTTCAATTCACAGCAGTGGGAACTAAGGACATACACATGAAAGAATGACAATCCCTGATCTAAAGCTTATATGGAGATATGGAATATGACATATAGGTATGTGCTATACATAGAGTTAAACAGAAAAGAAGAAGTGTGATGGGGGCATGTTACACAAATCACGTTGCCTTTTACATGAATATAGGCTGGGGCAGGGTGCTACTTAAATGTTGGAGTTTGGCATTCATTCCAGATTTTATCAGGAAGGTAACAAGTATGAAGCCTGTTCTTTATATCAACTTTCAAAGCCTGAAGAAATTTCAGTTCACGAGGAGAAGTTCCCTCTCTATTCCTAACAAGTAGTTACAATTATCTTCTACTTGAGTCCCTCCAAAAACTTGAGGAATTGGCTGCTTCCCAAAGCAGCTCATATTAGTATATTCTTTCTTGGAATGAGCTAAATTTTTTCTTTTGGCAATTTCTCCTAATTTTATCTTGTGAATGTTCAGAATAAATAATCCCTTTCCCAGATGACATTGAGGGGATACAGCTTCTAGGGAAAATGTGTCAGTAGCCCTGAGACCACCTGGCCTTGGTAGTACCTAGTTACACAGATAATGCTGGGTGCCAAATAACAATGTGTTGGTCTGTTGATAACAGGTTTCTGAGACAAATGGTGAGATGTGTACCAGACCACTTCTCAGTTCTTTCTACCTCTGGGCCATAAAATTAGCACATCAGTGACATGAAGAATCACATTTCTCAGTCTTTTCCTATAAATTTATCTTCTTGCTCCTGGTTCTTTGCTAAATCCTTTTGGAACTTATCCCTCTTCAATTGGTGTTACAATTACAGTAAACTTTGCCCTTTGACTTGGAGATAGATTCGAACCTACAAGTTCTTTTGAGACATCTCATGACAAGTCTGAGACTCCCACCTCTTGTGGTCTCTTCTGAATCTCAACATTTGGTGGCCCTGTATAGGGAGAGTCTGACCTCCTCTGGTTTCATCCCCTCCTTGTCAAGGTAAGTCCCCCATTCTTTTCTCCCTCAATCCTATAGCTGGGACACTTCAAATTACTGAGAAAACTTGTTTGGGTTGTTGTGAGCTTCATGTTCAGCAGATTTTCCTTGACTAGAGACATTCAAACTTGGAAATTTTTGCAATGCTTGGCAAACTAACCTTTGCCACTTTCCCCCCTCTTTCTGGGACACCAGAGAAGGAGGCAATGTGCTGTAGGTTGATTTTTGGCAAAGAACTAGAAATTTTATGACTTTTGGCAAAGATGGGACAGTCCTCTTCCATGTCATTTTTGTCTGTGTTTGCATCTCTGTGCAGAATGTCTGTGTCATGTTTGTTCTGTGAGCTAGATTTTGTGACCTGGAAAGAATTAAAATGCAGGTAGCAAGAAAAAACTTTTATGGTATAATTATGCTGAAAAAATATTTCTTAATATCATAGAATCCCACCTTAAAAGGGGAAAAAAATCTGACTTTTTCCTGTGGACCCCTGCTTTGGCCAAGCTGAAGGTTACAAAAATAAAAGTTAGCTAATTAAAATTATAGCACTGTTAAAATAACATCTTAGCAGATTCTCAAGGTTTTGAGAGCTATGATTAAGGAGTTTGGCAATTAGTCTTTTTTAAGATTGCAAGAAAAAAATTTCCTAAGACATTGGGAATAATTCCAGAAATTTAACCTATTCTGAAAGAAAAAGAAAAAAAAACTAGGTAAATAGCAACTTTTTGCTAACTCTTCTTTGATTCCTATCTTGTCTGAAGTTCCCTTCTGCTCTATTGGGAAAGCACCCCATAAGCTGTTAATGATATTATATAGCTTCTAGGAGAGACAATGATGATTTTGAGGTCCCCTGGCCTTAAGAGGCTTCTGTTCTAACAAATAAGTCAATAATTTTAAGTCCTTTGGCTTTGGAGTCTGACCTTGGGAACTCCCATACCCAATCTATTATAAAGTTTTCTTTCTGGCCTTAGGATAATCCCACAAATCAAACTCCTGAGACCATAATGAATAGACTACTCCTCAGTTTCTTGCTTACTGTCAGATTGACTATTAGTTAGTGAGAACCAATTTCCAGAGACCACTCCTTCACTCCTTAGTCCTACTTCTGGGCCATAAAATTGGCATATCTATAACATGAAGAACTAGATAAAATTCTCCTTGCTTCTGTTTCCTTGCTAAATTCTCTTGGTATTTAGACTGCTTCAACTGGCATTACAATTACAATAAACTTTGCCCCTTGACTTGGGAATGGGTTCAAGCCTGCAAATTCTTTTGAGATACGATGTGACCTGTGATCCCAATCTTTTGGGGTTTCCTTCCCAACTTTAACATTCTATACCCTGAGAACACTCAATATGTTCCACTCCCCAGAGTCCTGAGTGTAACTCAGTTGTGGGAATTGTTAACAAGATCAATAAAGCCCAAGTCTCTCTGTTTGCTAACTCCTCTCATCTCCGATAAGATTTAGAAAAGAGAATGCTGAAGAACTGTAGGGAAATCCAAATTCTGCCCCACCTGTAGACATGGGGGAAGCCACAACAGTCATGGGGACCCCATACACCTTGCCCAAATACCTCCCCAACCCAACTTGAGGGAGTGGGGATGGAGTGGAGATCAGCCTCTGTGGTCAGCATTCCTGGAGCACTGGCACCTGAAATTATCATCACAGGGAGATTCTGGCACCAGTCATCCCAGCCTTCAGTAGGTTCTGTCCAGCAACTACCTGGGAAGAATTCAGATATCCTTATAGCATCTAGCATGGTGTTGTGAGCTGAGAAAGTCAGTCAGCCTCTGCATTTGGTAAGTCCACTATTCTCTATTTCAGTTATAGAAATGTATTAGCTATGTAATTTATGGCAAATTATTTTCTCTCTGCCCAGTTTATTGAGTTGTAAAGAGAAATAATGATTGTTTTGTGAAGATCACTATTGCAAAAGTGCTTATCATAAAACAGATGCTATATGAATGTTAACTGTCTTATTTGATATAATTGTTTCATATTTGATAACTTTACATAGGTTTTTAGATGTGACCTTCATCCCTTTGTCTCAAATGAATTTAGAGTTCAAACTGCTGAGAGGGGAGTGAAGGGGGTACAGCTTCTAAGGGAAATATAGCACTAATCCTAAGGTCCCCTGACCTTAGAGTGCTATTGTTCTACAATCTATCAATGATTCCAAAGTCTTCTGGCCTTAGGATACTTCTACAAACATTGCTAACTGTCAGGAAGATAATCTGCTGGTCAGTGATAACCAAGTTCCCAGGATAATAGTGAATAGATCACTCCTAAGTTCTACCTCTGGGCCATAAAAATAGCCTATCAGTGACATGAAGAATCAGATCTCTCTGACTTTTGCTACAAATTTGTTTTCTTCTCCTAATTCTTTTGGAACTTAGCCTGCTTCAATTGGCATTACAATTACAATAAACTTTGCCCCTTGACTTGGAGATGGATTCAAGTCTGCAGATTCTTTTGAGATACCTCACGATACTTGTGACCCCCAACCTTTTGGGATTCCCTTCTGAACCCCAGCAGGACCATTTTTGGTACAGTTTACTATTGAGGAAAATAAGATCCAGATAGTTAAATTATGGCCCATGGTCAAGTGCTATCCTGTCCCTACTAAGTCTTCTCTCTGCTAAACAAAACCAGTTCTTTCAGCTGATCCTCTTCTGACATGTTTTCGGGTCTTCTCATTATCCTGGTTGCCATTCTCTGAATTTATCAATCAGCAAGTATTTATTAAATATCTATTGCACTATGATAATTGCTGTTCTCTTTACTATTAATGTTCCAAATAAGTCTTCCAGGCTTGTGCTTCCATTTCCACCTCTTTAACTTCCACAATCTAGCTTTCATCTCTGCTACTTTATTAAAACTGTTTTCTTGAGGTCATCAGAAAACCAAGCCAAACAGACTTTTTCTTCATTTTTATTCTCTTTGGTGTCTATGTTGTGTTTGACTTTGTTGAGTAGCCCTCTTGCTTAGATTGATTTCCTTTCTGGGATCATTGTGTAACAATATATTATTCTGGTGGTTTTCCTACCATTAACTGTTCTTCTTCAATTTATAGGATATTCTTTTCCCAGCCTTTCAGTAGGCAGGATAAGTAACGTACTCTCCTTTTTGTAAATGAAGAAACAGACTCCAAAAAATTAAGGAATTTATTTAATATCATAGTAAGAAGCAGAGGACTGATGCTAACTCATATTTTCTGACTCAAAATTCAGTGTTCACTACACCATTGTTTATCTTTTTCTCTTAAATTTATGTAGAGGGAAGCCAAATATATAATATTTGAGAAAAGGAAATCTTCATATATGTTTGTGTATATATGTGCATATATGTACATATGTTAAAAAGATATTGACAAAAAAATAGAGGAACTTTACTCAGGGATGTTGCTTTGTTCTCAGAGAAGGGATACCCTTGAAGTAAGGATGAAGGGAGGAAAGGAAGAGAAAGGATGTTTTCTATTTTTTATTTATTTTTCTGCTCCATGAGAAACTCAATCTGTGAACCTCTGTTTTTCTCCTTTGCCCTTATTTTTTTTTCCTTAAAAAGTTCATCCATTTCCATAGCTTCTATTATTACCTCTATTTTGACATTTAAATATAATTCAATCCTGAATGTGCTCACTTGGACTTCTGCTTTGGACTTCTAACTTTTCATAGATCCTATCCAATCCTATCCAAAACTGAACTTACTTACTATGAACTTTACTGTTTACAATTTACCTGAAGGTGTAGAAAAATGAACATTACTTGCTACTGCTAACTGAATTTACTTTTCAAAACTGAACATACTTACTATGTACTTTACAGATTCCAGCTTAAAATCTTTGAATCATTTTTGATGAAGACTATCTTTTAATTTTTTAAATTGTTAAATAGTCTTAATTTTTCTTTGGAAAAAAAAGAAACAATCCTTACTTTCCAAGAGCTTAGAGTGGAAATGTAGATTGGTTGATAATTAAGTCCTTATTGATCTTCCTCATTCTCTGAATCCTAGTGGCAATTTGCAAGCCAGCCATTTACACATACTGGCTGTGTGACACCAGGCAAGACACTTCACATCTCAGTGCTCCAGATCAGTAGAGTCAAAGTCAGGTAGAAATGGCTGTACATAAGAATCCCCAAGGCACATAGTGACTGAGAAAATGACACTATTAACATTGTGTTCTATTTTATTGTTATTTATCTGTTAAATATTTCCCAATTACATTTTAATCTTCTTCCAGCAGCATTTTGAAAGGCACATTTTAACATTATGTTCTATCATATTTTTATTTATTCTGTTAAATTTTTCCCAATTATATTTTGATCTGTTTCCAATGATACTTGAGAGTAATTGACATTTCTTCTCTAGACAACTTCTAATTCTCTAAACTTCAGAGAAGAACAGGGACTGACAGAAGGAAGTTCATCTCTATACAAATGAAATCACAGGATCAGAACCCCGGCCCCAACTCTATGTAGCTTTTATTCATATACTCTTTACTACTAATGTTCCAAATCAGTCTTGTTTCCCTCCAAGTAGATTGAAGACAGGAACCATTTTCCATAGTGTCTGGCAAATATTTAAGTGCTTAATAAATGATTGTTGACTTCAAATTATATCTGGTTTGCTCAGTGTAACTGAATGTCTATTGATACTTTGACTAAATCTTAAAGCCTATTTGATAATTACAAAGACTACTTAATTTTTTTTTATGAATGATACAGTATTCTTCAGAAATTATTTTAATTTATAAACATGCCTTATATGCATGCATTCACCTTCTCCCCTCACTCTTGCCTTCTACTTGTTCAGCTTTGTCTTTGGGAGATGCTCTTTCATTTGGTCTAGGAAAGAAACATTTTTGCTAGTTTTTCCATCTTCTTATCCATGCAGCAAGGAAAAGGGAGAGTTCTTTTTAAATAGGTGGCTTAGCTGTCACTGTTTTCCTTTTGGATGAATACATGGAATTTTAGCAGCATTAGGAGCAGAGTTTGGCCACATTTGGAAAATGGTGTTCTGTATAATGACAACCAATCTTCCAAGCTTTAAGAACATCCACTCTGTGCTACCTCTTGTTAGAAGCTGGTTCTTCTTGTCTTACCCAACATGTGGTGGCTACAGATGGAAAAGATAAAAAGAGGGACATTTTAAAATTCACAAAAATATGGCATTTCAGAAATATTATCTAAAATAAAGCAGCTTACCCATATAATTTCCAGACCCAACCAATGTTGCATACTAACTATATAAGTAAAAGATAATACTTTAAAATTTGTAAAAATTAGTGTTTTTATTACTAAATACAAGTATATAGATTATACTGAACAATAATAGTTTATTTTTTCTAATACCAAAAAACAACTGTGGTACATCTATCAACTGGAATCAGGTGCTGCCTTTGACACATACTAGTTAAGTGACCACAGATAAGTAACTTAAACTGTCAGTGCTCCAGAGAATTAAGAATTAAGTTACGGATTTGTTCCCATTTTTATCAATGGAAGTAGTCCCCAACAGCAATGCAATCTCAGGTCCACACCAACAAAATAAGCAAAGAATCTTTGCTTTGCAATTTTATTAGCTATGCAATCAAAATTACTGAAATACTGATTTATTATTGAACTTATTTAAGATCTGTGACTTCATCAGCAGAGAGAGTTCCCAATGAAGAACTATCTTTACCAAGACCAAGCTTAGACTATGGTCTTAGAAAACTGCCTGGAAGTGGCAGCTAGGTGGTGCAGTGGATAGAGCACCAGCCCTGAAGTCAGGAAGACCCGAGTTCAAAATTATTTTTAGATACTAAACACTTTCTTAGTGTTAAGTGTCACACAGACTCTGGGCAAGTCACTTAAACCCAATTGCCTCAGCAAAAAAAAAAAAAAAAAAAAAAAAAAGGAGAAGGAAGAAGATTGCTTGGATCCACACACAGCATATATGTTTCAGAAGTAGGATTTGAAGCCAGGTCTTTCTGACTCGGGGTCAACTCTCCATTTTAAAGGAGAATAAGGGCTTGTTAATTTTTTTTTTTTTTTTTTTTTTTGCTTTTTAAGCATCATATTTAAGACTAGAACATTTTCCTTGTTATCATTTTTTTACCCTGAAATAAAAGAAATCCTGTCCTAGAATATAATCTGAAGCCTGGATTTCACCAAGTGATACATTTTTCCCTTAGATACCAAAGCAAACAGTTTATAAGCTAGAAGAAAAATGTATGTTTTATACAAATGGTCAGAGTTCCATATTCCTCAGGCTTACTAATAATCTTATAAAAATCTATATATCTTGAAAATGGTCACATAAGTCATTTTTGGGAAAAGAGGAAAATAAACCAGACATTATGCCCCAAAGATCTCTGAGAAGCAACCAAAAAAATTAGAATTGGAGAAGACAGCAGAGCTACTAGAGTCAGCATCAGTGACAATAATATTTCTGACAAAAAGGAAACCATAAAAATCAGACAGCTCAAACTGTGCTTTCATTAGCAACATAGAACTATTTAGTGTAGCAAACTCTGCTCTACCTGAGTAACTTCTGAGAGCATAACTGTATTGCCATATAGTCATTAATATTTTGGACACAAACATCTAGAAAAGATTAAATTATCTCGGCATACTCTGTTTAAGAAGGCAGAAAAGTCAGTACACATTTCAGAAAGATTTCTAATAATTTTAATATATTTTGATTTTTAATTTTAAAACATTTTTAAAGTAAAAAGTTCCAAAAAAAAAATAAAGTTTTCAGTTCCAAATGTTACCCCTCCCTCCTCTTCTGAGACAGTAAGCAAAATAGGTTATACATGTGCAATTATGTAAAATATTTTCATTAGTCATTTTATACAAGAAGATTCAAAAGGAAAAAAAATGAAATAAAGTGAAAAATAGTATTCTTCAGGCTGTTTTCAATATCAGTTCTTTCTCTGGAAGTGGATAGTATGCTTCATCATTAATTCTTTGGGACTGTCTTGGATTATTGATTTACTGAGAATAGTTAAGTCATTCTCAGTTTCCAGCCAGGAATATAGGAGAGTTTTGCAACTGTCCAAACTACCTGTGTTCTTTGTTCTCACCCTCTACCTAGAAGGTTCCTAAGTGCTAGTGTATCAACCAAGGTATAGCAGAAGGATGGGGAAAAGAGTCAACTATGTGAAGGAGTGGCTCACTTTAGTTCCCCTAGACAGTTTACAGTTTTGCACATGATGTTCTTTTTGTAACTTTCAGAGACCATTTTTTGAAAAATGAAGATAACTCTTGAGAGGTAGGTACTGTCCATTTTCACATATGAGGAAACTGAAGCATATATTAGTTAAGTGATTTTCCCATGTTCACATGGTTAGTAAGTTATCTAAAGCTAAATTCAAAGTCTTCCTGACTTAAAATTCTACACATTATATTCACTGTGTCAGCTAGCCACCCAGAAGTTCTGAGTAATTTAGGAGTTCACACAAGCATACTTACACTGACAGTTCCCAGGAGATCTGGTATTGCTGGCACTGCTCTCAAAAGAAGAATGAAAGCTGTGAATGGTTTCCTGTAATATTTGCCTCTCACGTCCCTGCAAAGGAAATTAAAAACATTTAGAATATTAAATTCATATTGGAAAGTCCACAAGTGTCTTGGGAGAATAGGTTAATGAAGATAAAGAGTATCTGATTTAATAAAGATACAATGAAACAGTCTTGTTGTCTCTCGTGCTTCTGTGCCCAGAATCCTTATCTACTCACTCTACTGGGAGCTCTGCACACAAGTGAGAGGAAGTCTACTTTTGCATGTGATGGGGCTGGAAGGAGGGAAGGTTCTTTTCACTATTGCCCACTTCCCTCATCCAACCCTGTTCCTTTATATTTTCTTTGTTGAGGTTTTTCTATTATTGAAAACATTCATATTTTCCCCTTAAATTAATCACTACTCAGTTGCCCTGTCTTTCACTTCTAGATGTGAAAGCAATGAAATAGAGATTTCCCCAAATTTTGTTCCAGAGGTCTGTTACCAACTTGTCATAGCTGCAGAGGTTAATTAAAAAAATTTTTTATTGATCTCTTTTCTTTTTTATATAATCTCTATTTTTTTTTTGCTATACCTTTTCCATTCCTCTCTTCTACAGAGCCATACCTTATAATGAAGAATTTTCAAAGAAAAGGAAGAAAAAGTATTCAACAAAATCAATAAACACATTTTAAAAATAACATTACATGTAATATTCTTCATTTGTGGATCCTGCTCTTTACCAAGAGATAGGGCACAGTTTGAGGAAGGTGGGGAAGGAACATGTTTTTAGGTTGTTCTTTATAATTATAATTTTTTTTTCTTTTTAATATCAAAACACCCAGTTTCAGTTGTTTTGTTGTTGTTTTCCTTTATACTGTTATAGTCATTATGCATATTATTTTCTTGGCTCTGTTTATATTTCATTTTATATCAGTTCATGTAAGCCTTTCCATTCTTCTTTGTATTCATTATATTCATTATTTCTTACAGCACAATAATATTCCCTAACATTCAAGCACTCCAATTTGTTTGCAAGTCCCTAATGTACAGGCATCTACTTTCTTTGATACCACAAAAAGTACTGCTACAAATATTTTGGTCTACATAGAAACTTCCTTTTTGCCAATGAACTCCTTAGAGTATATACTAGGCAGTGAAATGAGTAGATATGAATATTTTAGTCATTTTATTTGCATAATTCCAAACTGTTTCCAGAAACAGTTGTAGCAGTTCACAGCTCCATTAACAATATTTTAGGATGCCTGTTTTTTCTACAACCTTTCCAACAGAGACTATTCCCAACTTTTTTTTCACCTTTGCCAATTTTCTAGGAGTGTGGAAAAACCTCAGCATTGTTCAAGCTTTTAAAATTTGCTAATCTTTTTTATTTATGTTTTGGATCTTTCTTCAAAATGGTTGTTAATAGTTGGTGATTCTTTTTTGGAGAATGGTTTGTTCATATCCTTTGACCATTTTGGAGACAATAAGATCTGCTTCTGAGCCCCTAGTGCTGATTATGAAGAATGCCTGAACAGCGTGGAAAACTTGAGAAGACAAAACAAACCAAATCATGATTGACAACTTTCAATTACATAAGAATTGTCCTGTAGATGAGCAAGTTGTCTTGTTTGATGCTGCTCCCACAGACAAAAATGTTTACTTAAAAATAAGTGCTTCTATTTGCAGAGCGTTTTTCTAAGCTTGAGATGGAATGATACTGGAGAAATATTAGAGAAAGAACCAAAGAGAAGAAGGCCACAAGGAGCCTTGGGGAATTCCTGAATTAAAGGATCAGAAAGAAAATATGCACAATAACAGACAGTGAAGAATAAGTTAGAAAAATTAGAAAAGAACTAGAAGAATTTCCTTTCTCTAAAGACAAGAGAAGAAAGAGGTTGTAGATGAGAGAGATCAATAGTGACAAACACTATAGGGTGGTCAAAAATGAAAACTTTTAAAAAAAATTAGTTAATTTGGTATTTAGTATGATAATTAGGTGTGGTAATTAGGTAATTAGTATGATTCCAGGAGTGTGGAAGGTTGAAAGTAAGTTTGATTACAAGAGGTTGAGAAGATAATGAGTAGTAAGGAAGCAAAGTCATTGAATGATTCCAAGTTTTTCAAGATGTTTAGCAGTCTAGGACAGGAGAAAAATGGGACAGAAGGGTCAAGGGAAAGACTTTTTCAAACTGGGAAGAATTCCTTTCCAACAGCAGCTGGGAAGGAGTTAGGAGAATGAGAGGGCTTAAAGCTCACATTGGATTCCCTCAATTTTACTGTAGTAAAAGGCTAAGTAATCCTGCTTTTGATAATTATTTGTGTGACCTTGAGAAAATCACTTAGCAACTTTCTGTGAAGAAATTGAGGTTTCTTCATCTTTAAAGTTAGAAATACTTATGAGATTACTTCCAGATCTAGGTTATTTTTTAATAGACAGCTAGATGGTTCAGTGCTGAACTTAGAACAAGACACCATGAGTTCAAATTCAGCCTCAGAAATTCACTAGCTCTGCAATCCTGGGCAAATCACTTAACTTCTGCCTCAGTTTCCTCATCTGTAAAATGAAGATAAAAATAGATCCTAGCTTCTGGGGCAGTTGTAAGGATAAAATACTTTAATATTTATAAAGCACTTGCAAAAGTTTAGAGTACTATATAAATGCTAATATAATAATAAATAATCCATGATTCTACCCACTTTAAGGCAAGACTTCTTAAACTTTTTTCACTCATGACTCCTTTTTGTGTGAGAAATTTGTATGTGATCCTAGGTATAGAGGTATTTAAAATAGGTATAGAAATTAAATGTTTACTGATAATAAATCATAAAGAAACTTATTTTAAAACAATTATTTGGTATATATAAAATTTTACCATTTATTTAAAATGAAAGCAAATTTGCTTTAGTACATCCATAGATGGATGCACTTGTTTATTTTTACATAAAGAATTGAATTTTGTTGGAATACTTGATCCTGCAGAACACAGAGCATTCAGAAACCTTTTTCTGTTGCCAATTTTTTTTTTTTTGTGAGCCCCATATTCAGTCATGGCCCATAGTTTAAGAAGCTTTGGTTGAAAGAAAGGAATGGAAAGCATAGGAATATTTTTGGAAGTGAAAACAGAAAGGAAGAATCTAAAGTACTTGCTATGGGGATGAAATAAGAAGATGATAATATACAAGTATTCTTGAACAGCAGTAAAGGGCCTAGCTAAGGTTATGTATCATATATCTCTAATGGGTAAAGAAATCAGCTTGATTTTGTGATTTTTCTCAATGTCACTCAGCAACCCAGATTCAGCAATAACAAAAAAAAAAAAAAGAATGATAGACCTTACTCAAAGATAAGGATATAGAATTTGGGATTGGGAGTGAGGAGATAATTAACAGATAAGATCTAGTAAAAGAAAATTAAAATAGCTATGACCATAAAGGTCAAGGCTGAATAGGAAAGTAAATGAAACTACAGTTGGAAGACTAGGTTGGAAAGGCAGAGGTAGGATATGATATTATAAGTTCTAGCAAATTTAGTGAGAGAAATGGGAGGATAAGCAGTTATATTTGGACAATGGAATTTCACTGTCTGAGGTGCTGAAGTCTAAAATGGCCTCAATTTATATCCAGATATAGCTGGAGGGGATTAGAGGAAATCACTAGAATTCAGAAGACTGAGAAACTATGCAGTTATGTTGTTATATGGGCTGACAATATGAATACTGGTATCTTTAAGCATAAGAAAAAAGGATAGGATAGAGGGGAAGGCCATCTGACATATATATTGGAAAGAATTCCTACAATGAATAGGGAGTTGGTATCTAACATCTCACCAAGTGGTAAGATTATCCAGTTGTATTAAATATTTCAGTTTTTGGAGGGGAAAAATTTATGACAATACCTTGCCTGCATTCAGTTCAGAAATAGCTGCCAAAATTTGCTGCCTGGAACCATCTGTCTTAATACCCAACTCTTTTAAGTCACCATCAGTAAGTGTGAGGAATGCTTCCATGTCCACCTACAGAAAGATAAAATGAGAGATATATGATTGAGATATATGATTGTGATAGAAACTCAGTGATTTTTTTCAGCCAGAATATGCCAGCAAATAACAGATATGCTTTCTAATACCTTATCTCTTCTGAACTTAAGAAAATTGAACAGCAAGAAGTAATAAAGATTGAAACTATGTTGGACAAACATTTTTCTTCCTTTCACCTTGTTTCCAAATTATTCTCTTGTGTTTTCCCCCCACAACTAAATGTGTTTAGGGGTGAAAGAGCATAAGTCAGTCGTCACTTTGAAACTGGTGAGCTAATAACCATGTATTAGTTCAATTTCACATTTTACTCAATATTATATAAATTATTCAGCACAAACTATGGAATTATCAAATGAGATAATATATGTAAAATGCTTTGCAATTTTAAAAGTGTTAGTTATTAGTCGATATATTTTTCCTCATTTCTGGTACTTGAGAACATTTAAAAAGAATCATTGTTTTAAATTCAAAATTTCTGAATTAGTATTTTAGTAACAGTACTAGCAAACATTTTTAGAATTTTTGCATATTTTAGGTTCCTAATTTTGTTTTTAGAGCTTGATTTGATATTATAGAAATACTAACTTCTAAACTATGGTCCTTGAGATATAAAGTCCCATGAGGGCATGCAAAAAATTTATATATGTTTATTATATATGTGTGTATATATATTAATGAATCTCCTTTTTCCTGGTATTCCCCTTTTTAGTACATATATTATCTCTTTTATATCATCCCCTTTTTCCTGATACTCTACTTCCATTTGGTTTCTCTTTGTCTTTGGTAGTTTTCTGATTACTTCTTCTGTCTTATACTTTCTCCCTTCACATCCATTCTTTTGGCTTAAAAAAAAATCAGTATTTCTATATACATGGTTCTCAGTCTCTACCTTTAGTTTCAACCTTACCTCTGTGTGTCAGTTCTACATAATAAGACCTAGCAATTTAACAATTTACCCAGCTCTTTAAAGTTTGCAAAGCTCTCTACAAATATTATCTCATTTAATTCTCACAACAACCCTGGGAGGTAGATGCTAGTATCCCCACTTCACAGATGAAGTAACTGAAGCTAAAAGGTTAAGTGATTTGTTCAAGACTACACCAGCTGGCAAGAGTTTGAGGCAAGATTTGAACTTAGATCTTCCTGACTCTAAGTTCAGTCCATTACACCCCCTTTTCCTAACTGCCCCCTACTTTTAGATCTCCATTTTCAGTTCCAACTGTCCCTTTATATTTCATTTCCACATTTTCAACTACTTACTCAATGTTTTTTTTTTTTTTTTTTTAACTATCCCCAGATACCTCAAATTCTCAAGTCAAACTTATCATTTCCAGCTTTCTTATCTTTCCACTTTCATATTTTTATTGGTGGTACAAATAATTTTACAAGGAACTGAAAACTTTGAAGTTACTTTTGACTTTTCCTTTTTTCATCTTTTAATCAACTAACAGTTCTTGTTAATTCTGCAAGGTTAATATCACCTTCCTTTTTACTCCCATTGCAATAACTAGTGTAGGCCTTACCCCAGCTATTGCAAGCGTTCCTGATTTCCCTACCTATTATCTCTTCTCTTTTCCAAAACAGTATTACAAGGCATGGTCAAGTAATCTTCCCATTATATAAGACTGATCCCATCACTTCTCTAGTTAAAAATCTTCATAGGTTCCTCCTTACTTATAAGATAATAGGTATTTGCTTTACATTAAAGGTTCTCTATAATGTGGCTCTAATTTGCCTAACTTTATTGCATACTACTCCTCTCACACACTTCATATTTCAGGGTAACTGGACTATTAGCCATTTCACAATGTTAATTTGCTATATCCTAGGTTTGTGTGTTTGTAAAGAGTATCTATCTCCTCGATACCTGGAATAATCTCTCTCTACATCACTACCTATAAAAATCTCTTCCTTTTCAGTTAAGGTCTAACTTCCTAACCTGCCTTAGAAATGAATCTTCTATCTCCAGTTTCTCATCTCTTTCCATTTGATTTGTTTGCATTTTTCACTTTTAACTTATATTACAATTATACACACACACACACACACACACACACACACACACACATATATATATATATGTCTTATATGCCTATTCAACTGCAAGCTCCTAGAGAGAAGGATTTTGTTATTTTTGGACAATTCTATTTCTAGTACCTAGCATAGTAGGAATTTCATAATGTTTGTTGAATTAGATTGATGTGATTTATGCCTCAGATTTCATACATCTACCAAGTGTTCAATAAACATTTGTTGAATACAATACTATATAATACAATTCAACATTTATTTAGTTCCAGTGCTCAATAAACATTTGTTGAATACAATACTATACAATACAATTCAATATTTATTAAGTTCCTAGAGTGGGCCAATACTAGGCTCTCTCAGTATAGAAAGACAAATGGGAGAAAATCCCTCTGATCATAAATATCTACTGAATTGGATTTTTGATCCAATGAAATGACTAAGAAAATTTGTCAAGTCAATTATCTTAGTGGCTAGAAACATGAAAATGAAACTCCCAAACTACAACATTTTTAGACTTAAGACAATTAATCAAAAGTAACCATTTTAATTGTTCCCATGTCTCATGATATTATTTCTAAATTCTGTTACTTGGCAGTACTTACCATAATCTCCCCAAAGAGGACAAGAGAGATGAAGACTGTAGAAAGACAGAATATGAACTTAAACAACAGAAGCAATAAAAGAAAGAAGGACTATGTGGATCAGGAATGTGTGTTTTTCTCTAGTTATCACAATACAAGATGGAAAATCTGTGATCTTTTTAGCTTTAGTTTTTTTTCCACAGACAAATATAACAATCCCTCTACACTGTCTCATCTCCTGTGATTCTCAGACACATTCTCTCTTGTTTCTTCCATACAGCAGCTACCCAATGCTTAATGTAAATAAGTCTACATAAGCACATTATAATCTTTCATTTCAACAATTCAATAAATGAGAGCTTACATCCAGTCTATTGGACAAGCAAGCAAAATTAGTGGCTGCTTAATACGATCAGGAATGGAAACATACCATTTCCCTGAAAAATGACAAAAAGTTGGATTAGAAAGCTGCCTCTATCCATCACTCACCACAGGCTTGATGAGGCACTTAGAGGAGCAAAAACTGGAATTAAAGTGATGATTTTTTTATTTGAGGTGATTCCTAATATTTTTGTTTTCAAAAATAAATATCCTCATATATTGACATTTATTTTACTTGATTATGTTCTTGATTGTTTCACTATAAAAAACATGTGTAAGTCAGTTGTAATCCTCTGTAATTCTTTACTAATAAAAACAGCTATTTAAAGAAAGCTGCTTAAAAGTTAAGTGGACATCCCTTGGAAGTTCAGGAGGTTCCTTGGTTATCTTAACTATGTAGGGTGCCATAATAAAGCACTAAAAGAAAAATACAGTGCCCAAACATGTGTCTTGTTTATTCTATGCTGACAGTTTCTTCCTATTTATCTATATAGTGTTTGCCTCTCTATTCTATTCTTTCAAAAATATACCTATCATTTATTTGGATTTGTTATACTATCATATTCTTTCATATAAATATATATATCTCCATTTTACATATATACACATATATGTATATAAACACATACATACATATACTCATTATATATTTGTGTATGTATAACCTTGAAATTATTCTCTAAACTTGTTTTTTATAGGTATACCATTATCTATTATCTATAAACAGCTAAGTGGTGAAGTAGATAGGGTGCCAAGCTTGGAGTCCAGAAGATCTGTCTTCCTAAATAAAAATCTGTCCTTGGATACTTACTGGCTGTGTGACTCTGGGCAAATCATCTAATTTTGCCTTAGTTTCCTTATCTATAAAATAATTTGGAGAAGAAAATGGCAAACTACTCCAATATCTATACCAAGAAAATTCTCAGATGGGGTCACAAAGCTTTGGACATGACTGAAAATGACTCTACAACAAGAATATAAAAATAATACTTCTATATTTGTCTCATTAGACTGGTTTAATATAGCATTCTGCTGATCAGAAAGTTTCACTAAATATTCTTATTGCTACAGTCTCCACCAGAACATGGTTATAGAATCTACATTTTAGGCTGTACATTCTATACACCACTTTTATGCAAGTATTCAAACAAATAAAAAGAATATTTTTAAATTGCAATGAAGGAAATGTAGTTTTAGCTCTATCTTCCATATTTTTAAATCAATAATTAAATAATAACCAATAAAATTCAAGATCATGAAGTATCTTGTGACTCATTAGAAGAATACAGATTTAGGGGAGGGGGTTGGTCATTTAGTCCAAGCTTCTCATTTTACAGTTGAGAAAACTGAGGCCTTAGGAGGTGAAGGATTCGGACCCTTGGCCACATACATACCATACAACTGGAATTTGAACTCAGATCCTCTGGTTCTTAATCCAGCAACCTTTCCATTGTGCCCCATTTCCTTTCTCCAAATTCTGAAATTGTTTATTATAATTTCAATATACATTGATTTTTTCAAAAACTGTATCCTTAAAAAATCATGAGTCTGAGTTCAAACTTGCTGGTTGGGGGCCTCTTGCTAATTCTCTGCTCCAGACCTATAATAATCTTGTTCCTCTCTAACTTAGCTGATCTACTTGGATCAGCGTTTGCTTTTTTGTTTTATTTTGTTTTTGTTTGTTTACTTTTGTTTGCCTAGATTTCCTCTATCTGCCTGTTCCTCTTATTTGCCTGGATTTGCAGTTCTAGCTTGGGTAGGGCATAAAGAGAAGAGTATTAGGAGGCACTTTTTTACTAGAGAGCAAAGGTTGAGAGTGATGACAAAGAGAGAAACCCATAATTATCTGAAATTCTGAAAGTGACTCAAAAAACTATTCAAACATTTTAATGTGCAATATGCCCCAAGCCCTATCATTACTTAAAAACTTCTTCCTCATCAATGGTTTTCTAGTTTATCTTGAAATACTTTCATGAGAATCTATGTACAATTTCATGGGAATCAGAGGAAAATGAGATCCACTTTATATAAACAAGCTTACTAATATTTCTAGACTGGACATTTTTACAGACTGTCCTCCATACCTGCACCCTCTCACTTTTTGATTTTACCTGGTTTTCCTGGTTTCCTTCAGTATCAGCTAAATTCCCTCCCTGCTATGGAAGTCTTCCTAGTTCTCCTTAACCACAGTGCTTTCTATGTTAGATTAGCTCCAATTTTTCCAGTCTATATCTTGTTCGTAGATAGTCTGTACATTGTTTCTCTTATTAAATTGTGAGCATCTTGAGAGTAAAGGTTGTTTTTCATTTGTTTGGTCTTTCTTTGTTTCCCTAGCACTTAGTACCCGGCACACAGTAAGCACTTAATAAGTACTTGTCATCTTGACTTCAGAGCCAACTTTGTTGGCACATATAATGTATTTTAGTAAATGAAGTAAATCTTACATACTTGACTTCTAGTACTCCATATAATATCCTCAAAGAAGCTCAATATGCTTGCTAGCATTACCCAATAAGAGATTCCATTCTAGCTTCTTAAAGTTTACTTTAAATTTACAGAAGATCAAACCAAATGATTTCTACTATCCCTCAATGTAAAAGATTCTGTATTTTATAAATATTATATTTTTTAATATTGACCTTTAGATTTCTTTTGGGCACTGACTTCTCTGTTAACTATCAGCCCTGACTCTTATTTCTTCAGTGAGTTAGGAATATTCCTTATTGCAGGGGGAAATGGTATTATTATTATGCTTTTTCCCTTCTCAATCTTGAATAAATTGGTAAAGCACATTTATTGAATATCTATTGTGTGCAAGGCACTGTGCTTGGTGCTGAGGAGGATACTCTTAGTATCCTAAAGGATGAGGAAGAATCCTGGCTCTCATAGGGTGTATTTTCTTTTTTTTTTTATCTCAATATTTTATTTTCCCCAATTATATGTAAAAACAATTTTTTAAATATTTTGAACTCCACATTCTCTCCCCTCGTTGAGAGGGCAAGCAATTTGACATAAATTATACAAGTGTAGCTATGCAAAATTAATTTCCATCTAAGTCATTCTATGAAAGAAAACACAGACAAAAAAAAAAACACAAGAAAAATAAAGTAAAGAAAATTATCTTTGATCTGTGTTCAGGATCTACCAGTTGTTTCTCTGGAGATGGACAGCACTTTTAATTATAAGTCTTACAAAATTGCCTTGAATCATTGTATTGCTGAAAATCTAAGTTATTCATACTAGATCATCATATAATATTGCTGTTCCTGTGTACAGTGTTTTCTTTTTCTGTTCAGTTTACTTTGCATCAGTTCATGTAAGTCTTTTTAGGTTTTCCTGAGAGTATCCTACTCATCATTTCTTAAAGCACAATAATATTCCATCGTAATCATATACAACTTGTTTGGTCATTCCCAACTGATGGACATCTCCTTAATTTTCAACTCTTTGCCACCACTAAAAGAACCTCTATAAATATCTTTGGGGGATATAGACTTAGTAGTGATATTTCTGGTCAAATGGTTTTTCCATGCATACCCTTTGGGCATGGTTCTAAATTACTCTCCAGAGTGGTTGAATCAGTTCCCAACTCCACCAATAATACATTAGTATTTTAATTTTCTCACATCTCCTCCAACATTTGTCATTTTCCTAGCTCAGTGTCACTTTAATGTGCATTTCTCTTTTCAATAATGACAGAGAATTTTTTTATATCAATATAGATAGCTTTGTCTGAAAACTGCCTGTTCATATTCTTTGATCATTTCAGTTATTGTTTTTATACATTTGACTAAATTTTCTACATGTTTGAGGAATAAAGTCTTTATCAAAGATCAAACAGGAATTAGAGAACCTTATGAAATACAAAATGGATATTTTGATTATATTAAATTAAAGCCACAAAACCAATGCAACTAAGATTGGAAGGGAAATACAAATTTGGGGAACAATTTTTAGAGCAGTGTTTCTGATAAAGATTTAATTTCTAAAATATATGGAGAATGGAGTTGAATTTATAAGAATACAAATAATTCTCCAATTGATAAATGGTCAAAGGATATGAGTAGGCAGGCTTCACCACAGCAATCTAAACTATCTATAGTCATATAAAATTTTTTCTATATTACTACTGATTACAGAAATGCAAATTAAAAGAACTCTGAGGTACCACCTCATATCAATCAGATCGGTTAATGTGACAGAAGAGGAAAATGATAATGTTGGAGAGGATGCAGGAAAATTGGAACACTAATACATTGTTGGTGGGAATTGTGAATTGATTCAATCATTCTGGTTGGAGCTAGTTGGAATTATGCCCAAGGGGAAATCAAATTGTGCATACTTTTTGATCCAGCAAAACTACTGCTAAGTCTGTATCCCAAAGAGATTATTTAAAAAAAGAGGAAAGGACCTACATATACAAAAATGTTTGTAACAACTCTTTTTGTAGTGGCAAAGAGTTGGAAATTGAGGGAACGCCCATCATTTAAGGATGGCTGAAAATTGTGGTATATATAATATAGAGAATATAGAATATAGAGAATATAATAGAAATGATAGGCAGGCAGATTTCAGAAAAACTTAGAAAGACTTACATTAACTGATGCTGAGTGAAGTGAGCAGACCCAAGAGAACACAGTAATAGCAACATTGTACAATGATCAATTTTGATAAACTTAGCTTTTCTCACAAATATAGCAATCAAAGATAATTCTAAGAGACTTGTGATCAAAGATGCTATTCACTTCCAAAAAAAAGAACTATGGATTGAAGCATACTATCTTTACTTTTTTCCTTATGATTTTTCCCTTTTGTTCTGATTCTTCTTTCACAACATGACAAATGTGGAAATATATTTAATATGATGGTACATGTATAACCTTTATCAGATTGCATGCTATATTGAGAAGTTAGGGAAAAGAGAGAAGGAAAAAGAATTTAGAAGTCAAAATCTTATAAAAGTAAATGTTGAAAACTATATTTACATGTAATTGGGGAAAACATTATTAAATGAGGGAAATTTTTATTAGAAGAAAAAGTGCATAGCAATATCTTCACAGTAATTTCTATGGATATGAAGCTGTGGAGGACAGAAGTAGACACAAATGTGACTAATCATCAAAGAATAGTGCTTATATATCTATTTTATCTAATTTTTTAGATATTTTCTTTGACTGAGGTAACTGAAGCTAGAGCAGCTTAGAAGGTATAATGAAGAAAATTATCCTGTCTTCCAATCCTTTGGCAGATAGGGAGGAAAAGATGTTTTAGGACCCAAAAATAAATACAAGAATCAGGAAATCACAAATTAGAAATTCTGTTAGAAATAACAAATTAGAAACATTTATTTCCTGTGAAATCTAACATAAGTCATTTAATGACAATATGCCTTTGTAGTTCTTAATTTAAAAGAGAATATTTTTCAATTATTTCAATATTATTGGTTTAAAAAATCCATAAAGATGGTAATATGGAGAACATTTTAAGTATTCTAACATGGCAATTCAAATTTCACTATCCTGAGTATCTTATGTAATCCATGTATTACACAATCCTTGAACAAGAGGTCCACTCCTTCCAAGAAATAGCTGTTATTACAACATTCAAATATAACAGGAAAAAAATAGTTGCTTAACTTTCTCTCTAACTGAATGACTTGATTAGTTATAATAAATATTAATTATCTCCATATAATGCTTGTTATTCATCTTTCCTGCTTATTATTAATTTTTCCTCAACCTTCTTACCGACAATATTACATTAAAACATACACATAGATAATATTATTAAATCCATAGCAAAGATATATAAAATGGATAAAGCCCTTACCTCTTGCTCCTCAAAAATGGGCTGATATTTCTCAAGTGATAATTTTTTAAGGATTCCAGTCAGCTCATCTTAAAGAGGGAAAGATTCAAAATAATATCAATTTAAAATTTTGTAAAAGGCATCACATTGTATTAGTACACAAATCTAGAAGCACCATGATCAATCAACTCTGACTTGTTAATTTTAAAATACTAACTCTTGGAGCAAAAATTTCTAAGAGTTTTTCTATACTAGAATAACTTGTTTTTCTTCTAAGAGAAGGTTAATTATAATGCTTTGCCTATTAATTGCTTTGAACTAAAGAAAGCATTGATGACCTTATGGCCTCAGCATGAACAAACTATTCAGATACATTACTGAAAGAATTCATATGAAAAGACTGTACCTTACAGTAAAATTACAACATAGCTGTCAACACTTGAGGAAAAGCTTGAGGATGACTTTTAGAGGAGGACCAGGGACTAGAAGGGGAAAATTAGTAAATATATTGCAAAAATACTTGACTGTCCTCAAGGATGTTACTAATTACTAAGCATTTAAAAGTGCAGGGAAAAAAAAAAGATAAAAGATTTGCCTCTGATAGTCTGATGAAGCCTATGAACCTCTTCTCAGATTAATATTTTATAGTATATAGGATTACACTGAAATATAGTTATTAACATATTAAAAACAAGCTCAAGGATTCCAGGTTAAGAACACCTGTTTTCAAGGCAGGATGAAAGAAACAAAGAATGGAAGAAAATGACCTTGTTCTGAACATTATAATTTGAATGTATAATTTCAGCTACTGTTAAAAATTATTGTCACTGAGGTGAATCTCAGAATAAAGTAAACATTGCTTTGTAGATATCATGGAGTTCCCACTGATCCCAGATCTGAACTCATAGAACTTACATTTTTAAAAATTCCTAATTTCTTTAAAATTATCACATTATTTTCATTTCCATGTACTCTGATGTATTCAGCAATCACTTACCATCATCAGTAATAGTTCCACTGCTAGAGCCACCACTCCCCTTAGACTGTCTGTGAGAAGAAGAGGAGGAAACTGAGGATTCTGCATTGTGCCCTTTTGGGGATGGGGATGGGGTAAGTGTTGGTGAAGTGCTTTTGGAGGTAGTTGAGGTTCCAGATAGAGGCCTTTTGCTTGTCTCCAATTTCTGACATAAAAATAAAAGTAAAAATACAATTGGACAAAAACAAAGCCCATTAAAATGAATTAGAAATTATTAAAATATACAGGCATGAAAAAGGATCTATCTACCCGGTATTGAACTTGACAATACATTTTCTAACTAAGGCTATGAAAAGTATGATTAATCAAATGTAAAATTAAGAGTCATAACTATTTAATAAAATTATAGTTTAAAAAATCCATTGGGGCAAGGAGACAATATGGTATAGTGGAAAGAGCCTTAGATTCCAGTCTGGCTTTGCCTCTATTTAGCCATGTGACCTTGTACAAATCATTTGATATTTCTATAATTTAATGTTCTTCCTTTGCATTGAGAGAGTAATGATGTCTAAAGTCTACTTGAATTACAACTTACCTTTTATATATTTTCTATGTATCTTATATGTTCCTTTTGCTCTGAGCTATGTATCTTATATGTTCCTATTTACATAGGTTTTGCCACCCCCATCATTAGAATGTAAGCTCCTTGAGGGCAGGAATGATTTTTGCATTTTTTCTCTGAATTCTTAGCATTTAGAACTTTTCCTGGAACAAAGTAAGCATTTAAACAAGTGATTGTTGCTTGCTTGATGATCTGTTTCTTAATTTCCTGTTTCCTAATATTTATCTCATGCTAGTTTTAGCCATTTCAAAAATAAGACTTTTATTTCTTACTGTTTAAGTTGATTATATAGAAAATGAAAAACTTTTCCAAATTTTATACCTGTGACTTTAAGAAATGTATTTTCCCCTCATTTAACTTCTCTTGCTGCTGAGACAATATATCTTTTGCCCCTTGGAGCTCATGTAATCCTTGTGTTTCTTGTATGCATTTATCCTGCTCCACTTTTATTATGATTTTTAAAAACATGGGTCATTTTCCTTCCCCCATTTTTAATTGTACACTTCATGAGGGACAGAGACTGTCTTATTTATCATTGCCACTCGGCACCTAAGACCATGATCAGCGTACTTACAATGAGTACTCACAAGTTTTTGAATTGAAATTGAATTGAATTTGAAATGAAATTAATTCACTTTATACTTTAAGGAAAATCTCTAGCTGAAAATTCTTATTTTTAAATTAAGAAAATAAAATAAAATTTGAGGGAGATAAAATATCAGTACATGGGCCCTTGAGATTTTTAAGTGGAATACTTTGCGTATAGATGGTTCTTCTAAGTCTGTTGAAAAGGTAATATAGTGGAAAAACTCCTGGTGTAAGAATCAGAAGAGCTAGGTCAAGAGCTCAGGTCCTGAATTCTAAGACCTGAGTTCTCAACTCAGTTCTGCCATTTACTGTGGAACACTGAGCAAGCTACAAAATGGATTTTCTTTTCTTTTCTTTTTTAATGTTTCTGTAGGTATGAAGGGAAAAACATCCTTGCAGAATACAACTCATTCTCATATAACTTTAGTTCTAAGAGAAAAGTTTCAGAAATTTAATAGAGTGGATACAGTAAGAGGCTTGGAGTCAGGGATGCTTGGATTCCAATTATACCTATGAGCCTTAGCATCTGTATTACTCTGGACGAGTCCCTTAACTCCTCTAAACATCAGGTTCCTCCTTTGTAAAATGGGGTTGATACTATTTGTAATATATGCCTTGGATAAGACAGGACCTACATAGACAAGTTATTTAACACTGTGGATGTTAAACTCAAACATAATCAATCACATACAATAAGATTCTAGTTTATTTCAATATTTTTAGGAGAAGTATAGCTGAGGAGTAAGAGTCCCTCTGCTGAGGAAATAAGGAGGAAGAAATATTTGAAGAGTGAAGAAGGGTAATTGAGGGAGATCCTCTAATTAACAAGATATTTTATCTCCCTTAAATTTTATTTATTTTATTTTCTTAATTTAAAAATAAGAATCTTTAGCTAGAGATGTTAATACTTTAAAGGAAGTTTAATAGCACACAAACCCTCTCTTTTTAATTTTTTGTTAAGTCCAACAAGATTCTAGGATTGTTTCCAATCAGGAATATCAATTATTATATATTAAGAAAATGTTTCTTTTAATACTTTTCTCAGATTTGTATTTGCATGAATTTAGGTTTCCTTTAAGCAGAGTATACCTGTGAAAAGATTGTCCTATATAAATAACCATTAAATAATATCTAATGATATGTTAATATGCAACTAACAGCCTTATTATGATTCTGGAGTTTATGATATCATATCTCCTAGCAGAAATAACAGGGCAAAAAGAGAAAAAGAGCTTACAGGGGCCGAAGTAATAGGAGCAAATTACTATAATTCTAAGGTTTATTAGCTTCCTAATCAATGAAGAGTGACAGTGACAGCATCTATGTAAAAAGCAGAGGGGTAAACAGCATGCGCTCATTGATGTTCCATTCCAACTTGAGCATGCATGTGCTGGGCCTGATTCTACATGGAGCCAGAGGGAGTAAGTGGCCCTTTTGCCAAGAAAAGATGATATTTCATAAAATTATTTTACCCAAGGTATTAACTAACTAGAGGTATTCACTCAGAGTTCAGAGGAATTCCTTGTTTGCATGAAATACTCCACTCCCCCTGGTTCAACATAAATTCAGGTTCTGGGTTAGTATTGGTGACATAAACAAGGGGAAGGTAAACGGTAACAAACACCTTTCCACTATGAATGTTGCCCGAAATTGGAGAAGCCTGGACATCAGGCAGGGTGGACCCAGGAGCTGTACAGACTGGACTATACTGCTGGCTGGATTTCTGTTCGGATAATCCTGCGGCTTTTTTCCTTTGTGCTGCAATTTGGGACAAAACACTATCTATGCTGCCACCTAGGGAATTATAAAGAAATGTATAAAATGGGTACATGTCAGTGGCAATAGCATGTCACTTAATCTCTCCATCCTAATTCTGATTTTACATGATTATTATAGTACAAGGGAAGTGATAAAAATGTTACAAAGAAGGGGATCCCACTAAATAAGAATGTGTTCTCTCCAGCTATGAATTGGTATAATCTTCTGGAAAGCACTTTGGAATTATGCAATAAAATGGCTAAAATAGTTCATACCCTTTGATCCAGAGATTCCATTACAAATTTTATACCACAAGCAGGTCACTGACAAGAAGAAAGATTCCATATATACAAAAATTGATATTATTGTGATAGCTAAGAATTAGAAACATAGTTCAATTTCCCTTCAATTGTCATGCCCTTTCATTGAGACATGGTTAAATAAACTGTGGCAGTCATGGCATATTATGATGCTGTGCTGTAAGAAACAATGAACATGATGAATAGCATGGAAAAACATATATGAATTGATGCAAAAGGAAGTGGGAAGAGCCAGGAAAACAATATACACAATGACTATAACATTATAGATGAAAAGTATAATCACCACAAAAAATTTAAACTGAATGTTGCAAAATTTATAAAGAAGCAGCTTTACCTCAGAGAAGAGATATGAAAAAAATGCTTTCATCCACTCCTTTGAAGAAGTGGGAGGTGGTGGGATATTGCCTATGAGAAATTTTCTTTGATATATTGATTGGTGTTGCTGAGTTTTTTTCTCTTCACCTTTTTCTTTAAAAACATTTTTTTTTTTTTATTATAAAGATTGGCTATCTGAGAAAGGGGAGGAAATGGATACAAAGTGAAAGCTAGATGATGTAAAACTAAAAGATATAAATAAAAACCTAAGAAAAAAGAGGAAAGCAACATGCTCCTCTCTTTAAATGCCCTACACCCTAAAAAAAATAAAACTAGGACTGTCAGCTCTAGAACAGCAGAGTTCAGCATAGATCACAGTAGAATGGTATTTGGAGTCATTGGAAAAAAACTTTCTTCTGCTCAACCAAAAACCAGTACCAATTTACTACTTGTATTTGTCAGATACTGGTATGCAAGTATAAAGAATTAATATCTAATAAATGAGAATCATTTCAAAGGATTTAATTTTATATAGCATTTTTGTGCCAGTTCTGCCCTAAAACTTTTGTAGAATATCATAACAGGCATCAAGTTAATGATGAGGGATGAAATATGAGGTTTGACAAAAGCAACCTGCAAACCAATCTACATACAGGTAGCAGAAAGACCCAGATTATATAATTACCTACAGTTTTGAAGCTTTCAAAGCTGTCTAATTTTTTTTTTTTGAAACATCAACAAAAACTCGAAAAAAAAGCTCCAGGCTTCCTATAATTTTTTTTAAAGAAGATTTTAATAGAATTCTGCCAAGTAAAGCCCTTTAATGTTTTTCAAAAAGAGAAGTAGTATGGTTTATACTAGATAGAGGATTAGCCTTGGAGTGATGAAATCCTGGGTTTAAATCTTGTCTTTGATATATCCTTACTGTGCAATCATAGACAAGTTATTTAAAATGTTAAACTCAAATATAATCAACCACATACAATAAGATTCTAGTTTATTCAATGTTTTTAGGAAATACAGAGGAAACAATCAAGACAAGAGTTATGATATGACTAGTACATGTAATCTATAGTGTTTTTCACTAAAAGGGCTCATCTGACAAGTGAGAAGTGTCTTGTTCCTTTTGGAGAGAAAATGGCAAACTGGATTGGATCTAGACAAGAGGCAATGAGAATAATAAAGGGACTCCATATAACAAACCATATCATATGAAAATTAATTGAAGGACCCTACGATATTTGGCTTGGAGAAGAGAATGCTGATATGATAGAGGAAAGGGACAAGAGATAGATGCTATTTACATATTTCTGAAGGACTATCACAGATATATTTGATTTCTGAAGGGAGAGCTAGCAACAATGGGTGGAAGTTACAGGGAGGCAAATGTTGCCTTAATATCAGAGAACTTAAAATAATTAAGTAGAATACATTCCTTAAGTAGTAATTAGTTCCCCAGTACTGGACAACCACTTGTAAGGGATATTATAGAATGTAAAGTTTTAATCTTGGTCTCAGATAAAAAGATTCTATATTTCTCACTGCATGCATTTTTAGAATGTTGATATGCTTAATTGCCATTTTCCTCCTTATTTTTTAAATTCTGTGTGAAAAGAGGATGACTCTTTGGATAAGAAAAAGAGAAGGGATACATTTAAAAATGAATGTGCTATAAAAGCAAATATGACATTTGAATGAACATTTTGGCACTTTTATTTTTTATATAATGAAAAAATACTTACCTGATCTGTTATGTAGTTCTCCACCATGTCTGTTAATTCCACCTATGCCACTAGACCCACCAGAAGAGTGGGGTGATTGGTTGAAATTTCCTGAATTTGTAGGAGAAGTAGGACTTCTTGTAACAGATGGAAATTTAACATGTCTGACAGATGTCTGAAAGGGTAATATGAATATTTTAGTATATTTATACTTGGTATATTCTCCAATCCCATGTATACAAACAGAGATATAAAACTTTCAGACAAGAAAGGAAATAGCATTTATTAAGCATCCACTATGTACCCGGTACTATATTAAACACATTGCAAAAATTTTCTCGTTTGATTGCCACAACCACCTTGGGAGGAAGATGCTACAATCAGGTCCATTTTATAGTAGAGAAACTTGAAGCAAACAGAGGTAAAGACTTGCTCAGAGTCCCATAGGTAATAAATGTCTGAGGCTGGAATTGTATTTAGAATTTCTTGAATTCCTAACTCAGCACTCTGCACTATGGCTCCATCTAATGGCCACTCTAATATGAAAAAGGAAATCTGTAATTGATACCTTTGAGGATAAATCCTTATGAAGAAGCGATTTTTCATTTATAAAATTCCATTAAAGTCAATATGCAACAAAATGAAAACGAAGAGCAGTTAAAGTAGTGAGTAAAGTATCTGCAAGAACTGATTTGGGAATGATGCTCACATCAGGACTTCTCCCTCCCACCCTTTCCTGTTTATTATAATCAGTTTCATTTTTTGGTGATGTTACTTGGTGCTTGCTGTTGTCTAACGTTTTCCCACTTCTTAAAGAAAGTATTCTTGATATATGGATACTTACAGGAGTCACAAGGCACAAAAAAAATCTGCAACTGCTGACACATATTTTCTAACATATTATCCACAATTATCCTTTATTCTCACCTTTGAAGGAAGTCCTCAAGTAATGAAGTGTTCCTTGATTTAATTGGGAGGTACTTAAGTTATTTATAGACTTTTTCTACTCCCTCCACTGTAATAAATATTGGAGTAGGTGCAGGTAGGTGACACAGTGGATAGAGCCCAGCCCTGAAGTCAGGAAGACCTGAGTTCAAATCTGACCTCAGATACTTAACACTTCTTATCTCTGTGACCCCAAATCGCCTCAGCAAAAAACAAACAAACAAATAAATAAATGTTGGAGCAAAAGCTGAAATTATTATAATAGTTTTTCTGTAAATACTTATCATGAATGGTGAGATGTCCCAGATATCCAGGACCATCTTGCTTATGTATATTTGTATCCTCAATGTAAAGGGCTGAAACTCTTAAAAAGTACACTTGAATCAGACTATGGAGCACTTAAGGCTAATTACCTATTGGACAATGATTCTATTAGCATATGTTTGGAATTTCTCTTCTTTCAGTTAATGCTGGCTTAATGCTTGGGGTTAAGAGAATTGTAGGTAAAGAGTAGGAGGTGGAGTGAGAGAGGCAGAGAACTTCACTTGGTCTCAGAACAAAGAGGAGATTCTGGACTCTAGAATCAAGGAGGGATCCTTGGCAAAACTGGAAGTTTTGTCCATCTCCTTCACTTCTCTCCCTAAAAACCAAGGACTTTTGCTTATTCTGACTCTGGCTGATCCTGAGGTCTCCAGGGAGCTAGTACGGAATTTATACTCAGAGCTTAATACACATCAAACACTTAATAAATACTTCATCTATTCATCCACTTATCCATCTACTTATCTACCTACCTACCTATCTACTGTGTCTTTCTTTTCTACCTGTGGTAAAATAGATTCTTAGAACCTTTTTCCATTTTTCTCAACAATACCTTATTTACCATGGTGACTACACAATTATAATGAAGCTACAAACAGTTGAGGAAAACTACTTTTTTTGTTTGTTTGTTTCATGTGTGAGGTAGCCAGAGTTCAACACCACGAAGCCAGGCTATTTGTGATGACTCTTTACAAACTAAACTAAGGTGGTCCTCAAAGAGCAGCCACAGTTCATTTCTGGGACTTCCAAGTATGGAACAACTTGTCAGAACTTGTGCTCTGAAAGCTCAATCTTCAAGAATCTAGGGTCACCTCAGCATCATATCAAGGCATCAAAGTAGCACTATATACAAAGTACACAGCAAAGTACAACGAGAGCCATACCAAAATAGAAATGGCTGAGGCATTCACATAAAGACTGAATGATCACTTGTTGGTGAGATACCTGATTTGGTTAGGGTTGATTTTACTCCACCCCAACTAAAAGCCAGTTAAGACTATCTGTATTTATCTGGCCTCTGTGCAAAATATGTTCTGAATATGAAACTAGGTCATATGAAAAGACATCCCATATAAGTACCTCAAGAGCAATAGAGTTGTTTATAAATATGGATATAAAATCATTAGAATTGGAAGCTTTTCTAACTGGGATTATTATAAATTTAGTTTAACTTCTCTCAGCTAAGTGTTCCCTCACAGCCACAGGATACTTTTTTGACTCTTCCTTAATTGACTCTCTATTGTATTTCCCAAAGCTTCTCTTCTCTCCTTTAGCCTCCCTTTTCCTTCATACTGTATGGAGAAAACAGAAGCAATTTATCAAAAGCTCTCTCTTTATCCCTATTCTATATCTCAAACTCTGATTTTCCCTATTTCTGCATTTATTCCAGTCTCTGATAAAAAGGTAGTCCTTTGGTTTGCTAAGGCCAATGCTTTTATTTACTCTTAGTCCTATTCCCTCAATCTCCCACAACATGCCTCCACAATTATCTCATATATCATTAACTTTCAAACTCTCCCTGTCGACTGATTCACTCCATATAAATATATATGCATCCCTAAAAAACAAAACAAAACAAACTTTTATTGGCCCTAGCAACTTTTCAAGAAAAAAGTTAATGTTTTTCTCATTTCCTTAAGAATTAAGTAGGTACAAATGCCACCTCCTACTTTATGCTCAATTTCCCTAGTAACTATTGCCTCTGCTCCCAAATTACTTTGTATGTATTTTTAGATTTGTTTATCTATATATGTTGTTTCTACCAAAGGAATGTTAAATCCTTGATTGCAGGGATTATTTAATTGTTGTCCCTGTATATTCAGAATTTAGCACTATGCTTAATTAATGCTTGTGGAATGAATTATATAATTCCCAAAATGCAATGTGACTTTATTTCAGTTCATTTTTTAAGGAGGATTTTTGCATTAAATCTTTTTCTTCAACTACTTTTAGAGTCATGGTAGAATCTGAATTATTGTTTATGCCAATTGATTGGAATAAGAGACTCATGCTGAAATAAAGTTCTTTTACTATTCTGCTTAGTCTCCAAAAAATTTACTGCAGAGGTACTGCTGAGATAATTTTTGTCTAATTTTCCCTTTAAACAATCTTTTAAAGGGAAGGGGATGGGGGAAACTAGAACATCCTGAGTAGTAATTAGCATACTGTCTCAAAAGCCTGGCCCAGTCCATATTTCTGTCCTTAATATTAAAAAGATCTGCCCCAAACAACTCTCTAAGACCAGGCTGTATAAAAGGAGTTAGCCTTAATGGATGTAATGAGTTTCCTTGCCCAGAAATTTCCCATTCATTTAAAATCACAAATTCTGTCCATGTTCTTTTCCTCATATCAAAAACAATAGAATATAAGTTCCTTGAGGACCTACAATATAGAAAATACTTAATAAATATTCAATGAAATGCATCGAGAAAGTATTCCCTGTCCCCACCAAAAATGTCAATGCTTTCTTGATTCCTGTTATATCTCCAACTGCTTATAAGTCTTTTCCTTTGACTCCAATAATCATAGTTTAGATTCATGTTGGGCTTTAAGATTATAAAATGCATTACATACAATACTTCAATTAAGATAAGAGAATAATTCACAGATCATCATCAAAATGTAAAAGAAAGGTCTGCTAGTTGAGAGAAAATTCCATTTAAGACAGAAATGGCCAAATCATTCAGAGTAATCTCTGGAATTGAGTAAAAACTAAATGTTCATCAAATAAAGCATGCTGAAGACAACAGAAAAGTACAGGAAACAGACTCATACAATTTTCAATGGACTTCAGCCTTGTAGGATCCCTTACCCCCACAGGCATAAGGGATTCATGACAAGGCAATAAAGATTATCTCAGGAAGTGTAATAGAGAATAATATTTTGAAGACATGAGTGATGGCCAAGTAAAAGCCAAGATTCAATCTATAACCTTGGCTATTGTCCTTAAAGAGGAAAAGAGTTTAATTAGTGTGTCCTGGGATGGGACTGCCCAAATATCAGCAATTCAATTTGATTTGATTCAACAAATATTTAGTAAGCATCTACTCTCTGCAAGGCAACAAGAGGAAGAAGTTGGGCTCAAAGGTAATATTTCATCAATTATACAATTCTATCATGATAACACCATTGTTTGAACTGGTAGAAAACTGGTAGGAAAAAACTTTGGACCTGACAGCCAATCACCTAGGTTTCAATCTCAGTTCAGTCACTCACTACTTTTATGATTTTGAGTAAATTTTTTAACCTCTCTGGGTCTCATTTCCTCAAGTGACTTGTCCATTACACAAGACTTAGTATCTACTACTATAAAGGAGTAAAGAACATAGAATACAATGTTACAAGAGGCAAAAGATATAGGATTACAACCAATAATAATTTTCTCAGCAAAATTAAATACAGTCCTACAAAGAGGGAAAAAACTTTAGCAAAATAGAAGACTTCTAAGAATTCCTAATGAAAAATCTGAAGCGTAATAGAAACTTTGAAATACAAACATGGAAGTAAAGAGAAATTTAAAAAAAAAAAACAAATTTAAGCTATCCTTCAAAAAAGAATTTATAAGAATAAAGTATTTGCATTCTAATGAGGAGGGAAGGGGGCAATACAAGCATACCCCAAGAACCATGTTGTCAGCAGGGCCCATAGTGGAAATTAAATAAGATGGAAGCTTTGAGAATGATTTTTCTTACATTTTGATTATCTTAAAAGAAGAAAGGAAAGATGAGTAGAGGAAGGGAAAGATATACTAAACAAGAAAAGTTGAAGAGGAAAAACATTTCATATAATCTGGTGCATATTGAATGAGGAATGAATACAAATGAGGAAGGAATGGGAAAAAGCAGGTATTACTTGAAAATTTCTTAAAATTGGTACAGAGTAAAGTAAGCATAACCAGAACAATTTATATTATTAAAAATACTGTTAAAGACTAATAGTAAATAATCAGCTCTCCAGGGGAAAAAAAATTGCCATCATTTTAAAGTCTCAACAACACACAAAACAATAAATCAAGCTCTGATTTGAAGCATTTGCTAATTTCCAAGATGTAAATGCTTACACTGAAATTTAACAACTGTCTCTCATCAGTTAGTTGGAGCTGTCTCCAAATTAGGAAAAACTTAAAAATTCTGATCATCCAATTATCAACCACAATACCAGAAAAATAATGATTTAGATTACTGCCCATTGCTTGACACAAAGATTACAGACTAGTTATGCAGAGCAAGATACATATTTGTGGACATGGTTATTATGGGAATGTGTTTTACTTACCCACGTATATTTGTTGCATAGGTCTTTGTTTTACACAGAGTTAGGAGTGGGGAGGGGTAGGTATTGAAGAGAAAGGGGGCAGATGCTTGTTCATTTGAAAAAATTAAATTTAATCAGAAAATTAATTCAAATTATGTGACCTGTAGTCACATATTTACTAAGTGATAGAGCTGTAACTCAAATCTAGGTCTTTAACTCAAATTCCAGTGCTTTTTTCTATGCCACACAACAATCACAATTTTACTTACAATGTCAGAATTTCCACTGCCAACAGGATGGTATTTGACAGATCTTTGTGGCAATATAGTCTTCATTTGTTCTGTCTGACCATCTCTATTTATCCGAGTCCGATCTGAGTTCCACAGCTCAAAATTTGAAGGTGGTAAGAAAGGAGGAATCACTGCCTTCAGCTTATCATTTGGGAGTCTAGTAAAAGGAGCACCATTTCTTAACTGAAACAAACAAAAAAACAAACAAACTTGATTTTAGAAAAACTACTGACAGTGTCTTTGGTTCTAGAGTGGAAGGAGAAGAGATTTGAAGAGGCTGCTCATAAGGGAAGGTAGGGTTGAGAATATCAAAGATTCACAGAAGTGCTTTGTACAATGATCTTTTGTCCTTGCTGCAATTTACTTTTTAAAAATATTTGGCATGTAGCTGCTATGGTTTACTTAGAGAATCCAAGAGAATCAGTGAAAAAAATTAATTTAAACAAACTTCAATAAAGTAGAAAGACAAAAAGTAAACTCAAAAAAGTACAAAATGTGTAGACGTGTATTTCTCCTATTAGGTTACAAAGGCATCATAACACAAAGGAAACAGACCTAGACTTGAAGTCAAGAAGACTTGGGTTATTATGGTAATGTTTGGTTGCACATATATAATTTATATCAAATTGCCTGCCATCTTAAAGAGAGGGGAAAGGGGAAGGGAGGGAGGGCAAGAATTTGAAACTGGAAAAAAGTTTTTATTGTTATTTTTGTTTACATATAATTGTGAAAATTAAATTAAAAGTAACTGTAATGAAGATCTGAGTTATAATCCCATTTCATTCACTAGTTATATGTCCCTGTGTAAGTCACCTATTTTCTTTGTTTCTCAGTTTTCAGTTTCTCTCTCTCTCTCTCTCTTTCTCTCTCTTGCTGATGCAACGGGGATTGTGACTTTTCTTCTCATTTTTAAAATGGAGGGTTGGACTCCTTATGGCCCTTATCATCTCTAAACCTATGATTCTGAGACTATGATTCTAAATACCTTGAGGGCAATGACTAAGTTGTTTTGTATTCCAAGTACCTGTATAGTATCTTGCCACATACTTTGGACATGATTTTTATATAGTAAAATCAATATTGTTTTAAGAACAACTTTGATTAAGTTATTTTGACTATTATAAATAGCCAAATTAATTATAAAGGACATCTGAGGAAAGATGCTGTCTACAGCTGCTGCTGGATGACCGTATGCAGAAAAAGAACTGACAAATAGAAGTATGTATGGAATAATTTTATATACATACAAATATATACACACACATAAACACACCCACACCCATACAATAAGGCAATTATTTCCACAGTGGGGGAGGGGGATGCTAGGGGATAGGTAAGGAAAAAAAAAAGAAATTTACAAGATAAGTAAAGAAATAGCAAGTTATACATAATAGAGCTGTAGTTTCCTGTGCAATCTTATTATTTTTTTAATTAAAGCTTTTTATTTTCAAAACATATGCAAGAATAATTTTTTAACATTGGCCCTGGAATTGCCTTGTGTTTCAGATTTTCCCCTCCTTCCTCCCCACCCCCTTTCCTAGATGGCAAGCAATCCAATATATGTTATACATGTTAAAATATATGTTAAATCTACTATGTGTAAACATATTTATACAACTCTTATTTCATGTGCAATCTTTTTAATTGTACTGTTATGGAAATACTTGTTTTGACTTTTAATAACCTTTAAGTATCAGTTCTTTCCAGTCCTGGCTTTTCAGAATTGAGAAAATTAATGTGAAATACATAATAATTTTAAAATTTTAAAACACTTACCATCGTTGTTAATAAAGCATCTTCTTTTTCTATTCTTGTATTTGTAGGACCTGAAAAGCAACATAGATTGGAAATTTAATAATCTATATTCCCTAGGACACTAATATGAATGAAAGTATAAGCCTCAGTTTTAAATTCTGAAAATATTTGCTTTTTAATAGTATTCAATTTCTTAACTGAAGAAAAGCATTTAAATTACAGTAAATGCTTTTGAGATTATCCTAAGTGACCTAAGAACTATAACATTACATATGTGGCGAAAGGATCACCAAGGAACATAGAATCTCAGGGTTAGAAAAGGGGACTGAATCCAACTTCATGTACAAGGCAAGAGTCTTCTGCATGATAGTTCTTGACAAACAATCATCCAGACTTTGTTTAAATACTTAGGATCCAAAAATTTGGAATCAGAAGGGATCTTAGACATAATCTAGTACAAACACCCTCCCTTCCCCACTTCCACCTTACAAAAGAAGAAATTGATTCCCAGATAGATTAAGCAACTTGACTTGATAACAGAGATAATCAAGGGCTGAGCCTAAACCAGATCCTAGTCTCTACTTCAAATCAGTTAGACCACAGTTGCTTCTTAATTGTACCAAGCTTTGATCAGATTTCATAATGTTCACCTTCGGAGCACTTTTACTTCTTCCATGAACTGAAGATTTTAGGGGGAATGGGAAATTCCCTGTCTCCCAGAGTGGCCCATTCCACTGTATGTCAGCCTTAATTTTCCAGAAAGTAAAATAAAATGAAAATGGACAAAGGCTTTAAGATCTCAACAGCATGAGGCACTCCCTTCATCAACATACATCCTAACCTAGAGATGATTTAATAACTAAATTAAAGAGTTGACTGAGTCATAAAAGTTAAGAGACTTGCTCAGGTTCATTTGGCTCATAGGCATCAGAGGCAGGTTTTTCTAACTTTCTCTATACTACATCATACTTAACAGGTACAAAATTAAAAAAAAAATTTTTTTTCTCTTTGTCTTCAGAGTAAGAATGAGAAGTATTATATATAAAAGAAAATACTTTCCTCCATCAAACAATAAAACAGAAGAAAAAACAATTTAAACTCTCAAAGAGATAGGGCAAAAAAAAATGAGTCTGTTTTAGAAAAAACTCCCACAATTTTACTTTTAATTTTCAATAACCAAGAAGCTGAAGGAGGTCCCAGAAACTATAATGTAGTACTCAAAAGTAGACTTTTCCTACATATTTAATAAGTGTGATAAAATATCATGTCTTTCAACTTCTGGAAAATCTGTTGTTGCTGAACTGAATAGAAGTACAACTACCTTCCTTGTTTTTGTTTTTGTTTTTGTTTTTGTTTTTTAAAGCATTTATGAAAGCCTTATAAAGAAGAGTGAGGGATGAAATTGACAAAGAAGTTCGGTGGCTTTGAACTTGAATGTCTAAACCATGTTATCTGATGGATAAATCAGGAGATATATTTCTAGTGATAGGCCCTATGGATCCATGTTCAGCTTCATTTTGTTCAGAATTTTTGTCTAACACTTCACTGAAGGAATCAATGATTCATTCATCAAGTGTGTAAGTGACAAAGTTGGGAGTAATATTTAATATAATATATTTGGGGTTTAAATCCCAAAAGATTTTGATAGGGTGGTGTAACAGGCTAAAGGTAAGACAGATTCCAAGTTTAAAAAAAACGGTAAAGTGTTACAATTGGTTTAAAAAAACCAAAACAACCTCATACGTACAATTTTGGGGCACTCATAGCTATAAAATCCATAGGAAAAACACCCAAAATTTTAATAGAATCATCAAAACTATGAATTTGAAGAAACTTCAAGAGTCCACTTAATCTAACCTGTACTCAACCAAATCTTTCTACAACATTCCAATGAGTATTCAACTAGCCTTTGCTTGAAGATCTAAGATGGGGAATCCACTCTTCTCTGAGGTATACCATATTCTAGGCCTTTGAATACTTTTAATTATTAGGAAGATTCCTCCCTATGTTAAGCTCAAATTTGTCTCTAGAAGTTCTAGGTACTGTTCTTTGTTCTGTCATCTATGATCAAGGAGAGCAAGCTTGATCATTTCTCTCCAAATACTTGGAAGACAGCTATCTTGGTCCCTTCCAAATCATCTTTCTGGCCCAGATCCTTAAGGAATAAATTCTCTGATTTGAATAATAAGAACAAGACTCACATTTATTTTTTAAAATCTCTGAATTTAAATAAAGATAGTAACAGAGTCTTAAATCTTTCAGACCGTTGGAAGTAAAAACAGTTTATACAATTGCACATTTTTTTTTTTTTTTAACTTTACCGGCATCCTTGCTTTGGGTAACAATGTCGGGAATCCTAGAATTTCTTGTCTCATTCTGGGGTGTAGCTTTCATTGTAGAATCCAGGGATGGTTCAGATTCATCCGTGAAAGGCATAGGGTGATTACTGGAAAGCCCCCGATGTAATGTTTGGGTCAACTTGAGCTTTCGGAACCTGTTGGACATTCTATTCCACCATGACTGAGGAAGGGACACCCAAGAAAAGCTTAGTTAGGCCACAATAAGGTTAGCTATATATTCACATTTTTCTTTTTAACTATTGTTTCATTAGAGACAGTAATTTTCAAGATTTGAAACAACATGCTTTATATATATTACCTCCATTGATCTTTGCAACAATTCCCTGAGGTAGGCAAAGAAGATGTAAGACTCTTCATTTTACTGATGCAGAATTAGAGGACAGAAGAATGTCATGGCAGTCAGGATAGAACAAAAAGTATTGGATTTAGAGGCAGTGAAACAGGTATCCGTACTACCTAGGTGAAGAGTCACTTAATTTCTTTACACCTCGTTGTTTAGTTATTTTCAGTCATGTCTGACTCTTGGTGATTCCCTTTTGGAATTTTCTTGGTAAAGAAATCAGTGGAGTGGTTTGTCATTTCTGTCTTTAATTTACAGATGAAGAAACTGAGGTAAAGGGAATGAAGTGACTTACTTGTCCAGTCATTATAAGAATCTGGGACCAGATTTGAACTCAAGAATAGGAGTCTCCCCTGACTCCTGACCCAGAATTCTGTGCCACCTCATTGACCTTCAGTTTCTTCAATCCATCAAATGAGGGGTTGGATCACCTCCCTGATTTCATGATCCTCTTCAAGAACAAGGAACAAACACACAAATAACAACAACTGAATTGGTTAGATTTTTTTTTGATTGCTACACAAAATTTAAAAAGATAAAACATACTAGGAGCAGCTAAGTGATGCAGTGGATAATACACTGACTTGGAATCAGGAGGACCTGAGTTCAAATCTGATTTCAGACACTTGACACTTATTAGCTGTGTGACCCTGGATAAGTTATTTACTCCAACTGCCTCAAAACCAAACAAAACCTTACAAGAAGAAATTTAAGGTCCCCAAACCTATCCCTCTATCCCTCCTCCCCCAACACAGACACATACAAGAGAAAGCAAGTTTAGTCAGGTCATGAGGATGATGGGGGGGATTTATAGAATATTCCCTTTCCCTATTTTCTTCTTCCAAATACCCAACTTAGCTGTAGCACAGATAAGTCTTATGACCTAGAGCCAAAAATCATGAGGAAAAAAAACCATTTCTATCAGATAGCAGATATTCTAGAAGCTGGAGGTAGCTTCCCTCTGCTTTCTAAGTAGAGTTTTTCTAGAACAATAAATAGTAAAAGTCATACCTCTAATAATAGCTGGCAAGGACCACTTTGATCCATTTTTAGAAAGTCCCTATCTATGGTTCCTTTTTCCATCAAACAATATAAATGTGTCTGTTCTCCAAACCCAGTACTCTCTCTCTTTTCTTCAAGTTTTAATATAGCCTATCTATCTATCATATTTGGAACATATTCTTCCCAAACCAACAGACAAATGAAAACTTTAGTTTTATATAAAGGACAGTTCTGGTGTCGTCTCCTACCTGATGTCTTCTTTGATTCCCTTGGCTATTAGCAAAAAGTCATTTTTCTATTTTTGTGATAAATAGCCCATAGTATTTCAACTTAATATTATCTATTTAGGTTCTTGCTCATTTTCTTAAATTTTTCTTCCTACCATTGGCAAGATAACCCCTCCTTAAATAATTTATTTCCTTGTCTATATATAAGTTCTATCTTTTCAGTACAATGAAAGTTTGTTTTGTTTTTGTATTTTCAATCCTTATTAAAGTGTCTGAAATATAGAATGTATTTGTTATATGTTTATTAAATTGTCTGAATAGTTTTTAAATTTTAAAGCAAAGGCAAATCAGAAAAAAAAAAAAGAGAAAAGCACACTATAAGAGATTATTTTGTTTACTCAGAATTTGTGCCTAGTAATGAAAAACTGTAACTTCAGGCAAACTCAGTTTGCAAAAGTTGTCTATTAAGTCATACAGTAATGATATCATCATATTTATTAGACATGTATTAAAAGCAGGTTTGGACTACCAGTTTGGAGTATGGGCTTTTAATAACTTGGCACAACCATTACTAGGTCTATATCCCAAAAGAGATAAAAAAAAACAAAAAGGAAAAGAACTTATACATATAAAAATATTTACAGCAACTCTTTTCTGGAAGCAATGAATTGGAAATTGAGGGGATACCTATCAATTGGGGAATGGCTGGACAAAGTGTATTATGTGATTATGATGGAATGTTATTGTGCTGTAAGAAATGATGAGCAGGATGCTCTTAGAAAAATCTGGAGAGATTTACATGAGCTGAGACAAAATGAAATGTATTGAATACAAAGTAATAGCAATTTTATAAAGTGATAAGCTATGAATGACTGCTATTGTTAATAATATGATAATCCAAGACAAGTTGGAAGGATTTAAGATGAAAAATACTATCCATACACAGAAAAATAACTGATGGTGTCTGAATGCAGATGGAAGTACACTTCATTTTTCTTGGAGGTTTTTTTTATTTTTTTGGTCCATGTTTTCTTTCAAAACATGACTATTATGGAAATGGTTTGCATGACTACATATTTATAACCTATAATAATTTACTTGCATTCTCAATGAAGAGGAATGGGAAGGGAAGAAGGAGAGAATCTGGAATTCAAAGTTTTAAAGATGAATGTCAAAAATTGTTTTTGTGTATAACTGTGGAAAAATAAAACACTAAACAAAAAATAAATAAATAACTTGGCATAGCGTGAAAGAGTCTCTAGAACTGAAATTAATTTATCAATTTAGTTTCTTTTTGTTCCTGACCATCACCTCTCAGGGCATTTAGCTAAATTTCAGACTATCTTTCAATTTTTTTGATCTGATTCCTTTTTTATCTAATTGTCAAATAGTCAGTGTTTTTTCAATATTATATCTAACCATATCTTCCCTATTTTTCCTCCTATAATTAATCACTATCACCAATGCTTTCTGTTCAGAACACTGTTAGATACTACTCCTTTTGACCCATTTACATTTTATTTCATGATCCTTTTTTTGATCCAAATAAAGAACAGCACAAATTCTATAGAATTCTCAGGGATAGAGAAGAGAAATATAGGGACAGTATGGAGTTCACCATGATCTGGGTTAAAATCCATACCATAAGCACATACTGAATGTGTGGTCCTAGGCAAGTCACTTAATCTCTCAGTGCTCCAGGAAGAGATCTGGGACTAGAAATTACAGGGCAGTTGCAATCTACATTGAGGAAAGATTTTTCTTTTTTTTGATGATAGAAATCACATTATCACCAAAAGTAGAACAGATCTCTCTATGGAAGAAAATAACTTCTCTAAACAATGATAATCTGGAGCAGGACTTCTTAAATTTTTCCCACTCACAACCCCTTTTTACCCAACAAATTTTTGTGTGACCCCGGGTATATAAGTATATAAAATAGGTATATAAATCTTTATTAATGATAAATAATAATTTTGCATCCCCTCACATTCAAGTATGACAACCCTTATAGAGTCATGTACTAGTGTTTAAAAAGCCAGGGTCTAGATCATCTACAGAATATTAACAGAATTAATTCTTGTCTTTGTGTATGTGAATTATCCACAATAATTTTTTGAAATATAGGACAACTACTCTTGAATACCCTGTATGTTATCGGGAAGTTTTTCCAATTCCTAATAAATGGAAAGCTTTTCTGGATCCTTCTTACTACTACTGCCTTCCATCTGAGCTTATCTCCAATTTGTCCTGGATCTATCTTGTACATACAAACTTGTTTGTATATTGTATCCCTTGTGTGCCTAGCACATAATAAATGCTTCATAAAAAATTTAGTGAGTGACTGCTAAATGTGATATTATTGAACAAGACTCACATTTTTATAGGGGACCATCCATAGAAGAATATGTAAGTGCTAATTTTCTAATGACTATAATGTAAAGAAATGCGGGAAAGTAGATTACAGATAATCAAACTGGATGGTATGAAATGATAACCATATTGTTTTTAATTCCTCCAGAAAGATGCAACTTCCTGAGATAGAAATAACATTGTTCCATGAAATGCTAAAATTTTAAAAGATTCTTAATAGAAGAAAACAAGCTTAGAACAAAATTCTATTCGTCACACACTGCTTTTTCTTTTGTTGCTCAATGTATACTTAGTTTTGGGATAACTGAGTTATGGTTAATCATAGCTGCATCATCTATTTATATATGGCGTATTCATCACTAGTAAAAAAGGAAAAAAGGCAAACCTTCAATCCACCTCGGTCATCTGGTAACACTGGGACACTCAAAGATTGTCTAATCCTGGACTGGGGCAAAGATGACTGGCTGATTGATTTGTTTTTGTCTTTATTTACTTGCATGCAGACTGATGCCAACAACCGTACAAGTTCTGTATCTATAAATGTAAAAGAAGATATTTTACTACTATTATCATTAGTTTAAAATCTATTGGTATGTTCTCTCAATGGTAGAATTTGAACTTGGGTCCTGATTTCAGAACCAATGTCTATTTATTATTATGCCATGCTACCTTCTAAGTCCTAGAAGGTTGTATCAAGGTAAGTGGCTTAGTGTAGGATCACACAGTATAATCAGAGGCAAGATTTGAACCCAAATCTTCCTAACTCCTAGCCCAAAACTCTAGTACACACACACAACACACACACACACACACACACACACACACACACACACATTTATCAATCACGTCAATGAAATTGCAATTAACTGAAAATCTTTCCAGTTAGCAAAGGACAATTAAAATGTAGTTAAGATGGCAATAAGATTATATGATGATCAATTCTGATGGTAGTGGCCACTTCCAATGATCTTGTGATGGAGAGAGCCATCTACACCCAGAGAGAGGATTGGGGGAACCGAGGGCAGATCACAACATAGCAGTTTCACTCTTTTTGTTGTTGTTTGCTTGCATTTTATTTTCTTTCTCATTTTTTCCTATTTGATTTGTATTGTATAAACATGTATGCATATATTGGATTTAGCATATATTTCTACCATATTTAACATATATTAGATTACTTGCCTTCTAGGGAAAGAAGTAGGGGAAGAGGAGAGAAAATTGGAACACAAGGTTTTGCAAGGATTAATGTTGAATAATTATCCATGCATATGTTTTACAAATAAAAAGCTTTAAATTAAAAGAAGAATAAAAATGTTTGTTTTTCTTTTTCATCAGTTAAATATTTAGGAATGTAAAGCTCTGCCCTTCTCACTTTATGCCTTGCATAAGGATTATTGCAATGATCTGCCTTAAGTTTCTCCCTACTCCAGTCTATCCTCTATCCAGTCACTAAAATGATTTTCCTAAAGCACAGATCTAACAATGTCTCACACACAGCCCCATTAGCCAATAGACCTCCACTCAGTTTGACATTCAAAGTCCTTTATAATCTAGATCCTCCTGCCTTTCTATCCTTCTTACCCCTTACTACCCAACTCATTCCCTTCCATCCAGTGACACTATTTCCTGACTGTTCCACTAAGACACTCAATTGTCAGCTTTAGACATTTTCTCTGGCCTTTTCCCATACCTGGGATGCTTTCCCTCTTCTGCTCTACCTACTGACCTCCTTGGCTTCCTTCAAATCCTAATTAAATCCCATTTTCTACAGGTGGCTTTCTCTGACCCCCCCTTAATTACATTGTTCCCCTCTATTAATTGTTTCCTATTTATATTGTATAAAGCATGCTTTGTAAATAATTGTTTCACTAATTGTGCCCCATTATATTGTATGTTCTTTGAGATCAATGATTATCTTTTACCTCTTTTTGTATCTCCAATGCTTAGCAACAGTGTAATCATTTAATAAATATTTACTGATTGATTGTATTAAAGAAATTAATTTCTAATAATTAAGCAAAGCTATATTTAATTAAGGACAACATTTATAAAATAACATACCAGGGTCATTCAGCAGCATGACTAGGTCAAAAGCTGTATATCCATTTTTTGCTCGAAGAGTAACATCAGTTCCTTGATTTAATAAATATTTAACAACTTCTTTATTCCTATTTAAAACCAGAACAAAACAAAAGTTACATTTGTTAAAAATTTTAAAAAAAGATCCTTTCCTGAGTCACCAGAGATATAGTAGCAGTTACTACAACTCAACACATCAGATGTTTGGAAAGAATATTGGATATATCATTACTATATAGCAAAATTAAGTAGAAAATTTCAAAATATCTCTTTGGAAAGAGATTATAATATTTCAGTCTTTTTAACCAGAACATAGTATGAATTGCAGATAATATTTAAAAAATGAATGATTGTTGAGTGAATGAATCCTTAAATCTAATTACATTTGATGTCTTTAATTTACTTCAATATTCAAGTGAATACTGTAACAATGCAAAATTGCAGTCCATTAATGACCATCCAACTAATGGAACTCCTTTTACAGATCTGCCACATGAGGAGCTCACTCTCTTGCTTTTCTCTAGCTGTCTGTCTTGACACTGTGAAATCATAGGAAACACAAAAGGTATCAATTATCCTTCCAGTAACCAAGCAGACTCTCTTTCCCCCATACATTCTTCTGATAACCATCTTCAATGTAAATACAAAGAAATAAAAGGCCAAGACATTGCCCAATAAATGATGAAAAACAGATCTTTTAACTTTCCAGTTAAGAGATCTACTGAAAATACCATAGAGTCTTGGAATTTCCTCTAACTCTGATATGTTTATGCAGAGATAGAAGCCTGGTTGAATCCAGTCCATCCTCTATCTGGCTATAAAATTGATCTTCCTAAAGCACAGGTTTGACCATGTCACTACCTTTTAAAGCACCTCAGAACCTGGCTTTTCAGTCTGATAACAATTTACTCCTCCTCCCTCTGCCCTCTGTATAAATACTCTGTGATCTTGACACTTTCCTGTTTTTCACACAAGATACTCCATCTCCTGAGTCAGGGCATTTTCACTGTCTGTCCCCTACACCAGAAATTCTTTCCCAGACTCATCTTTGACTCCTGGCTTCCTTCAAGTGCCAAATAAAATCCCTTCTTTTTCAGGAAGCCTTTCCTGATCCCGCTTAATTCTGGTACCTACCTTCTGTGATTTTCTCCAAAGTACCCAATCTGTATCTTATTTGTATATTGCTTGCATGTCATCTCCCCTCATTGAACTGGGAGTATTCTGAGAACAGGGATTTTTTCAAAAAACTTTCTTTCTGTTTCTTGTGCTTAGTAGGCACTTTGTATATTCTACTGACTGACTGACTTGTTAAACGTGCTAACTAATCTAAAATAGTCTATGATGGTTAACTACTACCAAAATTGTTTGCTTGGTACTTTAAGTCCCTTAACACAAAGAACATTACTACTTTAAATGTTAAAAGTCCAATTAAATCACCTGTTTATGAACAATTGCTTTATAACACAACATTTTCTTCAAAAAAAATCTCACTCAATAACTGTTTATGAATATGGCTTAAAAAGAGAAAATCTACAAAACAAGCGGGATATTAAAAAATGCCTCATTAACAATATAGTAAGTGGCAGTGGGTTATAACTCTCTTAGTTGAAAAAGCTGATGCAGATCTGTTGTAGTAAAGTAAATTTTCGATATTAATAGAATACCAGGTCTCTTTCCCAAACTTACACTTAAGAGATTTCTAACTAGGAAGGGAATTCAGAAATGACCTTATTCAAATCAAGAAACTAAGGTTTGGTGAAATTAAATGAAAGTTATGTAGCAAATAACTAACAGCTTCAGGATTTGAAGCCAGGTCCTCTAATTCTGACTCCAGTATTTTCTCTGCTATAGCATGCTGGCTCCTTATTATAAATGTCCTGACATCCCTAAAGAAGATGTCTAAACCCAGATTCAATATAAGAAACAACTTTATAACATTTAGTGTAAGAAAGAAAATACGAATTGTGATTCTTCACAAAAGCAGTTTACCCATGGTAGGTGGCCTGCATCAGTGCTGTCCATCCATGAACATTATCCTGTTTATCAACATCTGCATTTCTCTCAACGAGCAGCTGCACAAGAGACAACTGTCCAGTGACAGCTGCTAGCATCAGAGGAGAGGCTCCATCCCCATTAGTGATATTTACTTGATTGGGATCTTCATCTACAATTTCTTTAACTAGCTGAAAATTTCCTGAAAATAGAATAATGTTGCATATGAACTTCAGATATCTGTTAAATTAATACCTTGTTAAAATATAATCATATATTTTACAAATAGAGTAATAATAATCCCTACCTCTTAGGACTGCATTTAAAATAAAGATATTTGTAAACTTCTTTGCAAACTTTAAAGCACATATGTAAATGCTAGCTATCATTATTATTTTGATTTATATAGTATATGGAGGAATTTAGGTGGAACAACAGATACAAGCTCTGGACCTGACTTCAGAAAGACCTGAGCTCAAATCCAGCCTTAAGTACTTTCTAGCTGTTCTCTAGCTATAAAATATTTTATGCAAGTCACTTAATCTGTCTCACCTTCCTCATTTGAAAAATGAAAATTGTAACAACACCTACCTCTCAAAATTATTGTGAGAATAAAATGAAAACATAATTATAAAATGCTTTGTAAATCTTAAAGTGCTAGCTATTATATATTTTTTCACATATATATATATATATATATATATATGAGAGAGAGAGAGAGAAGAGAGAGAGATTCTGTACATGTATAAGCAATATCTAATATCTATTGCTACATATCTCTCAGATTGGCTAAGATGAAAGGAAAAGATAATGAATGTAGTAGGAGGGGATGTGGAAAACTGGGACATTAATTATTATTATATTATATTTATATATAATATAAATATATATAATATAAGTTATATAAATATAATATAAAACTAATGTGTTTATCCACCTATCATTTTGAAAAATAGTTGGAGAGTCAACTAACTTTTTTGGTCAGTTGCCCACATTTCTGAAAAGCGATGCTGTTCCCTGAATAGTGTCCTTATTTGCTTTACTTTTATATGAATATGCCATCTGGTGGTGAAAAAGAGTAGCTGAAATATTAAGGTCAAAATTTTATACATGTGGATATACATACATATATACATGTATATGTTTACACGGGTATACACTTAAAAGTATTTTCCAAAACACTTACCCATTTTCAAAGCGTGGAAAATATCAGGCCGTCTTTTTTCTTCATCTGAACAAACAAAACATTTAGACTAAAAAAGTTAAAAATCAGAACAATATAATGGGGAATTCAAAATAACACTGTGTAATCTTAAACCATTTGTTTATATCAAGCAACCTTTTTCTTAGCCATTTCTAAAGTGCAATTAAAGTGATTTTGTCCAATCTGGAGATAAAATTCCTTATTTTTAAAGAAGGTGATTTTAATGCATCAAAAGCATCCAATTTCATTAATTAGTGCTGACCAGAGTCAGAGTGTGGGGATCTCCCTAAGAATTTCAAGGAGAGTAAGAAAGAGGTGGTTTAGACCTGAGGGATTTTTGTTGTATTTTAGGGTGAATTTCCAATGAATCATATGCATGATTTTGTCTTCAATCTGAAGGGCCCAGGGCCACCAAAGAAGAGAACCATTTTGGGGGTCTTTTTCATTTACATTCTTCCTTTTTATACGAATAGCATTATAAGCTATCGTGGAAAATACAAATGTGTAATTTCTTCAAATGTAGAAGGATTATTCTTAATATATTTAACCCCTGAAAGATGAAGAAAGATAAACAGCAAGACAGAATAAAGTAAAAGATTTGGATTTCATATAAAGATTTTCCAATTATAACTTGACAAACGTGGTAAAAAAATGCCTGGATAAGTAGTGAGTTCTCTGCCAGCAGTGGTCTTCCAAAAGAGGCTGAATAGTTTTTGTGTATATATTATAGGTGGGACTCATGTTTTAGGTTGCATGGCCTTCTTTGAGATTCTGATTATTTTGATAGTCTGTTCCTCATCTATAGATAGAAGTATAAACAAATGGATTTTGTAGATTATAGAATCACACAGAAGTTCATATTTGGAAGAGACCATCTAGATCAATCTACACCTGAAACTGCAGAATTCTCAACAGATGATCATCCAGGCTTTACTCAAAGAAAGAATCTACAACTCTCAGCAGTACATTCCACTCAATTTGGATTAGCGTGTGTGTGTGTGTGTGTGTGTGTGTGTGTGTGTGTGTGTGTGTGTATGTATGTGTTTTAAATAGTTCTTCCTTATTTTAAACCTCCCTGAAATCTCTACCCAGTACATCTAATTCTATCCCTGGTGCTCAAGTCTAACCCCTCTTACACAGTGATTCTCAAACTTTTGGTCTCAAGATCTATTTTCATTCTTAAAAACTAAGAACTCCCCCAAAACTTTTCTTTAAAACTTTTCTTATATTGATTTGTATTTTGTTATTGTTATTGCTGTGTTTTCAGTTATTTCAGTTATGTCTGACTCTTTCTGATCCCATTTGGGCTTTTTTTGGCAAAGATACTAGATTGATTTGCCATCTTTTTCAGGATATTGGTATTTACCATATTAGAAATTAAAATGGATAAATTTTTAAAAACATTTATTGACTCATTTAAAAAATAAGACACCCATTTTATGTGAACATAAAATTTTTGTGTAAAAATAACTATATTTTCCAAAAGAAAAAATAGAAAGAATAACATTTTATGTATTTTTGCAAATCTCTTTAACGTCTGAAGATAGCTAGATTTTTATATGTGTGTCTTTATTCAATCTGCTACATAATGTTGAAATATATGAAGAAAATGTGACCTCATACATAAATTGCAGGTAATTAGTAATTAATTGGTAAACAGTATCTTAGTTTACTACTAAAGTAGTTCTGATGTGAGGACTATTTAAAAGCATTTCAAGACCCCAGGGGTCCACACCTAAAGAAACTTTGCTCTAGTAGAACACAGCTTTTCAAATATTTGATAATTGATAAATGCCCTCTTCTTCCTTGGGTTTTCTCTTCTCCGGACTGAACATTCCCAATTGCTTGTTTTTGTTTTGTTTTGGTTTTTGTTTTGTTTTGTTTTGTTTTGTTTTTTTGGTTTGGACCAGTAATTTCATTGATGTAAGGAAGTGAGAAAACCCTTTCTTCTAGTACAGATCACTACTTGTTCTGTACTTTTCTTAGAACAGTGGTTTTCAAACTTTTGTTCTCATTATCTTCAGACTATTAAAAATTATCTGTCCAAAGGGACTTTATGTGGGTTATATTTATAGATATTTATAATATTAGAAATAAAAATTAATTTTGAATTTGCAGACCCTCTGAAAACACTTCAGAGAACCTCAGGGTCAAAAATCCACGATATGTCAGAATTTGGACCTGACCCCAGGTCTTCCAGGCCCCAAAGCCTCTCTTTTCAATTGTTTGGTGTATATGCTATGATGGGAAATACTTTTTGCTTTTGGTCACTCTCCTTGGTAGCTTTCTTTCTTAGAATATAGTACTCAGAACTGAGTTAATACTCCAGATGAAATTCAAAGCAAATTCAGTAGGATCATCATTTCTCTTTACACAAGTCAAAATTATATCATAAATTATATTACCCCTTGGGTCTGCCACATCACACTGTTGAGTTATACTGAGTTTGAGTTTTTTTTTTTTAAATTTTTTTAGGTGAGCTACTATCTTGCCATGTCGTTCTCCATCTTATACTTGCAAAGTTCGTTTTTTAATCCAAGTATAAGGCTATTTATGCCTTTGCTCTATCATCTTACTTATCTTTGAACCTCTTCTTTTCTCAAATACAGTTCTCCTGAGTATGTTTGTTTGTTTTTGATAAGCCTGAAATCTTTTGATTTTCCTTAATATTCAACAACCTCATTGCTCTTTTCTGGACCACAGTATGCTTTTTAATATTCAATCTTTTCCCTGTCTTTTTTTTTTTTTAGAAGATACAAAGTTTAATTAGAAGAGCTGATGGGCAGTAATTCCCTTTTGTATGTCTTTCTAAAATGTAAGTTGGCTGATGAATTTCCTGGGTATGGACACTAGTTTCTTTTGGCAACTCTCATTTCCTCAATATCAGAGTCACCTTTGCTCCCATCTTCAGAGCTTTATTCTTGATAGCTTCCCTTTCCTTAAGGACTTAGTTTTCCTAAAGTATTTTAATTTAGTTTAGATCCTTCTAATCACTTTCTAAAGTGGACACAAAACAAGAAAAAATATTATGTTAGCCATATGGAGGAAATGATCATAAAATAACCCAATGCTCAATTTAGATAGAATAGTGAGAAAGGACCAGGCTAAGGATATCCTTTATCATATAAAAAAGTCTCAGTTCTGCCATGGAGAATATCTTTGGACTAGAATGGGAAAAACCAAACAAACAAAAATAGTGAATAGATGGACTGTTGAAATCCCAAATTTAGTAAAAAAAAAAAAAAAAAAAGAGTAAAAGAGCACCTAGTTGCCTTTGAATTTAAGTCAATAAACTCAGATGAACTGCATTTGAGAAACCTAAAATAACTGGTTTACTGAACCACTTTTATTCTTTTTAACAATTAAAAACAACTTTATTAATGAACAATCCAAAAGAGTCAACTTCAAAGTTAAAAGGATATTCCACAATCATCAGGTGGTCAGGAAACTCTTGAGAATATCCAGACAGGCAAGGAGAGCTTAGCAGTCCTCCACAGCAAACAGTTAGGTGTTATTTCTCACAAGCAGTAAAATCTCCCCATTTTCTAGTCCAATTACCCTTCATCTCTTCCCGTGTCTCTCTTTCTTCCTGTGGCAGAAAAACTCCTACTTTCTTAAAGGGCTAGCCTCCTTTACTTGTTGCTTAGCTAGGCCCATCTAGTATGGTAAATCCTGGGTGGGAAAGACTATCCATACAAAAAGTGAAAGGAAATGCAAAGGAGTCGAGGAAAAAAGGGAAAATAAGAAGAATTTCTTGCTTCAGCTACTCTCAAAAGTATATTTATATATAGGTGTTAATGTATAGGTATTAAGAGTTCCTTAAAAGATCAATAAAATTCTTCTGAAAATTCATATGGAAGAGAGTCACCCTCCCAACTTTTTGGTAGTTAATTTAAAGCTAGCTCAATTTCCTTTTCTGAACCTAGAATGCTTAAAACTATGCAGCCCAAGCTCCAGATTCACTCTCCTGACATACACAAGCAGTTTGAATACTCAACTAGTTACTTTACTACCCCTCTAAACTTTAGGAATAATCCTGAAGCTGAGCCTATTTTCAGTGACATATGTCAGAGTAGAAAAATGAGGAAAATGTCATAGGACTAAAAGGTCAGAAGTCTTTAGGCTATTGAGCTTGATCTGAATTCCCAGCAAACTTCTAAAACATATTATTAAAAGGGTGACTAATGAATATCTAACGAAAGAAGTAGTGATCACAAAAACACAGCAGGACTTCATCAAAACCAGTTCTGCCAGACTAATTTCATATTCTTCTTTGACAGTCTAATTAGATTGGCAGATCAGCAAAATTCTGTAAATACCATTTATTTAGATTTTAGTAAAGAATTTGGTAGTCTGGGGCAGCTAGGTGACGCAGTGGATAAAGCACCAGCCCTGAATTCAGGAAGACCTTAATTCGAATCTAGTCTCAGATACTTAATACTTCCTAGCTGTATGACCTTTAACAAGTCACTTAACCCCAACTGTCTCAGGAAAAAAAAAATTGGGTAATCTGTCATGTTATTCTTGTAGAAATGATGGAAATAAGTGAGACAATAGTACAGCAAAGCAGATTTGGTATTGGTTTAGTTCAGTTCAATAAACATTTATAAAATACTTATTAGATGGCCACACCAGAGAGGTAATTAATAGTCCAATGTCAAACTGGAAGGAAGTCTTACTGAAATGTCACAAGAAATGGCTTGAGTTTGGTCATCTACTATTTAGCATATTTTTGTGAATGTCTTGGATAAAGGCAGAGAAGACATGCATCTCACATTTGCAGATGGTACTAGAAAGGAAAGCTAAAACAATGGCTGACAGATTCAGAGTATAAAAATATCTTGACAGAATACAGCACTGATTGGGCAACATAGAGAAAAGTATTTGAAAGTCTATTATGTGTTGCAAGAAGATTTCAAGGAAGATAAGTGGGCCATGAAGGATGTACAAAATTTCAATAGACAAAGAGAAAAGAAAGCATTCTATGTCAGATTGTTCTTCGTTGTTGAACTAAACTTTGAAAGATCTTCAACGCCAAGCTAAGAAGTATTATTAAAATAACTTCTTCCTAAAGAACAGTGTATGTTGTAATAGCAATATTGGTTTAAGAACAACTTTGAATGACCAAGTCATTTTGAAGATTATAAATCCCTGAAAGATAAAGGACCTATGAAGAATAATTCTATCTACATCCAGAGATAGAACCAATAAATCAAAATATGCATAGTATGTTTTTTTTTTCATTCTGATTATTTTTAACTAAGAAGATTCAGATACCCCAAATAGCCAAAGTTATAGGGCAGAAGAAACATGAACTTTTCAAGGTAAGCACTCGGTAAGGACCTTTCATTAAAACTATTAGTGTAACAAGAGAAGCAAGATTCAAAGTTTTAACATCTGGCAAAACTGATTAGTGGACAGGTCAAACAGGGCCATAAAGATTCAGAGTGAGTTAGATATACTTAAACCCAAAGAAAAGCACAGTAAATTAAAGAATAAGAATAGTTATTCCATTTAGAATAGTTAGAATAGAATAGAAACAGTTTAAGAATTTGTAGAGAGATGTACCTATTCCTAGATGTTTGCATTTCTTGAATTCCTATTCTAAATTATAAATTATAGTCAGATTTGGACTATACCAGCAAATAATTGTTTTTGAAATTTTAATAGACAATAACTGAAAGGCTTTGATACAATTAGTCATACCTAAGGCAATTAGAATTATTTCAAATATGTAACTATAATCCAGGTATCACCATCTATTTTGTGGAAACTTATTTGAAGTACAAGTATTGTAGCCAGAAATTAAATAAAGATCTCTTTAAATGAGCCTTACACAGAGAAATCTAGAGAACCAGAACTGTAATTAGCTGAGGGAAAGGAAGGGGGAGAGGTATTGAATGGGGCTTCTTTCTCATAAGTCCATGCAACCGCCATCTTCATATATAGTTTCATAATCCTCCACTGCATGGGGCAATATTTTTACATAATGTGTGTCTATACACACACACACACACACACACACACACACACATATTTGTCTCTAATGGTAGCCATCTCTAGGTAGGAATGGGAAGGGAAGGACAGAAGGGAAAAAAAATTGCATTATAACTTTATTATGTATTTAAAATAAAAACAAGAGGATAGAGGCTCTTACCTGTTTTGGGTCTAACAGTTGTAACAGAATCCAAATAATCTATCATTTCTTTATGTTTGAAATCAAGTGCAATTTCAAAAGATGTTTTCTCCAGCACATTGACGTGGTCAGGGTTAGCTCCTTTGTCCACCAGCTGCTGAGCTACACTCACTCTCCCATTAAGAGCTGCCAACATCAGTGGACTCCAGCCCATAGTCTTAACACTGTAGTTAGCATCAGCTCCCCATTCCACCAAGAGGTGGACCACCGCCTCGTGTCCATGCTGGGCAGCTATCATCAGGGCAGTGATGTCTGGCAGGTCCCCTTTGTTGCCATTCTCAAGCACATTGTGATTAAAATGGTCATAATTGTCAACGAAGGCTCCTGTTTCCAGTAAAAGCTTAACTGCACTGAGATGACCACCTCTGGAAGCCATTGTGAGCACACTTGCCCCCAGTCTGTTCTGTGCGTTGACATCTGCCCCATTTTCCAAGAGTATGTGAAGCACATTTATATGTCCAAATCTGTAAGGAAAACAGGGAAACAATTAAAGAATTCAACAACTAAATACATTGTAATAAATAATAATGAAACAGACCATTAGCCAAATTATATATTTATGTAATTTTACCCATCTATGTACAGCTGTCTCTCTATGTATAAACATATATACATATACATATAATATTTATAAACATAAAATTTTAGATCAGACTTGTGATTTTATTGGCATAAGGAAAATCAGATTTTAAAACTCCCTCTACTATTGCAGATGAGTACACACAAAAATACACACACAAAAAAACATAGAGTTAAAAACTGGACACACAAAAAAAGATAACTTAAATTGTGCTCAAGGGCATATATCTTAAAGTAAACAAAGATAGAACGTGGATGTGTGCTTTGTGAATTACTGTTTGGAGTTTATCAATGTTCTGTGACTGGAATGAGGAAAAGTCTAGATTCTAGAAATCTTTCCCAAGATGGGCCACTGGTGAGATCACAAGCAAACTGAACTTAGGGTCAGAATTTCTGGCCAGCAGAAACTGGAAACTGAGTGGATGCCCATCAATTGGAGAATGGATGAATAAATTGTGGTATATGAATATTATGAAATATTATTGTTTGGTAAGAAATGATCAGCAGGATGATTTCAGAAAGGCCTGTAGAGACTTACATGAACTGATGCTGAGTGAAACGAGCAGAGCCAGGAGATCATTATATATTTCAACAACAATACTATATGATGATCAATTCTGATGGATGTGGCTCTCTTCAACAATGAGATGAACCAAATCAGTTCCAATAGAGCAGAATTGAATTGAACCAGCTACACCCAGGGGAAGAACTCTGAGAGATGACTATGAACCATTACATAGAATGCCCAATCCCTCTATTTTTGCCTGCCTGCATTTTTGATTTCCTTCACAGGCTAATTGTACGCTATTTCAGAGTCCGATTCTTTCTATCAAAATAATCTTCCCAAGTAACTAGTCTAGCAATGTCACTCACTTTTTCATAGAACTTCTTCAATGGTTTCCTGTTGACTCTAAAATTAAATATAAACTCCTCAACCTGGCATTTTAAGGTCCTCTAAATTACACTGCTCTCTGCCTTACTGCCAATCCTTAAAAGTCATGACTAGGTAACAGATAGATGTAGAGTTCCAAAGGCGCTAGTGCACTATTTGAACAGGATCAAGAAAGATGAAAAATGCTTTTGTATGAGAGACAAACAACAGCTTTGGCCAGGAAGATTGGGTTCAAGTTCAGCCCCTGACACATTTTAGTAGAGTGAACTTGGGTCAGTCATTTAATCTTGTCATGCCTTCAAGTAATGCTGAGACTATAAATGCAGAATAGCTATTGATCTACATTGGTGGTAAAAGCTTCCCAGATAAATGAAATCACTGGTCTATATAAAAAATTATAAAGAACAAATAGATTTATTGGTATTGGAAAGAACTAAGTGTCTCCATGGAGAATCTGGATCCACAGAAATAAAAGCCCATAACCAGCAGCTCTTCTGAGAAAAAGGGTCAGAGATCTCAGGGTCCTCTGTGTCATATCACTCCTGTTTCCTGACTAGCACAACCAAATACTCTCAAAATAATCTTCTCAAGTAACTCATCTTGCCTACCCACCCACCATGTCTACCAATTCAAAATATATTAAACCAATGTCATTGTGATCTGCACAGTGTCTTTCTACACGTATCCATATTTTTCTAGAACAAAGAAGCCCTGGAACAGCACACACTAAAGTCAAAGAAAATTCAGCATCTATCAAACCATCCAATTGGCTGGAAATATACAACAGTAAGGAGTGGTCATGGAAATAGGTTCACTATGCTTACTCCTGCCCTGACTCACTTTTCATTGATTCTACCATATTTAAAGAGTGTAAGAAACAAAATATCTTACCAAGAACTTCACTGACACACAGATGAATGCTTTTTCCATTCTTGCATGAATGGGTGCCTATGTTAATAGACATATTTTTGAAACCACTAAGGCAATGTTTTATTTTCTATCCTGAAGCACACATTCCTCCCCTGACTCCCCATCAATTGGATATTACAGAAGTTACAGAATGTGAATCTCTACCCCTTGTAACATAGTCAGTCCCTGATCCCCAAGGAGCATACATTCTCACTTTTGGGAGAAGATACCCCAGGAAGGGGAAGGGGGCCCAAAGCCAGGGGGTTCCTGTTCAAATATAAAACCTTTTCCTTTGATTACATTCTTTGAAGTCTTTGTGGATTCCAATCTCCCATTTCTTAGGTTTCGATTTTCTAATTTAAAAAATTTTTTTTTCTCCAATTCAATTTTTCAGATTGGAAATTAATTTACCATTTAATTCTCACAAGATAAATAGTGATCAATCAGAATAAGTACAGAAAAGGGTAATTTAGATGATAACAGGTGTGAAACTATAACCTATGCAGATTGCTTGAAAGAATTAAGTATATTTAGTGTGAAGGAAAACAAAGAAAAGCAATAGATGTAAAATGGTAAAAAACTTATGTGATGATGATGATGATGACTACATTAATTATAGTACTTTAAGGTTTACAAAACATTTAACAAATATGATCTCCTTTCTTCCTCACAACAACCTTGGAAGGTATATGTTTAAAGATGAGGAAACTCAGTCAAATAGAAGGTAAGTGACTTGTTCAGGGTCTTGCTTAAGACACTCAGTAGCTGTATCATCCTGAACATGTTATTAAAGGTATGTAAAACACAGGTTGTGCAGTTCTAATAATTCTAACAAACTATTATTTAGTTAATAAATAATTAACTATTTATTTAATAGTTTAATAATAATTAACTATTTAATAAATAAATATTTATTGGCACCTACCTCACAAGATTATCATAAAGCTTATTTAAGAAAAATGTTTATAAATAACTTTCCAAGCCTTCCAAGCATTATATAAATGTCAATGCTATTAGAAGCTTTATAACAGACAAAGAACTGGGATTTTCAGCTTCTGAAACCAGACTTTTGTCCACCATACACAGGCTTTCTGACTAAGTCTAGGATCATTCTACTATTCTATTTTTGGACCTCAACCTGTCCTTGCTGCTGTAACTACTCATTAACTCTTTCCCTTCCACCGAGACCTGGATGACCAATGTTTGAGTCTAAATCCATTGAATTTAGTCTTATAATAGGATTTTGTTCTTCCCTCATAATGACTGAGTCAAGTGGTGACTGCTTTTCTATATACACAACAAACTTCCTTTGATTGGTTGGAGGAAGGTGGGCAGGTTAGATGCAGAGTAGAAAATGGTAGGTTGGAGAAAACTGATTCCTAATTCATGGCTCTCTTCTAAATCCTGTCCCTGTTTCCTTTTGAACTTTCATCTGTTAAAAGTGCAAGATATTCCAGGACCTACTTTCTTTGCTCATGATGGTGATCAGGTTGCAAAAATTACTTGTTGCTGACCACTTCCTCCTCCACAAATCCAGGCATGCCCAAGGGTCTATGACTCACCCGCCATCTCCCTACACCCAAAATGAATCACATAATATGTGTTCAAGAAATGTTGGCTGGGGTGCAAATCTCCATTTAGCAACAGGACCGAGTCCAACAGCAAAGGACTCTAATATAATGGGATACTTCCCTCCCCCGAGGCAAATGGGCGGCAAAGGAAGGCTGGCATTGATAGCTAAACTATGTCCTTAACAGATTACCCACAGTAGTAGTATTTTATGACCACTTGCTTCCCTTAATCTCTTCTGGCCAAAAATGAAATTTCTGATCGATTCCATAGCACAATGCCTGCTAATTCCTTAAGCATTCACAAATATAGCCAAAAAAAAAAAAAAGCATTAAAAAAAAAAAAAAAACTTACCCAGCAATCACAAAACCCTTCCCTTTTAACTATCTTAAAATTGCTTTGACATTCTCAATTTGATTTAGCCACAGGCAAATCATATATGAAGTAAGTTTGTATTTAGGGTCTTCTATTTCACCAGCTTCTTACACTATCTTCTCTTCTTGGAGTGCCCTGCACCAGACTAGGAATCTAGGGGACATGGGTTTTTAATCTGGCTCTGATGGAAACCAGCAGTGTGAGCTGAAACATGTCTATTTGACTTCCCTGCCACAATTTCCTCATCCTTAAAATTAAAGGGCTAGACAGCACCTAATATCCTTTACAACTCTAAAATTATATAAATTCAAGGGTTCTCCCCAACCCTCCCCTGCCCATTCCTGAAACTTATACTTGCCTGCCAAATGTGAACTGAGGTGTACTGGTGAATTCATCTGACTGTTATGGCCCCAACCTCTGGAATTTTAAACTAAGACTAATAAACTCAGAGATTTGATATTGCCTCTCCCTTTCTCTTGCTTAATGGCACAGCTAGTTAAGTTTCCTATATATTTGCCCCTTATTTTTCAATCTTTAATATGCAATTTAGAAAATACTTTCATTTCACTGGTCCCAGATAGATTACTTCTTTTCTACTATTGATTAAAGAGAAGTCTCCTATTAGGGTCATGATGCCTCTTTGTCTAAAACTCTATAAAAGTTTGAGACCCACCATTCTGGATAGCCCAAAGGACTATCAAACTGTGCTTACCCTTTGATCTAGAAATAGCGCTTCTAGGGCTGTAGCTCAAAAACAATTTAAAATAAATTTTTTCAACAAAAATAAAAAGGGAAAAGAACCTATTGAACAAAAATATATATTTTTTTTTGGTAGGGACTAAGAACTGGACATTGCAGGAATGCCCATCAATTGAGAAATGGAAAAACAAGTTGTGGTATATAATTGGGGTTTTTTGTTTGTTTGTTTGTTTTGTTTTTTGCTGAGGCAATTGGGGGTTAAGTGACTTGCCCAGGGTCACACAGCTAGGAATTTGATTTGAACTCATATCTTTCTGACTTCAGGGCTGGTGCTCTATCCACTGTACCACCTAGCTGCCCCTCTGTGGTATATAATTGTGATGGAAAACTACTGTATTATAAGAAATGATGAACTTAATGATTTTAGAAAAACGTGGAAAGACGCACAAAATCACGAAATGCAAAATGAGCAGAACCAAGAGAACGTTGTATATAGTAACAGCAATAATGGTTTAAGAATGAACTTTGAGTGAATAAGTTAGTCTATTATAAATACCCAAACTGACTATAAAGGAGATAGAAAGAAAGATACTATCTGAATCCAAAGAAAGAACTGATAAATACAAGTATGTATATAATAATAATTTTATATATGTACATACACATGCATAAACATACATATAATACATGCTTGTATCTAATGGTAGTCATCACTAAGATGGGGGAGAAAGGAGAGAAGAAAAAAAGAAATTTACATGATTATTTTGTATATTTAGAAGGAATAGCAAATTATGGATAGTAGATCTGCAACTTAATGTCCAATCATTTTTTTTTTTTTTACTGTACTGTGGATGGAAATGCTTGTTTTATTCTACAAATTAAAATAAAATAAATGTATTATTACTAATTGTAAAAAGAAAGAGAAATCTAGAAAGACTTACATGAACTGATACAGAATGAAATAAGCAGAACCAAGAGAACATTGTACACAGTAACCGCAACTTTGTACAATATAGAACTCTGAATAACTTAGTTATTCTCAGCCATACAATGATCCAAGACAATTCCAAAGGACTCATGATAAAACTTGCTATCTGACTCATAGGATCTGAATATAGACCAAACCATGCTATTTTTCACTTTTTTTCCTTTTTTTCCTTTCTTCTTCCTATTTTTTTCCCATAAGATGATTAATAGGGCAATGTTCTATATGCTTACGCATGTATAATCTATAACAGATTGCTTACTATCTCAGGAACAGGGGAGGGAAAGAGAGAATAGGATTTGGAAATCAAGACTTAACAACCAATGTTAATAATTATTTTTACATCTATCTAGGAAAAATACTTTTTAAAAAAGTTTGATTCACAAAGACGCTTTAATAAGTGTGAAAGCTACTGCACTTCTGGGAGAACACAGCAGTGCTGTCTGTTAAGTTTCTACCACTAGAAGCTGCCCACAATGGCAGAAGACAATGGGGACCACACACTGAGATTGTTCCCTGTTGGCATCTGTTCTCCTTTTCCCCTTGTAAATAAAAATAAAGTTTTGTTATCTGCTTTCCTGTGTGGCTGTGCTGCTCTTAATCTGTAATCTCTTGCATTAAAGATATCATGTGATAAAAGCTAACCATTAGAGGACAAAAGGAATAAAGTAGGTGGAATACTTGAAATTATAGAATTTTAAGCTTGGAAGGAATTCATATCATCTAATCCAAGTCTTTGACGGATGAGAAGACAGAAGCCTAAAAAAACCCAATAATATCTATTGCTTATTGTGCTTTGAGGTTTGCAAAGCACTTTACATACATTAACTCATTTGATCCTCCTAATAAGCCTAGGAGGTGGGTGCTATGCTTATCATTTTATAGATAAGGAAACTGACATTGAGAAAGGTTAAATGATTTGCCCATGGTCATTGTCTGAGGTAGAATTCAAATTTAGATCTTCCTAATTCTAGGTCCTGTACTCTGCACCCTGAGTTTCAAGGGAAGCACAGGCTTATTATAACAAAAAGCTTCTTAATGAGTAGAATTAAATAAACATGGAGTTGACAGACAGCCTTCAGAGAAAAAGTTCCCCCTAACTAGAAGATAATTGGGGGGAAAAAAGCCTAAATAACAGCTTGTCCGGAAAGTCATAGAGGATCCCCTTCTTTAGATGCAGCAAGTTGGACTAGATGAGTGATGATTTGGCCAGATGTTGAATTAGGAGTTAGAAACATCTGGGTTCAAATCCTATTTATTAATACATAGCAGCTGTGTGACCACAGACAGAATCTAGACCTAGACTATACAGGTTTGAATTTCCTCATCTCTCAATGTTAATATTTGCACTGTTTCACTAGGCTGCAGTGAAGTCAATGAGCTAATATGTATCAAAAACTTTGTAATAAAGCACTAAAGTAAATATCTGATATTATCATCATTATCCTCTCATCAAGAATTCTTGTTTCAAATAGAAACTAAACTTAACTCATAACATGCAATATCCACTTTTTGCCATAGTGTATTCTTGGAAAATAGCATTCTAATTGAAACAGCAACAAGAATAGTGTTTTCTGGTCCATTTTGTAGAGTTATGGTTAAAAACTACAGCTACTCTTTTTTTGTCACTAGATGGCACTCTCCCATCAGTAGGATGCCATGTTACCTTTACAACTGTCCTGGAAACTGACCAATCTGATCAAACTAAGAAACCATCCAAAAATGAGAAATATGGAAGGAAAATAAGTCAGCTCCTTAAAAGCCAGACTTTTAATAAAGTATGATGAGAAAGATGAAAAGAAAGGTGAGCTATGGAGATATAGCTACGACTATATAATATGAGACATCTATTCCATATATATTAGGTATGTTTATGACTTATACTATCATTTAGTGAGATGGACCCCTACGATGACTCAAAAACAACAATATAGGGAACTAGGTGCCACAGCAAATAAAGTATTAGTCCCAAGTCAAAAGATCCTGAGTTCAAATTCAGCCTCAGACACTTGGTAGCTATATGATCCTGGGCAAGTTATTTAACCCCAATGCTTCAACAAATAAAAACCCTCACAACATACTTACAGGTAGAAAAACACTAATCTAGAACAAACCCTTCATTTTCCTCTTAAGTACTTTCTTTCCTTTTTATTCCTACCTTTCATTACCCTACTTGAGGTAGTTATTATCTCTCACCTAGACTACAATAATAGCTGGTCTTCCAACCTCTAGTTTAGATTTAAGAACCACACAGTGCAATTTATAGTTGATTCTAAAATTGATATGGAGTCATATTACTATATGATTAAAAAATCACTAAGAACTGAAAATTTTATAATCTAGTTTTGTTAAATGAAAATAACTTTCTATGGATAAAATTATAAATATGGTATTTCTGAAATTAATGTGGATGCTGATTTCACCAGATTCTAATTTACCCTACATATAGCTCTCATTATGTCCATTTAAATGGCTATTTTGATGATTCCCCATTGCATACATACCAAATAAAAATCCAAACTCCTTAACTTGGCATTCAGTGTCCTTTAAATAATCAAATACCAATTAATTAGACTCACTCACATTACTCCTATTCACATAGGATATATTCCCACCAAATCAACTTCTTCCTATCTTCCAAACTAATCAGTCTTTTTCAACTTATATGTTTTCAAAATGCAGAGATTATAAGGTAGAAATTTTCCCATAACTGAAAAACCTTTCCACTTCATAATCTGTTTTCTGAAATCCTGTCCATCTTCTCAAGGCCCAGGTAGAATATGCCATCTCCTACATGAGACATTCCTGATTCTTTGCCAGCCAGAAATTTATTTCTGCTTCTCTTGTAATGCTGGAGAAACTGAGGCAAAATAGAGATTAGAGAGTTTTTCACATTTTATTTGAAAGGGAGAGATTGTGTTGGGGGCATGATGCCCCTTTGGGCTGATGTCCAAATCAGCCAGCAGCTAACGGGTGCTTCCCATGAAGTATATATACATGTGGCTCCAAGCTACTAGGGGGTAGACCAAGGCAGGGGCAGAGTCAGAGCGCTGAGAGTAGGAACGGGCTATCAATCCAATTCTGACAGGATGGGGGGAGGCACCTGACATTCTGATAAGTAGGCAAGGTCTGAGGTCATGGTGTCTAAGATAGAAGGTCTTTCTCCTATCTGGATCATGATGATTAGGAGAGGGGATGTTGCAACCAAGCAGAACAATTCAGGGAAATTGTGATAAAACACTTAGGGAAACTGAGGTAGAATAATCAAAGGAAACTGTGGCACAACACTCTAAAACTTTCTTTACATCACTCCTCTCCATTTTTATATTAGTGTTATTTACTTCTATTATTTATCCCACTAGACCATAACTTCTTCCACAATTAAATACCAATGTTAAAGTAAGTATAATAATAATATTAGCAGTTATAAAGTATCTAAAGGTTTGCAAATTGTTTCAGATGTATTATTTCACCTATGACCATAGACTAGATGATCTCTATGGCTGAATTAAGATAATTTCATTCAAATGAGAACAATGCAGATGCTAAGATGTCTCAAGGAAACTGTCAGCCAATAAGCACTTGTTAAGCACTTATTATGTGCCAAGCACTGGGATTAGAAGGCAAAAATGAGACCATATTTGCCTTCAAAGAGCTAACCATTTTCTATATTGAGACATAAACACTAAAAAAAAAAAAAAAAAAAAAAAAAAAAAGCCTGGATCTAAGTTTTTTTTGTACCAGACTCCATTCTATTTCAATAATAATAATCACAATGAATAGATCTGCTAAATCCTCAAAAACTGTGATGATGGCCTTTGTGTGGATGCCATCTTTCCCTGTTTATGCTCCTTACATTGAGAGATGGGGAGGATGCGGCACATATATAGAATAAAATGAATAGAAGATAAAGGGGGAGGATAGCACTAATAATGGGAGACCTCAGAAAAGGTTTGAGGTAGAAGGAAACCACTTTAATTGAGACTGGAAGGAAACCAAGATTTCTGAGAAGAGGAAGAGGGACTTTTTAAGGTGCCTTTGAAGGATCAGTGAGAAGAAATGTCATGAAGGAGAAATAGAACAAAGAAGTTGCTCAGCATGGCAATTCCATAAAAGTTTATGTTGGGAAATAATGTGTAATAAGGCTTGAAATGTAGGTTGAAGTCAGGTTGTAAAGAATTTTAAGATCCAAACTGGGACGTTTATATCTGATCCTAGAGTTAATAGGAAGCCATATCAAATGATCCAAGAATTTCAAAGCTTGTATAACCTGGTTAATTAAACAGGAAGAACTTAATAAAACTATAACTGTAAACACAGGTTTCTATGATTAGAAAATGTGGAAGTTCATGTCACCAGTACTAGCCCAACAGAACCCATTAGGCAGATAGGAAAGGTGTAGCCATGATATGTACCTCCCCACGCTGAGAGGCTGTGTTCTGACCCGCTTTGCTCATGCCCTATCCCTGATTGACCTGCACTGTTCATTATTCTCACTTTTGCTTCTGCCCCATCTAATAGGGCCATCTCCAGTCATCTCAATCTATACTTGGCCAGAGGACCCACATGGCTTTGAAGGAGAAAGTAAGTAATTTTGCATAGCCTTCCATCACTTAAATCCAACTCACTTGCATGTCATCTTAGCATCTCCCTGATGTCATGGTCCTCTTTAAGAATGAAGGACAAGCAACAATCTTAAGTCTGGATTAGCTTACTTGGTTTTTAAAGGACAAAATCTGTCTCACCCCTTGGACTTTAAAGAAAGGAAAAAACACTGGATTTGGACTCACAGGGCCTAGGTTCAAATCCTGTCTTTAATCCTTGGGATCACAGAGTTTAGGGTTGGTCATTTAGACTAGGACTTCTTAAACTTTTTCCTACTAGTGACCCCTTTTTGCCCAAGAAACTTTTACGTGACTCTGGATGTACAGGAATATAAAATAAAATAAAAAAAACCAAACATCTGCTAATAAATCATAATTTCACAACCCCCACATTCAATTATGAGAGCCCATATGGGATCTTGAACCATACTTTAAAAAGCTGGGATTTAGATGACCTTACAGGTCATCTAGTACCACCCCGTTATTTTACAAATGAGGAAACTGAGGCTCTGGGAGGGAAAATAACTTGACAAGGTAGTAAATTGCAAAAGTGGGATTCAAGTCAAGGTCCCTTGAAACTAAAATCAATCTTGCCACTGCACCAAGCTGTCAGTAGTTCCTATGTTTGAACAAGCCAATTTACTTTTCTGCAGCTTTTTTCACTATAAAATGTGGGGGAGGGATGGGAGGGAACAAGATAATCTACAATCCTTCCAGCTCTAAACTTAGAATATAGTTTACCTTCTGGTTGAGAATTTTGCTTTGCATAATAAAAGCACCTCTATCAGGCATCCTCCCTAAGGCACTGAGCCAAACTGTAATGCTCCTTTGCATGGCAAGTTGTTTTTCCACTTGTCAATTTTCATCCTCAAACTTAAGTGTTTACACCACCTGCTAGCTAAACATCTGGTGCAATTAAATTAGTTGAGAACTAAATCTCTGAAGGACTCTTGGAGAAGTTGATATAGAATACTGAGGGGGTGGGGGGAACCGCTCTCAAGAGTGGGTTTCATGGCACTTATGAGTTGTGTGACCCAATTCTGGTCACTTAATTTCTTAGCTTCAGTTTCCTCATCTATTAAATAGGGATAATAACGATGTAAACTGTCCCCCTGATTTTGGGGGGGAAGGGTTGGAAAGGCCCTAAATCTAAACCCTTTCTGGCCTTTGGGAGGGGCCCCACCCTCCTGTTCATAGAGAAAACTCCCAGAGCTCTTGGTCTGGGACATAACCACCACCCTCTCTTGAATGGTCCCCAGCTCCAGGACAAAAAAATACGATGTAATCAAATGTTGTGTGCTCAGACCTTTGCAAATAATCCTAACAGGATTTTGCCCTCCAAGAAAGCTGTTTCCTTAGTGTAATAAACCCACTTTTTGCCACAAATTTCTCCATTAAGTTCTTTTACAAATCCTGTGACCAGCTAGGGGACCTCATTCCTGTTAGGGGATCTCTCAACCCTCATTTCTCACACCTCAACAATAATACTTAAACTGTCGACCTCACCACCACTGTTAGGCAAGAATTCTGTAAACCAAGTACTAAATCATTACATGATTTTTAATCCTGCCAGTATCCCAGTGGCAGACTTTTAACCAGAAGAAATCTCAGTTTATAGGAGGAAGAAATAAAAGATTAGACAACTTGAACACTGCCCCTCATCCTCCCCTAAAAAGGAAGAATGAAAGAAAAGAAAGAAAAGGAAGGAAGGAAGGAAGGAAGGAAAGGAAAGGAAAAGAAGGGAGAGAGGGAAGGAAGAAAAAATATTTATTAAGCACCATGTGTTAAAACATTTTACAGATATCTCATTTGATCTTCACAACTCTGAAAGTTAGGTATTTTGATTATCTCCATTTTACAGATGAGAAGATGGAGATAAACAGAAGTTGGATGACTTGTCCAAGGTCACACCGTGTCAGCTACACTCAGGTCTTCTACTCCATCCACTTCAATCACCCAGTGCCTCCAAGGCAGCGTCAGGATTTGACTTGAGGTGAGTTTGAATATTAAAATGGAAATACCTTGAAAAGACCTCAGGGTCCTGGGGAACTGACCTGCCCAATCCCTAGCTCCTGGTTCTGTGGCTGAAATGCCAGAAATGTTTCTGGAGCAGTTCAAGTAATTATTAACTTGAGTCCAGTCCTCCCGCGGAGAAAGAAGCCTCTGCAACTGGTCTTGTTCAACTGTGCTTGGGACAATGCACTCCTTGTGAGGGAGACCTTTGTTCTCTTATCAGTTCAGAAGGGGTTAAGTGAAAAGATTATCTCTATGTCGATGAGAATATGAACTCTGCAAGCTTTGTACTTTATTTTGGCTTGTTACTTTTCCTTTCCGTAATTACCTATTAAATAAGATCTTATTTTTAACCCTATTACATTTCTTACTTGGATTAAAGAGTTTTCACCTTTGCCTAAAGCTGGGATGCTTAACCTGGATTCTTAGAATTTGTTTTTGACAAGTGTATTTCATTATTTTATTACTAATATATTAGTATATTTTTAAAACCATGTGGTATTTTTATGCATTTAAAAACACAGTTCTGAGAAGGGAATCCTAGGCTTCACCAGACTGCCAAAGGAATCCATAATGCAGAAAAGGTCAAGAATCTCTGGGCTAAGGCAAGGGAGCTGGGGAAACAGGAGGAGCTCCAAAGCCAGCCTGGGATAGATGGCAGGAAGAACAAAAGGGCTTGGAACCCACTGAGATTTAGGATACCAAGTCACAAGAGTAAAGAAAATCTCACAGAGAGAAGCCTAAGGCAGTCAGTTTGGAGTACTCTCACTTTCCCAGGCTAGATCATTTTCCTACAATGCATAGGGGAGAAGACTTTATATCTCTATTTACAAGTGAAAAAGAAGGATTATTGAAAATAAGTTAATAAATACTAATTTAGAAATAAAATTTAAAATGGTCATAAGCACAGTTACCTTTCAAAATCACAATTACGATTTTAGATACATATATTGGACTATTTGCCATCTGGGCAAAGGGGGAAAATTGGAACACAAGATTTTACAAGGGTTAATGTTGAAAAATTATCCATGTATATGTTTTGAAAATAAAAAAGCTTTAATAAAAAATAAAAATAAAAATGAAGATAGTTGTAATAGCAATAACTAACATTAAATAGCAATATATTAATTATATTGACAGACTATATACTAACAATATAATAAATGTTATTTATATATCAATAGTTTTTTTTTTTTTTGGCCAGACACTGCTAAATGCTTTACAATTAGACAATCTCTTGTCTGGAATATTAAGCTTCATGAATGAGGCTCGTGAAAGCATGTTAATTAATATACATTAGTTTTCTCTTCATTCTGATGACATCCATTCTCTGGTGCTTCTTTTGGCATCAAAATAAAACCAAATCTCTACCCCATGGGCCCACCCCCACCTTTTTATTATGTTTAACTGGACTTGTGAAGGTTGGACTAGATAGTCTCTGAAATCTCTTTCAACTCCAGAGATCTAACGTTCTTAAATGGAATAAAATAAGCCTTTTGATTCTGTCACCTTTGTTAATATACTGGCACTCAAATACACGTATCTGTGATCTTAAAAATGAGCATATTTTCTCCTACCAGGCAGCCTTCAACCCATCCCTGTCCACTCCATTCTGGGTGAGTGTTATCCACTAGTAAATAAACTACAAGACTCTGCTTTTCATTCTGGAAACAGGTTTCTGCACCCAGCCCACCTTTCCATTTGTCCTATAATACAAAGACTCAGTAAAATAATACCCTTGTGACAAGAGATTTACAACTCCCCAGAGAGTTACAAACAGACAGGATGAGCATACCTCTCAACAAATGAAGCATGATATAATCTAGAGTCTTACATCAGCAGAGAAACAAGAATGAAGTTCAGTTAGGAAATAATTTACCCAAATCACTTGGAAATAGTCTAATCAATTACCGAAAAGGAAAGGAAAGATGGTTTAGGGCTGTTTGTACTGCTGTTTTCATTAGTGTTATGAAACTGCTGCTGGAACCCTTTCTCTGACTAAAGCAGATTGCCTCCTTTCCCTTTTCAGGTGGGCCCCCTGGCCAAGGATAAAAGCCTTAGGTAAAAACGAAGGGGTGAGAGCAAAGGACTTCACACAGGGTGTTCAGCTTTTAATCTGCACTTTCTTCTGAAGTCTAACCAAGATCCCCACCAAATCAGCATCTAACCTTGCCCTGGCATTCCAGTTAGTTGCATTAATCCTTCCATTTTTAATTTCTCTTAGTGACCAGAAAAAAGTCTAGAGCTGGCAGAGACCTTGGAAGCCATCTAGGCCAAATCCTTCTTCTTGTTTTTTTTTTTTTTTTTTTTTTTTAAATAGAGGAGGGAATTGGGGGCCAGAGAGTTCAAGTAATTAATCCAAGATCAGAAAGTGTCAGAGGCAGAAGCTAGAACCTCTAACTCTAGAGCAGTGATTCTCAAACTTTTATTTTCAGAATCTTCTTATTATTAAAAATTTTTGAGGATCTCAAAGAGATTTTGTTTGTGTGTTATGTTTATAGATATTACCATATTAGAAATTTTTTTTAAAATTTGAATTTGTAGACCCTCTGAAAGCATTTCAGAGATCCCCAAGATTCTCTGGACCACACTTTGAGAACCACAAGTCTAGAGCAAAACTTGTTAAAATGCAGGTCATAACTCTTTATGAGGTCTAGTAACTGAATGGGGGGGGTCATGAAATTATGATTTATTGTTTGATTTATATACTTATTTCATATACCTATATACCTGGGTTTATGTAAAAGTTTCTGGAGTAAAAAGGTATCATCAGTAAAAAAAAGTTGAAGACCTGTTGTAGAGACAAGTTCTGCTTGGTTCTCACAGAAGCCTTCAGTGGATTTTTATAATAAGGTGTTGCCTACCCCCAACTCCCAAATCAGACTTTAGCAAAAGTAGAATATTGTAGGGCAGTTAGGGGGGCTCAGTGAATAGAGAGCCAGGCTTGGAGTTTAGAAAACTCCTCTTCCTGATTTCAAATCTGGACTCAAGATACTTGCTTGCTATGTGACCCTAGGCAAGTCACTTAATCCTGTGTGCCTCAGTTTCCTCATGTGTAAAATGAGCTTGAGAAGGAAATGTCAAACCACTTTTCTTTGCCAAGAAAACCCCAAATGGGGTCAGAAAGAGCAGAATATAACTGAAAATGATTGAAGATTATAAAGAAGAATATGGGAGGCAACTGAGGAGCACAGGGGATAGAGCTGGACCTGAAGTCAGGAAGACCCAAGAGTTCAGCCACTTAACAGCTTTGGACTCTATTGTGTGAATTAGTAGCAAGTCACTGAGCCTCAGCTGTCTCATCTGTAAAATGGAAATGATAATAGCACCTTCCTCCCAGGATTGTGAAGACCAAATGAGATAATAATTGAAAAGTGTTTGACATTGTACCCAGCACATAGCAAGGGATAAATGTTCCACACCTGAAAAGGGTCTAAGAATAAAAAGGCTTGATTGAATATGAAAAAAAATCCTTTTGAGGAGCAGAGCCAGCCAAGGGACTTGTCAATCAACTAGCACCATGCTAATCCAGAGAAAATGATGCCATAAAGGCCCTAGGGAGCTGGAGTTTTTAGCTGCATTAGCCATGTGTTTTCTATATCATTACCATGCATCTTTAAATCTGACCCCACTCCCTCTTACCCAATGGACTGTATATTGGGGGAATAATGTATCTCTGGTTATGAGAAAAATGCTTTGTAACTACTTGAGTAAATGCCTTTGTAAAAAGAATAGTTAGTCTCTTTTAAGAAGCAGAATGGCAATGGGGGTAATTACTAGAAATTGTTAGAAAGACAGTAACCCTCAGGATTATATCTTAGATCCCTAAACAAAGCAGAGATCCAATCTATCAGTGAGAATTGAGGGAATGAGCGCAGAGTGTGTTATAATGTCATTATTTTTTCCTTTTTAATGCATTTCAAATTACTTTTTAATAATAATACTAATAATTAGCATTTACATAGTATTTTAAAGTTCACTTTATAAATATCTTTTCACAACAACCTTGAAAGGTAGGTACTAATATTAACCCTATTTTACAGATGAAGAAACTTCAGGATAAAGAGAGGGATTAATTTACTTGCCCAGGGTCACACATTTCCTGAGAATAAGGTTAGATGTGAACTCAGGTCTTTTTCTTTCCAGGTCCAATGCTCTATTCACCTTGCTAGCTAGTTATTAAAGTGGACTAGACTGCTTCTATACTTATGTCATTTGTGTCCAAACAATCAAGTCTGATGGCTCATCCTACCAAGTTGGGTCAGTGTATAATCAGTTAGTCCATCGATTGTTTATCATCCTTGCTGTGGGATATATTCATGACTCTTTACATGAAAAACTGCCTCCTGTTAATAGGCACCATCTCCATCCTTTTTGCTAAACTTTTCATCTGCCATACAAGCAGGCCAGAAAAAAAATCTGCCCATTATTTTTCTCTACCCTGGGTAGCCACAAGCTTCTACTCATCCACTTTCCAGTGTAGACCAACATGACAATGTATGAATTATTTTTGGACTATATTGAAAGTAAACATTTCTGCTCTGTTCTCCACAGGTAGATTAGAGAGATGAAACAATTACAAAAAAAATTAAATGCTAACCAATATCAAGTTCTAGAGCAGTTAATCTAAGAGAGATGAGTATGAGAAGTTGTAAACCCTCAAAAAATGAGAAAGATTGAAATAAATGAATGAGAGAAGAAAGAGCCTTTTAAGTCAGTACTGAGGCAGCTGTGAAAGGGAGTCAGCATTAATAAAGCACAGGAAAGAACATGACATGCTTAGGAAACATTTTGTCTGAGAGTGAAGTTACATTTGCGGTAATAGTGGGAAACAATGTTGAATGGCCTAAGCTAAGGCCAGAACACAAAAAACCTCAATAGTAAGAGAAGTTTCTGCTTTATGTATTGAGCAATGATGAAAGATTAATGAAGATTAATCTAGTAGTGTTTGCTGGATGATTTGAAGAGATGAAACTGGAGATAGTGAGATTAGCCAGAAGCTATAAAGATATTAGGATCTCAATTAAAATGATATCCAAAAAAAAGACAAAAGAAAGAAAAAAAGAAAAGAAAAGAGAAAAAGGGGGGTGTGTATGCTAAGAATTCAAATGATGCTTTCAAGGAATTAAAAAACAAATGTATCAGACTAGATATAAAAAATGCAGAAAAGAATCAAAGGTGACTGAGATATTTAGCCTGGGACTAATAGGCAGAGTAACGCAAAGCATCATAAACTGTGGATTTGAGGACTCATATGGGGACTCATAACTGAATGTGGGGGTCATGAAAAATTTGACATTAGTAAAGGGTATCAAAAATATTGTGTAAATTTAATTAAAAATGTTAAAATAAACAAACACATCTATCTCATTAGTACGCAAATATGCTTTCATTGTAAATGGTAAAATTATACATATATCCAAAAAGTTTAAGAAGCCCTGATGTAGTGGGCAGAGAAATGAGCCTTGAATCAGAAAAACTTAGATTTAAATTCAGCCTTGGATACTTACTGGACAAGTCATTAACCTCTGTTTGCTTCAGTTTCTGAGGCATAAAAAGGATAATCATAGCATCTACTTTTCAGAGTTGTTGTAGGGATCAAAAGAGATAATACCTACAAAACACTTAGCACAGTGCTTGGCATTATAGTAAACACTATATAAATGCTATTTATTATTGTTATTACTATTACTATTGAAGAATGATAATATCCCATCCTTGGAAATTCAGAGGTTGATGAATGAGTAAGCAGGAACTGCTTCTAGTTTGGGGAAAGATAGCATATTTGTAGAAGACAGATGTTGACAATAGAAAGGTGGGACTTGGATTTCTAGAACTGAGTGCTGATAAAATAAAGGTTGGCTCAAGATAGAATCAGTACCCCAAGAAGATAATATAGTATATATAATAGGGAAAAGGGGAGGTATATAGCATAGGGGATAGACCGCCAGATCTACAGCCAGGAAGACTCATCTTCCTGAATTCAAATCTGGTCTCAGACATTAACTATGTGATTGATAGTTTCTTCATCTATCAAATAAGCTGAAGAAAGAAATGGTAAACTATTCCAGTATCTGGAAAGTACCTTGGAGGTCATCCAGTCTAGCCAATTTGTTTCAATTAAGTGCCTTTTATTTATTTATCAGGTGCCTACTATGTGGCAGGTACTATGCTAAGAGCTAACAATACAAAAAAAGGCAAAACACATTCCTTGACTTCATGATTACAAATGAGGAAACTGAGGGCCAGAGAGATTTAAATCATTTAAGGTCACACAGGGAAGTAAAGGGCTTTTCCACCACAGCCAGTCATTTTTTAGTCATATCTGACTTTGTGATACTATTTGGTTCTTTTGGTTTTCTTCTCCAACTCATTTTACAAATGAGGAAACTGGATCAAACAGGGTGAAGTGACTTGTCCAGGGTCACACATCTAGTAACCATCCAAGGCTGGATTCAAACTCAGAAAAATGATTCTTCTTGACTTCCAGCCCAGCACTCTATGCACTATGGTGTCACCTAGCTACCCACCATATTCTAAATCCTATGAAGTCAATAGGGCGACTATATTGGAGAGGCTAGAAATGTCCAATCTAGTAAAAAAAAAAATTGAATGATCAGATAATGAAGAAGATAGAGAATCAAATATCATATCAAGTATCAAGAGGAGCCAAAGAAAGATCCAAGAGAAAGTTAGGGTTGTTCAGATGAAATATTTTAAGTTTGTCATTAAAAAAAAAAAGATCATTTGTGACACACAATGCTTTTTCCAACAGTTTCCTTTCAGCAGTGAGTCAGTAAATGATGACCATATATATATCCCTTTGGTTTCTTCAAGTCAACCTCCTGGAGGTGGTGCCATTAACAGAAACACAATAGTTGGAAACTTAGTGCTGTTGATGGGAAGATGGAAGCTTTAGGAAGCTGGGGGGAATAGGTGGGCAAAGAAAGGGGTGAGCTCAATTTTTGAGCCATTGAGCTTAAAGTGAAAGCAAGATATACAAGGGTAGATACAAACAGAATTATGTAACGAAAGAGCAGGTTAAAAAAAAAATCAAGGCCAAGGATGTTTGGGGACAAATGAACAGAGAGATAATTAAGGCTGGCTATTACATTGCCAAGGCTATACTCAACCTGGAAAAAAAATAAAAAGAATCATTTCAAGAACATTTTCAAGAAAATGCAAACCAAGCAGGCTTAGGATCTGCTATTACCATGGAGAATTCCCACAGTGATCATGACTGATTTAGGTCCTAATCTATTTCTACAATATACAGTCAAAAGTGGAAGCTCCCTAGAGATCCTCACTTTCCTAGGACACACACAGACACTATTTATTTCCGATGGTTCAGATCCAAGGAAGAGAATCCACAGACAGCTGCTACATAACTCACATAAAAGGCAATAAAGAAAGAGAAAACTCAACCACCATTATGAATTCAAAAGTACAACTTGATCCTTCTTAGACTTGGCCCCAATAGCTTATTCCTGAAAAGCAATCTAATAATGCTCCAAATTATTCTATCCAGTAAATAATGGGGTTCCTCTAACAACTTCCAGTAGCAGTAAGATTCTGCTGTCATTTTTTATGTGATTATTAAAAAATCACTGCCCCTGAGCTCATTATAAGTAGCTAATCCCTGGATGGCATTTTCCTTTGCACCAGAGTGCTTATTTCCTGTGCTAATAGCTCCAACACTGACATCTGAATAAATTTATTTACCTCAGTCTTCCCATGGCCTAGTACACCTTGTAGACCACAATAGTGGTTGAATCCACTAAGGAAGGAACAAAAAAACAAATGTCTGGGAGGGAAGGGGGAATTACACACCCTAACAGGCTTCCTTTAATTAAGAATCAAACACTTTGAAAAAGATACTAATCACTTTGGCTTTTGCTTAAGAAAAGGGACTAACTGGAGAAAGTGGCCTGCCAATCAAGGACTAGTGAATGGCTCCGAGATAGCTTTTTTGTTTGTTCTTGACCAGGGCTTCTTAAACTTTTTCCACTCACAACCCTTTTCACCGGAGAATTTTCTATTCTATCCCTCATACATAGGTATATAAAATAAAATACTAATCAAATATTTACTAATAATCACAAAGAAATGTATTTTAAAACAATTCTTTGGAATATGTATCATTTTACCATTTATTAAAACAAAAGCAAATTTGCATGCTAGTGAGATAAATGTGCTTTTTGGTTTTTATATAAAGAATTAAATCTTGATGAAATATTTGATACTTTTTACTGTAGCTAAATTTTTCATGATCTCCACATTCAGTTATGTGACTCCCATATGAGGTGACACCCACAGTTTAAGAAGCTTTGCTCTAGATCAAAGTTTCCCAGTCTTTTTTGATCTCCATGCCAAATAGATTTAAATAATCTTTCTCCTACCGTCTTTTCAGAGGGATACAGATCAGACCCAAGAATTCATTTGAATAGAGGATCCCAAAGTAAAGAAATTCCTTCTATCCAAACAGGTTAGCACCTCTAGTCTTCCAGAGTTGCCAAGAGAAGTTTCCAATTCAAACAGAAATAGATTACTAATCCATACATTAGAATCCCTCAAGGCTGCATAATGATTTAGTTTTAATATTATTAGGTAATGGACTATTAAAGACCTGCCCATTGGCCACCTCTGGCCCATATCAATGTGAGATAAAATGACTTCTTTTAATCTAGGTCACAATTTATCTAACAGGGATTTACTCACTCCATCAAGCTCCCTTTCTAAACATTCCCTATGATATTCTGCGTTTATTCACCTTCCTTATAAAATTTTTAGCTGCCTTACTATGTACCTAAAATAAAATCTTCAACTAAATTGCATATGGATTATAATCTGTGTCAGTCAAGTTTTCTACTGATGAAATTACAGGTCCTTGACCAGTGATATAGATCCTTGAGTAGAACAGATTCTGATAAAGATATCATCTTTGGCGAGTTAGAATCTGCCCCAGCATTGGACATATAATGTATCTATAAAACAGGAGTTTGGGATCTTTGACCAATTGCATATTTTAATAGTGACATTGTTTTTCTGTTATATATAAGAAGAGGTGACTCATTCAGAGAGAATGGGGGAGACAGATTGGAAGAAGCTAACATATGAGTAATCAACTGTGCTTGTTACAGAAAGAATTGAGCCTCAATTAGAACAAGATTTGAAGTACTAAAGAAGTTTGGCATTATCGCTATACTTTCCCACCTCCAAACCTTTGTTCATGAAGTTAGTTCTTGATGCCTGAAATTCTCCCCTTCCCTTCCTGTCACACAACTTCCCTGTTCTTTAAGACCCAGCTCAAAAGTCTCTCAACTGGCAAGTTTTGTTTATCATGTGATTTTAAAGCACTTCATACTCTCCTCAAACTTATATTCTAATTTGTCTCATTTACTCACGTGTCTCATTATTCTTATTTGATTTTAAGAAGTGCGATCACCACTTAATATGTTGCCTTGCACATAGATAATTGGGGAAAAAATGTTTGTCTAGTATAATTAGATAGTTTGGTATACCGCTGTCAGCCTTTCTACTAAGATTAAGAGAAATAAATTGGTTCTCCTTAAGCAAAAGTTTCTGGTATAAGTTAGGGGTTACACACACACACACACACACACACACACACGCCTAAAAATGTGCCAAATTACACAGCACAAATTTTTACAGCCAGAATAGCACAAGTAGATAAAAACACCACACTTGAAAAACTCAAAACATTTTCCCCCCCATATTAGGCTACCATTGATAGAGGGGGACAGAGAACAAATTCCAGGTAAAGAAACTGAAGCATAGGGAGGACTTGTCTAGGATCCATAACTATTACAAGTCTAAGTCAGTATTTGAACACAAGTCTTCATGACTACAAAGTCCAGCTCTCTATTTACTACATTATACATGGATAAAAAGTATGATACATTTTTCCAAGTTCCTATTGAAAGCAGAAGTCTGGCTACTACATCTGATGATCCAAACACTTCTTCAATGTGAGACACAAGACAAGGAAAATAGAAGATTCCACCAGAAATAGTACCATTTAGCCCATTTTTTAAAACTTAAGGTTCCCTTTGTAGTCTATTTAAGACAAGTGGCCTACTATAAAGAACGGAACATAAGAGGACCTCAGCTCTAATTCCCAATTCTGCTAATAAGCTGTATGACAGTTTCTAAGTAGACTTCTTCTTCTTCTTCTTCTTCTTCTTCTTCTTCTTCTTCTTCTTCTTCTTCTTCTTCTTCTTCTTCTTCTTCTTCTTCTTCTTCTTCTTCCTTCTTCTTCTTCTTCTTCTCTTCTTCTTCTTCCTTCTTCTTCTTCTTCTTCTTCTTCTTCTTCTTCTTCTTCTTCTTCTTCTTCCTTCTTCTTCCTTCTTCTTCTTCCTTCTTCTTCTTCTTCCTTCTTCTTCTTCTTCCTTCTTCTTCTTCTTCTTCTTCTTCCTTCTTCTTCTTCTTCTTCTTCTTCTTCTTCCTTCTTCTTCTTCTTCTTCTTCTTCTTCTTCTTCCTCTTCTTCTTCTTCTTCTTCCTTCTTTTCTTCCTTCTTCCTTCTTCTTCTTCTTCTTCTTCTTCCTTCTTCTTCTTCTTCTTCTTCTTTTCCTGAGTTGGATATGGACACTCAGTTTACCCCACTCCCAAGTAGAACTCCAATGTTCAAAAGATTCATCAGCCTCAGTCTTCATGGATGTTAAGATTACAAGTGTGTACCAGTTGGATGCCAAAGAGACTTTCTCCCTGTTGGAGAATCTATTATTAATAGTTATTTAGCAACTAAAATTATTAATGCTTGTAAGTGAGGAGTGCAGACTATCTTAGAGAATGTATTTCCTAGATTTCTGGTTCTGAGTTGCCTCAAACAGAAAATAAATTCACATAACCCCTCTGGTCCCTCCCAACTCCAACAGGCTATCATTCTGATTAATCTTGTCTTTACATCAATATGTCAACAATTCATGGTTTTGTTGGCTGTATAGATGCTCCCTCTACCAAAGATGCTTCACAACCCCTCAAAAACCTGGAAACAGAATTCCAATGGTCAAAAAATTCTTTACACTGCAGAAAATCTGCTGAAGACTCCAAATTCAACTAGATTGCTCCTCAGATAACCGGCATGAGTCTGTCACTTGGACCATCCTGGAAACCTTTCTACATTGTAAGCCCTACCAATTGAATACTGCTCTGAGATGTCATTCTGAACCTTGCTGTTTATGATGATTATGATGATTAGACATAATCTTGAACAAGTCAATCTCTCTAGGATTCAGTTTCTTCAGATGAAATAGAAAGTTCCCTAGATGGGTAACCAAAATACCTGGATTTCACCTTTACTACTTATTATATGAATAACTACCTTGAGCAATTCAATTCAACTAGAACTAAGAGCCTACCATCATAGCCTTCTACGCAGTCTACTTCTATATTTAAAAGGGACCACAAAAAGTACTAGAGGCTATCTACTACAAATGAGAAAACTAAGATTCAAGGTAGTTTAAGTGATTTGTCTAGGATCACACAGAAAATGAGCATCAGAGATAGCACTTGAACTCAGGTCTTCTGCTTCCAGGGCCCGTGGGGAGACACGGTCAAAAAACAAACAAACAAACAAAACACCTTTGCCCTAAAATGACCTTCTATCCTACTGGCATTTCACTGCCTCTTTGTACCTCAATTTCCTGAACTGTAAAATTAGAGGATTAGATTAGGACTTTTAAAATTGCTTTTCCAGCATTAAACATGTTTATCCCCATGAATCCAATGAGTACGGTTCTTTCCTGTTCTGTATTTTCGGTATGAATGAATACACTACTGAACATCACTCAAGCAAACAGGAAAGAAGTGAAATAGCTTCCAAAAAATCCCTCACCAGCGAATCAGACGGATGGTGCCCGTGACAACTGATCTTTGACCGATTCTGTAACCAACTTTGCTACTGGGGAAATCCACAGTGGGGGGAAAACCTCTCATTTTGAAAGAGATAAGCACAGACCACAGACACAGACAGACACAGAATGATATACACACAAATATGCAGATGTGCGGGTGCAAACACACACACACACACACACACACACACACACACACACACACACACACACACACGGGTGAATACTGCATAATCCTGCACACAACAGACGCCCTAAACTGAAACAGAACCCCTTGGCTTCTTGCATTTCTCACTGGAGTAGAGCGGATGGAAAGGCAAAGCCTGCGGGCCAAGCTGCGTCTTGCGCTCTGGCGCCTAGGGACCGGGGGTCCGGGGCACGGTCGTAGGGCACCCCGGCCCGGCTCCTGGCTGGGCTCACCTCGCCGCCTGCATAAGCGGGCTCCAGCCGTAGTGGTTGCGGCTGTTGACTGAGGCCCCCTTTCGTAGTAGAAACCTCACGAGAGGCTCGTAGCCTCCGGCCGCGGCGAACTGCAGCGCCGTGTTGCCGGCTTCATCCGTGCAGTCCACGGGCACCGGCCCCAGCAGCGCCGCCGCTGTCTGCCCTGCACCCCCCTCCTCGTCCGGGACGCCGCGTTCGGCTGGTTCCACTGCCGCCGCTCCGGGCTCCAGCAGCCGCCTTGCTGTTTCGGTGTCGCCTTGATCGCAGGCGCGCAGCAGCAGCTGGAAGGCTGGGGGGATCCCTCCTTCGCCCATCGGGACCATCGGCCTCCGGACAGCCGGGACCTCAGAGCCTCCTGCGCCCCCGGGATCCTGGAGTCCCGACTCCGCCCCCCGGATACCGAGTAGGACTCGCCCTTCCTCCTCCTGCTCCTCTCCTTACTGGAGCAGCCTCCCGGCCCTGGCCCAGCCTTCCCGATTCCCGGCTCACGGGCTCTCCCCCTTTCCCCACCCAAGCCTCGGATCCTCATTTGCCCACTACTCTGTCCTTCCCCACCCTCCTCCGGACCTGCAGTAGGCTGGTTGGTGGAGTGGAAGTTGTTAAACACACACAAAATAAAGATTTTCTGCGGTCTTCTCACTGTGTAGAGAAAATTGTCCTTTTTAAATATATATATATATATATATTTTTTTTCTTTTTTCACTTTAAAGGATTTATGCTTCCTACCATATCTTTCCCATTGGAGGAGAAAAAGAGAAAGAGAAAGAGATAGAGAGATAGAAACAGAGACAACAAATATGCATAGTCAAGCAAAAAGAAAATATCCCACGTGGGCCACATATTAAAAAAAAAAAAAGTTATTCTAATTCTCCTTGATCGAGTAGAGTCATTACGATATCGCTGAATTTTAGGTTGCATTTATAAAATGGGATCCGTTGTCATAACATGAATATCTATCAAGGTAGCTTTTTGTGAAGATAAGTGACTAGTAAGCCTTAGACTGGCTATTTCTACGTAGAAATTTAAATTTCTACCCGGAAATTTGATTTATTGCAACCCAGGTTTATTCTGGTAATTTATTATGCTGAAGAAATTTCCCCACAAATTTAGAGAAGGGCGTTCATATTTGCATTAGTTATAGAAAGGAAACAGCTTAACAACACACTGGCAAATGCAAACAGAAGCAGTTGGGTGGTGCAGTGGTTAATGTTGGACCTGACTCCAAATCCAGCCTCAGATGCAAAGTAGCTGGGAAATTACTTAACCTCTTTTACTTTCAGTTTTCTTGAGTGTAAAATGGAAATAGCACAGCACCTACTTCCCAAAGTTGTGACAATTGAATGAAATAATATTTGCAAAATGCTTTGCAAATGTAGAAATGATATGTATGTATGATATGATATGTATGTATATGTAGAAATGTATGTGTGTAATAATTGTTATTATTTCACATAGGAACATAGGAAAAAGCAAGATCCAACTACTTCTAAAGATCTTAAATTGAACAATAACTCAACTTTTTTGCCTGTTGAGCCACAGCTAATCATATCTGAATTCAAAACTTCAAATAATATAATTCCAAGAGATTCTAGTTCAAATAGCAAGTCTCATTAATCAAAATTTCAGGTGAATTTAGCTGTCAAGGATCACATATCCTAAATAAGTATTGATTATATCTACTTACAATGATAACAGTAAGAGATTCATCCTAGAAAGTTCACAGGTTTTCTTCATATCTAAGTAGATGGATTTTAAATTCAACATTACACAAATCTTTTTACTTTAAGATGCTCAATAACCAGTCTAAAGCAAAACATGTTCAGATATTAACTATGTTCAAAAGGTGTTATGGGCCAGAACTCTGAACTTGAAATAAAGGATTCTTACAAGGTACTAAATCAGTGGAATTGATAGAGACAATAGTTATCTAATTTAGCATGGTTCAGTATGATTGATTTAATCCTAAAAGGAGGTGTTATGGGCCAGAACTTGAAACAAGGTACTAAGTGGAATTGAGGAGACAATGGTTAAATCTAGTTTAGCATTGATTTAATCCTACAACAAATAATGGTTTCCTAGGGATATAATGATTGGTGTATACTCAGTGTGGAACATATAAGGGAGAAGCTCTCAGGGCCAGAAAAGACAAGCACACTAGAACTTCTTGAAGGCTGAGACAGATTCATTCCATCATCCATCTTTGTGGTGGCTGGAGGCTGAAGTACAAATCTTTGGAGTCAGGGAGATTCAGAAGCCAAAGGAAGCAGGTGAGAGCTCAAGCTCTCTGAACCAAGGAGAGACATAGGCCTCCAGAAAAACTAACTGAGTCCCAAGTGAAGGAGACACAATTTTGAAGGAGACAATAAAGGATTTGGACTTTCATTCCTGGCTCCACTTGTGGTGATTACTGAACTGAAATGGAGGCTGCTCCCAGAGACCCCAAGAAAACTTCAACAGAGAATATTACATTTTAGAGAGAATATTACAAAAAGGATAAAGACCCTGTTCTCAGAATCTCCCTAAACAATGGGAACATTGAAAAATGACTCAATAAAACCAATTAAAACTCACATAGGATATAGAATATACAGACCTAATTTCACATTAGAGGATTCTATCAGAATTAACAATAATTTCTTGATCCTAAAAAATGTTACTTCAAATTCTTCCAAAGGAGGAATCTCTATAAACTATAAATAACAGGTACAACATCAATAGTGTTAAATTCCTCTAAGCATAAACATTCCCACCTTCCACCAAAACATTCTCGTATGGAATTAACTGAGGGAAAACATGCTCATGGGAATATAGCCTTAAACTATACTTTAATAGTGACTTGAGACTTTATAATAACAAATAGAGCTACAACTAAAAAGTTGCACCTGCATTGGGGGCAGCTAGGTGGCACAGTGGATAGAGCCCCAGCCCTGAAGTCAGGAGGACCTGAGTTCAAATCTTGTCTCTAACATTTAACACCTACTCATTTCTCAGTGTTCTTTCACTGGGTGTAGCTGAAACTGATTTGGATCCTCTCATTGTTGAAGAGAGTTGTTCATCAGAATTGATCCTCATATAGTATTGTTATTAAACTGAATAATGATCTCCTGGTTCTCCTCATTTCACTCAGCATCAGTTCATGTAAGTCTCTCCAAGCCTCTTTGTATTCATCCTGCTGGTCATTTCTTACAGAACAATAATATTCCATAACATTCATATACTACAATTTACTCAGCCATTCTCTAACTGATGGGCATCCATTCAGTTTCCAGTTTCTAGCCACTACAAAAAGGGCTACCACAAACATTTTTGAAAATACAGATCCCTTTCCCTCATTTAAGATCTCTTTGGGATATAAGCCCAGTAGTAACATTGCTGGATCAAAGGATATGCAGAGTTTGATAACTTTTTGAGTATAGGTCCAAATTGCTCTCCAGAATGGTTGGATTCATTCACCAGTCCACCAACAAAGCATCAGTGTCCCAGTTTTCCTACATCCTCTCCAACATTCAGCATTATCTTTTCCTGTCATCTTAGCCAATCTGAGAGGAGTATAGTGGTGTCTTGGAGCTATCTTAATTTGACATTTCTCTGATTTCTATTTCTTCATCTGAAAGTTGTCTGTTCATATCCTTTGACCTTTTACCAATTGGAGAATGGCTTGATTTCTTATAAATTAGAGTCAATTCTCTATATATTTTGGAAATGAGGCCTATATCAGAACCGTTAGCCATAAAAGTTTTTTCAGTCTATTGCTTCTCTTCTAATCCTATCCGCATTAGTTTTCTTTGTACAAAAGCTTTTTAACTTAATATAATCAAAATTTTCTATTTTTTGATCAATAATGATCTCTAGTTCTTCTTTGGTCACAAATTCCTTCTTCCTCCACAGGTCTGAGAGGTAAACTATCCTATGTTCTTTTAATTTATTAATAATCTCATTCTTTATGCCTAGATCATAAACCCATTTTGATCTTATCTTGGTGTACAGTGTTAGGTGTGGGTCAATGCCTAGTTTCTACCATATTAATTTCCAATTTTCCTAGCAGTTTTTGTCAAATAGTGAATTCTTATCCCCAAAGTTGGAGTCTTTTGGTTTGTCAAAGACTAGATTGCTATAGTTATTAACTATGTTATCCTGTGAACCTAATGTATTCCACGGATCAACTAATCTGTTTCTTAGCCAATACCAAATGGTTTTTGGTGACCACTGCTTTATAATATAGTTTTAGATCAGGTAGAGATAGGCCACTTTTATTTGATTTTTTTTCCCATTAGTTCCCTTGAAATTCTTGACCTTTTGTTCTTCCATATGATTTTTAAAATTTTTTTTTAGGTAATTAAAATAGTTTCTTGGGAGTCTGATTGGAATTGCACTAAATAAATAGATTAGTATAGGTAGTATTCTCATCTTTATTATATTTGCTTGACCTGTCCAAGAGCACTTAATATTTTTCCAATTATTTAGATCTGACTTTATTTGTGTGGAAAGTGTTTTATAGTTTTGTTCATATAGTTCCTGACTTTCCCTTGGCAGATTCCCAAGTATTTTATACTATTGACAATTATTTTAAATGGAATTTGTCTTTATATCTCTTGCTGTTGGATTTTGTTTATGATGTATAAAAATGTTGATGATTTATATGGATTTATTTTGTATCCTGCAACTTTGCTAAAGTTTTAGATTATTTCTTTTTTCTTTTTTTCTTTCCAACACTTATTTATTTATTTATTTTTAATAGTTTTTTTTTTTTATTTTTTTTTTATTTACAAGTTATATGTATGGGTAATTTTACAGCATCGACAATTGCCAAACCTTTTGTTCCAATTTTTTCCCCTCCTTCCCCTCACCCCTTCCCCTAGATGGCAGGATGATCAGTAGATGTTAAATATATTAAAGTATAAATTAGATACACAATAAGTATACATGATATGGATTATTTCTAATAGCTCTTTAGTAGAATCTTTGTGGTTCTCAAAGTATGCCATCATATCATCTGCAAAGAGTGATAATTTGGTTTCCTCATTACCTACTCTAATTCCTTTAATCTCTTTTTTATCTCTTATTGCTGAAGCTAGCATTTCTAATACAATATTGAATAGTAATGGTAATAGTGGGCAACCTCGTTTCATTCCTGATTTTATTGGGAATGGTTCCAGTTTATCACCATTACATATGATGTGTACTAATGTTTTAAATAGATGCTACTGACAATTTTAAGGAAAATTCCATCTATTCCTATGCTCTCTAGTGTTTTTAATAGAAATGGGTGTTGGATTTTATCAAATGCTTTTTCTGCATCTATTGAGATGATCATATGGTTTTTGTTGATTTGGCTATTGATATAGTCAACTATGTTAATAGTTTTCCTAATATTGAACCAGCCCTGCATTCCTGGTATAAATCCTACTTGGTCACAGTGTATTATCCTGGGGATGATTTTCTGTAATCTTTTTGCTAATATTTTATTTAAGATTTTTGCATCAATGTTCATTAGGGAGATTGGTCTATAATTTTCTTTCTCTGTTTTTGTCCTACCCAGTTTAGACCGGGTACCATGTCTGTGTCATAAAAAGAATTTGGTGGGACGCCTTCATTCCCTATTTTTTCAAATCATTTATATAGCATTGGAGTTAATTGTTCTTTAAATATTTGGTAGAATTCACATGTAAATCCATCTAGTCTTGGGGATTTTTTCTTAGGGAATTGATTAATAGCTTGTTCTATTTTTTTTCTAAAATCGGATTATTTAACCAATTTATTTTTTCCTCTGTTAATCTGGGCAACTTATATTTCTGAAGGTATTCATCCATTTCATTTAAATTATCAGATTTATTGGCATAAAGTTGGACAAAGCATCTCCTAATTATTGCTCTAATTTCTTCTTCATTAGTGGAAAGTTCTTCCTTTTCATTTTTAAGACTAACAATTTGATTTTCCTCTTTCCTTTTTCTAATCAAATTTACCAAGAGTTTATCTATTTTTTCATAGAACCAACTCTTAGTTTTATTTATTAATTCAATAGTTTTTTTTTTCACTTTCAGTTTTATTAATCTCTCCTTTTATTTTTAGAATTTCAAGTTTAGTGTTTGATTGGTTTTTTGATAGGATTTTAAATTTGCTCTTTTTCTAGTTTTTTTTAGTTCCAAGCCTAATTCATTGATTGTCTTTCTATTTTATGCAAATAGGCCTCTAGAGATATAAAATTTTCTCTTATTACTGCTTTGGCTGCATCCCATGCATTTTGGTATGTTGTCTCATTATTGTCATTCTCTTGGGTGAAATTAATTGTGTCTATGATTTGCTGTTTCACCCATTCATTTTTTAGGATGCGATTATTTAGTTTCCAATTACTTTTTGATCTATGTTCCCCTGGCTTTTTATTGAATGTAATTTTTATTGCATCATCATCTAAAAAGGATGCATTCACTACTTCTGCCTTTTTGCATTTGAATTTGAGATCTTTATGTCCTAATATGTGGTCAATTTTTGTACAGGTTCCATGAACTGCCAAAAAGAAAGTGTACTTCTTTCTGTCTCCATTAAGTTTTCTCCAAAGATTTATCATACCTAACTTTTCTAGAGTTATACTTACCTCTTTAACTTCTTTCTTATTTTTTTGTGGTTTGATTTATCTACTTCTGAGAGTGCAAGGTTGAGAGCTCCCATTATTATGGTTTTGCTGTCTATTTCTTCTTGCAGCTCTCTTAACTTCTTTAAGAATTTAGATGCTATACCAGTTGGTGCATATATGTTTAGTATTGATATTGCTTCATTATCTATGCTGCACTTTAGCAAAATATAGTGCCCCTCCTTATCTCTTTTAATTAGATGAATTTTTGCTTTTTCTTGATCTGAGATCAGGATGGCTACCCCTGCTTTTTTTAACTTCACCTGAAGCATAGTACATTCTGCTCCAGCCTTTTATCTTTACTCTGTGTGTATCACCCTGTTTCAAGTGTGGTTCCTGTAAACAACATATTATAGGATTCTGGCTTTAATCTAGTCTGCTATCTTCCTCCATTTTATGGGGGATTTTACCTCAATCACATTTATGGTTAGAATGACTAATTCTGTATTTCCTGCCATCTTGTTAACCCCAGATTATTCTCTTCTCCTTCCTTTCCCCCTTACCCCCCTCTCAGTAATAAACTTATGAGTACTGCTTGCGTCACGCAGCCCACCCTCTCTAGGATCCCTCCCTCTCCCTTAGAGTCCCTCCCCTTTTCTTAAATCTTTCCCTTACAATTTCTGTATTCCCTTCTATTTAGCCTACCCCTTTCCTTTTATCTTTTCCCCTCCCACTTTTCAATGAGGCGGGAGAAGTTTTTCTGTAAACTGAATATGTCTAATATTTTCTCTTTGAGGCAATTCTGGAGAGTAAGATTCATACTATGTTCATTCCCTTCCATTCTTTCTCTCAGATATAATAGGTTTCCTTTGCCTCTTCATAAGATGTAGTACCTCCACTTTCCCCTTTTTCTGGTACAATTTCCTTTCCACTTCTAGATCCTTTTTTTATATTATAACAGTAAAACTAAATTATACAGGTACTCTTTATGTATACCTATAACAGAAATACAGTTCTTTTTACCTTTTTATGCTTCTCTTGAGTCCTATACTTGGAGGTCAAACTGTTTGTTTAGTTCTGGTTTTTTTCATCAGAAATAAATGGAATTCAACTATTTTATTGAATGTCCATCTTCTTCCCTGGAAGAAAATCTCAGTTTGGCTGGGTAAGTTATTCTTGGCTGCATACCAAGTTCCTTTGCCTTTTGGAATATCAGATTCCAGGCCCTTCGATCCTTTAATGTGGACACTTCTAGATCCTGAGTAATCCTTATTGTGGCTCCTCGGTAATTGAATTTTTTTCCTAACTGCTTTAGTATTTTTCCCTTGGTCTGATAGTTCTGGAATTTAGTCACAATATTTCTTGGAGTTTTAATTTTGGGATCTCTTTCAATAGGTGATCTATGAATTCTTTCAATGTCTATTTTACCTTCTGATTCTATGACATCTGGGGAGTTCTCTTTAATGATTTCCTGAAAAATAGTCTCTAGGCTCTTTTTTTTAATCATGATTTTCAGGGAATTCAATAATCCTTATATTGTCTCTCCTAGATCTATTTCCCAGGTCTGTTGTTTTCCCAAGTAGATATTTAACATTTTTTTTCTAATTTTTTTTCATTTTTTTGGTTTTGATTGACTGATTCTTGGTGTCTCCTTGAATCATTAATTTCCATTTGTTCAATTCTGATTTTTAATGAATTATTTTCTTCATTAACTTTTTTATTTCTTTTTGTAATTGTCCAATTGAGTTTTTAAATGAATTGTTTTGTTCTATGGAATTTTTTTTCCCATTTCACCAATTTTATTTTTTAAGCAGTTTTTTTTTCCAATTCTGAAATTCTATTTTTCAGGGAGTTGTTTTCTTTTTCCACTCTATCTTTTAATAAGTTATATAGCTTATCCAGATCCTCTTGCAAAGCTTCTCTTTCCTTTCCCTGTTTTTCTTCTAGCTCTCTTTTAAGAGCCTTTTAAATTTCTTCTATAAGAGCCTTATGTGGTGGGGATCAGATCATATCCACCTTTGGGTTTTCATCTAGAGACAAACTGTTTTTAGTCTCCTCAGGGTTTGAAATCTGCTCTCTTTCAGGAAACTATCTATAGTTATCTATAGTTTTATATATATAGATATAGATATAGATATATAGATAGATATAGATAGATAGATAGATAGATATAGATATAGATATAGATATAGATATAGATATATAGATAGATATATTTATAGTTAGAGTCCGCTTTGCCTTTTTACTCGTAACAATAACAACAACAACAAAAAGCTGCAGTTTGCTTTTGAGGCAATGAGGGGTTACTATGCTTCCTCAACAGACAACAGGAAGTGGTAGCAAAGCAGTAGTGGCTGCTCTGGGATTAGTGGTTCCCCATTGAGATTGTGCTGAGTTCCTCCCAGTGCTGGATGGGTATGGCCAGGTCCCAAGAGACTCTAGCATTTTGGGGTTATAGTCTTAAATCCCTGGGGTTACAGTCTTTACTCTCTGTTTATAGGTTCTCTGCTGATCTACTGGCTTGCTGCCAGGGCAGAGTAGCTGACATTGTGATAAAGTTCTCCCCATAGATTTTCCTGTTGACGAAGACCACACTCCCCCCCCCCCCCCCCCTCCGGTTTGCTCACTGTTCTCTATGCTCTCACTACCTATCTGCCTGAGTCTGCACCTGGCCTAGCCCTGTTCTGTGCTGGCACGTGAGCAAAAACAGACCTTTTCTGGTGAATTTCAAGATTATCTTCTGTTGGTAATGTGTTGTACTCCCAATATTCATGGTTCTGACAGTCAAGCACTAATTCAGAGTTTGAGTTTCATAAAAATAGCTTGAGGGTAGAAGAGAGATGTGTGTGTCCTCTCTGCCATCTTGGCTGTAGCCTGCACCTCTTAACTATCATTTAAATACTTCTTTTAAAAGTGATGATGGCTTTGATTTCTCTTATCCAAAGATATGTGCTTGTATAGCAGTTGTCTAGGGAAATTAAAATCAAGAATTTATTATTATTGACAGGTATTCTTTTTTTTTCTGGAATAGATTTCTGGGTTTAGGGTATAAACCTGGACTCCCCCAAACAATGGGAGAAAAGGTCAAGGTGGAGGAACTTTTATTCTACAAACACCTTATCAGATGGGTGATGCCCTTTCTCCCAAGATTGTAATGAACCCCCTTTTTGCTTTTTCTTACTTTGAGAGTCTCTGATTGTGGTCAATATTGTCCCACACAATTTCTAATTGCAAAGTCAATTTTAGAGGTTATAAATTGTCCTTAACAAAGTCCATTCTTGAAGTTCCTTCACAGGTCCTTTAAGCCTGGTGTTCTCAACTTCTTTCCCTTCCCTTCTTTCTCTTCCCTTCCATTTCCTTCCCTTCCCGTCCCTTCCCTTCCCTTAACCCTGGGGGTAGGGGGTAGGAGAGGGAGATGGATTGTTTAATACCTATACATTTTGGTACTTCATCCCAGTTCTTCTTAAAGAGCTATCTTCCCAGGATCCTAGATAGGTTTAGATCTCCTTTCCTAAGGTTCACAGTATCTTGTCTTCTTTTAATGGAGGACTCACCCGATTTTACCAAAGGGAACTAGGAGAATCCTTATGGACTAGAACTGCCTAGGATTTTCCCTTTATCCAGATGGCTTACTAATAAGAGTTTCTCCCCATCCTCACCAATTCTTGCCTTCTGGGTTGTGCAACACAACTTTCCTGACTGATTTCAAACTTTTTAAAACTAGCTTATCTCCTAGGTCAAATTAATTCTTTATCTTTGCTAGTCTACTTCCACTTTTTCCCAGTGTCTCTCTTCCGGAGTTTACCTGATTAGAGTGGGAGTTCCTGAGCCAAATCCAAGGACCACTGGAGAACAAGGAACACTGGAGAGCATTGAGTGCTCATGCTCAAGGATTCTGTGAAGGAAAGACCCTCTCATGAACAGAAAATATCCTGTAAGGAGCCCCCAAACTTTGTGGGACAGTATAAATCACAAAAATAGATTCAGAGTAAGAAAAGCAAAAAGGGTTTATTAAGATATTGCAAGAAAGGGCATCTCCCATCTGACAAGTGTTTGTCAGGAGAGTGAAAGGAGAGTGCAAAGCATAAACCATGAAATCCCTGATTAAATAGAACAGAAGCCCCACCTTGATCTTTTCTCCCATTGTTTGAGGGCATTCAAGCTTATAACCAAAAACCCAGAAATCTATCCCCAAACCAAAGAATACAAGTCAATAATAATACTCTTAATTTAAATTTCCCTGGAGAAATCCTCAATTATCCTCAGATAAGAATATTCAAAAAGAATTCATCACCTTAAAAAAAAAAGTACTTACATACTAATTAAAAGGTGATGGGAAATTGGAGGGGACAAACACCTGGAACTTTTAACTATACTCTATTTGTTATTATAAAGTCTCAAGTCACAATTAAAGTATAGTTTAAGGCTATATTCCCAGGGGCAGCTGGATGGTGCAATGGATAGAGCATCAGGCCTGAAGTCAGGAGGGTTCAAATCTGGCCTCAGATACTTAACACTTCTAGTTGTGTGACATTGGGCAAATCACTTAACCCCAATTGCCTCAGGAAAAAAAAAGCCATATTTCCATGTGAGTCTTCATTATTCACACAAGTGAAATAGATTAGATATACATGACACAATAATCAAGACTTGTAATCTAGTATTTGATAAACCCACAACCTTCAGGTTCTAGAAGTGAGAAGAACTCACTATTGAGTTTTGCTGGGAACACTGGAAAATAATATTTCAGAAATTAAACATAGGCCCATATCTCACACCTCAAAGCTCAAAATAGTTACATGATTTGGGCACAAGTGATGATTCTATAAACAAATTAGGAGAGTAAAGGATAATTTACCTCTCATATGTTTGGTCTGGAAAAGGGAGGAATTTATGACCAAAAAAGAACCATAGAACATTATATAAGGCAAAATAGACAACTTCAGTCACATTAAATTAAAAAGGTTTGCATAAACAAAACCAAGAGAAGCAAGATTAAAAGGAAAGTACAAAGCTGGGAAAAAATCTTTATAGCCAGTGTTTCTGATAAAGGTCTCATTTCTGAAATATATAAGGAACTGTGTTAAATTTATAAGAATACAAATCATTCCCTAATTGATAAGTGGTCAAAGGATATGAATATTTTCAGATGATGAAATTAAAGCCATTTATAGTTATATAAAAAAAATGCTCTTAACCACTATTGATTAGAGAAATGTAAATTAAAAGAACTCTAAGTTACCATGCCCTTAATCCCTTTAGTCTTTTCAGCTTGTGAGGCAGGGGTTGGCCTTGCATTGCTAGTTAAAATCTCTGCTACCCATGGCAATGACTACATCCAAAATCTTAACCTGCTATAATGCTAAAAATGCTCACATCAACTTTCTTGCTCATCCCACTAACATACCTCTCAAATTGACTAAGATGACAGGAAAAGATAATGAAGAATGTTGTAAGGGATGTGGGAAAACTGGGACACTGATGCATTGTTGGTGGAGTTGTGAAATGATCCAACCACTCTGGAAAACAATCTGGAACTATGCCCAAAGAGCTATAAAATTTTGCATATCTTTTGACTCAGGAGTGCCACTACTGGATATGTATCTCAAGGAAATCATAAAGGAGGGAAAAGGACCTACATTTGCAAAAATGTTTGTAGTACCTCTTTTTGTGGTAACAAAGAATTGGAAAATGAGTAGATGCTCATCATTTGGGAAATGGATGCATAAGTATAGTGCATGAAGGTAATGGAATATTATTGTTCTAAAAAAAATTATGAACAAGCTGATTTTAGAGATTTATACAAACTGATGCTAAGAGAAACAGGCAAAATCAGGAGTACGCTGTATACAGTAACAGCAAGAATGTGAGATGATCAGCTACAAAAAACTTGGTTCTTCTCACTGGTTCAGTGATCCAAAGTAATCCCAATAGCCTTTGAACAGAAAATGCCATCAGCATGTAATAGGCTGAAGCTCAAGTTGATGCACTGAGGTCCCAAGCACGTGAGGCTAAATAGTAATTGGACCATATTCTATTAATATATATGCTTGGAGAAAGAATGGCCCCCACCCACTCTTTGTGCAAGTTCTGATGTGTTATATAGGAAATGATATAGGGATGATTTTGGTGGGTGGAGAGAAAGAGGCGGGGAGAGAGGCAGAGAGACTGCTGGCCTCATTCATGTTGTGACTGCTCACATTCCTATTGCCAACCCCCTTCACCTCCACAAAGAATAAAGATTGCAGATTTTCCCTTAACCTGAATTCCTGACTCCAGCTGATTTTAAAATACATGGTTATCACATCTGCACCCAGAAAAAAACTAAGAAAACTGAATGTAAATCAACACGTTATTTTCACTTCTTTTTTCTGTTTTTTTTTTTTTAATCTCTCACATGGTTTTTCTCTTTTGCTCTAATTTTTCTCTCCCAACATGATTCATAAAGCAATGTGTATTAAAAATAAATACATTTACTAGTAGAAAAAATAAATAGAAAAAAAAACACACCTTTCTCAAAACATATTTTATTCAAATATTTACACTCTATTGCTTAGATTTGTGAGGCAGCTATGAGGAACAATATGTTGGATTTGAAATCAGGAAGATTACACTTCAGGTCCTATCTTAGATACCTCAATTTTATCATCTCCAAAATGAGAACAATAACAGTACTTATCTTATAGAGTTGCTGTAGGATTTAAATAAGATAACATGAAAGACATTCTGCAAACTTTCAAGTAGATATAAAGTGTTACTGTTTGTCCTTTGTTCTTCAAGAGACCAATGACATCAGAAGAGTCTTGATTTGCAAGTGAATTGGATTTAAAGGAGGCAAAGGCAAAGTCATCAGCCTCCCTCTCTCCTCCAGAGTCATCAGAATCCATTGACAAGCCTTAAGTTAAGGCTTATTTAAGTGTAGGCATTCACATAGGATTCCTCCCCGATCCTTGCAGGCAGGACAGAGTTGGGGAAAGCTTAGAAAAAGGGGTTCTTTTGGTTTCTGGCTTCAAAAGAAGAGTTCCAGGTTCTCTTTAGAGGAAGGTTCCTGGAGAGAGAGAAAGATTTGGGAAGAAACAGACATTTAAGAATCCAACACCTGCTTTATGCCCTTATTTCTAGTTTACCACATAGAAGACTTTAAAGAATTTTCCTTTGGGTGAGATTGTGAATTCTCTGTTGAACTGGAATTATATTCATTTCATTGTGTCAGTTCATTTACCCTGTGTATTGTCTGGCATAATCTAATCTCTATAATTTCTCTGATTTCTGTTTACTCTCACATTAGACAAGTGGGAGTATTCACTTTTGTGATAGTCTTTGTCTAAATGGCACTTTTTTGGAAGGTAGTCAAACCTTCATGTACATATTGGAACATCCTGTCCCCATTAAGGGATCACAGCCAGAAAAAAAAAAAAAAACAAAAACAGCCAAAACTCATTTCCTCTCAATTAGCAATATTTAAGGGGGAAAAAAGGTGATGTTTGATATAATTCTGACCCAATATATCTTCTCTGAGGATAACAGAATAGACAGCATCATAATTTCTTTCTGTGCTCCCCTCTTAACAGAACTCTACCTTGGAGTGGGATGGATGAAATTCCAGATATATCTATCCACATAGCTCCCTGTGAGTTACATTTTGAAAAATCATGTGGACATAAACATAAACAATATAGGTATCGTACACAAAACTTAAACTAGTAAATGTCATTGTTATTGTAATTGGTGTTGTCACTGTTGTCATTTTTAGCACCACCCTAACTTCATAACAAAGCAAGGAAACTTTTCTGTCTTTAGCAGGCAATCTAGAAACTTCCCAATGCAGAATGATTGGAGTAAGCTGATGTAAGTAAGATAGGCTCCAAAGGATGACACCTTTCACCCATGACCACCTTGGGTCTCACTATTCTTGGCCCAAAGAGTATTCTAAAATAATACTAGGCTGAAACTCTTATGAGTGCACAGACTATATCCTACCTATCCTTTACATTCCACATGGTACCAAAGACTCAATAAATATTTCCTCCTACTATTCTTTATAAAACTTCATGTTCTTTAGGGACAGTTAGGTGGTACAGTAGAAAAAACATTTGACTAGAGTCAGAAACATCTGAGTTCTGAATTCAAGTCCAGACTCCAGTACTTAACTAACTGTGACACTTGAGACAAATTATTTAACTTCTTTTTGTCTCAGTTTTTTCTTCTGTAACATGTTGCACGGAACAAATATGTGCTTAGCATAATGCCTGGCACTAAGGAAATGCTATGTAAATTCAAGCTACTATTATTGTCTAATCAGACAAATCTATTGACTCTTCCCCAGGAAAGTTCTTATCTAGTTCTACCTTCATTCCTCTATCTAAAATGCCCTCCTCCTTTTCCTTACTTAGCATTTATGGCCCACCTCAATCCTACCTTCATTGAAAGGTTTTACTTGACTATCCATGGTGCTCCCTTTTTTCTAAGAATAATTCATTTGATACTTATTAAACCACCTTTTGTTGTGACATCTTTTTACATGTGTATAGTCTGTCCTAAGTAAATATCATAGACTCCCCACCCTCATCCCCATCCTGCTCTCAAATGTGGGAATTATCTTCATAATATCCCTAAAAGTGATGATCTAGTGGCTAGCCTGTGCTTGGATACTGCCAGTGACAAAGAATTTACTATCTCATAAGACAGGGCATTTCATTGTTGGAGAGCTCCAATAACTGAAAAGTTCTTTAGAAGTAATGTCAAGATACAATATATACAATGATTGCAGTCATGTAAATGAAAATCATCAAAAACAAAGGTTACAAAGTTACAAAGAACAAGCTCAAGCCCAAAGAAAAAATATAAAAAGCTATTTTTTTCTAATCCAATTCCTTCCCAGAAGTAGGGAACCCATGAGTAGGGAATATTTGCATGTACTGTGTTGAAACTGATAGATAAATAATGTTTTTTAATCCTTGCATAAATTGAATTTAAGTGAGGCAGAGCTTCACGAAGTCTTTGTTCCCAATCTCCCAGAGTCAGGGACAGGATCTAGTCAAGATAATTAATGATGACTCCAGATACAGTGGACAATCTTGTGTCTTCAAGCTCTAAACAGTGCTCCACATCACTTGCTCCACCTGCCTTCATGCCTGATGGAACATATTGTTCTCATGGCCCATTCCATGAAGGAAAATCTTCACAAGCTTGGGTAGATATTCCCTCTAAGTCATCATAAGGCTTGAAACCTCTTGGTTACCCTCAACCTGGTTTAGTCATGTGCTAAAATGGCTTGATGGGGTATGGCTACTGTGCATGCTACAGCTTCTTGGAACCACAGGTGAGATTTAGGTGGCAATATTCTGCCTAACCTCATGCAGTATAGATTAGTTTTTCTCTAAAGATAATGAAATCATCCTCACTTTACTTGGTCCAAAGGAGTAAGAATTGAGACTGAGACTTAAATACAAAAACCCATTTTGGATTAACCTATATTGAATTCCTTGCTGTCTAGGGGAGGGGAGAATTGAAGGGAGGGAGAAAAATTTGGAACTTAAGGTTTTGTAAGGTTGAATATTGAAAACTAACTTTGCATGTATTTTGAAAATAAAAAGCTATTATTAAAAAAAATAAAAATAAATAAATGTTAGATCTTCTACAACTGTGCTGTTTCCTTTCAATCCCAATCCTGAACCAATTTATTGGATAGAAGCAGATTTGTCCCAGAATTCACTCCATACCTGCTGTTATACTTTGGGAAAGGCAAGAATCATAATGCTACAGTAATTATAAAAACTAACTTAAACAGTGATCACTTTTTACATTTTGCTGACAATTATATCACTAAAAAAATAAAATTAAGGATGCTTAACTTGGCATCCATGACCTTGTCTGATAACTGCATTTCAATATAATTAGTTTTTTGTTTTTGTTTTGTTAGGAGTAGATTTGACACCAGTATGCTGTTCAAGTTTGATTTGGGGATGAAATGAGGCACCAGTACAAGTAAATGAAAAGGTAACAAAGAGGATTACTTAATTTTAACATAACAAGAATACATAAAAAGGTTCTTTATGGGAAGGCATTTACCTTCTAGAGATATATTCTCCCTTCTTCCTCTACTCTCAGTCCCCATTGCTCTCCATGTAGAAAGCAGACTATATTTATTTGCATGGTCTTCAGATATCCACCAAGCTGAATGGGCCCTGACTCCATGTAGGTTGTGGTTTTAGTTCCTTTAATTAATCAAGGGGCTTTTCCAAGAGTCAATCAGGTCACAGGACATCTTTGTTGCCTTTTAAGGAAAACTATATCCTGTTTTGGGTAAATTTTTTTGGGGGAGGGATTAACTATACCTTCTGAAACCTATGTGTTTTATTTTATGGATTTAAATTTTAAAAAAAAATGTAGTCAGAGAAGAGAATTTAGATTTCCCAAAGGCATCCATGACCCTCAAAAATGGTTTAAAACCCCTGGGTACTTTAATTTTTGAACATACAATAAAACCACCTCATCTCTCTCTTTTTTTCTGAGTTATAATTCTATTTATTGCTTTCTAAGACAGAATGTTGATTTTGGGGGCAGAAAGGAACTGGTGCTTTTGGTTTGAAGAGAGAAGAGATAAGATTTATGTGAAACTAGAGGGATGTGGATGCATGACGGATTGATTTGCAAAAGGTTGGCACTTACTGACAAAAGTTGACCTTACTTTGGTCTATAAACTTATATCAGTATATTCTGACTTTGCCTGCCCAGCTACACTCAGTAGCAAAAGGAGCAGCTGAATTGTGTTGTTGTTGTATGATTGTTTTTCTTTTTTCCTTTGGTAAATCTGTGTACTGGTCTGGCTTGTCTTCTGCCATATATGGGGATTCTGAGTCACCCCATGCTGGGTAATGGTATGATCCAGTTTCTTGCTGTATGACTGGTTATGTTGTGTTTTCATTTGTCTCTATTCCACTTTTACACAGTATTCTGGCAATTTGTGCAGTTCTTGTCTAGATGGAGAAGTTTATAATTAATTTTTTCATGTATCTTTTTCTTTTCTCTTTCTAATACATTTTTAGAAGTTTGTTTTGGGTGTTTACAGACCATCCAGGTACCTCTTCATTCTAACACAATATCATATTGCCACAATTGTGGTTCTACTCAAACTTGATTGACAAATTATTCTTAATCATAAATTTTTAGCTTGTATTTTTTGGAATATCATATTCCAAGATATTATCTTCTTTATAATTGTTGCAGCCAAGTCTTGTGTAATCTTGACTGATTCTTGGCATTTGATTTTTTTTCCTTTGGGCAACTAACAATATTTTTTTCTTGACCTAGAAGCTCTGTATTTATTTATTTTTTTGTAATATTTCTGAGAGCTTTCATTTTGAGATTTATTTTAGAATGTGATAGATGGATTTGCCATGGGAGAGTATTTGCTTCAGAGTCAGAGTGATAACACTCACACAGGATTCTCTTTAAGTCAAAGTTTTATTTTTCCAAAGAGAAAGGGGGTAGGACAAATAGTATGAGTAACTAATTGGCAATTAGGGTTCAGGGGAAAGAAATTTTGTAAACCATGATTTTGGCTCCAAGCTATATTAGTAATACAAAAGCTACTAAAAATAGAATCTTTCTGTAGAATTTGTTTTAAAGAAAAATAATTAAATTCTAAAAGTAAATGCCAAGATTAATAATTTCATTGTTCTAGAGTAATGAAGGAAGGCAATTAGTTTAGACATAAGTGCAGAGTGAAGAAAAAAAAGAAAGAAAACCTAGGCAAATGGTTTGCACCTTATAGCTAACTCTTGTTAACCATTCTTTGACATTTTTTACCATAAAAAGAAAAAAATATTGTTTAAACCAGAAATCCCCTGTGACTCTTCCAGATCAATAGATCTCCCTGCTAACCACTTATTATCCCAGATCCCAAAATAAGGGTGATGAAAAATGTAGAGGGCCAGGAGGTAAGAATCCATTCCAGGTCTTAAATCTTATCATAACTGGCTCACCAACATTTCTTTTCTTAATAGTAGAGACATTCTTGATAATATTATAAATTGGGGTTCTAGTGAGTGAAATAAAATGCAAATACTACTCAACAGGCTAAAGATAAACTTTGAACTTAGGACAGGAAAGAATGTCCACAAGGAGACTAAAAGCACTTGGGAGAAGGGTACCTGAGATAATGGTATAATAAATTTTACATTGCTGTGTATCTCAATTATTTATACTTCTAAGTAATTAAGATTTGGGGTTTAAGGGGTTTAATCATTTATATCATAGTAGATTTTGTTAGGTGATAAGAATTTTAATAGAGTGTACTTTGTATCAAACCTATAAGCATTTAAGGTATATGTATCCGTGGTCCTGATCAATAAAAATGGAAGCGTTCTAACTGAATTCTTTCACTTGGCCTCCTGATTATCACACTCTTCATCTTACTAAAGAAGCTGGACTCCAACAGAAAAAAATGCTGGAAAAATGCAGAGAAACTTGAATTACATTCTGTCTCTATAGATGTGCAGAGCCTACCTGTTGGGGAGGAGGGACAGTGGACAGTAGCTGTATTCCCCCACTGGCAATGGTCCAACTACCCTATGTCACTAGGAATTCTGCATCCCAACCCTCTAGGCAAGCTTGGCCACAACACCTAGGTGTAAGGATATTTTGTCTATACTGCCTCAACAGCTTCATGTGGCTCCAGCCCCAACAGTGCATAGCCCCAAAGATGCAGCCATCAGGGATCATGGTCATCATTTGCTTTGTCCTGACACCAGGAACTACCACCAGTGTGAAAGTCCTGGGACCAGCCATCCCGATTCTTGGTATTCCCATTTTGTAGCCAGGACCCTTTGCTACACACCCCCAAAGCCCAGTCAGTGTCTCCGTGCAGGTCCAGACATCAGCAGACCCTGCTCAGCTGCTTTTTGTGAAGGTCCAGGTTTCCCTGGTGTCACATAATGTGGCAGTATGAGGAGGGGGACCAGTCAGCATCTACCATTGGTGAGCCCATCCATCTCTGGTCCCAGTTGTAGAATTTATTAACTGTGTCATCTTAGGCAAGTTATCTTATCTCCATTTGTCCAGTTTCATGATCTATGATCTATAAAGAAAAAAATTAGAAAATATAAAATATAAATTTAAATAAATAAAAAATAAAACATCAAATATCAAATATCCACATCCCAGGTTTTTTGTGAAGTAGAAACAATATGATTGGAAAGTGCTTAACACATTGACTGGCATATGTTAAGTACTTTTGTTTGTTGTATTATTGTATTTCTAAATTCTCTTATATTGTGAAATTTGAGAGACTATTGTAACAGAAATGCTATTAAACAAAACAATTTTATGATCTGGTTGCTGTTATTCTTTAATTGGATTTTTAAAAGGATGTAATAAAAAACAGATATTTGAAAATGTAAAAATGTGATCAGGTATATTTTGTTATAAAGCAGATGATACTATATAATAAATTTTAATTAAGATTTTGGGCTATTATGAAAATGTAAAGAATGGTTTAAAAATGCAGCATCAACATGTTAATGATGAGTAAATTATCAGGAATTTGCTTTAAGTCTGAAGTTTCAGAATATGGGTAGTTTTAACTTATGAGTAAAGGATTAATGAAATATAAACTGTTAGGGAAACACTGGGAAAGACATTCAAGCCTTAAATTATGGTTAGTGAAATTTTTTTACTTAAAGTAAAAATTCTTGGGGCTGTCATTATTATTGTTTTGAGCTTTGAGGAATAGAAGTCTGAATCATTGAGGCCTGTAGTAGAAAATGGCATATACTGAAATCTGAAAATTGCTAAAGGTGGATAGCTGTATCTGGGAAAAGTTTTGGAGATGACTTGGGCACAGTGTAGACAAGGTCCTCATGACTCAATTTTACCATTGTGCTATTTTTTTTCCTGAAAAATAAATCTCCCTACCTGATTAATCCCGAATCTTGCCCTCTGACTATATGATTAACTGTCAGATATGCCTGGAATCAAACTAAGAGAGTTTTTCATTTTGTTATGATAAATGACATTGCTATAATTATGTCCCAATTTTTTCTTTTACAGCAAATTTCTATAATCAAGAAGTTTTGTAATAAAATGCTAAATCTATTTAATAATAGATTAATACTGGAACATCTCTAAATTACTATAATAGGATATATTTATAAACATCTTACAATTTTAATTTATGTTTGTGGCCAAATTATAACATAAGCATGATGTCTACTTAAGGGGGAAATGATTAAAAAATATAATAAGACAAAAATATAATGGGAAAGTTTTCTAAATAAATGAATAGTAAATATTTTATTATTTCTGTTTATTTGCTTTTTATTTAATATTTTTATTTTTCCCAGTTACATGTAAAACTATTTTTACACTCATTTTTAAAACTTTGGGTTCCAGATTCTCTTACTTCCCCTCCCCCACACTGAGAACACATGTGAAGTTACACAAAACATTTACATAAAAGTCATATTGTGAGAGAAAATATAGATTTCCCCCCACATACATCTTCCAAAAAACCCTCAACAAAAATAAAGTTTTAAAAAAAGTATGCTTCAATCTTTCTCTAGGTATAGATAGCATTTTTCATCCTAAGTCCTTCAGAGTATTCTTGGATCATTGTATTGCTAGAAATAGCAAAGTCATTCCATGGCTGCTCATCTCACAACATTACTATTATTCTGTACATAGTACATTTTCCTTTGCATGACTTCAAGATTTTTCTGAAAGTTGCCCATTGCCCTTTTCCCCACCAATTAGGCCCTGCACATCTAGAGGGACAGAATGTAATTTAAGTTTCACTGCATTTTTCTAGTTTTTTTTTTTTTTTCAACATCTGTGTTTTGGAAATCTGATTTAGGATGAAAGTGGTTAACAGGTTTATAGAGTATCTATTGACCTGGGGAGTCATAGGGGATTTCTGGTTTAAACAACATTTTTTCTTTTATGGTCAGAAATGTCAAGAAAGGGGTTATTGAGAGATTGCTATAAGGTACCTAGGGTTTTTTTTTTTTTTAGTTTAAATTTTTTTTTTTCTTTTTCTACTTGCAAGCAAATGATTCTTAGTAATAATACCTGGGACACACCAATAGGTCCTCTCAATGAACTAACTCCTTGATCTTAAATGTCATATTCTGGCTTAAATGGCTTATGGTGGCACTTTGACATATGTCTGCCTCTCCTTTATTGACCATTGGCTAAAAGAGGGAAATGTCAAGATATTAGGAGATGCCCTGTTTTCCAGAGCTCAGATCTGGCAAACTGGCTATACTCTGAACTTGCCATAACAATGCTTTTGCATTCACTTTCTAGATGATCTCTGCCACAGCAAAATCTTAAAATTGTTTCTAATTGTGAAACCTTGCTAAGGAATCAAACTTGTTACATTGTTGCTATTACCCCTCATTGTCAAGGTTACAGTTCACTGTGTAGCCATAAGTATCAGTATTGAGATCTTCCCCAAACTTCCTTGGACCCCACCCCTGCATATGTAACTTGCTTGCAAGAGGTTTCCCTCAATTTAAAATTAAACTTTTGTTTGATTCCTTACCCTTCTGGTTGCTTATGTTTGGCTGGCTCTGGTCACCCACAGGTTAGAGGCTAGTTCTGTTCAGTTGAAACTTCATGGTTTATCTTTCTTCAATCTCTCTACCCATGACAATTTTTTCTCTAGACCTTTATTAATAATTGTAGGGTTACTCTTTTTTATGTATTTGTCCTTTGGGTGTCTCTTTATCATAATATTTCACCATAGTCTTCTTTTGTTTCCTCTCATCTCTAGCCTTGGTTCCTGATTTGGGACAATGATCCAAGGCCAGAAGAATCCTCCCACATTCTTCAGAAAGATGTGTGGAGGCAAATTAAAAACAACAACAACAACAACAACAACAACAAAAAAAAAAAAAAACCAAAAAAAAACCTTGCTTTTTAGTTTCTCTAGAAATATTTTTAAAGTATTTTCTCCAGCCTGAAATCTATTTCCAGATTTTTTTCCTTTAAGAAAGTTGGCCCCAAGACCAATCTAATGGTATCTAATAGTATCTGCTTTTGCATTCAAGCTTAAGATATTTATCATAGAGAGAAAATCCTTTTTAATCCTTGAGGACAGTCCAGGATAAAATAGTGATTTTTTTTAACTCAACGTCTGTGTGTGTGTGTGTGTGTGTGTGTGTGTGTGTGTGTGTGTGTGTAACTCAACTCTTAACCTCCAAACTGTATTTTAATCTATCTTTTCTATGTTCAGGATTCTTACATTACCTCAAATTATCTTTCAGTAGAGACTCATTGGAGAAAATGGGGAAACTATGCCTGTTTAGAATCTTTATCTCTCTGTCTTTTTTTTTTTAAATAGTAACTTATTTTTCCAAAACATAGGTTTTCATCATTCACCTTTGCAAAATCTTGTATTCCAACTCTTTCTCTCTCTCTCTCTCTCTCTCTCTCTCTCTCTCTCTCTCTCTCTCTCTCTCTTCTCTCTCTCTCTTACTCTGTGTGTGTGTCTCTCTCTCTTTCTCTCCCTCTCCCTTCCCCAAGATAGCAAGCAATCTGATATAAGTTCTTGTTCTAAACATATTCCCATATTCATTATGCTGTGCAAGAAAAAGTCAGATCAAAAGGGGGAAAAACATATGAAAGAAAAAACAAGCAAACAACAAAATGGTGAAAATATTATGCTTTGATCTACATTCATTCTCTACAATTCTCTTTCTGGATGTGGATCTTCTTTTTGTCGAACATATCCACTTCCATCAGAATACATCCTCATACAGCATTGTTGTCAAAGTATATAATGATATCCTGGTACTGCTCATTTCACTCAGCATCAGTTTGTGTAAGTCTTTCCAAGCCTCTCTGTATTCATACTGCTGGTCATTTCTTACAGAACAATAATATTCCATAATATTCATATACCACAATTTACCCAACCATTCTCCGATTGATGAGCATCCACTTGTTTCCCAGTTTCTGGACACAATAATATTCCATTACATGCATGTACCATAACTTATTCAGCCATTCCCCAACTGATGAGCATCTACTCATTTTCCAGTTTCTTGCCACTACAAAAAGGGTTGCAACAAACATTTTTGCACATATGGATCCTCTTCCTTTTTTTTAATGATCTCTTTCAGATCTACACTCAGTAGAGACACTATTGGATCAAAGGGTATGCCAGTTTGATAGTTTTTTAGGTATAGTTCCAAATTGCTTTCCAGAATGGTTAGATTATTTCACAGCTTCACCAACAAAACATTAGTGCCCCAGTTTTCTCTCATCCCCTTCAACATTTATCATTATTTTTTCCTATCACCTTAGCTAACCTGAGGGGTGTCGAGTGGTATCTGAGAATTTTCTTAACTTGTAATTATCTAGTCAGTATTGATTTAGAACATTTTTTTATATGACTGTAAATTGCTTTAATTTCTTCATCTGAAAATCATATCCTTTGGCCATTTTTCAATTGGGGAATGGCTTGTATTTTGATTGGAGTCAATTCTCTATATATTTTAGAAATGAGGCCTTTATCAGCAACCAGGCTGTAAAAATTGTTTCTCAGATTTCTGTTTCCTTCTAACTTGATTGAACTGATTTTGTTTGTGCAAATCCTTTTTAATTTAATGTAGTAGAAAAATCCATTTTGCATTTCATAATGTTCTCTAGTTGTTCTTTGACCATAAATTCCTCCTTTCTCCATAGGTCTAAAATGTGAATTATCCTTTATTCTCCTAATTTGCTTAGAATATCATCCTTTATGTCTAAATCATGAAACCATTTTGACCTTGGTATAGACTGTTAGATGATGATCAGTGTCTAGTTTTTGCTATACTATTTCCCAGTTTTCCCAGCAATTTTTATCTAATAGTGAGTTCTTATCTCAGAGGCTCGAGTCTTTGATCAAACAGATTACTATAGTCATTGATTATTATGTTCTATGAACCTAACCTATTTCACTGTTTCACTATTTTATTAGAATCTTTATCTCTAAACTGGAAATGACTTGGTTATTAGATTAATACTAAATTGAATAAAATTGTTTCTGGCAGATAATCCTCAAAATGATAGTACTATTATTTTTTTCTTTGTCAGTGATCGGTCATGACTTTTTGGTCATGACTTTAATTTGTTGGCCTCATGTTACTGATTTTCACCTTTTCTGGCATGTGTTCTCGTAATACTTTCAAGTTTCAGCTCTTGATAATCTGGGTATTGGAATTTTTCAGGCCTTCTAAAGTCAGAAAAGGTTAGACTTCCAGCCCTTTCTGGGGCATCTTGCTCAGACTGATGGCTTCTGGAGCCTCATTCATGGCTAGAGTGCTATGTTTTTCAATCCCCCTGTAATTTCAATATCCTAACACTCAGGCTTCATTCTTCAAAAAATCTAGTGAGGCTAGAGTCAGGCATATAAAGTCAAACTACTAGCTAACTTCCTGCTTCTCTACCTGTATTTAAAATGGTTTCTCTGGAAAGATCTCTTTGTTAGTGTCCACAGGTTTCTAATTGTCTTTTTGTACAAATCTGTTTGTATATAGGAACTTAGTATTTTTCTCTTCAGATTTCTTGATCTTTATTTGATCAGGAGCCATGACACCCCAACTCTCACCCTGATTTTTAAAATCTTTGTTGGAATATATATAGAAAAATTGGGTTCCTCTGTGATCTTTAATGTCACCCTTTTTAAAAAAATAACTTTTTATTGACAGTACATATGCATGGGTAATTTTTTTTTTTTTTTACAACATTATCCCTTGTACTCACTTCTGTTCTGATTTTTCCCTTCCCTCCCTCCATCCCCTCCCCTACATGGCAGGCAGTCTTATACATGTTAAATAAATTATGTATATCCTAGATACAATATATGTGTGCAAAACCAAACAATTCTCTTATTGCACAGGAAGAATTGGATTCAGAAGGTAAAAACAACCCGGGAAGAAAAACAAAAATGCAAATAGTTTACACTCATTTCCCAGTGTTCCTTCTCTGGGTGTAGCTGAGTCTGTCCATCATTGATCAATTGGAACTGAGTTAGATCTTCTTTTTGTCGAACATATCCACTTCCATCAGAATACATCCTCATACAGTATTGTTGTTAAAGTATATAATGATATACTGGTACTGCTCATTTCACTCAGCATCAGTTTGTGTAAGTCTTTCCAAGACTTACACAGCCCTTTCTCTGTATTCATACTGCTGGTCATTTCTTACAGAACTATAATATTCCATAACATTCATATACCACAATTTACCCAACCATTCTCCAATTGATAGGCATCCACTTGTTTTCCAGTTTCTGGCCATACAAAAAGAATTGCCATAAACATTCTTGCACATACAGGTCCCTTTCCCTTCTTTAGTATCTCTTTGGGATATAAGTCCAGTAGTGACACTGCTGGATCAAAGGGTATGCACAGTTTAATAACTTTTGGGGCATAATTCCAAATTGCTCTCCAGAAGGGATGGATTCATTCACAACTCTACCACAATGCATCAGTGTCCTAGGTCTTCCCCAACCCCTCCAACATTCATCATTATTTTTTCCTGTCATCTTAGCCAATCTGACAGGTGTGTCATGGTATCTCAGAGTTGTCTTAATTTGCATTTCTATGATCGATAGTGATTTGGAACACTCTTTCATATGAGTGGAGATAGTTTCAATTTCATCATCTGAAAATTGTCTGTTCATATCCTTTAAACATTTATCAATTGGAGAATGGCTTGATTTCTTATAATTAGAGTCAATTCTCTATATATTTTGGAAATGAGGTCTTTATCAGAACCTTTAACTATAAAAATGTTTTCCCACTTTGTTGCTTCCCTTCTAATCTTATTTGCATTAGTTTTGTTTGTACAAAGGCTTTTTAATTTGATGTAATCAAAATTTTCTATTTTGTGATCAATAATGATCTCTAGTTCTTTTTTGGTCACAAATTCCTTCATCCTTCACATGTTCCTCTAATTTATTTATGATCTCATTCTTTATGTTTAAATCATGGACCCATTTTGATCTTATCTTGGTATATGGTATTAAGTGTGGGTCCATGCCAAATTTCTATCATACTAATTTCCAGTTTTCCCAGCAGTTTTTGTCAAATAATGAATTCTTATCCTAAAAATTGGGATCTTTGGGTTTGTCAAATACTAGATTGCTATAGTTATTGACTATTTTGTCCTGTGAACCTAACCTATTCCACTGATCAACTTATCTATTTCTTAGTCAATACCAAATGGTTTTGGTGACTGCTGCTTTATAATATAGTTTTAGATCAGGTACAGCTAGGCCACCTTCATTTGATTTTTTCCCCCATTATTTCCCTTGAAATTCTCAACCTTTTGTTCTTCTATATGAATTTTGTTGTTATTTTTTCTAGGTCATTAAAATATTTTCTTGGAATTCTGATTGGTATAGCACTAAATAAATAGATTAATTTAGGGAGTATTGTCATCGTTATTATATTTGCTAGGCCTATCCAAGAGCACTTAATATTTTTCCAATTATTTAAGTCTGACTTTATTTGTGTGGAAAGTTTTTTGTCATTTTGCTCATGTAATTCCTGACTTTCCTTTGGTAGATAGATTCCCAAATATTTTATGCTATTGACAATTATTTTGAATGTAATTTCTCTTTGTGTCTCTTGCTATTGGATTTTGTTGGTGATGTATAAAAATACTGAGGATTTATGTGGATTTATTTTGTATCCTGCAACTTTGCTAAAGTTGTGAATTATTTCTAAAAGCTTTTTAGTAGAATCTCTGGGGTTCTCTAAGTATACCATCATATCATATGCAAAGAGTGATAATTTGGTTTTTTCATTACCTACTCTAATTCCTTTAATCTCTTTCTCAACTCTTATTGGTGAGGCTAGCGTTTCTAATACAATACTGAATAATAATGGTGATAGTGGACAACCTTGTTTCACTCCTGATCTTACTGGGAAAGGTTCCAGTTTATCCTAATTACATATGATGCTTACTGATGATTTTAAATATATGTTCCTGACTATTTTAAGGAAAAGTCCATTTATTCCTCTGCTCTCAAGTGTTTTCATTTGGAATGATGTTGGATTTTATCAAATGCTTTTTCTGCATCTATTGAGATGATCATATGGTTTTTGTTAATTTGGTTATTGATATAGTTAATTATGCTAATAATTTTCCTAATATTGAACCATCCCTGCATTCCTGGTATAAATCCTACTTGGTCACAGTGTATTATCTTGGGGATGATTTTCTGTAATTTTTTTGCTAATATTTTATTTAAGATTTTAGCATCAATATTCCTTAGGGAGATTGGTCTTTCTCTGTTTTCTTTCTCTGTTTTCAACCTACTTGGTTTAGGAATCAGTACCATGTCTGTGTCATAAAAGGAATTTGGTAGGACTCCTTCAATCCCTATTTTTTCAAATAGTTTATATAGCATTGGAGTTAATTGTTCTTTAAATGTTTGGTAGAACTAACATGTAAATCCATCTGATCCTGGGGATATTTTCTTAGGGAGTTGATTAATGGCTTGTTCTATTTCTTTTTCTAAGATGGGAGTGTTTAACTAATGTCACTATTTTTAATAATAATATAATATAATATATTAATATATATGCTACATCATCTATTAAATTATACGATCTTTGGGAGCAGAAACTATATCTATTTCATCTTTGCAGTTCTAGCACCTAATACAGTATCCTGCACGTGACAAAAAGTTTGATAAATGAAAAAGATATTTGCCACAGATTGATTAAGTGTTAGTTCCTATGTAAGAAAGCTTAATCTCACCTTAATCTCAGTTGAAAAAGACCTGCTATCATTAAATAACACATTATATCATACTAAATAACAACAAATCTGTAGAGATGATGGAAGAAGATAGCAATGAGATCATAGATAATCTGGAAGTATGGTTACTGGATATTCTACATAGCAACAATCAAAATTCATATAGCACTTTAAAATTTGCAAAATGCTTTATGTTAATTATCTTATTTGAGTCTTATATTAGTCCTATAATATAGTTATTATAAGTATTTTGTCCTCCTTTTAAAAGTGAAGAAATGGTGTCAAAGAAGTTATTACTAGTAGTAATAGTAATAAAAGCAAGCATTTATATATAACTCTAGATCTGGCACACCATCTATTTCACTTAGTAGTTATCTCTAAATAACTTGCCCACAGGCATACAATTAGTAAATATTGCATCAGAATTTGAATGATCTTCCTAACTCCAAATCCCACATTTTATTTATTCTATGTATACATCTTTCCCATCATTGCCCAAGAGAGAACAATCATTGCTATTATTCTTTAAGATAGTGCTCTTTGTGCAGAATTAATCTGTGTAAATTTATATCTGCTATTTACATATATTAGGTTTCATTGGGTAAACAGTGAAAACAACTGAGGGAGGGGAAAGAG